>NC_064643.1:745814421-746474421 GCF_023864345.2 Schistocerca serialis cubense
TCCGTATTTCAATATTTCCGGAAAGCTTTTGACACCGTTCCTCACAAGCGACTTCTAATCAAGCAGCGGGCCTATGGGGTATCGTCTCAGTTGTTCGACTGGATTCGTGATTTCCTGTCAGGAAGGTCGCGCGTTCGTAGTAATAAACGGCAGATCATCGAGTAAAACTGAAGTGATATCAGGTGTTCCCCAGGGAAGCGTCCTGGGACCTCTGCTGTTCCTGATCTACACTCCTGGAAATGGAAAAAAGAACACATTGACACCGGTGTGTCAGACCCACCATACTTGCTCCGGACACTGCGAGAGGGCTGTACAAGCAATGATCACACGCACGGCACAGCGGACACACCAGGAACCGCGGTGTTGGCCGTCGAATGGCGCTAGCTGCGCAGCATTTGTGCACCGCCGCCGTCAGTGTCAGCCAGTTTGCCGTGGCATACGGAGCTCCATCGCAGTCTTTAACACTGGTAGCATGCGGCGACAGCGTGGACGTGAACCGTATGTGCAGTTGACGGACTTTGAGCAAGGGCGTATAGTGGGCATGCGGGAGGCCGGGTGGACGTACCGCCGAATTGTTCAACACGTGGGGCGTGAGGTCTCCACAGTACATCGATGTCGTCGCCAGTGGTCGGCGGAAGGTGCACGTGCCCGTCGACCTGGAACCGGACCGCAGCGACGCACGGATGCACGCCAAGACCGTAGGATCCTACGCAGTTGCCGTAGGGGACCTCACCGCCACTTCCCAGCAAATTAGGGACACTGTTGCTCCTGGGGTATCGGCGAGGACCATTCGCAACCGTCTCCATGAAGCTGGGCTACGGTCCCGCACACCGTTAGGCCGTCTTCCGCTCACGCCCCAACATCGTGCAGCCCGCCTCCGGTGGTGTCGCGACAGGCGTGAATCGAGGGACGAATGGAGACGTGTCGTCTTCAGCGATGAGAGTCGCTTCTGCCTTGGTGCCAATGATGGTCGTATGCGTGTTTGGCGCCGTGCAGGTGAGCGCCACAATCAGGACTGCATACGACCGAGGCACACAGGGCCAACACCCGGCATCATGGTGTGGGGAGCGATCTCGTACACTGGCCGTACACCACTGGTGATCGTCGAGGGGACACTGAATAGTGCACGGTACATCCAAACCGTCATCGAAGGGAACTTGCTGTTCCAACAGGACAATGCACGTCCGCATGTATCCCGTGCCATCCAACGTGCTCTAGAAGGTGTAAGTCAACTACCCTGGCCAGCAAGATCTCCGGATCTGTCCCCCATTGAGCATGTTTGAGACTGGATGAAGCGTCGTCTCACGCGGTCTGCACGTCCAGCACGAACGCTGGTCCAACTGAGGCGCCAGGTGGAAATGGCATGGCAAGCCGTTCCACAGGACTACATCCAGCACCTCTACGATCGTCTCCATGGGTGAATAGCAGCCTGCATTGCTGCGAAAGGTGGATATACACTGTACTAGTGCCGACATTGTGCGTGCTCTGTTGCCTGTGCCTATGTGCCTGTGGTTCTGTCAGTGTGATCATGTGATGTATCTGACCCCAGGAATATGTCAATAAAGTTTCCCCTTCCTGGGACAATGAATTCACGGTGTTCTTATTTCAATTTCCAGGAGTGTATATAAATGACCTGGGCGACAATCTGAGCAGTTCTCTTAGGTTGTTCGCAGATGATGCTGTAATTTACCGTCTAGTAAGGTCATCCGAAGACCAGTATCAGTTGCAAAGCGATTTAGAAAAGATTGCTGTATGGTGTGGCAGGTGGCAGTTGACGCTCAATAACGAAAAGTGTGAGGTGATCCACATGAGTTCCAAAAGAAATCCGCTGGAATTCGATTACTCGATAAATAGTACAATTCTCAAGGCTGTCAATTCAACTAAGTATCTGGGTGTTAAAATTACGAACAACTTCAGTTGGAAAGACCACATAGATAATATTGTGGGGAAGGCGAGCCAAAGGTTGCGTTTCATTGGCAGGACGCTTATAAGATGCAACAAGTCTACTAAAGAGACAGCTTACACTACACTCGTTCGTCCTCTGTTAGAATATTGCTGCGCGGTGTGGGATCCTTACCAGGTGGGATTGACGGAGGACGTCGAAAGGGTGCAAAAAAGGGCAGCTCGTTTTGTATTATCACGTAATAGGGGAGAGAGTGTGGCAGATATGATACGCGAGTTGGGATGGTAGTCATTAAAGGAAAGACGTTTTCCGTCGCGGCGAGATCTATTTACGAAGTTTCAGTCACCAACTTTCTTTTCCGAATGCGAAAATATTTTGTTGAGCCCAACCTATATAAGTAGGAATGATCATCAAAATAAAATAAGAGAAATCAGAGTTCGAAGAGAAAGGTTTAGATGTTCGTTTTTCCCGCGCGCTGTTTGGGAGTGGAATGGTAGAGAGGTAGTATGGTTGTGGTTCTATGAACCCTCTGCCAAGCACTTAAATGTGAATTGCGGAGTAGACATGTAGTTTGAATTTATATGAGCACCAGCACATAAGAAATGCTGTTAAGAATTGCAGCAGTGGAGATGAACGATGAAACTCAATGAAACGACTTATATAGAGACGCTATAGTGTGTCTGAGGCAAAAAAAAAAGAAAAAAAATGCATTCCTTTGGTGAATTACTGGGAATGTCAGTAACGTCTGAAATGTACAATGGAGCACTTTCGAGACAGGTCAGTACCTTTTGTCTTGAAAAAGTAAGAAATAAAATAATTTTAATCCACTATAATCACTGAAAGAGGGGCTGGCACTGTCTGTACTGCTCATAACTTCAGATGGGGACATTGTGAAAGACCGGAAGAGCCGCATTGTTGGCGGGGAGTGCCCGAAGGCTAGGTTCGACTGAGTAATCGGAAAACGTTTTTTTTCTTTCGCGCACAACGGCCCATTTGCCTACCTTGCATGATGGTTATCTCTTACTTGTATTTGTTTGAGTCTAGTTGATAGTGATGGTGCGTCTACACTGCGGTGTAACATTTATGCTGTGTGATAGATGAGTGAAGGTGAAACCCGATATCGGCACGTAGCGTAAAAATCAAGGTCACCGCTGAGCTTGGAATAATCAGATTTGCATGAACAGTTTCACATGCCCTCATTCCTTTAGACAGAAAAATTTGAAATTCATCGAGGACACAGGCGCAAATTTTGTCGGTCAGGAGCCTTTCGCCACCATTTCATCTTCCCCCTAGCAGGCGAAATACTACGGTGAATCGCACGGTAACTCGTAGCGGCTGTCCCCGAGTAGAGTGCCGCCGCTCAGTTGCGATCCACGTAACGTTTCTACTTCCGTCTGATTGCATAGGACAGCCATTTTCAGCAAATTTCCTTCGTCATCCTTCGTACATAACAACATAATTTTCGCTTGGTAACAATTTTTCTGTAATCTAGACTCGCCACGCATCTGTTCCGTTGGACATGTGACGACCGCAGTGTTTGCTTCCAGTAACAGTGAGTGAGGACAGGGCTAAACGAATGACGACTAACCTCTTAACACGAGACAACAGCGTCTCTAATATGCCGTGGTCAAACTACACTGTTTGTCCACCCCGGTAGCTGCGCGATCGGTGCGGCAGATTGCTAACGAAAGGGATCCGGGTTCGATTGTCAGTGGTGTCGGAGATTATCTCCCTTCGGGGCTGGATGTTGTGCATTTCTTACGTTCGTATCGTCGTATCTGGCAAGAAAATTGTGTCCAATACCCTAATTTCCATCGCTGAGGTGGCTGAATGGGCACGACGTGAAGGCCAATAAGCTGAAATTAAAATAAAAAAAAGACTGCTGGCCTGCAAAATTGCAAAACCATGTAGTGTTGATACGACCACTGCGAAGGACTGTAAGGCCGCTCTTCTGATCTGTGAGTATGGCGGCGTTGCTTTCCCACCCAGGGCTAACAAGGCAAACATTAAGTTTGTATTAAACCGAGGACCAACAAACGACGGAGAGGCTTCGTCCCGCCTAGCGCTCATTGGTTCACAACCCCACAAGGCACGGGAGTCCACTCACCCCACCGCTGCCCCACACCGAACCTAGGGTTATTGTGCGGTTCGCCCCCCCCCCCCCCCCACCCCCCAGTGGATCATCGGGAACGTCTCATACCAGACGAGTGTAACCCCAAATGTTTACATGGTAGAATAGTTATGGTGTGCGCGTACGGCGAAACGGTGTTTGCGCAGCAATCGCCAACATAGTGTAACTGAGGCGGAATAAGGGCAACCAGCCCGCATTCACCGAGGTAGAAGGAAAACCGCCTTAAAAACCATCCACAGACTGGCCGGCACACCGGAACTCGACACTAATCCGCCGGGCGGATTAGTGCCGGGGACCCGGGAAGCAGCGCGTTATACCGCGCGGCTAACCTGGCGGGCCAAGTATGAGGATCGTCACAGTGAGATCATCGTAGCTCATGAAAGGTCGTTGTTTTCGATCAAGGTAGAGCAGTATGTGGCATCGGCTGGTGGGCGCAGGGGCTCTCAAGGTCACACACGCTGTCGGGGGAGAGCGAGTCAACGAGGCGTTGAGTGGTGGCTGTGGCGGTAGCGACCGCAGCGAGCTGAAGCTAGCACAGCTTTCTTGCAAGCTTGGGAGGCTGCACTTAGCACAGCCAGTTGTGGCCCAACGAAGGCATCACTGGATTCCGTGGGTCGAACCGTGGACCCCGAGGAGCACGGCCAGTGGATGGCTGTAGGAAGCTGTCTGACCAAGTACGCAAGTTTGCTACTCTCTGTCACACAGCTCTTTGCTGACCCCTTCACTGACTCTCCACCGAAGTTCGCTGACTATCGGCATACGACCCACGGGGTGATGATGGCGACGGTTTTGGCTGTCAAGCGGATGCTGTGTGTGTGAAATCTTATGGGACTTAACTGCTAAGGTCATCAGTCCCTAATCTTACACACTATTTAACCTAAATTATCCTAAGGACAAACACGCACAGTCATGCCCGACTCGAACCTCCGCCGGGACCAGCCGCACAGTCCATGACTGCAACACCCGTGACCGCTCGGCTTATCCCGCGCGGTCCCAGCGGATGCTGCGTGGGTGGGGGATAAATTGGCGGTGAAGGGACGACTCGGACATATCTGGTGGCTTGATGGGCGCGTATGACAACTTGTCTGCTTGGTGCTGGCGGTGATGACGTGTACCGTTGATTGTCAAAATGCTGTGTCGACAACTCTTTACCGGAGTCATGGCACACGTTGACGTAACGTATGGGGCGATTTGCAGGTAGCTGTGTCGTCAGCCGTGTGCCTTACAAACGGTAAGTGGATCGCTGTCCGCTGAAATTCCTCATGTGATACTCTGTCTACACCGCAACAAACAGTAGAAGAGGCAAATTGACCGTAAATATTAATCTGTAATCTGGGGGGGGGGGGGGGGGGGGGCGGGGGGCGAACCGCACAATAACTGACGTTGTCGGTTGAATAGTAATCAATTAATTCAGTGTAAAGAAAGCTTCTGGTGTGGTTAAGCTTTTTGTTTTTATTGGCTTGACTGGATTACTAGTATCGACAGGAGTAAGCTGTCATCTTCATGTGGCAGCTTATTCGTGTCGAAACTAGTTATCCAGTTTGCATACATGCGGCCAATGCAATAAAAAAACTTAGTATCAGAAGCTTTCTTTAATTAATCCTTATGATTCTGAGGACTGATAATAGAGAAAATAACTTTAATTTTTATAAAAGACATCATATTTACGGCAGTGACTGTAACACTTACTTTATTTCACGATTGCTATTGCGGCCTTAGGCCATTATCAAGTGCAAATTTTTGTGGATTTAGGGCATGTCAACATAAAATGAGCTGACACATTTATATGTCGTTGTTATTACTCTTAAATACATTCGTGACGGTGTTATGTATTGCGAGCACACATATCCATATGTCACGGCTTAAAGCCACAAAAATCTGCACTCGATAATGGCCTAAGGCCGAAATTGCAATCATGAAATAAATAAAATGTTACAGTCGCTGCCGTAAATATGATGTCTTTTATAAAGTTCTAAATGACTGTGAATCCCATGTACAAAAAGTTACTTAATTTTGATGTTTAATCACAGAACAAAAATTGATCTTCAGCATCTAGAAGACCTATGTCGATCTTTCCTATAAGTTCTCCATCTTTTTCCTGTAAGTTCTCCATATTTCCGGTTTCATGCACCCAGTGAACATCCACATCTCTTAGACCTAATGAAATCAGTTGATTTTTAACGTTTTAAGAATTACATCTACAGTAAAGGGTTGCCTCAAAACACAAAAGGCAAAATTATTTCTGAAAGTTTGAAAAGCGGAAATTGTACCTCTGTCAGTATGGAAATAATATTATCTGTGCCTTCTTGCGATCCTTTCTAACCCTCTGGCCGTTATTACTGAGCGGCGCCTCCTAGTCCGACAGTCGCCAATTAACTGCAAGGCGCTCTTCATCCGCTGACGCGGTGGGTACCCTAAAGAGGCTCTCCGGAGTGACACGGGTCGGTAAGAACGGCGGCCAACTGCCGTATTGGGAGGCTTTGTTCCTCCGACGAGTCGTAAATTGCTGTCTCGTTCTGGAAGGAGCGCGACGCCGCGCTTCCAGGAAGGCGGGCCGGCCGGCAAGAAGCGACGGCGGCGCCGCCATGGGTATGCATGAGGAGAGTGCCGCGCGCGCCCCACCTCCAGGGAGGGCGGACCACATCGCTCTCCGGGACCCGCCATGTCCGCTGCCATGTCGCCGCTGTAATTACCCTGTGCGTATGTAATTCTTGTGTACGAGTGAAGGCAGGCTAAGGCAAGGATCGTGGGACAGCACCGTTCCGTGGTCAAACTACACAACAGGAGGGATATCAAATAAGAAAATTTACTTACCGTGTGCATACGATCGTAAAGTGGCATTTGGGTGGAGTGGAGTTCGGGTCTGAGGGTTGTACGGAAGTGGGGCTCAATATTTTTGACACCACATTATTTACCACAAAATTACCAGTCTAACAAGTTAGAAAACATTTGTAAGACGGCTATTTTTTGATGATGTTATTGGATGTGGTAATAGTTGTAAAGGAAAATGATATATTTGGAGAAATGTGGTCAGAGAAACAGTTGTGTCTGCGATGGCAGCACTGTGGAGTGGTACAATCTTTGACAGTCGGTAGTGGACAGCTGCGGTGTTCAGCAGGTAGGATTCGTTGAGTATACAGTGTAATGTATTGTATGTTCAACAAAAGCAAATCGAGGATAATGGAATGTAGTCGAATTAAGCCGGGTGATGCTGAGGGAATTAGATTAGGAAATGAGACACTTAAAGTAGTAAAGGAGTTCTGCTAATTGGGGAGCAAAATAACTTATGATGGTCGAAGTAGAGAGGATATAAAATGTAGACCGGCAATGGCAAGGAAAGCGTTTCTGAAGAAGAGAACGTTGTTAACATCGAGTATTGATTTAAGTGTCAGGAAGTCGTTTCTGAAAGTATTTGTATAGAGCGTAGCCATGTATGGAAGTGAAACATGGACGATAACTAGTTTGGACAAGAAGAGAATAGAAGCTTTCGAAATGTGCTGCTACAGGAGAATGCTGAAGATTAGATGGGTAGATCACATAACCAATGAGGAGGTATTGAATAGGATTGCGGAGAAGAGAAGTTTGTGGCACAACTTGACTAGAAGAAGGGATCGGTTGGTAGGACATGTTCTGAGGCATCAAGGAATTACCAATTTAGTACTGGAGGACAGCGTGGAGAGTAAAAATCTTAGAGGGAGACCAAGAGATGAATACACTAAGTAGATTCAGAAGGATGTAGGTTGCAGTAGTTATTCGGAGATGAAGAAGCTTGCACAGGATAGAGTAGCACGGAGAGCTGCATCAAACTAGTCTCAGGACTGAAGACCACAACAACAACAACAACAACAACAGTGTAATGCATGGATGGACTTGTGGAACCATGCGAGTTGCAGAATCACTACGAGGAATGATGGAACAATATTTCACAGCATACGATCATAAAAAAGGTTTTGAAATGAAGAACAAGTTATTATTTGATGAGGTAAAAAGTTTATTTTTATTTTTACAGACTTGTATTGTTGGTCCACTCTACCCTCGTCACAGTAGAGTTTTTGATACTTATTCTATTGACGGATCTTCTGTGTTAATTTACTGTACCATGGAAGTTATTAGATTAAACGAATTTTCATATTAGACCCTACAATTATTTTAGCTCCTTTCTATCTGCAATTTCAGAACTTACAGATTGAGTCATGTGTTTCATTGGCACTCTGTGTCAAGATTATGAAACCAGTTTCCCTCGACCAACCGTAGTAAGGTTTCAGCAGTATTTTTTTAGCTGTTGCGCACTCTTTCTGTCTTGCTGTTTCTGCCAGTACTTCATTTTGCACGCGAGTTTCATAATACGTGACTGTTTCGTTTTCTTTGCGCAATGTACGTTCTGCCAGTTTCTTTATTTTACCAGGGTCATGTGTCAGTTCAGAAATTTGTGTGTTTCAGGTTACATTCTAGTACAGGACGACATTACAGTTGCTTCTTTTTTTTTAGCAGTTACATTTTTTTCAAACAGTTCGCACTGACTAAGTCTACTGAGACTGAAATTATTGGTTTGCTTATTTACTTGCTTACGAATGTGATCGGTTTTCACACATACTGGATTCTTTTCAGTTTCATGTAAGTGATGTGGCTTTGAGCTTAGTGACACATTTAAGTTGTCACTTAATATTCCCAGGTTCTAATTTACGATAACACACACACACAAGTAAAGGCTACTCACTTACTCACTATTGTAAAGAAAAGAGGTCCTAATAAACTTGAACAGCGCTCGAATAACACAAAATATCTTATATATTAAATGTATTAGCAGTTGCGAATTTTGACAACCGCCAGATTTATGATGAAAGGACGACAATGAAAATTTGTGTCCACGTCCCGTTCCTAGTCCTTTTAGTGTAGAAACATTTCTGTACGATTTTCTTGCGTTTGCAGTGCCGGATTTTCACCTGGTGGCGAAAATTGGAACTAATTTTTTTCCAGCGAAAATCATTCTGCATCACACACCAAGTTTTGCTACTGTACGATAATTGCAGCCCTTACTTGGACCTCTGTGACTAGCTGCTCTTTAATTGTAACCATCCGGTATGTACAGAATGTACGTGCCTTTACTACTACGTTCTTTGTGCAGTTCCGTCGAAAGCTAGTTATGTGCATACTCAGTTTTATGCGAATTTTATGTCTGTTGCTTGGCGTCTTCAATGTGTTGCAGTTTTGTAGCCTCGAGGCGAAGTGACTTTTGCCGCTTGTTGGACCGGAATTAACAGCGCTCATATTGTCATAATATTTGATTTCAAAGGCCGCCTTTTGTAGATCTACAGTACTTAACGAATTGCCACAACAATCACTCTCTGTGTAATATTTCATTTCATTCTATGCGAGTGTTCAGCTCTACAGTAAAGTCTCTGTGTTAGCTCTTCTTACTGTAGTTTAATCTTCGCGGTGTGCGATGGAGCATTACTCTGGGGAGGTGCAACGTAATCTGCACTGACAACGGGTTTTTGGAATTTCTGAAGCAAGTTTCTAGAGGATATGACACGTCTTGCTTAAAATGTTTCCCACCTGAGCTTTTTCTGTTGCAGATTTGAGTGGTACATCTTTAATCCTTTTCGAGGCAGTCAATAAGAACAGTCACCTCTACACTCAGTAAACTATGACTAAACTTGACGGGTGAAAAAACCGATTTCACTTTCTGTGATGTAGGATTGTCAGTATCCAACCAAGAC
The DNA here is from genome assembly GCF_023864345.2 of Schistocerca serialis cubense. Classification (NCBI taxonomy): domain Eukaryota; kingdom Metazoa; phylum Arthropoda; class Insecta; order Orthoptera; family Acrididae; genus Schistocerca; species Schistocerca serialis. The sequence goes on from NC_064643.1 coordinate 745,824,176, forward strand.
GCTACGATTCACGTCTCATTCACAGTTACAAGTCGGCGCACAAAATCCACTGGTTTCATTTTTATTTAAAAAATTCAGTGAGTATTAAGAACTGTTTTATCGCGTTTGCATTTCATCAGCAAAAATATAGAAGGAACTTGCCATTGTGCTTATGCCCGTAAGTGTTTTATACATATTTTATTTTGTTATAAAAAATAGGTAGTGATTAAAGATATTTTGGGTTTATTGCTTAGACTTATCAACGGTAAGATATTTTGTATTGCTACTCAGCTAATCACGTGTTTAGTAATCCCTTCACAGTTACGGCGACTGTCTTATTGTTTTTGTTTAAATGTATCTTCTGTTATCGCATTGGAAAATGTATTCACATTCTGCGCACTGCTGGAATAATTGCAAAGTTCAAATTAAATAACTAAAGGCTAATGGATGTGTCCTTATCTTTCATTGCTATTGCTTCTATTTACTTTTCAATGGACGTTACTGAAAGTAGCCTGTTAACTGCGCAATTTCAGTGTTTTGTAAACCATTCGAGAAGCTCGTAGATAAGCACTTGCCTTTACCAGCAGCAAAAATATCAGTCTTCATGTTGCAACTGTAAATTTAAGCTGCATATCTCACCAAAAGTCGGCTCAACCTGCTGTGAAATATTATTGTTGGTAGTCGTAAGATGGTCCACAGAAAAACTGTGCGATGTGTGTTTGGTTAACGTTAGAAAATTAAATCAAGAATAACTGCAAAAGCCCTTCACACCCATACAACATTAAATCAGGACTAATTGTAAAAGTCCTTTACACCCACAGGCCGAATAAAGTCTTGCCTTTGATCAGTGTGAGCTTATGAGACACGTGACAGCTGTTGATGTGGATACTTTTAATCTACCTTTAGACTGGTTTGATGCGGCCCACCACAATTTCCTCTCCTTCGGGAATCTCCTCCCCTCAGTGTACCGTTTCCACCCAAAGGCTTCAGTTATTTGTTGGAAATATTCCAATCTGTGTTCCGCTTCAGATTTTAGTCTCTGCAGCTCCCTTGAATGTCGTGGAAGTTATCTCCTGATGTCTTAATACACTTGTGTCTTCTTCTTGTCAATGCTTGCCTCATGTTCCTCTCCTCAAGTGCTGTTCTCCACATATAAGTTTTCAAGAATTTTTTCTTCAAATTGAGGCCAATGTTTGATACGTGCGAACTTCTTTTGGTCAGGAATCCTCTCTTTTGTTGTGCTAGTCTGCTTTCGTGTCCTACTTGCTCCGACGTAACGCTGTTTTGCATCCGAGGTAGCAGAATTCTTTCACTTCGTCAGCTTTGTGGTCCCTAATCTTGAAGTTAAATTTATCGCTACTACTATTGCAACAAATTTTGTATTGTGCGCATACATGGCTGTAGAATCGTACTATGCTGAATAAGACCGGTTCAGCTGTATGATAAATCTTTATTTACGATTCAACTAGTTTCTCGGCGTTAGAGCGACATCTTCAGGGATACATACACTCCTGGAAATTGAAATAAGAACACCGTGAATTCATTGTCCCAGGAAGGGGAAACTTTATTGGCACATTCCTGGGGTCAGATACATCACATGATCACACTGACAGAACCATAGGCACATAGACACAGGCAACAGAGCATGCACAATGTCGGCACTAGTACAGTGTATATCCACCTTTCGCAGCAATGCAGGCTGCTATTCTCCCGTGGAAACGATCGTAGAGATGCTGGATGTAGTCCTGTGGAACGGCTTGCCATGCCATTTCCACCTGGCGCCTCAGTTGGACCAGCGTTCGTGCTGGACGTGCAGACCGCGTGAGACGACGCTTCATCCAGTCCCAAACATGCTCAATGGGGGACAGATCCGGAGATCTTGCTGGCCAGGGTAGTTGACTTACACCTTCTAGAGCACGTTGGGTGGCACGGGATACATGCGGACGTGCATTGTCCTGTTGGAACAGCAAGTTCCCTTGCCGGTCTAGGAATGGTAGAACGATGGGTTCGATGACGGTTTGGATGTACCGTGCACTATTCAGTGTCCCCTCGACGATCACCAGTGGTGTACGGCCAGTGTAGGAGATCGCTCCCCACACCATGATGCCGGGTGTTGGCCCTGTGTGCCTCGGTCGTATGCAGTCCTGATTGTGGCGCTCACCTGCACGGCGCCAAACACGCATACGACCATCATTGGCACCAAGGCAGAAGCGACTCTCATCGCTGAAGACGACACGTCTCCATTCGTCCCTCCATTCACGCCTGTCGCGACACCACTGGAGGCGGGCTGCACGATGTTGGGGCGTGAGCGGAAGACGGCCTAACGGTGTGCGGGACCGTAGCCCAGCTTCATGGAGACGGTTGCGAATGGTCCTCGCCGATACCCCAGGAGCAACAGTGTCCCTAATTTGCTGGGAAGTGGCGGTGCGGTCCCCTACGGCACTGCGTAGGATCCTACGGTCTTGGCGTGCATCCGTGCGTCGCTGCGGTCCGGTCCCAGGTCGACGGGCACGTGCACCTTCCGCCGACCACTGGCGACAACATCGATGTACTGTGGAGACCTCACGCCCCACGTGTTGAGCAATTCGGCGGTACGTCCACCCGGCCTCCCGCATGCCCACTATACGCCCTCGCTCAAAGTCCGTCAACTGCACATACGGTTCACGTCCACGCTGTCGCGGCATGCTACCAGTGTTAAAGACTGCGATGGAGCTCCGTATGCCACGGCAAACTGGCTGACACTGACGGCGGCGGTGCACAAATGCTGCGCAGGTAGCGCCATTCGACGGCCAATACCGCGGTTCCTGGTGTGTCCGCTGTGCCGTGCGTGTGATCATTGCTTGTACAGCCCTCTCGCAGTGTCCGGAGCAAGTATTGTGGGTCTGACACACCGGTGTCAATGTGTTCTTTTTTCCATTCCCAGGAGTGTATTTAGTCCGCAGCTCGTGGTCGTGCGGTAGCGTTCTCGCTTCCCACGCCCGGGTTCCCGGGTTCGATTCCCGGCGGGGTCAGGGATTTTCTCTGCCTCGTGATGACTGGGTGTTGTGTGATGTCCTTAGGTTGGTTAGGTTTAAGTAGTTCTAAGTTCTAGGGGACTGATGACCATAGCTGTTAAGTCCCATAGTGCTCAGAGCCATTTGAACCATTTCAACATATTTATTTCAAAATGTATCCGAACGATAGCAAATAAATGACCCAATATTCCTTGTCTAATGGTGATAAAATATTTAAACGTCAAGAAGTCGGTAGTCCAAACTAAAGTAGAGTAGAACGTAGGGATCGTCATCTCGACACAGGAAATCTTAGGCCTAAGATCGTCGTGACAACGTGACGTCTCCCAGACCACCTGCTACTACTTATTACTTCCGTCTTTCTGCTGATTTATCTCAGTCCATATTCTGTAGTCAGCAGATTGTTCATTCTATTTAGTACAATATATTCTGTAATTCGTCATCAATCTCACTGAGGATAAGAATGTCATCAGCGAATATTATTGTTGATATTCTTTCGCCCTAAAGTTTAATCCCACTCCAGGGCCTACTTTTATTTTCAGCACTGCTTATTCGACATACAGGGCATACAGCAGGGAACGAAGACAAAATCTTTGGCTTTCACCATTTTAAATCTGAGCGTTACAGTCTTCGTCTTCCATTCTTACTGTTCGTTCTTGGTTCATATAAGTATTGAATATTACCCGTCATGCACTATGCCTTTGTCCTTGTAGATTACCGAGCGAGGTGGCGCAGTGGTTAGACACTGGACTCGCATTCGGGAGGACGACGGCTCAATCCCGCGTCCGGCCATCCTGATTTAGGTTTTCCGTGATTTCCCTGAATCGCTCCAGGCAAATACCGGGATGGTTCCTTCGAAAGGGCCTGACCGACTTCCGTCCTTCCCTAATCGGATGAGACCGATGACCTCGCTGTTTGGTCTCTCCCCCCCAAACAACCCAACCCCCTTGTAGATATTGTAAATTACCCGCCGTTCTCTATAGCTTACACCTGTTTTCCTGGGAATTTAGAACAGAAAAATGGCTCTGAGTACTACGGGACTTAACATCTGAGGTCATCAGTCTCCTAGAACTTAAAATTACTTAAACCTAACTAACCTAAGGACATCACACATATCCATTCCCGAGGAAGGATTCGAACCTGCGATCGTAGCGGTCACGCGGTTCCAGACTGAAGCGCCTAGAACCGCTCGGCCAGTATTTAGAACATCTGTTACCATTTTCGTTACCGAACGTTACATGTAGCATGAAAAATTCTGTCTGTGTGTCTTGATTTTTCTTGTGTTGCTTCCATTACCAAGCGCAAGTTTAGAACTTCCTCTCTGGTGTCTTTACCTTTCCTAGAACCAAACTGATCGTCATTTAACAAGTACTCAATTTTCAGTGTTTAGTAGGCAGAGGAAAGAGAGGTCTCTAACAGACAATTAGTTTCATATATATCGATCCGAGCTATCCTTCCAGCGCGTTTATGGTAAGTCTACATCTACATGATTACTCTGCAATTCACATTTAATCCATTTAACCATAATCATACTATCTCTCTACCATTCCACTCCCGAACAGCGCGCGGGAAAAACGAACACCTAACCCTTTCTGTTCGAGCTCTGATTTCTCTTATTTTATTTTGATGATCATTCCTACCTATGTAGGTTGGGCTCAACAAAATATTTTCGCATTCGGAAGAGATAGTTGGTGACAGAAATTTCGTAAATAGATCTTGCCGCGACGAAAAACGTCTTTGCTTTAATGACTCCCATCCCAACTCGCGTATCATATCTGCCACACTCTCTCCCCTGTTACGTGATAATACAAAATGAGCTGCCCTTTTTACACCCTTTCGATGTCCTCCGTCAATACCACCTGGTAAGGATCGCACACCGCGCAGCAATATTCTAACAGAGGACGAACGAGAGTAGTGTAAGCTGTCTCTTTAGTGAACTTGTTGCATCTTCTAAGCGTCCGGCCAATGAAATGCAACCTTTGGCTCGCCTTCCCCACAATATTATCTATGTGGTCTTTCCAACTGGAGTTGTTCGTAATTTTAACAACCAGGTACTTAGTTGAGTTGACAGCCTTGAGAATTGTACTATTTATCGAGTAATCGAATTCCAACGGATTTCTTTTGGAACTCATGTGGATCACCTCACACTTTTCGTTATTTAGCGTCAACTGCCACCTGCCAAACCATACAGCAATCTTTTCTAAATAGCTTTGCAACTGATACTGGTCTTCGGATGACCTTACTAGACGGTAAATTACAGCATCATCTGCGAACAACCTAAGAGAACTGCTCATCTTTATTGCGGGTCGTTGGCGGTGTTGTGCTGGCTGATGGACAGCCTCGGGCCGTACCGCGGCCGTGCGTGGTAACCACGCGACGTGCGTGCGTGCGTGCGTGCGTGCGGCGCTGGCGGTGCCTGCGCTGCCTCATTAAGCTCCGAGGGCCGGCCACACCGACCACCCCCGCCGCCCCCACAACCCCTCGCCGCGGCGTAGCTCCGTTTTAATTAATTCCGCCGGCGACGCGGCTGTCCGCTCCCGCTGCAATTAACGGCCGGTCGCCCCCAGAATGAACCGCGGCCGTGATTCCCACAAGGTGGAGACGCCGTGCCGTGGGCCCTGAAACTCTGCCCCAACTGCCCCGCCATCCTAACTCCTAACCAGACAACTTCAGCAGTCTGATGGCGCGTAGGCGCCGCCTTCAATACCGGTATCTGGCGTCGTCTGGTTGGCGGGAGAGGGTACAGCTCTTGGAAGCACCAGCCTGAGACAAGTAGTCTAACTCCCATCAGGGCGCCAAAATCACTGGTGTTGGCAGAATAGATAGCGCGATCAAGCGTCCAAGCGCAGGTTACAAGGAACTGATTTCACTTCCAGGTTAAAGTGTTACGATCCCTGTATTTAGTGCAAGCTTAACTGTGTCTCTTGCTGAATTAGCTTCCAAGGTACAAAATTATAATAGCTTCACTGTTAATGGAGCGTACGTCACTTGAAATCTGGGTTAGCAGGACAGAGCCGATCAGGATATGGTTGTGGAAAGGTGGCCAAGATCAGTTACTGTTAGTTGCACAAAACACACAAACTCTATTTTGCTAAAAGACACTTAATCACAAATGACCTTAAGGGGGGTAGGACGTCAAAGGCGCCGACGTGGAGCAGGAGAGGCATCACAGGACATTTTAATTTCCAGTGTCTATACTTTTACAAATAAATTCATAAAACTTTGTCAGCATCAGCAGGAAAGATTCAGGATTCACACTCATTGCAGTGGAAGTTCCAAAACATAACAAAATAAATTTTTTTACGTGTGAAATTTCATAATTTTTTCCCTTACTAATAGCTGAATTTGTTGCTGTAGGTACACTTTTCTTCATAAGTTACAGAGATTCTTCAATGAATTTTGCGCAGAGTACATACCATACTCACAGGTGTATGAAACTCTATATTTAATTTATGAAAAAACGAATGAACTGTTATATTTTAAACTTCACGTTCAGAAAAAAAACACAAATTTTATACTTAATTACCTCAATTTTTACCACAGTTTTTAATAGATTTGGAAAACTCTAGAGGTTCATACACCTTTAAGTATGGTTTGTATGCTGTGCAAAATTCATAGAAGAATCTCTCTTACTTATGAAGAAAAGTGTACCTATAGCAACAAATACTGCCATTAGTAAGCGAAAAAAATGATGAAATTTCACATGTAAAAAAAATCATTTCGTTATGTTTTCGAACTTCCACTGCTATGAATGTGAATTGTGAATCCTGCCTGGTCATGTTGACGAAGTTTTATGAATTTATTTGTAAAAGTATAGACAGTGGAAATTAAAGTGTCCTGTGGTGCCTCTCCTGCTCCAAGTCGGCCCGTTTGACGTCCTACCCCCCTTAAAAGGATTCAAAAACAATACACCTGAAGGCCCGAACACAAGTTATTAAAATTTCCTTAAGGAATACACACGGCTGAAGGCATTAGTTACATTAAAAAAAATTTACACAAATACTCGGTTGAAGGCCACACACTGGACATAGAAGAACTGACGGCTTAAGGCCTGGATAACAAGAATTTCAGATAGAGAAGAAAATTTTAAAATGTTTTAAACAAGTGAATTATCAAATTTTAATTTAAGACAGCTGAAGGCCTTATCTTAAAAATATTTAACATAAAGCTCTGCTGAAAGCCACATGCTGAACATAGAACAACTCAAGGCTTAAGGATTTCCAATGAGCAAAATCCCCCTTTATTTAAAAAAATAGTTTAAGCAAGAATCTTCAAAGTTTTAATTTAAGACGGCTGAAGGCCTTATCTTAACATTGAAACAAAGTACATTAATAGAGCCGGTCGGTGTGGCCGAGCGGTTCTAGGTGCTTCAGTCTGGTACCGCGCGACCGCTACGGTCGCAGGTTCGAATCCTGCCTCGGGCATGGGTGTGTGTGATGTCCTTAGGTTAGTTAGGTTTAAGTAGTTCTAAGTTCTAGGGGACTGATGACCTCAGATGTTAAGTCCCATAGTGCTCAGAGCCATTTGAACCATTTTTTTTTTAAATTAATAGACAGCTGAATACCTCGCACAGTACTTGAGACTAAAAGAAAATCACAATCTAAAACTACAGAACAGTGGTGCTGTGACGTGCTCCAAGGGTCGGCCGGAGGAGGTAACTCTATCATAAGTTTAGGTGAGACAGGCAGCCAAGCGTAATACTAAATAATCGGATGGAAACCCGACCCAGGGACGGCTGAAGGACCGACCAACAACCTAATCAATTCCCTTCTGCCCGACAAACAGAACGACAACGGAAAAATCAGTGAGGACGAAGATACCAGCAGCACTACGTCTTCAAGCTTGGCGTTTAGTTGAAATGAGTGGTTCATGTAATGTTAAAACAACAGCAGATTCCTCAAACTGGGGGGCTATCAAGTACGGGGTCCCAGAGGGTTCGGTCTTAGGTCCTTAACTGTTCTTGATATACACCCCATTCCACATTGATGAAGATGCAAAGTTAGTTCTTTTTGCTGATGATACAAGTATAGTAATAACATCCAAAAACCAAGAACTAAGGGATGTAATTGTAAATGATGTTTTTCACAAAATTATTAAATGGTTCTCAGCAAACGGACTCTCGTTAAATTTTGATAAAACACAGTATATACAGTTCCATACAGTAAATGGCACAACTCCAGCAATAAATATAGACTTTGAACAGAAGTCTGTAGCTAAGGTAGAATTTTCAAAACTTTTAGGTGTGTCCATTGATGAGAGGTTAAACTGGAAGCAACACATTGATGGTCTGCTGAGACGTCTGAGTTCAGCTACGTATGCTATTAGGGTTATTGAAAATTTTGGTGATAAGAATCTCAGTAAATTAGCTTACTATGCCTACTTTCATACCGCTACGGTCGCAGGTTCGAATCCTGCCTCGTGCATGGATGTGCGTGATGTCCTTAGGTTAGTTAGGTTTAAGTAGTTCTAAGTTCTAGGGGACTGATGACCTCAGACGTTAAGTCCCATAGTGCTCAGAGCCATTTGAACTGTGCCTACTTTCATTCGCTGCTTTCGTATGGCGTCATATTCTGGGGTAATTCATCGTTGAGTAGAAAAGTATTCATTGCTGAAAAACGTGTAATCAGAATAATTGCTGGAGGCCACCCGCGGTCATCCTGCAGGCATCTATTTAAGGATCTAGGGATCCTCACAGTAACCTCACAGTATATATATTCACTTATGAAATTTGTTGTTAATAATCCAACCCAGTTCAAAAGTAATAGCAGTGTGCATAAGTATAACACCAGGAGAAAGCATGATCTTCACTATGCAGGGTTAAATCTGAGTTTGGCACAGAAAGGGGTAAATTATGCTGCCATAAAAGTCTTTGGTCACCTACCAAACAGCATCAAAAGCGTGACAGATAGCCAACTAACATTTAAAAATAAATTAAAAGAATTTCTAGATAACAACTCCTACTCATTGGCTGAATTTTTAGATGTAAATTAAGGGAAGAAAAAAACAACTTAAACATTAGTATCATGCAATATTTTGTGTAATGTAATATCTTGTACAGACATCTTTTATTAACCTGACACGTTCCACATCATTACGAAGTGTCGTATTCATGATCTATGGAACAAGTATTAATCTAATCTAATCAGCCAAGGCACAATAACCACTCAAAAATATAAACGAACACCAAAGGGTGTCGAACTACACGCCGTGCCGGACAGCATCAACATGGCGAGGAAACACGCGCTCGCTGCTCCGTCCCAACCGACCGACTGCCTACTCCAGTACGCAGACAGCATTCATAACTGCTCAGAGCAAATTACGGAAGCTACACACAGTTCCACGTAAACACTTGCACCAAGATCTCCGACAAACCTAAAACCAATCACTGTGGAACAACAAGGAGAACTCACAATTGGACACACACAGTGTTTCCATAAGCGGTCGGCGACACAGTACACGTCGTCCGATGAGAGGGGCGACCGAACGACCAACCAAGGTCGTCCAAAGTTATGTGTGTCAGGAACACTCAGGCGAGTCATGGCAGTCCGGAGCTTACTGCATCTCCATCTCGACTCCCTTGATGTCCGTTCGGAACTCGGAGACACGGCGACCCGGGCACACTCGCTCAGAACCAACAATGCAGAGGGAACACTTGCCCATTGGCCACCCGACATCTCTGCACAAGGAAGGAATGGGCCCACGTCGGGCAAGATGACGAACTGACGAGGCCCAGAAACGGTCAAAGGGCCAAACACACGTCGCCCGATGAGAGGAGCGACCGAACGACCAACCAACGGTCGTTCTCGCTCCAGCCTCCTTCCGTCCCGAGCGGTCGACGAGTACTGGCTGTCCGCAACTCACTGGCGCTCCGTTCCAACTGAACTCCCGACACACGACAAGCCGGAAATACTAGCGGTCGCTTCAAAGATAATACGACAGTGCTCTTGTCGACACGCGCTGCTGCTGCCACTCACGGGCAGGCAAGCCAGCAACTTAGGGACGCCAGTAAATCTAATAAGAAACGAGGCGACATTTCCGTAAAGAGAAGCTGTCAAGCAAGAAACTGCACGAACACGAGCCGCGCACGGCTCAACACTTTTTGTCCGAACCAGGGTAAGGTTGAGTAAGAGTTCGCAGTGGCATTTTCTCTACATTGTCAGTACTGGCCGACGACGGAAAACTACATTCAGCTGTTGCTTCTATAGCCACGCTATCACATGTACTCTTGAAGAGCTCCGCCAGCTTTTTAGGTTATCGCACGTAAATATAAATTTCTGTTACAAATTATGAAATTTAAAGTTGTACATCGTAAGAAGTAAGCACTATCTAGATATGCACGAGAAAATAAAATTTGCCTAAAAAAAATCACAGTTCTGTGACGAACGAACCATGGCACGACAAACAGGGGAACCAAGCAATGACTGCCATTTGTGATGTTTTTTTTTGTTTTCTTTTTTTATCTGTGTGGTGTATCGTTAAGAGTACGTTGTATAAGATAGTGGGAAAGACTATGTACGTACTCTTAAACCCAATCATTTCCCTCTTTGTTTGTAACAGTTACTAATCCAGTAATACCCACTAGGCAAACAGATGTGAGTGCTTTGTTTCGACCTGCATATTCTATTACAGCCGCAATCCAGACAGCTGAGAAATCCTTCGAGTCAACTGGAATACTCCCCTTCAATTCGGATGTCTTCACAGCAGAAGACTTTTCTCCATCAGAAATCACCGAGAGGGCCGAATTTCTAGCTGAAGAAGGCAAAGTAGTTCAACATGAGCCCACGGACAAATACTGGACCTTTGTGACAAATGATTTCTCTGGGCGTCCGTACAAAAATGCGTTCTTAGAAAAAAAAGCTAAACCAGACAAAACCCAATAAGACACAAAATACCAATAACGAGCAACGCAGAATCTCTATGGCTACGATGGAATTATCCGCCCTATCGCCTTTAGGAACAACCAGGTCCAAATTCAAGGACGGAGCTGGTGTTTTGAACTGCCCACGGTTTGGTAAAGTCTACAAGAGTCCTGTCACAGAAAATTGCATTAAGTGCGATAATTGCCCCCAGTGGCGGCATGAAGAATGCACAGGTTATGAAGGACATGGTGAATTTTCTTGTGATTTATGTTAGTGCATACTCTTTGACTACAGGTCGCATACTTTTACGAGAAGATGCGGCTAAAGGGACGAACGAGCAGTATCTTACAAATGTTGACGTTTAAGGTTAGTGTTAAAAGTTAGGCAGATGTAACTGGTATACGTTGTTTCTAAAGAAATCAGGAATAATTTGTTGAAAGAAATATTTGCTTTAACCTTATCATATACTAGATACGCGCGGTTAAATACTAAGTGCATACTCTTTCCCGTCTTTCACCTACGTTTGATTTACAGGTTGATCTATTGTTTCTTAAAATTAGTTGAGAACAGGGGTACAAGATAATCTCATCTAGCAACAAATTACAATAAGATCTCTGTAATGTTGGCACAGTTGATTGTCTGTAGCAATAGTAACCAGAGATATGCATTACAAGATTGGCAATACTGGAGTCACTGTAGCATCGCGATACGGCGAAGAGCGCAAAGGACATGTAAATAGCTGTTTATTTAATGCTAAAACAGTCGTAGGAAATGGGGATACACTGATCTTACTGCATTACCTTTAGAGTTTTGACATAATGGTCAATGCCTGCTTCGTGGTTGGTTCAAATGGCTCGAAGCGCTATGGGTCTTAACAGCTGAGGTCATCAGTCCCGTAAACTTAGAACTACTTAAACCTAAGGACATCACACACATCCAAGCCCAACACAGGATTCGAACCTGCGACCGAAGCAGCAGCGCGGTTCCAGACTGAAGCGCCTAGAACCGCTCGGCTACAGCGGCTGGCTATTCATGTTTGGTTGTAAGTTTTCATACAGCAGACGGCATGAAGGCATGAAAGGAACATGTCTCAATGCAAGCGTAACTAGAAACGTCTTATGTATTTTTGCTTTTTTACTGTGTGTAAGCCTAAATAATTACATTACAGTTTGTCTTACATGAAGTAACGACAGTGTTTAAATAATTGATGTATACTTTAAGGAGTTTAATAGACCTAGTGTTAACAAACGTAACTGAGTGGTGTGTTTTTAACCAGTTTTGATCAACTTCGGCTTTTCTTCAAGTAGTATGCTCGATACGAAAGTGATCCTATACACTGATGATCCAAAACATTATGTCCACCTGCTGAATGCCTTATTTGTCCGTCTTGGAACAAAATACGTCAGTGATCCAGTGTGTCGGGAATCCGACAGCTTGTTGATAGGTTTTGGAATTAAATGTCTACGCACAGATCATGTAATTCGCGTAAATAAGGGGCCGCTGATCTGCGGACGCGGTGATGGCGCCCGATAACGGCTCAGATGGGTTCCATACATAAGGCGAATTTGGTCGCCGATATATGTATAAGAATATACAGCCTACAGCTGCAGGTTAACTTTATCGTTTACCTAGGTTTCAACGTTAGTAATAACGTCTTCTTCAGAACGTAAAATATTATTTAAATGTTTGCCTAAAACAAGCCATACAACGGGCTTAAAGTGAATTTGCTACAGCTTGCTTAATAGAAGTGACAAAACCTTATGGTTATGCATCAAGTTTTATAAAGTTGACTTGGGACATGGCTTGTTCCAGGCAAACATTTAAATAATATTTTATGTTCTGAAGAAGACGTTATTACTAACGTTGAAACCTAGGTAAACGATAACCTGCAACTGTAGGCTGTATATTCTTAAACAATATCAGTTGCTGTCGCTGCATAAAAATGTTAAAAATTATGATCGCCGATATATCAATTTGAGTCCACTATAATGGTCCTGAAACCATTGTAGCACGGTTCTAGCTCCGAGAAACGGGAGTTTATGCTGCTGAATGACGACATCACCGTCGGGGAAGACATCAAGCATGAAGGGATGCAAGTGGTTCGCAGGTGTCAGCGTGTCTTCAATGACTACCACAGGTCCTATGAAAGCGCAGGAGAATGTCTCTCATAGCAGTATACTGCTCCCACCAGCCTTTATGTGTGGGGCGCTGCACGTTTCAAGCCGACGTTCACCTCGGGGACGGCGTTTGTGGAGACGGCCATCGACGCAGTGTAGCAAAAAATGTGGTTCACCTGAAGAGCCGATACATTCTGCCGCGGAGCTCCGTATTCAGTAGTGTACGGTGAACAGTGTGCTCAAAAAAACTTGTCCGTGCGCCAGCATCGTGCTCATCCGGCAAAGATGCCACAGATCACCATCTATCCTACTTTACAGAGCAGACAAGCCTCCGACCACCTCGTTCTGCCAAGAGTCATCGACGTCCAACCATTTAGCGCCTAGTGGTAGTTTCATTATCCTCCTGCCTGTTTCCGTAGAAGCTCACGACAGTAGCGCGTGGACATTCGACCAGCTTCACAGTTTTCGAGATACTCATTCACAGCCTTTGGGTATTAATAATCTGTGTTCCATTGGACCTACTGACGGCCTTGGGAAAGCCAGTCCTGACAAGACTCTACCATCTGGTGAGCAAGATATATGAAACAGGCGAAATACCCTCAGACTTCAGGAAGAATGTAATAATTCCAATCCCAAAGAAAGCAGGTGTTGACAGATGTGAAAATTATCGAACTATCAGTTTAATAAGTCACAGCTACAAAATACTAATGCGAATTCTGTACAGACGAATGGAAAAACTGGTAGAAGCCGACCTCGGGGAAGGTCAGTATGGATTCCGTAGAAATGTTGGAACACGTGAGGCAATAATGACCTTACGACTTATCTTAGAAGAAAGATTAAGGAAAGGCAAACCTACGTTTCTAACATTTGTAGACGTAGAGAAAGCTTTTGACAATGTTGACTGGAATACTCTCTTTCAAATTCTAAAGGTGGCAGGGGTAAAATACAGGGAGCGAATGGCTATTTACAATTTGTTCAGAAAGCAGATGGCAGTTATAAGAGTCGAGGGACATGAAAGAGAAGCAGTGGTTGGGAAGAGAGTAAGACAGGGTTGTAGCCTCTCCTCGATGTTGTTCAATCTGTATATCGAGCAAGCAGTAAAGGAAACAAAAGAAAAATTCGTAGTAGGTATTAAAATTCACGGAGAAGAAATAAAAACTTTGAGGTTCGCCGATGACATTGTAATTCTGTCAGAGACACCAAAGGACTTGGAAGAGCAGTTGAATGGAATGGACAGTGTCTTGAAAGGAGGATATAAGATGAACATCAACACAAGCAAAACAAGGATAATGGAATGTAGTCTAATTAAGTCGGGTGATGCTGAGGGAATTAGATTAGGAAATGAGACACTTAAAGTAGTAAAGGAGTTTTGCTATTTGGGGAGCAAAATAACTGATGATGGTCGAAGTAGAGAGGATATAAAATGTAGACTGGCAATGGCAAGGAAAGCGTTTCTGAAGAAGAGAAATTTGTTAACATCGAGTATAGATTTAAGTGTCAGGAAGTCATTTCTGAAAGTATTTGTATGGAGTGTAGCCATGTATGGAAGTGAAACATGGACGATAAATAGTTTGGACAAGAAGAGAATAGAAGCTTTCGAAATGTGGTGCTACAGAAGAATGCTGAAGATTAGATGGGTAGATCACATAACTAATGAGGAAGTATTGAATAGGATTGGGGAGAAGAGAAGTTTGTGGCGCAACTTGACCAGAAGAAGGGATCGGTTGGTAGGACATGTTCTGAGGCATCAAGGGATCACCAATTTAGTATGGAGGGCAGCGTGGAGGGTAAAAATCGTAGAGGGAGACCAAGAGATGAATACACTAAGCAGATTCAGAAGGATGTAGGCTGCAGTAGGTACTGGGAGATGAAGAAGCTTGCACAGGATAGGGTAGCATGGAGAGCTGCGTCAAACCAGTCTCAGGACTGAAGACCACAACAACAACTATCTGTGTTTTGTCGGAGTCGCTTATCTCAGTGGATTTTCCCATTTGCAGTCCACATCTTCGCTATGGTGATGTCCCGTCCGTGTCTGCTCCGCTTACGTACTTTTCTTACCGAGTCATGTGACCGCAACGCCACCAGGCGGCATACGACGTCGTGATGGGCAATGGTCATAATGTTTTGGCTTATCGGTGTAAGTGAAACGTGCTGTTTGTCAATGATAACGAACGTCTTTGTTCATTTGTCTGTTGTTACGGAAACTACAACTACTTTAAACTTAGCCGGCCTCAGTGGTCGAGCGGTTCTGGGCGCTACAGTCTGGAACCGCGCGACCGCTACGGTCGCAGGTTCGAATCCTGCCTCAGGCATGGATGTGTGTGTTGTCCTTAGGTTAGTTAGGTTTAAGTAGTTCTACGTTGTAGGGGACTGATGACCTCACAAGTTAAGTCCTATAGTGCTCAGAGCCATTTGAACCATTTGAACCTAAACAATCTGCCCTCGTGTGCTGTACGTACCGAGCCTTCCAAAAATCTCGACGATGTATTTAGCTCCACCTCTATCAGTTTACCTTCTGGGGCAAAAAGAGTTTTCTTAACATAAATCATTAGAAAATGCAGATCTCTTTTAGAGGACGAAATATCCACATACTGTGGCTCCATGACTCTTAACTAACCATTAGCGGAACGTGCTATTCAGTTCAAAGAAATCGACGAACTAATTGCTGTTGTGGAAATCTTTGAGCATCAAAATTTAATTTGTGTACGTATATCTGAAGCTGCTCCTGCTGAAAGGGCCCATAAAGCCAGCTTTGATGAAAGTCGAGAACAGCTTCTGTCTTAACTTGTTGACGGCGACTAATATATTTCAGTTTTTTTCACAATTTTGTCGTTTTGCTGCACCGTAACTCATATAGCCTCTGGTAAAGGCGAGTGCACGTGTGCGTGTTTCTTTTTTCCTTCCCTTTTCTTACCTCTTTCACATTCCCCTTGTCTATGTGTGTGTGACTGAGTGATTGAGACAGAGAGAGAGAGAGAGAGAGAGAGAGAGAGAGAGAGAGAGAGAGAGAGCACATGTGTAACTTGGAGGATACGTGTGGTTCGAAATACGCTCCAGCATATTCTGAGGATTTCGTACAGTCTTGGCTGGTAGTACAACCTAACCTTTCGACACTTTGAGGTGGAACCAGAGACGCTGGTCACTCAAACAGGGTGGATGCACAGTTCCACTGAGCCCAGGTACAGAATTTGTCAACAGGTCCCATTTTCCCCTCCTCTACTGCAAGCTAGAGGCTTGCTTCGCAACAATAGTTCACCACAGTTAATTTGGGTCGGTACGTTACAGATGCACTTTTCTACTTTTCTCTGATTTTATGGACAAAGCATTGTCTTAAATTATGCCATTTGATGTTTGCAATCAACTTAGAGGAGTTTCTCAGTGTGATAATGCAATTTGTCGGAGTTCCATGAGTCGTGCTTTGTCTTGGAAGAATGACCTGGAGATTTTTGACAATGTTTAAAGATCAGATACATTAAATGCAAAGAGAGCCCGTGTTCTCACTATCTGCGCTTAGCGTTCTATCTATCCATTTTACTCAAATTTTAGTCGCCTTCGTTTTGTGTAAAGTGATAGATTTTCAGCAATCAGCCCTACAGGTATATCTTAGTTAAAGACTCTCTCTTTCCTATAATGTTTGATCAATAGAATTCACGTATTCCTTACTGCCTGTATGCAATCAAATATGAAGTTGAATCCTAGAGCCATTATCCACTGGGCATGTGAAATAAATCTCTTAACGAATAGCTTGTTTGGATGTTGTCACTACATGTCTTACTATATTCTCTCGATTGGCGTACGATGTGCTGAAGAACACACACGTGATCGAGATCTCGTTCCGAGAATAGCTAGGCCTGGGCAAAAATTAGTAGTGAATGAGATTAGTTTATATTGGGCGATTACTTTCCCACCAAGTAGGCGGCTTTCACTGCAAATTCAAATTTCTTGACATTATTTTTTACGCAGGGATATCCAAACATTTGTGGTCAAAAATATACAGGTGGATCCTAAACAAGGTACTTTCCATAAGGGGCTAGCAGTTCGATGTGAATATTTAGTCTGTGTTGGCATTAACAATTTGCATCTTTTAACAGTAACTTCAGCTCATAACTGTTTAACATGACGAGCACTAAACTGAATGCCTACATTACAACGGCGCATAAAATCTTTGAATGTCTTTGTCTTTTGTCAGTGAGGGAAGCAACAGAACCCTATCAACCAGATATGTGTTCTAGAGGAGAAAATCGGATTTGCTAAGGATTTTCCGTAGCTTTTTCGGATTTGTAGCTGCAAGGCAATGCTATATTCAGTGGAGTTAATTTTAGTTCAGAATTGAAAAGTTTTGGCTATAGAGCATTGTTACTACAATAGCAGGGAGAAGTAATCTGGCTTAACTACTGCTGGCAGCATTTATCTCTTGAGTTGGTTCAAGCTATTGATATTGTGTTTTAGGCAATTGCGTGGTAATGTCTGCTCTTTTTCACCGATATTGTTGTTAGTTTTGTTGTTATCCTGTCCTAAAATGTGCATTTTGGATGTGTTAAGATAGCCATCTGTGGATGTGGATCATAAATAGATTTGTTAACTTCATTCTTCCGTTTGTACTCAAATTTTAGTGCATTTGGAAGCCTGCACGTTCCTGCATAAAGAAAACAATGAAAGAAATATTGACTTGCTGGTTAAACTGGTAATATACCAACACAAATTGAAGTTTTTTCTAAGATTTTAAGCCATGAATGCACTTTATTTCGTTGAAATTCCTCCATGATCTCCACAGCTATGCTTTACTCCTCACGTCCCCATTCCTGGGAATGTACAAGGTGCCATAGTCTCATACTAATTTATTTTCCAGATAGTAAGTCACATTTGTACCAATTTGGTTAAAATTACAGGGTATCCGAAAAGTCTTTTCCTGATTACATAAATTGATAACCCAGGCTAGAAGTAAGATACAAATATGAAAATGGTGTCTAATTGTTTACAAACTATCAAAGTTTTTTTCACACATCAGTAAACTTCGACATGAGCACCCTTGGTAGCACGTAGCACATCTTGGCGATATTCAGTTTCCGTGCACACATTAGCCAACATCACTGGAGGGATCGATTCAACGACTGTGGCTACGCATTGCAGCACGGTTTCAAGATCTGGTACACGTGTTCGGTAGACCTCGTCCTTGACATAACCCCATAAAAAGAAGTCTAATGGGGTTATGTCAGGAGAGCGTGGAGGACAAACCGTTGGCTCATCACGGCCAATCCATCGCCCAGGAAAGGTCATATCGAGATAGGCACGGACGTCCAAACCCCAATGAGGCGGTGCACCGTCTTGCTGAAACAAGACATCGGGGTGATACTGAAGCAGCTGAGGAACAGTATACTGTTGCAACATGTCCAGATACACTGCAGATGTGATTGTAGCCTCAGCGAAGACGAAATGCCCGATAATTCGATCGCGCAATAGCGCACACCAAGCATTCACCTTTGGACTGCCTCTGGTGCACTCCATTACCTCGCCAGGGTGTTGTGAACCCCAAATGCGCACATTATGGCCATTCACTACTTCACTGACAAGAAAGGTTGCTTCGTCGGAAAACGTAATTCGTCTGAGATAACCATCATCGTCCTCAATACGTGATAGCATTTCGACCGCAAAGTCATATCGACATGTACTGTCATTGGGCAACAAGGCCTGAACGATTTGCACTTTGTAAGCGCGAAACAATAAACGTTTGTGTAAAATGTCGTGGAAAGAGCTGTTTGGGATCTGTAATTCACTTGAGGCCCTGCGCACCGATTTCTTCGGACTTCGCAGAAAAGACTGCCTTACAGAATCCACCCTGTCTGCTGAGGTTCTTGGTCGACCAGACCTCGGAAGGTCAGCAACTGATCCGGTGTTCTTGAACTTCTCATACCAGGCTTTAATGCTCTTGACATCAGGTGGATTCCTTCCAAATGTTGTCTGGTAGTGTCTCTTCACTGTGGTTGGTGATCGTGTCTCATGGTACCACAGGGCACACTGTGCCTTCTCCTGATTGGTTAACATTGCTTCTTGGGCACTGCATCTCATCCACTACTTACGAACTGCGAACTTAAAACAGAAAAAAACTTTGAGAGTTGTAAACAATTCGACACAAGTTTCATATTTGTATCTAGCCTGAGTTATCAATTTATGTAATCAGGGAAAGTCTTTTCCGACACCCTGTACTTCCAGCGTTAGAGTTATGAAAGTAATTTTGCTGCATCGGAAAGAAACGAAAAGATTAATTTGGGTGGAATCAATGGCGATGCAATGATGTCAGTCCAGATATTTCAGATATGCGTACCGCGTAGCAGAATCTCTGGTAGTAGTCTTCGGAAATAATACACTCCTGGAAATTGAAATAAGAACACCGTGAATTCATTGTCCCAGGAAGGGGAAACTTTATTGACACATTCCTGGGGTCAGATACATCACATGATCACACTGACAGAACCACAGACACATAGACACAGGCAACAGAGCATGCACAATGTCGGCACTAGTACAGTGTATATCCACCTTTCGCAGCAATGCAGGCTGCTATTCTCCCATGGAGACGATCGTAGAGATGCTGGATGTAGTCCTGTGGAGCGGCTTGCCATTCCATTTCCGCCTGTCGCCTCAGTTGGACCAGCGTTCGTGCTGGACGTGCAGACCGCGTGAGACGACGCTTCATCCAGTCCCAAACATGCTCAATGGGGGACAGATCCGGAGATCTTGCTGGCCGGGGTAGTTGACTTACACCTTCTACAGCACGTTGGGTGGCACGGGATACATGCGGACGTGCATTGTCCTGTTGGAACAGCAAGTTCCCCTGCCGGTCTAGGAATGGTAGAACGATGGGTTCGATGACGGTTTGGATGTACCGTGCACTATTCAGTGTCCCCTCGACGATCACCAGTGGTGTACGGCCAGTGTAGGAGATCGCTCCCCACACCATGATGCCGGGTGTTGGCCCTGTGTGCCTCGGTCGTATGCAGTCCTGATTGTGGCGCTCACCTGCACGGCGCCAAACACGCATACGACCATCATTGGCACCAAGGCAGAAGCGACTCTCATCGCTGAAGACGACACGTCTCCATTCGTCCCTCCATTCACGCCTGTCGCGACACCACTGGAGGCGGGCTGCACGATGTTGGGGCGTGAGCGGAAGACGGCCTAACGGTGTGCGGGACCGTAGCCCAGCTTCATGGAGACGGTTGCGAATGGTCCTCGCCGATACCCCAGGAGCAACAGTGTCCCTAATTTGCTGGGAAGTGGCGGTGCGGTCCCCTACGGCACTGCGTAGGATCCTACGGTCTTGGCGTGCATCCGTGCGTCGCTGCGGTCCGGTCCCAGGTCGACGGGCACGTGCACCTTCCGCCGACCACTGGCGACAACATCGATGTACTGTGGAGACCTCACGCCCCACGTGTTGAGCAATTCGGCGGTACGTCCACCCGGCCTCCCGCATGCCCACTATACGCCCTCGCTCAAAGTCCGTCAACTGCACATACGGTTCACGTCCACGCTGTCGCGGCATGCTACCAGTGTTAAAGACTGCGATGGAGCTCCGTATGCCACGGCAAACTGGCTGACACTGACGGCGGCGGTGCACAAATGCTGCGCAGCTAGCGCCATTCGACGGCCAACACCGCGGTTCCTGGTGTGTCCGCTGTGCCGTGCGTGTGATCATTGCTTGTACAGCCCTCTCGCAGTGTCCGGAGCAAGTATGGTGGGTCTGACACACCGGTGTCAATGTGTTCTTTTTTCCATTTCCAGGAGTGTAGTTCATAACATCAGTAACTATTAACGGTTGAGTAAGGCCTACACGTGTGGTCCGGTGCTTAAGGTCATTGGTCCCGGTAAGCGGTTGCTTTCGCAGTCTGGCTCACATTTTCAATTATCACCACGTATACCATCCAGAGTTATGCTTCTCATGTCACCCCTTCTTGACACTACTCTCAAAAAATGGTTCAAATGGCTCTGAGCACTATGGGACTTAACATCTGAGGTCATCGGGCCCCTAGAACTTAGAACTACTTAAACCTAACTAACGTAAGGGCATCACACACATCCATGCCCGAGGCAGGATTCGACCCTGCGACTGTAGCGGTCGCGCGGTTCCAGACTGAAGCGCCTAGAACCGGTCAGTCACAACGGCTGGCGACACCACTCTCAAACCCAGAACTTAAATGTCCTCAGAACTGTCACTAAATACCATAGATACCTCAAAACTGTGGATTCTATAGTAATGTAGTCCGTATGCTATTTTTTCTTGTTACCATTTTCACAGTCCTACCGATGGTGCGTCAGATACGCACGTGCTTTGATTGAAATCATCTCAGGCGTCCCAGAGGTACGCTGGAATATACACACGAATATGTGTACATACATACATAGATACATGCAGACGTCCATACAAATATTCACAGCAATAGAAGAAAGAGACAGTTCTGTGGATACGGTTACACCAGAAAAAAAGACGTAGGTGTTAAGTTGACTACGTATGGCTAAATGTTACTTCAAGCTGACTTATAATATTATATACACTGATAAGATTAATTATGTAGTATTCCCAAATCAGAAATAACAAATAAGAAATTGAAATTTATGACATGCGGAGAAACTATCTAGTACCTTTCCAAATAGTTGTCTATGAACCACTTATGGAACAGGTGTTACATTAGCACCTTAGGCTGTGAGTTGAGCTGTAAACACGAAATCAACAGATAACGTCAAATCACATATTTGGCATTGTACTCCATGAAACGTATACAAAAAGCAAGTAAAGAGATGAAATTCACATCTTTAAAGTAACAGTTACTTGAGTATCGAAACATGATATTTCGGGGGACATTGGATGAATAAGAAAACAGAGAATAAAGTCAACCTCGAGAGCTTATGGAAGGAATAATGACCCTTGGATGACGTTGTAAATGTGCTCAACAAAAGAAAGAAAACCATAAAGTATGTAGAAGTGGAAAAATAACGAAACAGTGAGTAACGATGAATTTGTGAAAACAAGTAATAAAATCCTGAGCACGTAAAAGCTTTGGCGGACACAGAAAAATGTGTCTGGAGTGAATACAGAACGTGTTTTTAGCCTAATTGCTAAAGTGAAGAATAAGATATTTTTATGTAGTCCAATAAAACGAGTTAGCTACCAGAGCCCGTACTAACTTTGACTACATCACCAAACCGTAATAAAATTTGAGTAACACCACTTAATTGATCAGTATCATTATTGCGTGTATCGCTGGGAAACGCTAAGTTCATAAACTGTATTCCACTGAATTAGAGAATAGGCTAGGAGATAAATATCGTGGCAGAAAGGAAACAAAAATGCGGACGTAAACCTGGTTATGAGCGCAAGTAATGCTCAGAATCTCTTCAAGGCTGAGGGGCGGCTGCGCTCACGGCCACGTTTGCTGTCGTCAAGTTGCGAGGAAACCACTGCGAAATTTATGTCTTTAAGATTTGCGACCCGCCTCCTAGGCACGTCGAAATTTATCACGTCTCGAGTCTCAGGTGGATTTCGGGAAGCGCGTAGTGAAGAAACACTGCGGACGCCATCGGCTGGGTTCTTGGCACCGTCCGCGAGTGATACATTAACCTGTTTTTCGGCGCCGTTCCTCGGAACGGCAGTCGGGCCGTCTTTTTCCTTCCAGCGAACGCGCCGCGGCTTTGTCTTCCGATTCGCAGGCACACATGTGCCGCATCGACGGGGGATAAAGGACGCGCGTTCGCGGACGTGACTGATTGCTACAGCAGGTTCCGTCGTGACTCCGCGCTTAAGGGGTCACCATTCGCACGCATCGGTCCAGTGCCCGTGCTACATGTTGCTTTCAGAGGCGAGATTAAAAATGATGTCTGGGCGTGATCGCATCTCAACTGTCGATTCACCAGAGGCTTTTGTGTTGCAGGTGAGTGGATGTTCTGCGGCGGAGAGGACGGGAGCAGCAAGAGTGTGACGTCGTGCTTCCCTCGCTCTATGTATGTATAAAATTATTTGTTCTGTAATACTAGGAAAAAGTATATGCAGTATGTACCACAATTTTTGGAGCTGCGGCGTAGCCGCCCCAAAACTCAAACAGTGGTCCAGGGACGGTTGTTTTAAATCTGCTTCAGTTAAAGACCATAGTTTTCAAGTCAGGGTAATTAATTTCGGTCTATGATGACCGTCTTCAAGACCTACAATACATGTGAATCACATAGAACTTGCACACCAAATATCGAGTAATACTGAAGTGATATCAGGTGTTCCCCAGGCAAGCGTCCTGGGACCTCTGCTGTTCCTGATCTATATAAATGACCTGGGTGACAATCTGAGCAGTTCTCTTAGGTTGTTCGCAAACGATGCTGTAATTTACCGTTTAGTACGGTCATCCGAAGACCAGTATCATTTGCAAAGCGATTTAGAAAAGATTGCTGTATGGTGTGGCAGGTGGCAGTTGACGCTAAATAACGAAAAGTGTGAGGTGATCCACATGAGTTATCCGTTGGAATTCGATTACTCGATAAATAGTACAATTCTCAAGGCTGTCAATTCAACTAAGTACCTGTGTGTTAAAATTACGAACCACATAGACAATATTGTGGGGAAGGTGAGCCAAAGGTTGCGTTTCATTGGCAGGACACTTAGAAGATGCAACAAGTCCACTAAAGAGACAGCTTACACTACACTCGTTCGTCCTCTGTTAGAATATTGCTGCGCGGAGTGGGATCCTCACCAGGTGGGATTGACGGAGGACATCGAAAGGGTGCAAAAAAGGACATCTCGTTTTGTATTATCACGTAATAGGGGAGAGAGTGTGGCAGATATGATACGCGAGTTGGGATGGTAGTCATTAAAGCAAAGACGTTTTTCGTCGCGGCGAGATCTATTTACGAAATTTCAGTCACCAACTTTCTCTTCCGAATGCGAAAATATTTTGTTGAGCCCAACCTAAATAGGTAGGAATGATCATCAAAATAAACAAGAGAAATCAGAGCTCGAACAGAAAGGTTTAAGTGTTCGTTTTTCCCGCGCGCTGGAATGGTAGAGAGATAGTATGATTGTGGTTCGATGAACCCTCTGCGACGCACTTAAATGTGAATTGCAGAGTAATCATGTAGATGTAGATGAATAGAATGTTCTATTGACGTGCTGTTTCCACAGAATGGCTTGATAGACAGGCGCTCGTACTGAAACTTCCTGACAGGGGCTCGTATTTTAGCGAATCAACAGACTCGAATAACATACATTTTTTGTCGTACACTTATTCAAATGGAACAACGCCCATTGACATTAATAAACTAAAAGTAGGGCAAATTAGAATGTCAGTGGTGTTTCGTGCAGGATTCTAGAGCGAGTTGTTAGAGATCATATTTTGAAAAGTTCACACGTAGGGACTTGTACAGTACTTGTGGTAGGGCACGCTAAACAACAACACAATTACATACTTTAGCTATGTGATTCTGACCAGTAACGAGACAATTGACCATCATAGGCTTCCAGTCTGGCATGGAACGACCGGTGTTCACGTGCTAACACTTAAGCAGAGATGTCCGAGCAGGCTGCAGTAATGCGTCGTTGCATATCAAGTGCAGTTGGTATGTCCTTACAAGCCGCGCGGGATTAGCCGAATCGTAGTTCCCATTTCATTAGCGGCCTGATAACATGAGTCTTTTTTAAATGTACACTCCTGGAAATTGAAATAAGAACACCGTGAATTCATTGTCCCAGGAAGGGGAAACTTTATTGACACATTCCTGGGGTCAGATACATCACATGATCACACTGACAGAACCACAGGCACATAGACACGGGCAACAGAGCATGCACAATGTCGGCACTAGTACAGTGTATATTCACCTTTCGCAGCAATGCAGGCTGCTATTCTCCCATGGAGACGATCGTAGAGATGCTGGATGTAGTCCTGTGGAACGGCTTGCCATGCCATTTCCACCTGGCGCCTCAGTTGGACCAGCGTTCGTGCTGGACGTGCAGACCGCGTGAGACGACGCTTCATCCAGTCCCAAACATGCTCAATGGGGGACAGATCCGGAGATCTTGCTGGCCAGGGTAGTTGACTTACACCTTCTAGAGCACGTTGGGTGGCACGGGATACATGCGGACGTGCATTGTCCTGTTGGAACTGCAAGTTCCCTTGCCGGTCTAGGAATGGTAGAACGATGGGTTCGATGACGGTTTGGATGTACCGTGCACTATTCAGTGTCCCCTCGACGATCACCAGTGGTGTACGGCCAGTGTAGGAGATCGCTCCCCACACCATGATGCCAGGTGTTGGCCCTGTGTGCCTCGGTCGTATGCAGTCCTGATTGTGGCGCTCACCTGCACGGCGCCAAACACGCATACGACCATCATTGGCACCAAGGCAGAAGCGACTCTCATCGCTGAAGACGACACGTCTCCATTTGTCCCTCCATTCACGCCTGTCGCGACACCACTGGAGGCGGGCTGCACGATGTTGGGGCGTGAGCGGAAGACGGCCTAACGGTGTGCGGGACCGTAGCCCAGCTTCATGGAGACGGTTGCGAATGGTCCTCGCCGATACCCCAGGAGCAACAGTGTCCCTAATTTGCTGGGAAGTGGCGGTGCGGTCCCCTACGGCACTGCGTAGGATCCTACGGTCTTGGCGTGCATCCGTGCGTCGCTGCGGTCCGGTCCCAGGTCGACGGGCACGTGCACCTTCCGCCGACCACTGGCGACAACATCGATGTACTGTGGAGACCTCACGCCCCACGTGTTGAGCAATTCGGCGGTACGTCCACCCGGCCTCCCGCATGCCCACTATACGCCCTCGCTCAAAGTCCGTCAACTGCACATACGGTTCACGTCCACGCTGTCGCGGCATGCTACCAGTGTTAAAGACTGCGATGGAGCTCCGTATGCCACGGCAAACTGGCTGACACTGACGGCGGCGGTGCACAAATGCTGCGCAGCTAGCGCCATTCGACGGCCAACACCGCGGTTCCTGGGGTGTCCGCTGTGCCGTGCGTGTGATCATTGCTTGTACAGCCCTCTCGCAGTGTCCGGAGCAAGTATGGTGGGTCTGACACACCGGTGTCAATGTGTTCGTTTTTCCATTCCCAGGAGTGTAATATGAACAACGAGAGCAATTTGGTATTGTTTGAGCCGGCACGGTAGCTCAGCGTGTTCGGTCAGAGGGTTACGTGTCCTCTGTAATAAAAGAAAACTGAGTTAATCGATCATCAACAAACTGAAATGGATGTCTTACGACGTCCGCCCCGAGCAGATGCAACGAACAAAAGCGAACAAAATGAGAAAAAAAGCGGTCTCAGGGCGCTGCAGTCATGGACTGTGTGGCTGGTCCCGGCGGAGGTTCGAGTCCTCCTTCGGGCATGGGTGTGTGTCTTTGTCCTTAGGATAATTTAAGTTAAATAGTGTGTAAACTTAGGGACTGATGATCTTAGCAGTTAAGTCCCATAAGATTTCACACGCATTTTTTTGTCCTTAGACGATGGTTGGAACTTAACCCTCTGACGGTAAGGTGAACTTTCCTGACTTAAACGGTAAGGTGTGGTTGGATTAGACCCCCACCCTCCAAATATCGATTTTTCGGGGTAAAATAAAAAATGAATAATAGGAAAAAGTTTTATTATCAATTAAACACATATTTGTTATAACAAGTTTTTTTATTTTTATAGTCAATAAGTTAGAATATAAAGTACTCTGGAAAAAAATAGGAACTTGATTACAAAAAAATACGTTAATAGAAATTTTCTCTATAAGATTATTGAAAACATAGTAAAAATCAATAGATTCAGTCATTAACTACGAACTTGAATGCCTTAGAAATTCTAAAGATAGGAACTAAATGAGAAACATCTCTTACTACTTGTAGAAAATAATTATAGTGTCAGCAGTTTCGAAATATAAAGTTCTCAATAATAAATGTCTTTGTACACATAATGTAATAGGTGGTTTTTGAACAGCTTTCTGCGTCGATATTGTCGCCATCCTCTGACTCAGCCTCCTGTCGGAGAAACTCGTTGTATATCTCCTCATGAGTTCTAAGGAATTGATTCGCCATTTTAGTAAGATACTAGAAGAGAAAACAAAACTTTGATGTAATATAAACATCAATATGGGGTTGAATCCTCCCCACAACAGAAACTAATAAGTGTGACGTAAACAGTAAGGTGGGGTCGCATCCAACCCGAGCGCGGGTAATGTAGGTTTCGGATAGAGAGGGTAGCTGCAGGTCACTCACCAGACTGACGTGGCCTCCTCGGCGTTCTCGGGACGACTGGCTGGTAGGGTGTCTGGAACCACAGCGCTCTCAGAAAAGGGAGTGGGGAGTTATAAGCAAAGCAGACTCGCTGGGGTCGGTTCCAACCCCAACCTTACCGTTAGAGGGTTAAATAGCCACTTGGCAACTATTTATTCACAACCGATACAAAAGAGTTACATGTTTGCACCTGTTACTGTTGTTCAAAGTAGTCACCAGCGCTGTGTAGAAACTGTTGCCAGCGATGTGAACGCGTAGTATACCGTCAGCAGAGCCTGTTCTGTTGATGGTACCTATGGAGCGGTCTACTGCCTATCAAATGTCTGAAACAGTTTTGAAGCGAATGCCACGGAGCCAAAACAGAAACACCAATCCAACGAATGCCGTCATTATGGGTCGCCGCGAAAATCGAAAATGGGTCAGAGCCCCAGTATGGTGATTCTCGTGTACGACTCTTATGATGTTATCCTAATACATTACGTTTCTCCACCGCTGACGGTCAACGCACAGTATTACTGTTCGTTTTTTGAGCATCACCTGCTACCTGCTTTGCGAAAGAAGCGGCGAGACTTTCTGCGCAACCCACACATCATTTTGCACGACAACGCGCGGGCAGCTGTGGCTGCTCTGTTCGGTCAATGGGATTGGGAAGTACTGTACCATCCACCATACTCCCCGGACTTAAGTCCTTGTGACTCTGATTCGATTGCGAAGATGAAGGAACCACTTCGTGGCATTCGCTTCAGAACTGTTCCAGAGATTCGACAGGCAGCAGACCGCTCCATTCGCAGCATCAACAGAACAGGCTCTGCTAACGGTATACTACGCCTTCTAAATCGCTGGCAACGGATTCTACACAACCCTGGTAACTACTTTGAAGGGTAGTAACAGGTGCAAACAAGTAGCTATTTTGTATCGGTTGTGAATAAATAGTTGCCACTATTTAAGTTCCAACCCTCGTAGACAGCGTCTTTCAGCTTTGCCCATAGAAAAAAGTCTACAGTCGTCAAATCTGTGTAACGGGCCGGCCAAAGTACAGGTCCTCTGCGTCGAATCCAACGATTTGGAAACAATTCGTGAAGACATACTGCAGTACTTCGTGCTCTATGGGCTGGACACCAATAATGTTGGTACCACAAGTTCGTCCTAGTCTGCAGAGGAAAGTCTTCTAGCGTCCGAGAAAGATGGTCCGTTAGGAAGCTGAGATATCTGTGGACACTCAACGATCCGCAAATGAAACACGAGCCTATGAACAGATGGTTCATATCCCGCACCACTTGTTTACATTCCATGGACACTGACGTTCCGCCTGACGAAGCCAAGGGAGACTGTCGACAGAACAATGGTGCATTTTTTGGCGGTTTACCTGGCCATGGTTGGTAAATGTAGCTTCACGACTAAACATGATACATGTTACATCTAGACTGTCTTGTCTCAATGCCCATGTACAGGAGTTATCACGATTCTCACAACCGTTTCCATGGAGCTCTTGAAGGAGAGAAATGTGATAGGGGTGGTGAAAGTCGCGAGCTCTATCTTCTTATCTCGTGTTTTCTACTGCAAATCTCGTGCTTGTACTCTTGTTAACTTCACTATTACAGAGATCGCCTAAACTTGTGTACTTTACATACGACCAGAATTTCTTAGGATTTTGTACCAAATTTCGAGACAATGTTTCGTTGTGGAACCTATTAAATGACAGCTCCTCCTACGCACCACTCTTCTACACGTTGTGTATGCGATAATACAGCCATCCGTGTGTGTGCACATCGCTATCTCATGAGTTTTGTCGCCTGAGTGTATTACTCCATTGATAGGAACAACACTTCAACGACAGTACTTGGGCGCATATGTAAAGTAAGTTGTGTGAGCGCTAACGGAGGACAGCGGATGACCTGTCTCGACGCTGCGCAGTTAAAACCAATCAGTATTCTCGGTGGGGCTCTGAAGTGGCCGCGAGTGCACAGCGGGTGGCCGGCGAACTCTGCAGTGACTGCTGGAGGCGGCTGCGGTCTCCGCGTTGTCCCGGTTCCGGTTTTTCCAGCGGCGCGGCGCGGCTCGCACCGCAAACCAGCCGGCTCTGCCGCTCCGATAAGGGAAGCGAGGCGACGCCGATCCGGCGGCGGTGGCTCCCCCGGGGACTCGGCGGCAGCAGCAGCAGCAGCAGCAGAGCGACGGGAAAATTACTCCAGCCCGCGCGCGCCGCACACTTGCCGCACTTCCGCTACTGTTTTGTCCGACATATACGGCACCCGTCGCCTGTCCTTCCCAAACGGGACGAGTCCGCAGTACATAAACTCGTTGGACATTTCGCACCGGCAATTGCTTCTCTTAGCAATAGCTTTTATTTAAGCCGGCAGTTGGCTGAGTTTGCTCCAAAAGTTCCCCGCATTGTGTTCAGATGTCTGGAATTTTCGTCTTGCACCTCGCTGAATTCAAGTTTTTTGTGCATTCTGTAAATTAAGCCGGCATTGATGCTGGATTTATCCATTACGTTATTTCTCTATACGAAGAGTCAAGCAGTATATTGCTCCCTCCTACGTATATCTCGCGAAGAGACCATGAGAATAAAATCGGAGAGATTAGAGCCCACACAGAAGCATACCGACAATCCTTCTTTCCACGACCAATACGAGACTGGAATAGAAGGGAGAACCGATAGAGGTACTCAAGGTACCCTCGGCCACACACTGTCAGGTGGCTTGCGGAGTATGGATGTAGATGTAGATGTAGATCCTGTGCTAGTGTGCTTAGCACATTGCACACTGAGGTGACGAGTCGTGGGATAGCGAGATGTGCAGTCGTGGACAAAACGAGCGAGACCCCCCGCCTTTTCGTTATGCTGATCCGCACAGTTTTAAAGTCTGCTACACAGCATAACAGGCAAGGCGACGAAGTGCTACCAACATACTATGCACAGGCGTGAAATTGACGAACTATCCGAACTTTGTCAGACTATTTTCAATCATGTGTAAGACTATATTAATGCTGATAAGTGTGTTAAACACAACACGTAAATATAAGATATAAATGAAAGAAGAAACGCTAATTAGAATGAACTGTACTAATAAAAATGAATTTCAGCTTATCGAGATAACACAACTGCTCTAGTAAGACAAAGTACCCCAGATCGTTACGAATTAGCAAAATATTATGCGCATTCGGTCGCGAAACGGTTTGTGTCAACGTTCAGACGAGTCATAGTAGATTGCCGTTGCTGACCTACTACGAAAGTGTGCAAATTTAGCAATGCGTGCAGATTCATAACGACATTCAGTTAAAAATCATTCAGTGCCACACGTAAGTCAATTCAATTATTGACAGAAGCGGAAGGAAGGCACTAAAAAGTATGAACTTCTACAAGAGTTTCATATTGACATCCACAGGGCGCCAGTACAGAATAAATGTAGCAATAAAACGTATTGGGGGCGCGAGAATGTCTTAAAATTGCTTTACTGATAGTCTATCTGCCTCCATCGAGATTAGAACCGAAAACAAACCAGATCTCCCTTGCAGTAGCAAACACCTTTCACTATACTAGCAGACAACCCAGGCAAACAGCCCTCTATTATTACCCCAGACATGAATAAGCCGGCAATTTCCCAATAAAAATGGCAAAATGATCTGCAGTTTCTGTTGCATACAGCTTTCTGGACTCTAAAACATGAATTTTCTACCTTTATGTCACCGCTTATGTGACAATCATTCGGGATGTTGATCGAAATAACAAAGTACTGTTATTAGCGTGTAACGGCAACGGGTTCTACACAACGCTGGTGGCTACTTTGAAAGACAGTAACAGGTGCAAACATGTAACTCTTTTGTGTCGGTTGTGAATAAATAGTTGCCACTATTTAAGTTCTAACCCTCGTATAGTCTTACATATGATTGAAAACAGTCTGACAAAGTTTGGATAGTTCGTCAATTTCAAGCCTGTCCGTAGTATGTTGGTAGCACTTGGTCGCCTTGCCTGTTATGCTGTGTAGCAGACTTTAAAGCTGTGCGGATCAGCATGACGAAAAGGCGAGGGGTCTCGCTCGTTTTGTCCACGACTGTACATATACAGATGGCGGTAGTACGGCGTGCGCAAGGTATAAAAGGGCAGTGCTATCATTTGTACTCAGGGGATTCATCTGAAAATGTTTAGTGCATAAGTGAATAGTGATGAGTTAACGAACATGAGTGTCTACAGATTTTTTTTAAACAATCATATTGACCAACTCGGATCACGTTAACAACTTCAGTTCCTCTTCTTCCTTTGTTGTTGTTTCCTATTTTTCCAGTATTCCCTCATTTTCTCCCCATGAAGTCTCTTCCTTTCTTCTGTCCATGTTGTTCTCGATTTTTTATTTCTTCTGCTTTGAAAGCCTTCCAAATTTAGTATTTTGTTTTTAAATCGGTTTCTTTCTGCTATTTCTGGTTCTTTGATGTTGTTTCTTTCAAGATCTTTTCTTACTTCTGTAATCCATGCTATTGTCGATTTCTTCTTCCAGAAATATAGGAGTATTTTTTTTGTTAGTCTACTTCCATTTATTCGGTAGAGATGTCCAAAAAAGGTTAAATCTTCGTTTGGCCATTACTTCAGATATTTTCTCTATATTTTTGTAGATCTCCTCATTACTTCTTATTTTCCAACCATCTGCAGTTTTCATTGCACCCATTATTTTTCTAATAATCCTTCTTTCCAGTACCTCTAGTTTGTCCATCTTATAGATCATCGTTAGGCATTCAGATCCATACAAACATTCTGGTCGTACCACTGTGGTGTAGTGTTTTAGTTTTGTTTTTCTAGTTATACATTTCTTGTTGTTAATATTTTTGGTCAAACCATATGCTCTTTCCATTTTGTTAATGCTTACATCTATTACAGATTTTTCTAGTCCATTCTGTTGTATAGTTTCTCCAAGATATTTAAATTTATTTACTCGCTCTATTTTACCTATTTGTGTTTCTATGTATTTTGGTGCATTTTTTACATTTGTCATGAATTTTGTTTTTTCAGCTGAAATTTTGAGACCAGTTCTGTTTGCTAATTTTTCCAGAATGTTTATTTGAGTAACTGCTTCTGTCAGGTTTTCTGAAAGTATTGCAAAATCATCCGCAAAAGCCAAGCAGTTTATCTTAATTCCATTTGTTTTCCTTCCAGAGTTATTGCTTGAATTTTGTGACATATGGATATGTCTGCTGGGATATGTAACAGCGTCACGAATGTATTTAATAGTATGACAGCGACATATAAATGTATTATTTTTGAATACAATGTGGGAGTGACAGTGATCACAGTATTACAAATATTTGCTATTAAAAACAGTGTTGATCACAATTTATATATTACGGTGACCAGTTTCGACCACTACTGTGGTCACCTTCAGACCAATGCGTAAGAACCTCCTTCTAATAGCGATTTACCATCAGAATGAGGTTCTTACTCATTGGTCTGAAGATGACCACAGTAGTGGTCGAAACCGGTCACCGTAATATATAAATTGTGATCAACACTGTTTATAATAGTAAACATTTAAATTTTTCAGCTCATTTTAAATTGACGTGGCTTAAATCCACAAAAATAAGCATTTGATAATGGCTTAAGGCCGAAATTGCAGTCGTGAAATAAAGGAAGTGTTACAGTCACTGGCGTAAATATGTCTTTTATAATATTGAGGCTTTCATTTTCAAAGCTATAGATAATTTCTGCAGTAGAGAACAGCGATGTTGACTTCATTTTCCGTCACTGAGTACTACTTGTTATTTTAATATATTTTTTTGTGAATTTTTTTCTTTTGAAGTCTGTACCGAAAAACATTGGAGATTTTAGAACATGATTCCTGGAAAAAAATTAACTGCAGACGGAAGCCCTTGTCCGAAACAGTGTTCCACCCAGGCAACATAGCAGCGCCTTCATAGGAGACAAGGACCTTTTACGCGCTTGTTCACTTACTACCCTCGATTTGTACCTCTCTACAACCCCTCGAAATTTGTCCGCAACATTTATGGGATATTTTTTATATGGTCATGTAGTCAAATAGATCAGCCTTATATTCCTTACTAGACTGTGTCGCAATGCTTTTAATACACTACACACCTCCCACTAATATGACATGCATAACCAAATGGACCTTACCACCACCTACTTTATAACTTGCTTGTGATGTACAGACGGTAGCAGAGCCAGGGTGGGGAAGGTATAGGCACATTTATTTGGTTCAAAAATGGCTCTGAGTACTATGGGACTCAACTTCTGAGGTCATTAGTCCCCTAGAACTTAGAACTAATTAAACCTAACTAACCTAAGGACATCACACACATCCATGCCCGAGGCAGGATTCGAACCTGCGACCGTAGCGGTCTCGCGGTTCCAGACTGCAGCGCCTAGAACCGCACGGCCACTTCGGCCGGCACATTTATTTGGTCCAAGCCTTGTTGACACAAATTTATTATTTAACAATAATTGGTTATACATCCAAGTTAATAGAATTAACAGTTTAAAAGGAAATTTTAGCAATAAATTTTTTTAAAAAACATTTCTCTAGAAGAACATTTTGCCCCACTCTGAAACATTACATAAAGGTACAGTTAGTAAACGGTATATTATATCGTACAATAGTGCAACATGTACATATATTAACAATTACACCAGAAAATATTGAACTTGTGATTTGTACTACATGTAAATCAAACCTTAAAAAAATCAAATATGGGAAGAGTGCAACAAATTCCCTACTGCCTACACTAATGTCATTTATTTTTCTCTCGTGTGACATCAGTTCACCTTTCGAGACAAATACACAAAATTTCTAAATTATTTTATATCAGTTAAGTAAGACAGAAATAACATTAACGACTGGTGACATCAGTAAACACT
This sequence comes from Schistocerca serialis cubense, assembly GCF_023864345.2. Classification (NCBI taxonomy): domain Eukaryota; kingdom Metazoa; phylum Arthropoda; class Insecta; order Orthoptera; family Acrididae; genus Schistocerca; species Schistocerca serialis. The sequence continues at coordinate 745,858,259 of NC_064643.1, forward strand.
GTTAAGTTTTCAGTTTCACGACGGTTGTGTTATCAAGCAAATTTTCATTTAAATACTCGCCCCCACGTGTTCCAAAATCAGTTCAGTCAGTCTGGAGAAGAAACACAACGTAATACACAAATATGGCAATATCAAGAAATAGATGGGTTTATCCCAAGCAATATTAATAGAATTAAGAAATGTGCAATTAAAACGCACCAATTTTAACAAAGTGACTGTAATAATAATTTGGACAGAACTTCCATAAAATGATCGATGCTAGTGGATACTGTGTCATACACTACGAAACAAATTAAGTATTGTTCACAGTAGACACCTGACACATGATTATATTCTGAAGTACGAGGTGCATTCAAGTTCTAAGGCCTCCGATTTTTTTTCTCCGGAATGGAAAGAGATAGAAACATGCGCATTGTTTTAAAATGAGGTTGCGTTCATTGTCAATACGTCCCAGAGATGGCAGCACCGTACGGCAGATGGAATTTTACCGCCAGCGGCGAGAATGAGAACTGTTTTAAATACTTAAAATGGCGACGTTTTCCTTACTTGAACAGCGTGCAATCATTCGTTTTCTGAATTTGCGTGGTGTGAAACCAACTGAAATTCATCGACAGTTGAAGGAGACATGTGGTGATGGAGTTATGGATGTGTCGAAAGTGCGTTCGTGGGTGCGACAGTTTAATGAAGGCAGAACATCGTGTGACAACAAACCGAAACAACCTCGGGCTCGCACAAGCCGGTCTGACGACATGATCGAGAAAGTGGAGAGAATTGTTTTGGGGGATCGCCGAATGACTGTTGAACAGATCGCCTCCAGAGTTGGCATTTCTGTGGGTTCTGTGCACACAATCCTGCATGACGACCTGAAAATGCGAAAAGTGTCATCCAGGTGGGTGCCACGAATGTTGACAGACGACCACATGGCTGCCCGTGTGGCATGTTGCCGAGCAATGCTGACACGCAACGACAGCACGAATGGGACTTTCTTTTCGTCGGTTGTGACAATGGGTGAGACGTGGATGCCATTTTTCAATCCAGAAACAAAACTCCAGTCAGCTCATCAATGGAAGCACACAGATTCAACGCCACCAAAAAAATTTCGGGTAACCGCCAGTGCTGAAAAAATGATGGTGTCCATGTTCTGGGACAGCGAGGGCATAATCCTTACCCATTGCGTTGCAAAGGGCACTACGGTAACAGGTGCATCCTACGAAAATGTTTTGAAGAACAAATTCCTTCCTGCACTGCAACAAAAACGTCCGGGAAAGGCTGCACGTGTGCTGTTTCACCAAGTCAACGCACCTGCACATCGAGCTAACGTTACGCAACAGTTTCTTCGTGATAACAACTTTGAAGTGATTCCTCATGCTCCCTATTCACCTGACCTGGCTCCTAGTGACTTTTGGCTTTTTCCAACAATGAAAGACACTCTCCGTGGCCGCACATTCACCAGTCGTGCTGCTATTGCCTCAGCGATTTTCCAGTTGTCAAAACCTAAAGAAGCCTTCGCCGCTGCCATGGAATCATGGCGTCTGAAGGGCGATTACGTCGAGAAGTAACGCCAGTTTCATCGATTTCGGGTGAGTAGTTAATTAGAAAAAAAATCGGAGGCCTTATAACTTGAATGCACCTCGTATTCCAAATCACAAGTACCAACCACATAATAAAGTAATGATCATTAAATATAATAAAAGTATATGAAAATTTCGGCCTTAGCCTGGTGACGAGAACCACACCAATGCATTTTCCTGTTATACTCGAGTGCTAAGCCCAACAAACAACAGCTGGTCATGGAGAACCACGCTAAGCAAGCGAGCATTCCGTCCTCCCCACATGCTCGCAAACAGCCACACTCATCGCAGTCCTTCCTTAATCGGCAGGCACCAGTTGACTCCCCGCCGCTTCCGTCCTGTCGCGATATCCCCATCGAGACGACCTCCCAACACTGTTGCTGCGCGCACCAGCGCCGACAACGCTTAGCGACCACGCCCCCTATAGCTGCGGCGAAAACAAGTGAAATGGTCTCGCGTGTAAATCAAACGAGCTGAGCCGTGACAAGGCTCAATGTTGGTCCACATTTGGAACGGAGTTCTGCATGGCAAGGATCAGTCCTCCTTCATGGAAGTCCCGTGGTATGTGATACCTGATGTCTATGGAGAAGTCACGGAATTTCATAAATTAGGAGTCGGTGCTCTGTGGTTGAAGAGAATCTGGTGGCAAAACATCGACATCTGTTCACTATCCTGCACCTCAAACCACAGTAGCACGATGTGTTCGTTGTGACACGGGCAGCTATCCTGCTGAAAGATGCCATAGCAGTGGAGGAAGATGTCAAGGTAGAAGCGCTCAGTGCACGTGGCCCCACAGTAGTGTTCACATAATCGACAGCTGTCAAATCGGCTCCGATTACTGCCACAGGTCTAGCTGGAAAAATGCCTTCAAATGGCTCTGAGCACTATGGGACTAAACTGCTGAGGTCATCAGTCCCCTAGAACTTAAAACTACTTAAACTTAACTAACCTAAGGACATCACACACATCCATGCCCGAGGCAGGAATCGAACCTGCGACCGTAGCCGTCGCGCGGCTCCAGACTGTAGCGCCTTTAACCGCTTGGCCACTCCGGCCGGCGGAAATTTGGGAAAAGCAATCGTCACCGAAGTTAATTTGCCGGTAAAGAGGGAGGAAAGGGTTACATCTAAATGAAAGGAAAAATGCAAATGAAACTGGTGCAAATTAATTTTGAAAAGGGGTAAAGTTAATAAAGAAAGTAAATATGCGCTCGTTACGTTAACAATTAACTGGCGTTAATTAGATATTTGAGATTCGGGGATAATTACGGTCGCCAGTCCTATGGACAACTACTATAATAACTGAAAAAGAAAGGTTATTGCGCATATAATTAGCACTAAAAGCGTGGCAACTGAAGGTTGACACGTGTTGTGTGATAACTGAATGTTTGTCAGAAGTAATAAATTTCGCTACACTCTGACTTAATTTAGCAAAAGAATTAATAAAACCGGAAAATTGAAAGTTAATTTAGTGACTGAAGTTAATAGTGAGCTTTGTTTCTGAAGCACTACGAAATTGAGTAAAATGAGGCTAGTCTTGGGCTACCTCAACAATCATTCCAAAAGCTACTTGAAGCTACGCAATGTAGAAATAAGAGATTTAACTTTGTACTTGAATTAAATGACTCTGAACAATTAACAATAGTAAAATTTAGTACGTACCAAGCTGAGCTGCAGTCACAGGTAAGCTAAAATATGGTAAAAAAACTCGTACTCATAATTTGTGCTTGTGTAATCTAAATATTGTAGCCAGCTATGAATACCTTAACTGAACTTTGAAATTAAACCGGTGAAATGGAATGATATTACTTTAATGCTGGCGTTTGAATTTCAACGACACTCGGGTTCATTTCGGAAAAGGGTGGGACCCTGCTTGGCAATGCAATTGGGACAATGAGCAACAAAGGTTCATGCTAAGTTGCTGTAATTTTGTGATGCAACAATTTTAAAAGCTGGGGTCTGCCATACAGTTCTAAAACTTTACGTGCTTCTAGTCTTCCTTGTTGGTTGATTGATGGTTTGAAGTCGTCGGTTGAGGAGGTGGTGACAGTCACTCATTGTCGGCCGTCGCTGTTGCAGAAGCTGGACGTTGGCGCGCCTCCTTCTCGACACTGTCACCAGGCGAAACGGGCTCTTGATGTGCGCCAGCTAATGCTTCCCGTCCGCGACACCGTGTCACAAACTATCATAGCAAGTCGAGCGCAATTACATGCTGCCAAACCCCGAAAGCGCGGCAACTCGCGGGAGCGCCACACAACACACCAGCTCCACCGCCCTACTCCAGCCAGACTCCCTCTGCCCAAGCTCCATGCGCCAGAGTTAAATCTACCAAAGATCCTAAACACTTTGGTTCTCCACACCACCTATCGATGTAGTAGTTCGATAGCATAGCTTTCCCTAGGCAAGACCCAGGGAAAAATACAAATAATATTTACAAAACAAACCAATTATACATCGACATAAATGCATATATATATATATATATATATATATATATATATATATATATATATATATATATATATATACTCCTGGAAATTGAAATAAGAACACCGTGAATTCATCGTCCCAGGAAGGGGAAACTTTATTGACACATTCCTGGGGTCAGATACATCACATGATCACACTGACAGAAGCACAGGCACATAGACACAGGCAACAGAGCATGCACAATGTCGGCACTAGTACAGTGTATATCCACCTTTCGCAGCAATGCAGGCTGCTATTCTCCCATGGAGACGATCGTAGAGATGCTGTATGTAGTGCTGTGGAACGGCTTGCCATGCCATTTCCAACTGGCGCCTCAGTTGGACCAGCGTTCGTGCTGGACGTGCAGACCGCGTGAGACGACGCTTCATCCAGTCCCAAACATGCTCAATGGGGGACAGATCCGGAGATCTTGCTGGCCAGGGTAGTTGACTTACACCTTCTAGAGCACGTTGGGTGGCACGGGATACATGCGGACGTGCATTGTCCTGTTGGAACAGCAAGTTCCCTTGCCGGTCTAGGAATGGTAGAACGATGGGTTCGATGGCGGTTTGGATGTACCGTGCACTATTCAGTGTCCCCTCGACGATCACCAGTGGTGTACGGCCAGTGTAGGAGATCGCTCCCCACACCATGATGTCGGGTGTTGGCCCTGTGTGCCTCGGTCGTATGCACTCCTGATTGTGGCGCTCACCTGCACGGCGCCAAACACGCATACGACCATCATTGGCACCAAGGCAGAAGCGACTCTCATCGCTGAAGACGACACGTCTCCATTCGTCCCTCCATTCACGCCTGTCGCGACACCACTGTAGGCGGGCTGCACGATGTTGGGGCGTGAGCGGAAGACGGCCTAACGGTGTGCGGGACCGTAGCCCAGCTTCATGGAGACGGTTGCGAATGGTCCTCGCCGATACCCCAGGAGCAACAGTGTCCCTAATTTGCTGGGAAGTGGCGGTGCGGTCCCCTACGGCACTGCGTAGGATCCTACGGTTTTGGCGTGCATCCGTGCGTCGCTGCGGTCCGGTCCCAGGTCGACGGGCACGTGCACCTTCCGCCGACCACTGGCGACAACATCGATGTACTGTGGAGACCTCACGCCCCACGTGTTGAGCAATTCGGCGGTACGTCCACCCGTCCTCCCGCATGCCCACTATACGCCCTCGCTCAAAGTCCGTCAACTGGACATACGGTTCACGTCCACGCTGTCGCGGCATGCTACCAGTGTTAAAGACTGCGATGGAGCTCCGTATGCCACGGCAAACTGGCTGACACTGACGGCGGCGGTGCACAAATGCTGCGCAGCTAGCGCCATTCGACGGGCAACACCGCGGTTCCTGGTGTGTCCGCTGTGCCGTGCGTGTGATCATTGCTTGTACAGCCCTCTCGCAGTGTCCGGAGCAAGTACGGTGGGTCTGACACACATGTGTCAATGTGTTCTTTATTCCATTTCCAGGAGTGTATATACAAATTGTAAAACGCATTTCCGGTGTTACATCTTCACAGTTGTTTTACCATCCTACCCTTCTTCTTGCCAATCTTACAAGTATTGTTTTCCTCGCTGAGTCTCTGGAGAACCACCTTATCTCTTACCTTATCAATCCACCAAACTTTAGTATTCTTCTGTAGCACCACACCTCAAATGCATCAACACTCTTGTTTTCCGGTTTCCCCGTAGTCCATGTTTCATTACCACACAATGTTGTGCATTCTCAGATATTTCTTCCTGAAATTAATGTCTACGTTTGATACTAGTAAACTTCTCTTGGACAGTGGGTCATTTTTGCCAATGCTCGTTTTCTTTATGTCCTCCTTGCTCCGTCCGTCACGGGTTATTTTGCTGCCTAGGTGGTGGAATTACTTAACTTCATCTACTTCGTGATCACGTATTCTGATGAAATATTTCTCGCTCTCCCCAGTTCTGCTACTACTCATTAATTTCGTCTTTCTTATATGTACTGTCAATCCATAATCTCTGCTCATTAGACTGTTCATTTAATTCAGAATGTCCTGTAATTCTTCTTCACTTTCACCGAGGTTAGCAATGTCATCAGCGAATCATTGCTATTCTTTCACCTTGAATTGTAATTCAATCTTGAACCTTTCTTCATTTCCGTCACTGCTTCTTCGATGTATAGATTGAACAGTATGGGCGAAAGACTGCATCCCTGTCGTACCCCCTTTTTAATTCGTGGACCTTTTTTTTGCTCTTTCAGACTTGGCTCTTGTAGATACTGCAGATTAGGCATCTTTCCTCATAGTTTACCTCTATTTTCCTCAGAATTTCGTACATCTTGCACTATCTGTCCCTGTCGATTGCTTTCCCCAGTTGAGCAAGTCCTGTGAACACGTCTTGATTTTTCTTAAGTTTTGCTTCCATTATTAACCACAATGTCAGAGCTCCCAGTTTTTTGCCTTTACCTTTCCTAAAGCCAAAGTGATACTCATCTAACACATTCTCAATTTTCTTTTCCATTCTTCTGTATATTATTCTTGTCAACAACTTGTAAGCAAGAGTTGTGAAGCGGACTGTGCGATAATTTTCGCACTTGACGGCTCTTGCTATCTTCGCAATTATATGGATAATATATTTCCGAAAGTCTGATGGCATATCGCCAGACTCATACTTTCTACACACCAACGTGAACAGCCGTTATGTTACCACTGCCCCCAGTGATTTTATATATTCTGATGCAATGCTATCTATGGAATGCTGTTGCACCAGCACTGTACTCTGTCACGAGATCTGCTGCAGATCGCTACTTACCGTGCTTTACAGATCGGGGGATGCCTGCGACCTCAAAGGTCGAAGATGAGGCGCGGATGACCAACTCCTTGTCGTCTACTCGTGGTTTCACTGTGCTTCACTTACCTTCCCTAGGTGCTCACGGCGGCTACCTAGCGAACGCAGAACAGCTTCGTTGTGTCCAAGATGCTCGTCCTCAGGCACCATCCCCGCGCCTCTCAAAACCCACCAGACGGGTATAGACCGCTCCGTCCGTTATTTGTAAGTGATCTGCATTACCGTATAGATCTGGCTACACATCGCTGTCTTCGTTATGAGTTCACTGTCCTATTTTTTCGATATTGGTTTGCCATTTGGACTTGTTTTCTGCCGTGCCATCTCCGTTATCTGTCGTTTGTTGTTCTGCTGTTGTTCGAGATTATATGATTAGATTAGATTGGTTTTTCGTTCCATAGATCCGTACTGAGGAGATCCTCGTGGATGTGGAACATGTCAATTTTTTTATGCTGAAATAACGATACTAATAGTATATATATACAATACATCATTTGTTTCTATTAAAAAATTCGTCAGTGGAGTAGGAGGAGTTGGCCACTAGTAAGTCTTTCAGTCTTCTTTTAAACTGATCTTTATTAGTAACTAATTTTTTTATGTTTGCTGGCAAATTATTGAAGATGTGTGTTCCTGAGTAGTGGACCCCTTTTTGAACTAAAGTAAGTGCTTTTAAGTCCTTGTGCAGATCATTTTTGTTCCTGGTATTGTATGTATGAACTGAGCTGTTTGTTGGAAAAAGAGATATATTATTTAGGACAAATTTCATTAAGGAGTATATATACTGAGAGACAGTATTAGTATACCCAGTTCTTTGAAGAGGTTTCTACAGGACGTTCGTGAATTTACTCCACAAATAATACGTATTACACGCTTTTGGACTCTGAAAACTTTTGTTTGACTTGAAGACTTACCCCAAAATATTATACCATATGACATTATGGAATGAAAGTAGGCAAAGTATGCAAGCTTTTTCATTTTTATGTCGCCTATGTCTGCTAACACTCGAATTGCAAATACAGATTTGTTAAGGCGTTTCTGCAGTTCTGTGGTGTGCTCCTCCCAACTGAATTTATTATCAAGTTGTAATCCCAGGAATTTAAGACTGTCAACCTCTTCCATCTGCTCTTCTTCATACTTTATGCATATGCTGGATGGAAACCTCTGACTAGTTCTGAGCTGCATATAGTGAGTCTTTTCGAAGTGTAGTGTCAGTGAGTTGGCTTTAAACCATTTATTAATATCCATGAAAATATCATTAGCAGATCTTTCTAGAACTACACTCGACATACTATTTATTGCAATACTTGTTTCATCTGCAAACAAAACGAACTCTACTTCTGGCAGTGTAACTGATGAGAGATCATTAATGTACACAAGAAAAAGCAATGGCCCTAAAATGGATCCTTGTGGGACACCACATGTAGTTTCTTCCCATTCTGATGATAACTGATGACTGAATTCACTAGTCCCTTGCACTGACACCCTTCGTTTCCTGTTAGCGAGGTATGACTTGAACCATTTTGCAGCACTGCCCGTGACACCATAGAATTCTAATTTATTTAAAAGGATGTTGTGGTTCACACAATCAAATACCTTCGACAAATCACAGAAAATACCTGCTGTTTGTAATTTGTTATTTAATGAATTAAGTACATTTTCACTGTAGGTGTAAATAGCCTTCTCGATATCAGAACCCTTCAGAAATCCAAACTGTGTTCTTGATAATGTGTTATTTGTTGTCAGATGGTTGAGAAGCTGCCTGTACATTACTTTTTCTAAAATTTTTGAGAATGCTGACAAAAGTGAAATCGGTCTGCAGTTTGATGGTATCTCTTTATCCCCTTTTCCCTGGCCACTTGTTGTTGACGCCCTCTGCCAGTCGGCCAGCCACCACTGGTTCTGAACTTGTTCCCGGACTTGTCCGATTCCGGTCACTATAGCCACGTCATAACAATGCGCCTTTTGTCAAAGTCGGTCGGTGGATATCTCCATTTGCGTCCCGTATCGTCGCTAGAACGATTCCTGATGCACCTTTGCTCCGTTTATGCAGGGTAGTCTGAAAAGCTTGTAAAGGTGTTGGAGGAGTATTTGTGGTACGAAACAATTGTGAAGAAAAAAGTCGATATGTTTCTCCGTTTTCGACTTTTACAGCATTGAAGTTAGCCAATCACATCGTCGCGCGCGTATGTTCATTCACTTGCACGCGCTAAAATGCGGTAACGTATGGACATATGTGGGACCGTGAGTGACCACTTGTTGAAATGCTCATTACCATCTCAAATGTGTAGGCTGGAGATAGGTGAGAAAAAGGTACACTTGTTCGGCCTGAGGAAACCATATTAAAAACAGGATAGGCGACACTGTGTCTGGTAGACTGATTGGCTAACTTCAATGCTACGGTCGCAGATTCGAATCCTGCCTCGGACATGGATGTGTGTCATGTCCTTAGGTTAGTTAGGTTTAAGTAGTTCTAAGTTCTAGGGGACTGATGACCCCAGATGTTAAGTCCCATAGTGCTCAGAGCCATTTGAACCATTTTGTGCCACTTGCACGCATCGCCGCCAAATGTCACTGAATCTCGCTGTGGACAAAGGTCGTACTGTTTGGGTTTAAGAATGTAAATATACGTATAAAATCCAGAACAAATTAGTTTAATATTCAAGTGTTAGCACGAAATACAAACAAACAGCGTTATATTAAAAGTCAGCTGAGAATTCCAGTTTGATTAGATTCAGTTTTCTTCAGTAGACCCGAGACTGAGATGATTCTCTTGGGTATGCAACATGCCACAAAATATAATACAAAAAGCATCGAACATTTGAAAATAATACTAACTTCGCTGATCATTTGTCAGCAGATTTTCAAGATATGTGAATACATTACAGTGAAGTGGAACTGCTAATATTTACAGAATTAATACTCTGTCATAATGAAACATAGTTACGCCTTTTAATAAATTTATCATGCAGAAAATACCTAATCTTTAATGTCTTGACCAAGTGCTGTCAAAACCGAAATCTAACAGACATTTTCACTTAAGCTGGTCTAACAGTCCCTGTTAAGATATTCGGCTGTAGAGCAGGAGGAGTTGCTTAGGCCAGTATTACACTATCACATTTATTTGTCAAAGCTGATATGTCGAATATTTACGTCAACGTCAACACTATCAAATAGTGTAATAGGAAACTTTCTCAAATCTCACCTTTCGTCAAAGAAATATTATCAAATCTAGTGCCTCACCGTAGATTTGATCATAAAAGTCGTTCGTCTTCTGTTCATGGCAATGTGGAATATAGCCGCTCGGAACGTTGGCATCGTTATAGCTACGTGACGTCTGTAGCGTGTTTGTAAGCATGGTTGCAAACTTTCATGGTGTGTCTCTTCCGCTCTTTTTAATAACCTTGCTTCGACTTGGGCGGGGGTGAGAAAGGGGCTCCATGTATGCTATTGATCGAGTGCTGATGGGCAGGCGGAAAATGCTGCAGACGACTTCAAAATTACATTCGCAGCTACAGCAATCCACCTCTAAGTCTGGAAAGTCAGAAAAGAGGCGTAATAAAACTCTAGAATAATAAAGTTTCTTAGCTTTAAATTCTACTTAGTCTACTTTTGAACTCTGGATGCCACAAGTTAAAAAGTGCTTCATCAGTTTCCTACATTTTATTAATTGTGTAATTGTCGGGAAACTAATTATATTAATTAAATTATTAAAAATAAAAATAGTTCATAATGCCCATATAGTTATATAAATCGTTTCACACGTTTTTGAAATTATTTTGGTGCACTGTGGTATTCGAGTGCTGTATTGTTAGTTAGAGTAGTTCCATCCTGTAGTAGGAAATGACAGTGGTATGACGAACCTGTCTTCTGCACGTAGGATACAACATTTTTCAAGTGAGTATTTTGCTTCGTAATATGGCGAATGTAAGACAGAGATGTAGTCTTTCACACCTACTGTTCAATCTGTCCATCGAAGAAGCAGTGATGGAAATAAAAGAAAGGTTCAGGAGTGGGATTAAAATTCAAGGAGACAGGATATCAATGATACGATTCACTGATGACATTGCTATCCTGAGAGAAAGTGAAGAAGAACTACATGATGTGCTGTATGGAATCAACAGTTTAATGAGTACAGAATATGGACTGAGAGTAAATCGAAGAAAGACGAAAGTAATGAGAAGTAGCAGAAATGAGAAAAGTGAGAAACTTAGCATCAGGATTGATGGTCACGAAGTAGGTGAAGTTAAGGAATTCTACTACCTGCACAGCAAAATAACCACTGACGGACCGAGCAAGGAACACATCAAAAGGAGACTAGCAATGGCAAAAAGGGCATTCCTGGCCAAGACAAGTCAACTAGTATCAAACATAGGCCTTAATTTGAGGAAGAAATTTCTGAGAATGTACGCTTGGAGCACAGTATTGTATGGGAGTGAAACATGGATTGGGAACAGAAGAGAATCTAAGTATTTGAAGTGTGGTGCTACAGACGAATGCTGAAAAGTTGGTGGACTGATAAGGTAAGGAATGAGAAGGTTCCTCGCAGAATCAGAACGAAAGGGAAGCACTGACAAAGAGAAGGGACAGAATAATAGGACATGTGTTAAGAAATCAGGGAATGGCTTCCGTGGTGCTAGAGGGAGGGGTAGAAGGCAAAAATTGTAGAGAAAGACTAAGATTGGAATACGTTCAGCAAATAATTGAGGACGTAGGCGGCAAGTGCTGCTGTGACACGTCCACCACCACGACTTGTGCCCTCGTAACATATTTTTGCTGAATGATTTTATTATCACGACATAAAACCACGGCTTCACCCAAGTATGTTACGGAATGCGCAATGCAATTGTGGTACAAACAACTATAGCGCACAGTAACAAGTTGTTGTTCTCCGCCTTCTTGAACTTTGATGAAAAATATGATTTCAGTGTAATACACCTTTTTAGAGTCGCGTCAAAGATCTTTGTCAAAGAAATTCGACGAATATTTGATGATATTTCTTTGGGAAAAAATATGGATTGGGGGTGAGAAATGAAAGAGGAAGCCGTCTGGTAGAATTTTTCACAGAGCATAACTTAATCATAGCTAACACTTGGTTCAAGAATCCTAAAAAAAGGTTGTAAACATGGAAGAATCCTGGAGATACTAGAAGGTATCAGATAGATTATATAATGGTAAGACAGAGATTTAGGAACCAGGTTTTCAATTGTAAGACATTTCCAGGGGCGGTTGTGGACTCTGACCACAATCTGTTGGTTATGAACTGTAGATTAAAACTGAAGAAACTGCAAAAAGGTGGGAATTTAAGAACATGGGACCTGGATGAACTGACTAAACCAGAGGTTGTACAGAGAGGGAGAGCATAAGGGAACAATTTACAGGAATGGGGGAAAGAAATACAGTAGAAGAAGAATGGGTAGCTCTGAGGGATGAAGTAGTGAAGGCAGCAGAGGATCAAGTAGGTAAAAAGACGAGGGGTAGTAGAAATCCTTGGGTAAAAGAAGAAATATTGAATTTAATTGATGAAAGAACAAAATATAAAAAGGCAGTAAATGAAGCAGGCAAAAAGGAATACAAATGTCTCAAAAATGAGATCGACAGGAAATGGTTAAGCAGGGATGGCTAGAGGACAAATGTAAGGATGTAGAGGCTTATCTCACTAGGGGTAAGATAGATACTGCCTACAGGAAAATTAAAGAGGCCTTTGGAGAAAAGAGAGCCACTTGTATGAGTATCAAGAGCTCAGATGGAAACCCGGTTCTAAGCAAAGAAGGGAAAGCAGAAAGGTGGAAGGAGTATATAGAGGATCTATACAAGGGCGATGTACTTGAGGACAATATTATGGAAATGGAAGAGGATGTAGATGAAGATGAAATGGGAGATACGATACTGCGTGAAGAGTTTGACAGTGCACTGAAAGACCTGATTCGAAACAATTCCCCGGGAGTAGACAACATTCCATTGGAACCACTGACGGCCTTGGGAGATCCAGTCGTGACAAAACTCTACCATCTGGTGAGCAAGATGTATGAGACAGGCGAAATACCCTCAGACTTCAAGAAGAATATAATAATTGCGATCCCAAAGAAAGCAGGTGTTGACAGATGTGAATATTACCGAACTTTTTTTTTTTTTTTGTCATCAGTCTACTGACTGGTTTGATGCGGCCCGCCACGAATTCCTTTCCTGTGCTAACCTCTTCATCTCAGAGTAGCACTTGCAACCTACGTCCTCAATTATTTGCTTGACGTATTCCAATCTCTGTCTTCCTCTACACTTTTTGCCCACTACAGCTCTCTCTAGTTCCATGGAAGTCATTCCCTCATGTCTTAGCAGATGTCCTATCATCCTGTCCCTTCTCCTTATCAGTGTTTTCCACATATTCATTTCCTCTCCGATTCTGCGTAGAACCTCCTCATTCCTTACCTTATCATTCCATCTAATTTTCAATATTCGTCTATAGCACCACATCTCAAATGCTTCGATTCTCTTCTGTTCCGGTTTTCCCACAGTCCATGTTTCACTACCATACAATGCTGTACTCCAGACGTACATCCTCAGAAATGTCTTCCTCAAATTAAGGCCGGTATTTGATATTAGTAGACTTCTCTTGGCCAGAAATGCCTTTTTTGCCATAGCGAGTCTGCTTTTGATGTCCTCCTTGCTCCGTCCGTCATTGGTTATTTTACTGCCTAGGTAGCAGAATTCCTGAATTCATTGACTTCGTGACCATCAATACTGATGTTAAGTTTCTCGCTGTCCTCATTTCTACTACTTCTCATTACCTTCGTCTTCCTCCGATTTACTCTCAAACCATACTGTGTACTCATTAGACTGTTCATTCCGTTCAGCAGATCATTTAATTCTTCTTCACTTTCACTCAGGATAGCAATGTCATCAGCGAATCGTATCATTGATATCCTTTCACCTTGTATTTTAATTCCACTCCCGAACCTTTCTTTAATTCCCATCATTGCTTCCTCGACGTACAGATTGAAGAGTAGGGGCGAAAGGCTACAGCCTTGTCCTACACCCTTCTTAATACGAGCACTTCGTTCTTGATCGTCCACTCTTATTATTCCCTCTTGGTTGTTGTACATATTGTATATGACCCGTCTCTCCCTATAGCTTATCCCTACTTTTTTCAGAATCTCGAACAGCTTGCACCATTTTATATTGTCGAACGCTTTTTCCAGGTCGACAAATCCTATGAAAATGTCTTGATTTTTCTTTAGCCTTGCTTCCATTATTAGTCGTAACGTCAGAATTGCCTCTCTCGTCCCTTTACTTTTCCTAAAGCCAAACTGATCGTCACCTAGCGCATTCTCAATTTTCTTTTCCATTCTTCTGTATATTATTCTTGTAAGCAGCTTCGATGCGTGAGCTGTTAAGCTGATTGTGCGATAATTCTCGCACTTGTCAGCTCTTGCCGTCTTCGGAGTTGTGTGGATGACGCTTTTCCGAAAGTCAGATGGTATGTCGCCAGACTCATATAGTCTACACACCAACGTGAATAGTCGTTTTGTGGCCACTTCCCCCAATGATTTTAGAAATTCTGATGGAATGTTATCTATCCCTTCTGCCTTATTTGACCGTAAGTCCTCCAGAGCTCTTTTAAATTCCGATTCTAATACTGGATCCCCTATCTCTTCTAAATCGACTCCTGTTTCTTCTTCTATCACATCAGACAAATCTTCACCCTCATAGAGGCTTTCAATGTATTCTTTCCACCTATCTGCTCTCTCCTCCGCATTTAACGGTGGTATTCCCGTTGCACTCTTAAAGTTACCACCGTTGCTTTTTTTAATGTCACCAAAGGTTGTTTTGACTTTCCTGTATGCTGAGTCTGTCCTTCCGACAACCATATCTTTTTCGATGTCTTCACATTTTTCCTGCAGCCATTTCGTCTTAGCCTCCCTGCACTTCCTATTTATTTCATTCCTCAGCGACTTGTATTTCTGTATTCCTGATTTTCCCGGAACATGTTTGTACTTCCTCCTTTCATCAATCAGCTGAAGTATTTCCTCTGTTACCCATGGTTTCTTCGCAGCTACCTTCTTTGTACCTATGATTTCCTTCCCAACTTCTGTGAAAGCCCTTTTTACAGATGTCCATTCCTCTTCAACTGTACTGCCTACTGCGCTATTCCTTATTGCTGTATCTATAGCGTTAGAGAACTTCAAATGTATCTCATCATTCCTTAGTACTTCCGTATCCCACTTCTTTGCGTATTTATTCTTCCTGACTAATGTCTTGAACTTCAGCCTACTCTTCATCACTACTATATTGTGATCTGAGTCTATATTTGCTCCTGGGTACGCCTTACAATCCAGTATCTGATTTCTGAATCTCTGTCTGACCATGATGAAATCTAATTGAAATCTTCCCGTATCTCCCGGCCTTTTCCAAGTATACCTCCTCCTCTTGTGATTCTTGAACAGGGTATTCGCTATTACTAGCTGAAACTTGTTACAGAACTCAATTAGTCTTTCTCCTCTTTCATTCCTTGTCCCAAGCCCATATTCTCCTGTAACCTTTTCTTCTACTCCTTCCCCTACAACTGCATTCCAGTCGCCCATGACTATTAGATTTTCTTCCCCCTTTACATACTGCATTACCCTTTCAATATCCTCATACACTTTCTCTATCTGTTCATCCTCAGCTTGCGACGTCGGCATGTATACGTGAACTATCGTTGTCGGTGTTGGTCTGCTGTCGATTCTGATTAGAACAACCCGGTCACTGAACTGTTCACAGTAACACACCCTCTGCGCTACCTTCCTATTCATAACGAATCCTACACCTGTTATACCATTTTCTGCTGCTGTTGATAGTACCCGATACTCATCTGACCAGAAATCCTTGTCTTCTTTCCACTTCACTTCACTGACCCCTACTATATCTAGATTGAGCCTTTGCATTTCACTTTTCTGATTTTCTAGTTTCCCTACCACGTTCAAGCTTCTGACATTCCACGCCCCGGCTCGTAGAACGTTATCCTTTCGTTGATTATTGAATCTTTTTCTCATGGTAACCTCCCCCTTGGCAGGCCCCTCCCGGAGATCCGAATGGGGGACTATTCCGGAATCTTTTGCCAATGGAGAGATCATCATGGCACTTCTTCAAATACAGGCCACATGTCCTGTGTATACACGTTACGTGTCTTTAATGCAGTGGTTTCCATTGCCTTCTGCATCCTCATGTCGTTGATCACTGCTGATTCTTCCGCCTTTAGGGACAATTTCCCACCCATAGGACAAGAGAGTGCCCTGAAACTCTATCCGCTCCTCCGCCCTCTTTGACAAGGCCGTTGGCAGAATGAAGCTGACTTCTTATCCCGGAAGATGAACATCAACAAAAGCAAATCGAGGATAATGGGATGTAGTCGAATTAAGTCGGGTGATGCTGAGGGAATTAGATTAGGAAATGAGACACTTAAAGTAGTAAAGGAGTTTTGCTATTTGGGGAGCAAGGTAACTGATGATGGTCGAAGTAGAGAGGATATAAAATGTAGACTGGCAATGGCAAGGAAAGCGTTTCTGAAGAAGAGAAATTTGTTAACATCGAGTATTGATTTAAGTGTCAGGAAGTCGTTTCTGAAAGTATTTGTATGGAGTGTAGCCATGTATGGAAGTGAAACATGGACGATAAATAGTTTGGACAAGAAGAGAATAGAAACTTTCGAAATGTGGTGCTACAGAAGAATGCTGAACATTAGATGGGAAGATCACATAATTAATGAGGAGGTATTGAATAGAATTGGGGAGAATAGGAGTTTGTGGCACGACTTGACAAGAAGAAGGGACCGGTTGGTAGGACATGTTTTGAGGCATCAAGGGATCACAAATTTAGCATTGGAGGGCAGCGTGGAGGGTAAAAATAGTAGAGGGAGACCAAGAGATGAATACACTAAGCAGATTCAGAAGGATGTAGGTTGCAGTAAGTACTGGGAGATGAAGAAGCTTGCACAGGATAGAGTAGCATGGAGAGCTGTATCAAACCAGTCTCAGGACTGAAGACCACAACAACAACAACAACAACAATACCGGCCTTACCAAAAAGTCTTCCAAACTGTTGAAATTATGTTGGCGTCACGTGCTTTACACTGTGCTCACGACGAAGATATCCCTACTGTACGGCGGAGAGCAAGGTCACAGCGCAGGTGGACACCTGAGGCGGCTGGTGGCTGCGGCGGCAGCGCACAGAGAGCGCCGTATGACGCGGCGGCGGGCGGCGGCTTGTGTGTAAATCAGACGTCCTCCGCGGCCAGATGCTATCGGCCGGCCTACCTGTTGAGGTAACAGGCCGCGCGGCGCACAGAGATCGCCAGACAACGCAGCGCGCGCACGCCCTGCCACCTCCGTACTTAGCCTCTGACCCCCGCGCTATACTCGTCCTCACATCGTGTCTCTGTATCAAAGTCACGCCTTTTCGTATGATAGTAGTAAGGATGATCTGTACGCTTCCATACGGACGTAAATAATAACTAAAAATATACAGCCAACTTGAAAGCTGTAAGCAATTTGAAATTTGATCTTTGCATATGTTCTGAGCCACAAATATCGCTGTGTCTACAGTATAAGAACCGCACACCGATGACTCGCCCCACCAGGTCAATGCCATAATGGGGGGTGACATTCACTATGGGTGATTCCGTGATGTTGTAACTAACCTGTTACTACCGGTTATTACGTTATTATGGGGAATGGAAATGCTTATTGATTGTGAAATTAACTTGAGAAGATTAAGGTCGCCACCGATTCTAACCATACAACTAATTAAAGGTTTGTCTGAATCGGAAAATAAATTAATTTGATCACAGACCAAAACTCATAAAAATGCATACGTTGTGATGTCGCTCATAGGGGATGCGTTGTAATTAATAGCATTGTCCGTGCACCGTTCGCGAGAATCAGACATTTAAAATAAAATAGAACATGCATGTACACTGTGCAGAAGATCAGCTCCCAGCAACACACATGAAAATAAGACTTAATCTAAAGCATTTGTTTTAAAATAAAAGAGGAAACTGATTACTGGACCTGTGCGTAAGGAAACGCGTTGGATGTGCTAACGGGAAAGCTACGAGGTGAGTGGCTTAGGTGCAAAAACGTAACCTCGGAACACAAGAGAAAATTGTAGATAAAATCATTTATTCCTAAGACATGGATGTGAGGCATGTACACAATTCCTGATAACATTAATTCCTAAAACATTAAATAAAAGCATCGATACATCCACCGTTATAATATACACCTAA
Organism: Schistocerca serialis cubense; assembly: GCF_023864345.2. Classification (NCBI taxonomy): domain Eukaryota; kingdom Metazoa; phylum Arthropoda; class Insecta; order Orthoptera; family Acrididae; genus Schistocerca; species Schistocerca serialis. The sequence continues at coordinate 745,876,373 of NC_064643.1, forward strand.
AATCATTGGTGTGAATCATTCATACAACTGCTGTTGCCTGATAACTGATCGCAATAACTCGTGAAACGGTACACGTTTCGCAGTCCACCCGCGTGCCCACGTGGTTTGTGGACACGCAATTTCTAGGTATCGTGGCCAAGTTGGAACAATATCACATCACGCAATCATGAACAGTTAACATTCTTTAAAACAAACATGAGATCGGACAGTTAGTGATGACGGTAGCCCAACAAACTCTAATGTTCAACCACGTAGTTGGCTCCCCGCGGACGAAAGATACATAAAGCAAGGGAAATTTACAAGAAGGCAAAGCTATTGATATTTAGGAAAATAAAAGCTTATACAGGCACAGCTGAAGGCAAACAGACATTCATACAGAAGCGAGTGCTCACTTCTTATCGACACCTTTGTGTGGCGCTCTTCCGGCGGATCCAAGTCTGCTACAGAAATTTTCTAAAAGAAAAATCTGCCAAAGTTTTGCTCTGGACGCTTCCCGTACCGGCGGCAGACTGCCCCCCTTTTTCATGTCCAGCCTCTTCCACGCTCCGCGTGGACCGGAAAACCCAAAGATGCCATTTCCGCCACCAACCCAACGCAGGTGGATGTCTTACAAGTAGCGCAAACCTCTTTGCCTACTTGGCCACTACCAGAGATGGCTATTCTGTACAACTGCTGCTGAATCTGTATGACTATCGCAGACTTTCTGAAGCAGACTACGCCACCGTCTAGCAAGTGACACACAACCACATTCATTCAATCACACCACTATGAGAGTTATGAGAAAAGAGAAACAAGGAAAAGAAAGAGAAATGCTAGTGAAAATGAGTTACCGGACTAATGAAAGGTGGCTACGGGACCCTTTCAATGTTACAAAGTTTCAATGATGATGGAGAAGGGTCTCCTTTGTCTTCTTCTTCTTCTTCTTCTTCTTCTTCTCCTTCCTTCCTAGGACAAAACCTGTTTCCTTCAGAACCCCTCATTCTACACAGAGGATGTCACTCCGTATTTCCCTTGGAGTGCCAATAGCTCCTTTACCTGTTGGTAGTTTATTTCTTGCTGTTCATCCAACCCGACTATGTGTTCGTTCCATTCAAGCTTTCTCTTATGTACCTATTCATTAATGGAGTCCACTTTACACCCTTTTCTAACGCTTTCACTTCTTTCTCTATCCCGCCTTTCCTTCCCTGTAATCCTTTGCAGAATTTCCATTTCTATTGTTTCCAAACGTCTTTTTGTTTTTGATGTCACCGGACTTGTCTCAGTTGTGTATGTCATATATGGTTTCACTGTTTTGCATATTCTTGCCTTTGCATCTTTTACTACAGGCTTGTTTTTCCAGACTGTATCATTTAAACACGCTGCCACTTTATTTGCTTTTGCTACCGGTTCTCTGACTTCCTTTTTCACTGCTGGAGATATTCAAATTTCTTTGCCTGTTGAATAATTTTTTCATCCACTTCCAGTTTGCACCTTATCGGTTTCCACAGATGAGGTCATACATTCCGTTTTTTGAATGGATATGACCACATTTAGGTTTTTGGCCGCAAGGTTAAATATGTGTAAAAGTTTCTGCAGTCTACCTTCACTGTTTGCCAACAGAACTGCATAACAAATAATTTTTATTTCTTCGTGGAGAAGGGTTGTAAGTAAGCTGTTTATGTTTTCTCTATGTAAGTAGGCTGTTTATGTTTTCTTATTGGCAACGTTACGTAGCGCTCAATATGAAAATCACTGACTGTGCTGTGTGCAGTCTGTGGCTAGTTTGCATTGTTGTCTGCCATTGTAGTGTTGGGCAGCGGCAGCTGGATGTGAACAGCGCGTAGCTTTGCGCAATTGGAGGTGAGCCGCCAGCAGTGGTGGATGTGGGGAGAGAGATGGCGGAGATTTGTAATTTGTCATGAACTGCTATATTTATACATGATGATATCAAGGTAAATACATTGTTTGTTCTCTATTAATATCTTTCATTTGCTAACTATCCCTATCAGTAGTTAGTGCCTTCCATAGTCTGAATCTTTTATTTCTGATACCTCTGAAAGCGGAAGACATGTACCGGAAATGTTGTTACACCGTAGGATAGGCAAATTTTAGAGGTGACAGTATGGACCAAAACAAGTAAAAAGGTCTAGAAAACATGGGCTCTAAAATTCATACGTTAAGAGCTCTGGACACTTGTTCATTTTCTGTTACTGTGCAACACATCTCTTCTGCTGCAAGCTCCTTGATCTCCATATTTTTGGAGGAGGTAGTATGGACCGTAAAAATTTAAAAATCCAGTAAACATGGGCTCTAAAATGCATATCATAAGAGCAATGGCCACTTCTTCAGTAGAAGAGACAGCCCTTAAAGTATCCAATTTAGAAACCACGTTTACCATGCACTATTTTCTTGGTTAGTTCCACACCACCGCCTCTGAAAGTTACCTACCCTACGATCTTAGCAACAACAATACCGGTACACGCCTTCCACTGTCTGAGGTATCAGAATGATTTTCGCTTATAGCTTTCGACTCGCTCCTTTACGTGAGATTGATACCTTTTCCCTTCTCCATCATCCCCGAAAGTTCGTAAAGTCATAACGGAATAATCCAGTACCTCGCCTGAGTGTCGCCTTCCGACACAATTTAGGTGCCACAGGTACCAGGGCACTTCCTTGGTATTTCCGACCAGAGCCTCCCCCCCCCCCCCCTCCCCTGCTGATTTACTCCTGTTGATCACCAGCCGTGGAAATTCTATCGCCTTCAGTCAGATAGCGCCCTCTCCGACAGCCTGCCTTTACATGCGGTTTCATGCGCTCCCTGAGTTCGAAACTGTTCCAACGAAAGGGAAGCCGTGTCTTCTCAAGGACGGCCATTACTTCCGAGTGCACAGAAAATAATTGAGTATACGAACTGATTGTGCTTGATTCCGAACGGGATAAGTGCTAATGTTGTTTAAAAATTGCTAATGACAGAACAATAACATTCTTGTCAACCTGACGAAGCAGATGTGCAGATTAAAAAACGAATGCATAGCTGCAGTAAAAGGATCCGTGAATAAAAGACAATAGATATTTTCAAAATTTTTGTAGAGGAGTTTAAAAATTTTAGAGATAAAGGTTCACATTTGAAGACGTCGGATGTGAGCAATGGTAAGGAACAACTTGGTTGTTCTGAGGAATCGTGCAGCAAAATTTCAATAATATCTCATAAATAAGATATTTCAATTACATGAAATCAAACTGTTTCTTCAGATAAGTCCTATTTTCAAATACATGACTTATTTTTAAAATTGTGAATTCTTCCCAAAATTTTACTCTAAAAAATTGGCAATGCATATTTAACCGTGTTTAATTGTCAACTGAATGCATTTAAGATGGGATCAGATTGACATAACACTGTTTATTTGCTGTGTGAATTAATGAAGCGCTACTACGAAAAAAACCTGAATTGTTTAAGTTTTTAATACTAAGATTTTGCAGAATAAAAATCTCAAAATTCAGCGCAATATAAAATTACTTTTAGCAAGCACCTTACTACTGCTCGTAAACAATGTTGAGGATGACCCTAAACATTACTACCGTCAGCCTGTCACGTCAATTCACGTAAAATAAGATAAATGACCCAATATTGTTTACTTGAAGTAATAACTGTTCACATTTATCTTTTTAACAACGACTTTTGAAGGCATTCGCGTCCAGGAAAATATTCAGGATTTTATCTGAGTAGTAGTTGCCCACATTATCCTCAGATTCATACAATTCGCCCCTGGAAAGCATTTTGCTGGTACGAACACTGCACACTTTACTGCAATTGGCGGCGATGCTTTTAGCATATACCGTTCTAACATTCTGCGTGGTGTCTGTTAGTTCTAAGTCGTGTCTCCCTACCACTTTCGCGCAACGACGCTCTGAGCGTTTTTTTTTTTTTTTTTTTTTTTTTTTAGGGAATTGACTAGTTCGAACCTGGGACCTGTTGCTGGTAAGGAGAGGCCAGACCACACATGACACGTAGAGTTCAGAAGAGTTCAGTCAGACTAGCGATGATATAATCAAATACTTAATGATTTCGGCGTCAGCTCCAATGCACTCCCTGTAAAAGAATCTTAATAATAACTAAATTTAGTGGAAGGGGTTCAAGGCTTTCCTATTTTTAGTTAGCTGGTAAAATAACGTCGAAAAAGCAGGTAAGTTTACCACTGGAATTTTTATTCTACTCACAAAATATTGTTTATAAATTGCGTTATTGATAAAAGGAAATATTTTAAGATATATTAAGAAAATATAAGGAATGGGACTAACGGAGGAACACAAGGATAGAGAAACAGCCTGATCGTTTTCCAGCAAGCATTCTGCAGTGGTACATCTTACACTAAATAGTGTTAATGAAGTGTGGTTGTTAACAATGGAAAAAATACTCATTGGTGAAAAGGTCACGCAATGATCAATCAGTGACTGGAAAATCCTAATATACCAATTGAATGTAGGATGTTATTAACCATCCCCATAGGACTACAAACGCTGTCGAAGATTGTCATCGGAAAGTAAACTCCATGATAAATCAAAACCATTCGAACGTATACGCTTTGATATATAAGCTGAATCAGTACATGCTATATTTCAAATTAAAAATGATTCCATTGGCCTGCCTCCACAAAAAGAAAAGGAACGAAAGGTACGTAAGTCTTGAGACTAGGACAAAAGACATAAAGACTCGGAGGATTTAAGAATATTTTAAAATCTCTGGCTTGCTGATAAAAAATTGAGAGAGAAACTAAAATACATAACTCAAGACAAAATGTTTAGTCGCTTGCTGCAGTAGCGTTGCACATACGAAAAGGTAAAATATAATTAAATTTTAAAAAAATTGAACATGCTTTTTTAGACCTTCTATGTCCACAGCAAATCCCAATCCTAATAAAATATGAAGGGATGTTCTTATTACTAAAAAGGTCGGAAAATCCATATTAAAATGTCTGTGGTCGGAAACAACACGCTCATGCCACAAGTCGCAAAGTTCTTGGGCGGAAAGCTCACGACACTGGCTGAAGGTAGCGTACGACGAAACCTGGGAGTTGAACCCATGTGATGCACCTTGTTCATCAGGCCCAGCAATTTATCTTCCCACTGGTACAAGACGTTATGTCAGCACCGTTAGATTACTGCGTGACAGGTGCCGAATCCATCAACTCACTTCCTTCAATTTATTGGTGCACACTTCTGTGCATTTTTTAGGCGACGAAGGGTAGCGTGCATATATGAACTAGACTGTCAGCAGCACACATGCGCTACATGGCTGAAGTTGTGAGTTAACGAGCATTGCGCTCTCATTTAAATATATGGCCGAAAGAGTCAGCCTACAGGAATTGTGAAACGAACCCTGTCGTCCAGGACCGCATGCCTCAAAGGGTGCAGATTCACTACGAGATGGGGAAACTCACAGGCGTCTGTTCTCTATTGAGGCCTAAACGCTGTAGTGTGCGAGTGAGACAGACGAGAACCTACGTCATAGGTAAACCCATTAGAAACTGCTTGTGGCCCTGGAGACGTAGCAGTGTTAAATATGGTGGACCTAAGATCGGCTATAAAGAGAAACATTTATGAAAACTATTTAATTCTGTAATAATGCAAGGAATCAAGCCACAGTAATTTTAATCTGTCATCCTCCATATATTTTCATGGTGGTCCCAGTAAAACTTGAATATTGATCATATCTATAATAGCTTAGGATTTATTGTTAAAGAGAAATTACCAAGTTTTGTAACGAAGACCGGAACGCTAAAATCTGAACGCTTTGGTTGATATTAACGAACGACATGTAATATAGTTGCGCATCATTAAAATGACAAACGCTGTAAATATCAACGCTGTAACCTCATTTGTTTAAAAGATACAGTAAATTTAAATTACCAGTATTTCAGCTAAGCATCAGATTATCATTTCCTCCACGCAAAACACATTGAACATGACAGCATGACACCTTATCGAATTATTAGGTAATAGAATATTTGTTGTAAAGTTTTGTGCTAATAGTTACTTTTGTTCCTTATTTATTTATCAGAGAGCACATTAGAGCAAGACTGCTTGACGTGGCATTCAAAACTAAGAAGAAAATTGTATTGGTTTAATGTAAAAGAATTTAAAGTTTATTATGTAATGGATATTGTTGTTACTTATTTAGAACGTGAAAATGGTCGAGCTTTGATTCCAGAATGATATTTTCACTCAGCAGTGGAGTGTGCGCTGATATGAAACTTCCTGGCAGGTTACAACTGTATGCCGGACTGAGACTCGAACTCGGACCTTTGCTTTTCCGGGTATTCTGTTTCAAAAATGGTTCAAATAGCTCTGAGCACTATGGGACTTAACTTCTGAGGTCCTCAGTCCCCTAGAACTTGGAACTACTTAAACCTAACTAACCTAAGGACATCACACACATCCATGCCCGAGGCTGGATTCGAACCTGCGACCGCAGCGGTCGCGCGGTTCCAGACTGTAGCCGAGTATTCTGTTTCGTGGGTGGCTTTAAGTAACTGCCTTTTCGAGCTTGCCCTGTCTTGTGAGCTAACGTAAGAAAGCTAAGAATCTATTTTCTGTACTTGAGTTTACGAACATTTACTGTACTTCAATTTTGAACGATTAACTTCCATCTGTAATTCACTGCTTTCTAGGAGGATTGTTGTTGAGGACTCGTTTTGTATGATTTAGTTTAGGAATTTTTACTTAATTCCACTGTTATACTTGTCAGGTTTTTATTTATGGGCCTTAAGGCCGTTTAAAATTTTGAGTGATTTTGACTTGTAGTCTGCTGAGTTTTAAGGGTAGCCTCTGCAGGCGTGAGGGTTGCTTCAGCGAACTTATTGTGAGAGAGAGTTGTTATTTCAGTTATTGTATCTCCGTTTTAACTTTGCTTTTGTAAGTGAAGCTTGTTACCTGAATTGATATTTGTCTTTAAGACTTCTACGTAAGGGAAACTTATTGTTCATTTTGTATATGATGTGCAAGAGAAGATTGTGGTTTTAACTATCATTCTGATTGTTAACGTATTTTGAATTCATTTCTAATTTCTTAAAAAAAATTACGTGTTCAGCCTGGGTTTGTCCTTCCACTTCGTCCATCCCATTATTTCAACAAGCAACAAACTACATTGGTAGTGTGTGCGTAGGTTGAGAATTTGGGTCTGGCGCGAGGCGTGCTAGGGTAGACCGCGGAGTCGCGCGCTCACCACTGTTTCCAAATGGCGCAGTGGTCAGCGGATCTGCCTAGTACTCTGAAGACCCGGGTTCGAATCGGGATCCGGCACAACTTTCTCCATTGATTTAAATCAATGTACGCTCGAAGCCTGTGTCTGTAATTCCTTTGTGTCTTAAAATTTTTGTGTAGTTAAATGAATATTTAAATTTACACTGAACTCAGCCCCACATTTATTGCAAATCACGTGGAACAAGGGGGTGCAATCGGTAAACTGAACAGCGTGCGATTTGGAGGCCCTAAACCGCTGAACAGGACAGCAAGGTAACGTCACAATACAATATGGCGGCCTAGGATGTGGAGAGTGGTGGACATAAGAATGAAGGACGACGAATGCTATGGGAGTGCTGTGGAAATACGGAGGTAATTAATTAATTTTGAAACAATGTCGAGGTACAAAGTAAGTGTGACTATTCAAGAAGAAAACTGTCGAACACTGTGAAAATGTGGTACAAACAGTGCTGACGCTGCATTGTAATAGTGCAATAAAAAATTGGAAACGATAAGTTATAGCTCAAAAGGAATAGTTTATAAGTCTTATTTAATCATTCACTGCAAATTAACGTCAAGGAAAGATCTGTGCACTCAAGCGGAGCTCACTTTCATCTTGAACGTAACAAGGAGCATACTATACATATGTCTAGCATAACGTAGAGATACATCAGAATTCTGATCGAAGATAAATATTCGGTTATTTCAGTGATAAAGATTAAAGTCTGCATGTCACCGATACTCTCACTAATATTTAATCGCAGTCAGATCACACGAACAGATATAAAAATATCAGTGCAAAACACATTTAAAACTTAATGCTTAAATGTTAAAAAGCAAAACAAACAAATAAATAAATAAGAAGACAGTGTGTTACAGTAGCGGTGTGCAGTGGTGTATAATGCAGATGCTCTTATGAGATAGTATCAAATACGTATTTGTAAACTTAATCTGGACTAGTGTCATCTTGTACTGAAGAACGCACATGAAAAACTAAATTGCGTCATAGCGTGTAACGCCCCCTTTCTGCTCGAAGACGAAGAATAATAGGGAGTGAGCTCTAACCTTTCGCAAACACAACGAGGTGGAATATTAGACTTGTATTTCGCCATGAGATTGTGAAGGATCGAACTGTGTCAAATGGATATGCGCTCGAGTCTAATAGTAATTCTAGATGCGTCTACTTTCGCTATTAGTTTGCTTTCTGAATAAACATTACTCTAACCGAATCGCAACGGTGTGGCTTACATCATTTATGGTCGTTAATTTAGTTGTAATTTTGTCAGAGACAGCAAAGGACTTGGAAGAGCAGTTGAATGGAATGGACAGTGTCTTGAAAGGAGGATATAAGATGAACATCAACAAAAGCAAAACAAGGATAATGGAATGTAGTCTAATTAAGTCGGGTGATGCTGAGGGAATTAGATTAGGAAATGAGGCACTTAAAGTAGTAAAGGAGTTTTGCTATTTGGGGAGCAAAATAACTGATGATGGTCGAAGTAGAGAGGATATAAAATGTAGACTGGCAATGGCAAGGAAAGCGTTTCTGAAGAAGAGAAATTTGTTAACATCCAGTATTGATTTAAGTGTCAGGAAGTCATTTCTGAAAGTATTCGTATGGAGTGTAGCCATGTATGGAAGTGAAACATGGACGATAAATAGTTTGGACAAGAAGAGAATAGAAGCTTTCGAAATGTGGTGCTACAGAAGAATGCTGAAGATTAGATGGGTAGATCACATAACTAATGAGGAAGTATTGAATAGGATTGGGGAGAAGAGAAGTTTGTGGCACAACTTGACCAGAAGAAGGGATCGGTTGGTAGGACATGTTCTGAGGCATCAAGGGATCACCAATTTAGTATTGGAGGGCAGCGTGGAGGGTAAAAATCGTAGAGGGAGACCAAGAGATGAATACACTAAGCAGATTCAGAAGGATGTAGGTTGCAGTAGGTACTGGGAGATGAAAAAGCTTGCACAGGATAGAGTGGCATGGAGAGCTGCATCAAACCAGTCTCAGGACTGATGACCACAACAACAACAACAACAATTTAGTTCTCGATATTATTATTACTGTTATATGTTGTGTTAACTTTGTATTTCGCAAACTTTCCATCAGCCAGACAATTTAACCAAAGGGTCGCAAGTATCTAATTTAGGTCGTGTAATACGACACGTGCTATTCAACCCTTGGACGAGTTTGAGCTGACATTTCGACGAGGAGTCCGAACATCTTTGGGATGTTAGCTCGCAAGCCTTATGATAATATGTATTTTACTAGCGAGTATACACTTCCAAAATTTTTTGTAATCACTGCTTATCGAATTTGGTTCCTCCTATGGTTGACATTTGTAACTATTTTGTTAAAATTTGTTCAATAACTATATTTTCCTTCTGAAGAAGACAAATTTATATCTGTAGAAACCTTGGTTAATAACCCACTTATTTGTCGACTGGTTGGCTGTTATTTTCCTATCCTATCAAATTTCTGCGTGAACCGATGCTGAAGGACAGCCATGTTTAAAATTTTAAAATTTGCACAAATTTTCTTATATTGCAGTTGAGTTTGCCTTTTTTAAAATGTTTATCTCACTAGGATGCAGTCTTTTAAGGCGCTCGTTATACATTAATCTTTGTGTAATTTCTTGTCCCATGTTAGTATAATTCTGTGTTACTTTTTAACTGTCTGTGCCGTTGTTCTGTGGTCTAATCTCTTCCTCATAATCTTTCTCTTTTCTGAGATTCTCATTTCCTTTGTCGGATCATAAAATGAACAAACACGGAGAACGAGTAGTGTTCATGATGGTTGAGCCGAGGTGGGCGTGTCGCTCTAACAATTCTTTTTCTTGTGCAACTCGCAAATTCTACCTCCAAATGTTTCTCATACTCTTGCTGTGTTACTATAAGAGAGAACCTCGCTGCTATTCCCGACGTCATTGAAATTACCTCTTCTCCAAGGAGTAGGCAGTCCCCATAGATTTCTGCGTAAACAGTACGACACTCGGAACCCTCTTTGGACTTTCTTCGGAATAACGAGCTCTTGGAGGGGAACTCGTAATGGCTGCGTTTGATTTGTTTGTAGAACAAAGGAGCTGTAAGCGGTTTACCGGACCTTCCGACTCCTCCTTTCTACGCCCCTTCCGTAATGGTCCCACCCTGAATGGCTTCTCTCTCTTGTTGAGTTCGTAGGAGGAGCTACCCGTATTCTTTTAAGGTCCTCCGGTCCCATCCCAGAAGCAAGGAGTGTTCTCTGAAAAGATTATAGTGGTGTTGCTCATCATGGTCCAACATTTTGTGTGTTAGCAAGGAGCTATTATTTATCAATATAGGCCACAGATAGTTCTCCTCCTCCTCCTCCTCCTCCTCCTTCTCCTTATCGCTTCATTTAATTACACGTTAGAGGAAAGACATTATAAATATACATCAGAGTTCTTTTACATTTTCCTAATTTTGCATCGGCACAAATACATCGGATAGTTTAAAGAGATCGCACTGCTTGGTTTGTATACTCAGGACTTTTGGGTTACCTCTCCTAAATCGCCTACTTGTTTTACGTTAGTGTATTTTCCTTTACTTGAGCCGCGCTTGGTGCTTACTGTTTTATTGATCGCACACATCTGAAAAGAGTGAATTTCAAGATCTATTTTATCTTGCAGTACTCTGTTGATCTTTCTTGAACCTGCGTTAAAAATATTTTCGTAAACGTCTGATGGCAGAAGTAGTTTTTGTAGCATCGAATTCAAAGGCCACACGTCTCTTGCATTTCAGTAGAGACTGGGTAATAGTGTTCACTGGTAAGTCGTTCTTCTGAGGTATATCCAGCAAACAGTTTGAATACAGCTACAAGACGTTCTGGAACGTCTTGGACAGCCTTCCCTTCTCATACCGGGACAAAGGCATATTTGCAAGGACGTGTCTCTTCTGCGGCGACCTAGTCACAGCACTCGGGGCGGTAATACTCTATGGCCACATTTATAAACATTTCTTAAAGCTTAACAAAACGCATTGGGAAGAGAGGAAAACTGAAAGGTACACACACCGAGCACGGAAAAGCCCGTTGCTTGGAGAACCTAGAGAAGGTGTCTAAGTCAACTGTCAATATCTTAGGTGAAGAAATTGGAATCGGTAACTCGGCTGGAATCCCGAAAACATGTCTTTGGTCTACTATTGTCTTGTTTACTTTACTTCCAGATTCTGTTACTCAGATAACTGCTGTGTCCTCCCTACTCCTCGAATATGGGGTGCCTAGGGCTTGCTTTCCCGGATCGCTAGACAATACAAGAAATCTTACGAGGGTCACTCCAAAAGAAATGTACACTATTTTTTTAAAAAAATCCATCTTTTATTCTACATGTTTGAAAGTTTTACACTGTGTAGATACATCCTTTAGGAACAGTATTTTTATTTCTCCACATAATTTCCATCCCTCTCAACTGCCTTACGCCATCTTGGAACCAGCGCCTGTATACCCGCACAGTAAAATTCTGGACCAACCTGTTGGAGCCACTGTTTGGCAGCGTGCACATGGGAGTCATCATCTTCAAACCTTGTTCCACGAAGAGTGTCTTCCAGTTTCCCAAAGAGATAGTCACAGGGAGCCAGGTCAGGACTGTAAGGCGGGTGTTTCGGTGTTGTCCATCCGAGTTTCGTGATCGCTTCCATGGTGTTTTGACTGACATGTGGCCGGGCATAGTCGTGCAACAGCAAAACATCCTGCGTTTGCCGATGTGGTCGAATACGACTCAGTCGAGCTTGAAGTTTCTTCAGTGTCGTCACATACAAATCACAATTTATGGTACTTCCACTTGACATGATGTCACCAAGCAAGAGTCCTTCGGTATCGAAAAACACCGTAGCCATAACTTTTCCAGCAGAAGGTGTGGTTTTGAATTTTTTTTTCTTGGGTAAATTTGCATGATGCCACTCCATTGATTGCCTCTTCGTCTCTGGTGAGAAATGATGGAGCCATGTTTCGTCACCTGTCACATTTCTTCCAAGAAATTCATCTCCACCATTCTCGTACTGTCCCAAAAGTTCGCTGCATACCGTTTTTCTTGTTTCTTTGTCTGACACTGTCAACATCCTGGGAACCCACCTGGCACAAACCTTTTTTAACGCCAACACTTTCAGTATTCTGCAAACACTTCCTTCTCCTATCCCAACGTAGCGCGACAATTCGTTCACTGTGATGCATCTGTCAGCAGTGACCAATTCGTTAACTCTCTGCACATTGTCTGGAGTGTGTGCAGTACGAGGCCTGCCGCTACGAGGACAGTGCTCGATATTGCCGTGGCCGCTTTCATCACGTAACCTGCTTGCCCACCGACTAAGTGTTCTGCGATCGGCAGCAGCATTTCCATACGCATTTTTCAACCTCTTGTGGATGTTTCTCACTGTGTCGTTTTCACAGCACAGGAATTCTATGACAGCACGTTGCTTCTGACGAACGTCAAGTGTAGCAGCCATCTTGAAGACATGCTCTGACGGCGCCACTCACGGGAACAGGTTGAACTAAGTTTGAAAACAAGCGGGAAGGATGTATCTACACACTGTAAAACTTTCACACATGCAGAATGAAAACTGTATTTTTACAAAAATAGTATGCATTTTTTTGGAGTGACCCTCGTATTAATGAAGTTTATTACAAAAGGAAAATGATTACAATACTTAGCCGCGCTGGATTAGCCGAGCGGTCTGGGGCGCTGCAGTCAGGGACTGTGCGGCTGGTCCCGGCGGAGGTTCTAGTCCACCGTCGGGCATGTGTGTGTGTGTGTGTGTGTGTGTGTGTGTGTGTGTGTGTGTGTGTTTGTCTTTAGGATAATTTAGGTTAAGTAGTGTGTAAGCTTAGGGACTGATGACCTTGGCAGTTAAGTCCCGTAAGAGGCTCTGAGGCTCTTTGCAGACGATGCTGCTGCGTAGAGGACGGCTGCAACGCCAGAAGACTCTAGCGAAGTGGAGACAGACTTGCTGAGGATCGATGTTTGATGCAGGGACTGGCAGTTGACTCTGAAAGCAAACAAATGTAACATATTGTGCGTAACTATGTGAAGCGATACAGTACTGCACGATTACATTGTTGGTAACAGACCACTGAGGTCCATTACTGTACGATTACGGTGTTAACAGATCACTAGCAACAGTAACTACAATAAAATACTTAAGAGTGACCATACAGAGCTACCTAAAGCGAAATGACCCCATTAATCGCATTTTAGATAAAACAGATGCCACGCTAAGATTCTCCCACGTAAATAGTACCTTACAAACCACTTTTTCGACCGATTCTTGAGCGTTGTTTATCAATCTGGACCCCTTTCCACGTACGAGGTGCACGAGTAAAGTAATGGAACTAATTTTTTATCTACCAAAGTTTTTACTTTTTTCAAGCAACAATATTGCCCCCTTCAAAGCATTTCCCTTCGGCAGCTATGCACCGGCGCAGTCGTTTTTTCCGGTCTTAGTAGCAGCGCTGAAAGACTTCAAAGGGCCTTAATCTGTGAGTCATATTGTTTTGAATATTCTCCAGAGTACCAAAAATACATCATTTGGAGGCATCTTTCAATTTCGGGAAAAAAGAAAAGTCACAAGGACTCAGGTCAGGTCAACAGGAGTGCTTTACAACAACTGAAATGCTTTTTGAGGTCGAAAATTCCGTGGCGGAAGTGGCCGTGTGATGTGGGGCGCTGTCATGGTGCAACAACCACTTGTCTGCAATGTCCTGTCTCACTTGATTCACCGTTTTTCTGAGCCCTTCAAGGATATCTTTCTAAAACACTTTGAGGAACAAATTGCTTATTCACGATACCTCCACTGTCAAAAAATAAAAAGAAAACATTGTTTGAACTCTGATTTTCTCATTTCAGCGTTTTTTGGTCTAGGAGGCTTCTCAGTTTGCCACTCCTCACTTTGCCGCTTTGTCTCGGGATAATATTAAAAAAAATCCGAGATTCATCATCTGTGATCAGGCGACTGTACCACTCGTGGTGATTGGCAGTACTCTCACGTTTCTTCGACTGTCCTTCTGCTCAGTGGTAAGGTTTTCCGGCACCATTGTGGTACAAACCTTTCTTATGTGCAGTTCAAAATGTTTCAAATGGCTCTGAGCACTATGGGACTTAACATCTGAGGTCATCAGTCCCCCATAACTTAGAACTACTTAAACCTAACTAACCTAAGGACATCATACACATCCACGCCCGAGGCAGGATTCGAAGGTGCGACCGTTGCGGTCGCGCGGTTCCAAACTGAAGCGGCTAGAACCGTTCGGCCACAACGGCCGGCGGAGAACTTCAGTGACAATTTGATGCACGGTGAAAGTGCTGAAGTTTGACAGGTCATCCAACATCTTTATTATTAAACATCGACCTGATCTCACAAGAGTCGGTTTTTGAAGGTCTACCCTTCATTCGATCCCTGCGAAACCCAACATTTCAGCAGGATGTCCATGTCCGAGGTTCATATTCAACGTGTTCTCGGCCTTCCAGAATCCATTTATTCTAGCGAAAAACTTGTACTTGTGATAAGGAATGTTCCCCATAGTCCTGTTTCAATTTTTCAAAGGTTACATTCGCGGATTCCCCGAGTTAAACACACAACTCGATGGTATAACGTTGATCTAAATTGCACTGTTCTATTTCCGTAATACACATGAAAAACACAACTTTACTGATAGTGCTCTCAAAAACTCAAGTGACGGCTGTACAGAGCGGAAACTCGGACTGAGGATCCGGAAGGGATGAACACACCAGTCTCCACATCTAGAACAACCCAGTGTTCCCAGGTCGCTCGCAGTGTTGTCAGTCTTATTACCTTTCTCATTAACGTAAGAGACATAGAAGATCCAACGAAGATTTGCATATTTCGTCATGGGATCGATTAGTAAGTACGAGACCGTTACGGAAACTCTCAGAAAACCTAAGTGGCAGACGCTACAAGAGAAAAGTGTTAAAATTCTGAGAGCATACGTCCGAAGAAGTGTTAGGCGCGAAATGATCGCGAGGAGAAAATCAGATATTAAAGTTATTGACATCATTCTTCGCACGTACCATCCGCGAATGGAGCAGGGGAATGAGAAAAGAATTGTGAGATACGAAGTACCTTCCGCCACATACCGCAAGGTGGTTTGCGGAGGACAGACGTAGATGTGGAACGCTTCGTCCGGGGGACCCATGTTTACTGCTGCGTTTTTCCTTCTGTTGTCGTACACTTTCTCCCGTATCAGTTTTCGCCACAGATTGCTACAAACCCTGTATAGAAATGTTTCATCTAGTCTGGCGCCTCCCAGATAATGACGTTTTCGGCCGTAACTCGCCACAGGCGACGTGTCTGGACGATACGCCTGGAGACACCGGCAGGGGGAGAGGCGGTCCCTTGCAGTTAAGAGACGCCACGGCCGGTGCCGGCGAGATTTGTGGGCCGACCCCTGGGCCGGCGGGCCGCCCCCGGCAGTGATTGCCGGGAAACAATCGCGGGGCGCAGGTGGCGCGGCCGGCAGACCGGAAAACTGAATGCGGCGTCCCCGGCCAGTAATAACGCCGTGACGTGCTCCGAAAACAGAGTGGCGCCGGCGGCCGGGGACCGCCGAAATATGACACCCATCTGGCGTCGGCCACAGGACCCTCCGCAACGAACCTCCGTCTGCTGCCTTAACGGCCCTCTGTTAGCCGAACAAAATACACTACTGGCCATTAAAATTGCTACACCAAGAAGAAATGCAGATGATAAACGGGTATTCATAGGACAAATATATTATACTAGAACTGACATGTGATTACATTTTCACGCAATTTGGGTGCATAGATCCTGAGAAATCAGTAGCCCGAACAACCACCTCTGGCCGTAATAACGGCCTTGATACGCCTGGGCATTGAGTCAAACAGAGCTTGGATGGCGTGTACAGGTACAGCTGCCCATGCAGCTTCAATACGATACCACAGTTCATCGAGAGTAGTGACTGGCGTATTGTGACGATCCAGTTGCTCGGCCACCATTGACCAGACGTTTACAATTGGTCAGAGGTCTGGAGAATGTGCTGGCCAGGGCAGCAGTCGAACATTTTCTGTATCCAGAAACGCCCGACAAGACCTGCAACATGCGGTCGTACATTATCCTGCTGAAATAAAGGGTTTCGCAGGGATCGAATGAAGGGTAGAGCCACGGGTCGTAACATATCTGAAATGTAACGTAACTGTTCAAAGTGCCGTCAATGCGAACAAGAGGTGACCGAGACGTGTAACCAATGTCACCGCATACCATCACGCCGGGTGATACGCCAGTATGGCGATGACGAATACACTATTCCAATGTGCGTTCACCGCGATATCGCCAGAGAGGGATGCGACCATCATGATGCTGTACACAGAATATGTATTCATCCGAAAAAATGACGTTTTGGCATTCGTGCACGCAGGTTCGTCGTTGAGTACACCATCGCAGGCGTTTCTGTCTGCGATGCAACGTCAAGGGTAACCGCAGCCATGGTCTCCGAGCTGATAGTCCATGCTGCTGCAAACGTCGTCGAACTGTTCCCGCAGATGGTTGTTGTCTTGCAAACGTCCCCATCTGTCGACTCAGGGATCGAGACGTGGCTGCACGATCCGTTACAGCCATGCGGATAAAATGCCTGTCATCTCGACTGCTAGTGATACGAGGCCGTTGGGATCCAGCATGGCGTTCCGTATTATCTTCCTGAACCCACCTATTCCATATTCTGCTAACAGTCATTGGATCTCGACCAACGCGAGCAGCAATGTCGCGAAACGATAAACCGCAATCGCGATAGGCTACAATCCGACCTTTATCAAAGTCGGAAACGTGGTGTTACGCATTTGTCCTCCTTACACGAGGCATCACAACAGCTATTCACCAGGCAACGCCGGTCAACTGCTGTTTGCGTATGAGAAATCGGTTGGAAACTTTCCTCATGTCAGCACGTTTTAGGTTCGCCACCGGCGCTAACCTTGTGTGAATGCTCTGAGAAGCTAATCATTTGCATATCACAGCATCTTCTTCCTATCGGTTAAATTTCGCGTCTGTAGCACGTCATAATCTTGGTGTAACAATTTTAATGGCCAGTAGTGTATATACTGCTAGTCGTTAAAATTTTAACACCAGAGGCAAAAGCAAATAACGAAATTATACTTACTGTCGTATATGTAGTGGGCAGAATACGTGATTACGTATGCAGGAGATCTGGCAGTATACACGGTGCGAAATTTAGTACATTAGGCTGACACTTTTGGTAACAACAATGGCGCTAGGGTACGTTTATGCTGCAATCTCACTGGTGACACATCGCCGCTGGCACGCCGCACTCCGCTTCCGGCGATCCTTCTTACATTTAAGGTAAGTCGCACTGAGCGGGACTACATGGCAGCAGAGCGTCGCAGCACGAAGCATTTGAACTGCAGCGACGTGACAATAGCTACAAAATTTGGTGTGTACACTGAGGTGACGAAAAGTCATTAGATACTTACTATTATCGTGTCGGACCTCCTCCTTCCCCGTGCTGTGCAGCTACTCGACGTGACATCCACTCAATAAGACGTTCGATGTCTCCAGCAGAAATACTGAGCCGTGCTTCCCCTACAAATGCGAAAGTGTTTTCTGTGCAGGATTTTGTGCACGAACTCACCTCTCGAATACGCCCCATAAATGATCGATGGGATTCATGGCGTGCGATCTGGGTTGCCAAATCATTCCCTCGAATAATAGGTTCGTTTATTAATAAATAAATCTTCTGCTACCAGTCACGATTTTTCTTTATTTTACTTTTCGCACGATGAGTTTCGAGAAATAATTCCCATTTTCATGTGTGTTTTTTGTGTGTATTAAGCGATTTCTTTTGATGTTGTCAGTGTGTGTGAGTCTGCTTCATTTCGTTGACTTTTACTACAATATATAACAACCACGTGCATTTTTAGTTGGGTATCAATTCTTTTTGTGAAGTTAGTGACTAAACTTAGAAGAATTTGTACTTACAGTTTTCTGATGGTCCATTTGTGCAGAGTCTCACACACACTAAACATCACACACAACTTGTTGTACATTTTACACATCGAAAATATCTTACGTAAACAAAACAGTTACAAAGATCTTCTTACAGGTAGTCCACAGAGATAACATTATAGGTCTTCCACAGATTATATGTTTTTTGTACAGAGGTTATTTATCTTAACAATTTGGCTCATAAATTACTTATATTTATTTTACAAGTGTGATTATTTCTATGTTTTACTATTTTTAGTTAAGTATGTTATCGAAACATCTGAAGAAATCCAGTAATTGACTTACAAGTTTTTCATTTAATATTTTACCTTCACATATCTCCTGTTCTTCAAGTAAATCCATTTTGTGTCCTTTATTTAGTCGGTGGGGTACTTTGACATTTTGCTCTATTTTTCCAAATGGGTGTCCTGTATTTTGTATGTTTTCAAATGGCTCTGAGCACTATGGCACTTAACATCTGAGGTCATCAGTCGCCTAGAACTTAGAACTAATTAAACCTAACTAACCTAAAGACATCACACACATCCATGCCCGAGGCAGGATTCGAACCTGCGACCGTAGCGGTAGCTCGGCTCCAGACTGTATATGCATGTGTGTTGCTATTGCTGATGTGTGTTTGTGTATGCTCTTATGTGCTCTGTGTACCTGGTGTTGAAATTTCGGCCTGTTTGTCCTAAGTAGAACCTGGAGCACTCCTGGCATCGACTTGAAAATGGGAATTATTTCTCGAAACGCGTTGTTCGCGAAAGTAAAATAAAGAAAAATCGTGACTGGTAGCAGAAGATTTATTTATTAATGAACAAACCTATTGTTTCTACAGTCGCCGGCTTTCAAAAACTGTTAATAATGGATCAAATCAGATTCCCTCGAATAGTCTTCGAAACCAATTGCGAACAGTTGTAGCCCAGTGATATGGTGCATTGTCACCCATAACAATTCCATTGTTTTTTGGGAACAGGCAGAACCATTTCCAGTCAATGATGGGTTAAAAAAAAAAAAAGGTTCAAATGGCTCTGAGCACTATGGGACTTAACACCTGAGGTCATCAGTCCCCTAGAACTTAGAACTACTTAAACCTAACTAACCTAAGGACATCAACACATCCATGCCCGAGGCAGGATTCGAACCTGCGACCGCAGCGGTCGCGCGGTTCCAGACTGTAGCGCCTAGAACCACTCGGCCACAGCGGCCGGCTTCGGTTCAGATAGGCCAGAGGACCCAGTCCATTCCATGTAATCACAGCTCACATCATTACGGAACCACCACCATCTTGCACAGTGCCTTGTTAAAGACCAGGCTCCGTGGCTTCGTGGGAACTACGCCACACTCTAACCCTTCCATCAGCTCTGACTGAAATTGGGATTCATCTGACGTGGCCACGATTTTGCCTTAGTGTAGGACCCAACCGAAATAGTCACGAGCTCTCAGGAGAGATGCTGCAGGCGCTATACTGCTCCCAGCAAAGGCACTCGCTTCGGTCGTCTACTGCCATAGCCCACTAATGTCAAATTTCGCCGCACTGGCTTATAGATACGTTCGTCGTACGTCGCTCATCCATTTCTGCGGCTATTTCAAGCACTGTTGGTTGCCTGTAACAACTTCATGCAAACGCTGCTGCTCTCTTTTGTCAAGGGAAGGCCGTCGGCCACTGCATTGTCCGTCGTGAGAGGTAATGCCTGAAATCTGGTTTTCTGGGCACAGTCTTGACACTGGGAATCTCGGAACATTGAATTACGCGATGATTTCAGAAATGGATTGTTACGCATACCACTAGTTGCGAAGTAGAATAGAGGTCACAGGGCCCGCATCTCGTGGTCGTGCGGTAGCGTTCTCGCTTCCCACGCCCGGGTTCCCGGGTTCGATTCCCGGCGGGGTCAGGGATTTTCTCTGCCTCGTGATGGCTGGGTGTTGTGTGATGTCCTTAGGTTAGTTAGGTTTAAGTAGTTCTAAGTCCTAGGGGACTGATGACCATAGAAGTTAAGTCCCATAGTGCTCAGAGCCATTTGAACCAGAGGTCACAGGGCCGTCAAATTGCTGAAGGAGTATATGTAGCAGTTTTGTATGTCGCAAATAACATGCAGAAGGGGCCCACTGGCCAACCTAGCGTGTTATGAGTATGTGACGCGAAGCAGTGCATATGGCAAAACAGAGGCGCACAGCTACGTATAAATACCATTCCGCTTTCTAAGTCTGTTAATACCTGTCGTACGACCATAATCACGTCGGGAACCTTTCCACATGATTGACCTGAGTACAAACGACAGCTTCACAGATGCACTACCCTTTTATACCTTGTGTACGCGACACTGCTGCCACCTGTATATGTGTATATCTCTGTTCCATGACTTTTGTCACCTGAGTTTAAATCGTTCGGAACGTCCTAACAAAATGGACGAAAGTGAGATGGATGTGACAGTAATTTCTTTTTTAAGTGAAGCTGAAGGCGATAAATTCGTATAAGGGAACGTTCTTGACGTTCTAAAGAACAGCGAAGTGAGGATTTTTTCACGCTCAGACTTAGCAAAGTAATTGGAAACAAAGGCCTTGAATTATTTCTTGTCCTTCTGAAGAAGACGGGCTTATATCCGCTGAAATCACGGTTAAGGTTAACTTAATACCAGCATTTAATTTTTATTTATTTATTTATTTCCAAATTATAGACCTGTTACCTGATGTTTAAAACAGGTCGTACATCTTACAATTTTCGTTTTTCATCTTTTTACAATTTTCTTTTCCTTTGTTTTATGTACAGAGTTTGCAAAGAATGATACTTTTCAAAATAACAATAATTTTAGGATGAAACATAATTAAAATTTTGTTACTTTTTAAGAAGAATATAAAAAGAAGATAGGATAGAGGAGAGATTTGATAGTACCGTCACCGAATGTGACTGATGGTGAATTCCTCGGAATGCTTTCTTCGAGCCGTTGACCGCCACTCTCTCTCTCTCTCTCTCTCTCTCTCTCTCTCTCTCTCTCTCTCACATACACACACACACACACACACACACACACACACACAAATGGTTATTAGTAGAGAAATAATGTTGCTTATCCTATTTATTACTGTTGTTGTTGTTGTGGTGGTGGTGGTGGTGGTGGTGGTGGTTAGTGTTTAACGTCCCGTCGACAACGAGGTCATTAGAGACGGAGCGCAGGCTCGGGTTAGGGAAGGATTGGGAAGGAAATCGGCCGTGCCCTTTCAAAGGAACCATCCCGGCATTTGCCTGAAACGATTGAGGGAAATCACGGAAAACCTAAATCTGGATGGCTGGAGACGGGATTGAACCGTCGTCCTCCCGAATGCGAGTCCAGTGTGCTAACCACTGCGCCACCTCGCTCGGTGTGTTGTTGTGGTCTTCAGTCCTGAGACTGGTTTGATGCAGCTCTCCATGCTAATCTATCCTGTGCAAGCTCCTTCATCTCCCAGTACCTACTGCAACATAAATCCTTCTGAATCTGCTTAGTGTATTCATCTCTTGGTCTCCCTCTACGATTTTTACCCTCCACGCTGCCCTCCAGTGCTAAATTTGTGATCCCTTGATGCCTCAGGACATGTCCTACCAACCGATCCCTTCTTCTAGTCAAGTTGTACCACAAATTTCTCTTCTTCCCAATTCTATTGAATACCTCCTCATTAGTAGAGGCAGACCAAGAGATGAATACACTAAGCAGATTCGGAAAGATGTAGGTTGCAGTACGTACTGGGAGATGAGGAAGCTTGCACAGGATGGAGTAACATGGAGAGCTGCATCAAACCAGTCTGCATTTTATGTCCTCTACTTCTACCATCATCAGTTATTTTGCTCCCCAAATAGCAAAATTCATCAACTACTTTAAGTGTCTCATTCCCTAATCTAATTCCCTCAGCATCACCTGATTTGATTCGACTACATTCCATTATACTCGTTTTGATTTTTTTGATGTTCAGCTTATATCCTCCTTTCAAGTAATTGTCCATTCGGTTCAACTAATCTTCCAGGTCCTGTGCTGTCTCTGATAGAATTACAATTTCATCGGCGAACATCAAAGTTTTTATTTCTTCTCCATGGATTTTAATTCCTACTCCGAATTTTTCTTTTGTTTCCTTTACTGCTTGCCTAATATACAAATTGAATAATATTGGAGATAGGCTACAACCCTGTCTTACTCCCTTCTCAACCACTGCTTGCCTTTTTCATGCCCCTCGACTCTTATAACTGCTATCTGGTTTCTGTACAAATTGTAAATAGCTTTTCGCTTGCTGCATTTTACCCCTGCCACCTTTAGGATTTGGAACAGAGTATTCCAGCCAATACTGTCAAAAGCTTTCTCTACGTGTACAAATGCTAGAAACGTAGGTTTGTCTTTCTTTTATCTATCTTCTAAGCTAAGTCGTAGTGTCAGTATTGCCTCAAATGTTCCAACATTTCTACGGAATCCAAACTGATCTTCCCCGAGGTCGGCTTCTACCAGTTTCTCCATTCGTCTGTAAAAAATTCGTGTTAATACTATAAGTAGGCTGTTTAGGTTTTTATGTTGGTAACGCCACGTAGCGCTCTGTATGAAAATCACTCATTTTCACATAGAGCGCTACGTGACGTTACCAACATAAAAACCTAAACAGCCTACTTACAATACTTTGCAGCCTGCCTTGTTAAACAGATTGTTCGGTAATTTTCACATCTTTCAACACCTTTCTTTGGGATTGATCTTGCCCACCAGATGGTAGAGTTTTCTCAGGGTTGGCTCTCCCAAGGCTATCAGTAGTTATAGTGGAATGTTGTCTATTCCCGGGACCTTGTTTCGACCTAGGTCTTTCAGTGCTCTGTCAAACTCTTCACGCAGTATCATATCTCCCATTTCATCTTCATCTACATCCTCTTCAATTTCCATAATATTGTCCTCAATTAAATGGCCCTTGTATAGCCCTCTATATACTCCTTCCACCTTTCTGCTTTCCCTTCTTTGCTTAGAACTGTGTTTCCATCTGAGATCTTGATATTCATACAAGTGGTCCTCTTTTCTCCTAAGGTCTCTTTAATTTTTCTTTAAGCAGGAACTATCTTACCCCTAGTGAGATATGCCTCTACATCCTTACATTTGTCCTGTAGCCATCTCTGCTTATCCATTTTGCACTTTCTGTCGATCTCATTTTTGAGACGTATGTACTCCTTTTTGCCTGCTTCATTTACTGCATTTTTATATTTTCTCCTTTCATCAATTAAATTCATTATTTCTTCACTTATCCAAGGATTTATATTAGCCCTCGTCTTATTACCTACTTGATTCTCTGCTGCCGTCACTATTTCATCTCTCAAAGCTACCCGTTCTTCTTCTACGTATTTCTTTCTCCCATTGTTGTCAATCGTTCCCTAACGCTCTCCCTGAAACTCTCCACAACCTCTGGTTCTGTCAGTTTATCCAGGTCCCATCTCCTTAAATTCCTACCTTTTTGCAGTTTCTTCAGTTTTAATCTACAGTTCATAACAAATATACTGTGATCAGAGTCCACATCTGGCCCTGGAAATGTCTTACAACCTGGTTCCGAAATCTCTGTCTTACCGTTATATAATTTATCTGAAACCTTCTAGTATCTCCAGGCCTCTTACATGCATACAGACTTCTTTCATGATTCTTGAACCAAGTTTTAGCTATGATTAAGTTATGCTCTGTGCAAAATTCTACCAGGCGGCTTCCTCTTTCATTTCTTACCCCCAATTCCATATTCACCTACTACGTTTCCTTCCCTTCCTTTTCCTACTATCGAATTCCAGTTACCAATGACAATTAAATTTTCGTCTCCCTTCACTATCTGAATAATTTATTTTATCTCATCATACATTTCATCAATCTTTTCATCTGAGGAGCTAGTTGGCATATAATCTTGTGTACTGTTGTAGGCGTGGGCTTCATGTCTATCTCACTATGCTGTTTGTAGTAGCTTACCCGCACTCCTATTTTTTTATTCATTATTAAACCTACTCCTGCATTACCGCTATTTGATTTTGTATTTATAACCCTGTAGTCAGCTGACCAGAAGTCTTGTTCCTCCTGCCACCGAACTTCACTTATTCCCACTATATCTAACTTTAACCTATCCATTTCCCTTTTTACGTTTTCTAACCTACCTGCCCGATTAAGGCATCTGACATTCCACGCTCCGATCCGTAGAACGCCAGTTTTCTTTCTCCTTATAACGACGTCCTCCTGAGTAGTCCCAGCCCGGAGATCCGAATGGGGGACTATTTTACCTCCGGAATATTTTACGCAAGAGGACGCTATCATCATTTAACCATACAGTAAAGCTGCAAGCCCTCGGGAAAAATTACGGCTGTAGTTTCCCCTCGCTTTCAGCCGTTCGCAGTACCAGCACAGCAAGGCCGTTTTGGTTAGTGTTACAAGGCCAGATCAGTCAATCATCCAGACTGTTGCCCCTGCAACTACTGAAAAGGCTGCTGCCCCTCTTCAGGAACCACGCGTTTGTCTGTCCTCTCAACAGATACCCCTCCGTTGTGGTTGCACCTACGGTACGGCCATCTGTATCGCTGAGGTATACAAGCCTCCCAACCAACGGCAAAGTCAATGGTTCATGGGGGAGATGATATCGATACCAAACCTTAATTTTTGATGGATGGAATTGTACCACACAAGAAATGTTAATTCTAGCAAAGTACAAAA
Source organism: Schistocerca serialis cubense (assembly GCF_023864345.2). Classification (NCBI taxonomy): domain Eukaryota; kingdom Metazoa; phylum Arthropoda; class Insecta; order Orthoptera; family Acrididae; genus Schistocerca; species Schistocerca serialis. The sequence continues at coordinate 745,901,254 of NC_064643.1, forward strand.
AGCAAGTCAAAACTGGTTAATCGCAGCAGTCGTTTTATTTAAACGTCAGAACTATACTCCATAATGTATTGAGCTTACCATAGCGTTAAAAACAGACGTATTAGTATTATTACAGACCATGCAGAAACGAGGAAACTGTTGTTTTTGTGGTCTTCAGTCCTGAGACTGGTTTGATGCAGCTCTCCATGCTACTCTATCCTGTGCAAGCTTCTTCATCTCCCAGTACCTCCTGCAACCTACATCCTTCTGAATCGGCTTAGTGTATTCATCTCTTGGTCTCCCTCTACGATTTTTACCCTCCACGCTGCCCTCCAATACTAAACTGGTGATCCCTTGATGCCTCAGGACATGTCCTACCAACCGATCCCTTCTTCTGGTCAAGTTGTGCCACAAACTTCTCTTCTCCCCAATCCTATTCAATACTTCCTCATTAGTTATGTGATCTACCCATCTAAGGTACTAACTAAACTAATAATAAATAATAATAAGGGAAACTAATATCGTTCATTGTGTAATTATCGTACTTACCACGAAGCAAGGCATTGTGACAGACCGATACATGCCTCTTCCAAGGTCTGATTTGCAAAACTTTACACGGATAACTGTCGCTGATCAAACTCGTTGCCATATAAAGGTCTGCAACGCAATTGAGTTATCGTGCATTATGGAAGCAGAAGATTATCGCTGACCTTACCTTCTTCGCTCTTATTGTCTTTCACCCACCGTGCCCTTAGTGCTGGCATACATGGAGGAGTTTCCACGGACCCAGAAAGACTCGTACGTACGATTTCATGTTTTTGTACCAGCAGTCCTATACCCTGGAACAACAGACTTCCTGCGACGTTAGTTAAAATAATTTTTATTGTCGCTCACAATTACTTTTATGCGTTTAAATTAGCGGTTTCGGCAGTCTCAGATGGTCATGTTAAGATCTAGAGATGACTGCTTGAAACGGTAGAAACCGGTAATCTAAAAACATAAACGCGATTGTTAATTATCTTTATTTCCAGACACAAACGGAGCAATTACAGTCGTCTCCCAGTGATAAAAGTTTCGTACCTCATAAAATCCGACGTCAGTCCTTTAACGCCACCTCGCATTACTACTTTTCCAAGACTGCAGCCTGTACTTTCTACAGTGTCTGCGACGACGAATTTTCTGATAAATTTTGATGTGTGTTTCCTTGGCGTCTAGAAAGTAGACATCTGGAATATGGATTCTGTAACACCGTAGCTTCAAACTTTGAGATAAGGTCTTGCTGTCGTCTGTGATATTGATCAAGGCCTTGTAAACAACTTTACGCCAAGGCGTGGTTTATCTATTCACATGAAAGTTACCCTGAATCTTTTGTACAGATCTACTGAAACGAGAGAAAACTATTACGTATATCAACATCTTTTCGGAATTGCTCTGAATGCGTCAAAATCTTTTATGCACACCTTTCTGTAGCGTATATTCCACAATTGAAAATTAGGTTTCAGTGGGACAGAGGTATGTAAAAGAGGGTCAGTTTTCTAGCAAATTTTGACAGATAAATGGTTTGAAATAATCATAATCCTTTCTCATGTTAGCACATATACTTCCCAATACTGTATTTTAGAATATGTCGTCAAGTACGTAAATTATCATTAATATAGTTCCAGACGTGCGCACTTAAAAAATGTCGGAACTGTCCCTGTGTACGCAGTTTTTAACAAGAAGAATGAACCAGCATTTCTACGCCCTTTTATATTCACTTTACCATATCGTGTGCCCCGTGTAGGGTTTAATTGCCAGAACGTAGACCCTGAAAATAAAATGGACCTGTAGAGCACCGCAGCAGGGACAGGAAGTGTGCGTTTGTGATTCAGGCCCCAACTGAGCAGAGGAGTTCGTTCTGCAAAAGTGTCTGGTTTCCTACTAAAGAACGTACTATTCAACATGCAATATCGGATGAGGACGAAGGAAAGATGGAAACCATATTATATTTACTGAAAAGTAAAATGGCATACTTTGTAAGTTGTGTACGTAACTAAAAATTTGAGGTTTTTCCGAGCCACTTCCGCCAGGGTATGCAGCTCAGATTTTAGATTTTTGTTTGACATTTATACGCATTTAAAACATTTTTAATTACTATTTTTTTTCGTACCGAAATTTATATTTCTTTTGTGTAATGTCTTCAAAAGTGATAGCTAATTTACAACTATTATCTCATGTTATGCACGAACCAACTGACAGATTGTCCACAATCGTCATGTACTATTACCACTCTTATGAGTATGCTACACAAAACAGGTCAGAACGCTGTTGCAGAGGCAACGGAAAAAGCATGCGAAGTTCAGAAGAACGCGAAATCTCGAAGATTGACTAAAATTTAGAGACGCGCGAAATGTGGCACGGACTTCAATGCGAGATGCCTTTAATAGGTTCCACAACGAAACATTGTCTCGAAATTTGGTACCAAATCCGAAAAAATAATGGTCCTACGTAAAGCACACAAGCGGCAAGACGCAGTCAATACATCTACATCTACATCTACATCTATACTCCGCGAGCCACTTTACGGTGTGTGGCGGAGGGTACTTATTGTACCACTATCTGATCCCCCCTTCCCTGTTCCATTCACGAATTGTGCGTGGGAAGAACGACTGCTTGTAAGTCTCCGTATTTGCTCTAATTTCTCCGATCTTTTCATTGTGATCATTACGCGAGATATATGTGGGCGGTAGTAATATGTTGCCCATCTCTTCCCGGAATGTGCTCTCCCGTAATTTCGATAATAAACCTCTCCGTATTGCGTAACGCCTTTCTTGAAGTGTCCGCCACTGGAGCTTGTTCAGCATCTCCGTAACGCTCTCGCGCTGACTAAATGTCCCCATGACGAATCGCGCTGCTTTTCGCTGGATCATGTCTATCTCTTCTATTAATCCAACCTGGTAAGGGTCCCATACTGATGAGCAATACTCAAGAATCGGACGAACAAGCGTTTTGTAAGCTACTTCTTCGTCGATGAGTCACATTTTCTTAGAATTCTTCCTATGAATCTCAACCTGGCGCCTGCTTTTCCCACTATTTGTTTTATGTGATCATTCCACTTCAGATCGCTCCGGATAGTAACTCCTAAGTATTTTACGGTCGTTACCGCTTCCAATGATTTACCACCTACGGCATAATCGTACTGGAATGGATTTCTGCCCCTATGTATGCGCATTATATTGCATTTATCTACGTTTAGGGAAAGCTACCAGCTGTCGCACCATGCATTAATCCTCTGCAGGTCCTCCTGGAGTACGTACGAGTCTTCTGATGTTGCTACTTTCTTGTAGACAACCGTGTCATCTGCAAATAGCCTCACGGAGCTACCGATGTTGTCAACTAAGTCATTTATGTATATTGTAAACAATAAAGGTCCTATCACGCTTCCCTGCGGTACTCCCGAAATTACCTCTACATCTGCAGATTTTGAACCGTTAAGAATGACATGTTGTGTTCTTTCTTCTAGGAAATCCTGAATCCAATCACAAACCTGGTCCGATATTCCGTACGCTCGTATTTTTTTCACTAAACGTAAGTGCGGAACCGTATCAAATGCCTTCCTGAAGTCCAGGAATACGGCATCAATCTGCTCGCCAGTGTCTACGGCACTGTGAATTTCTTGGGCAAATAGGGCGAGCTGAGTTTCACATGATCTCTGTTTGCGGAATCCATGTTGGTTATGATGAAAGAGATTTGTATTATCTAAGAACGTCATAATACGAGAACACAAAACATGTTCCATTATTCTACAACAGATTGACGTAAGCGAAATAGGCCTATAATTATTCGCATCTGATTTATGACCCTTCTTGAAAATGGGAACGACCTGCGCTTTCTTCCAGTCGCTAGGTACTATACGTTCTTCCAGCGATCTACGATAAATTGCTGATAGAAAGGGGCCAAATTCTTTAGCATAATCACTGTAGAATCTTAAGGGTATCTCGTCTGGTCCGGATGCTTTTCCGCTACTAAGTGATAGCAGTTGTTTTTCAATTCCGATATCGTTTATTTCAATATTTTCCATTTTGGCGTCCGTGCGACGGCTGAAGTCAGGGACCGTGTTACGATTTTCCGCAGTGAAACAGTTTCGGAACACTGAATTCAGTATTTCTGCCTTTCTTCGGTCGTCCTCTGTTTCGGTGCCATCGTGGTCAACGAGTGACTGAATAGGGGATTTAGATCCGCTTACCGATTTTACATATGACCAAAACTTTTTAGGGTTCTTGTTTAGATTGTTTGCCAATGTTTTATGTTCGAATTCGTTGAATGCTTCTCTCATTGCTCTCTTTACGCTCTTTTTCGCTTCGTTCAGCTTTTCCTTATCAGCTATGATTCGACTACTCTTTAACCTATGATGAAGCTTTCTTTGTTTCCGTAGTACCTTTCGTACATGATTGTTATACCACGGTGGATCTTTCCCCTCGCTTTGGACCTTAGTCGGTACGAACTTATCTAAGGCGTACTGGACGATGTTTCTGAATTTTTTCCATTTTTGTTCCACATCCTCTTCCTCAGAAATGAACGTTTGATGGTGGTCACTCAGATATTCTGCGATTTGTGCCCTATCACTCTTGTTAAGCAAATATATTTTCCTTCCTTTCTTGGCATTTCTTATTACACTTGTAGTCATTGATGCAACCACTGACTTATGATCACTGATACCCTCTTCTACATTCACGGAGTCGAAAAGTTCCGGTCTATTTGTTGCTATGAGGTCTAAAACGTTAGCTTCACGAGTTGGTTCTCTAACTATCTGCTCGAAGTAATTCTCGGACAAGGCAGTCAGGATAATGTCACAAGAGTCTCTGTCCCTGGCTCCAGTTCTGATTGTGTGACTATCCCATTCTATACCTGGTAGATTGAAGTCTCCCCCTATTACAATAGTATGATCACGAAACTTCTTCACGACGTTCTGCAGGTTCTCTCTGAGGCGCTCAACTACTACGGTTGCTGATGCAGGTGGTCTATAGAAGCATCCGACTATCATATCTGACCCACCTTTGATACTTAACTTAACCCAGATTATTTCACATTCGCATTCGCTAATAACTTCACTGGATATTATTGAATTCTTTACTGCTATAAATACTCCTCCACCATTGGCGTTTATCCTATCCTTGCGGTATATATTCCATTCTGTGTCTAGGATTTCGTTACTGTTCACTTCCGGTTTTAACCAACTTTCCGTTCCTAATACTATATGCGCACTATTTCCTTCAATAAGAGATACTAATTCAGGAACCTTGCCCTGGATACTCCTGCAGTTTACCAATATTACGTTAACTTTTCCTGTTTTTGGTCTCTGAGGACGGACGTTCTTTATCAACGATGATAATGTCCTCTCTGGTAAGCCGTCAGGTATTTTATCGTTTCGCCCAAGGGGGGGTCCCTCTAACCTAAAAAACCCCCTTGTGCACGCCACACGTACTCTGCTACCCTAGTAGCTGCTTCCGGTGTGTAGTGCACGCCTGACCTGTCTAGGGGGGCCCTACAGTTCTCCACCCAATAACGTAGGTCGATGAATTTGCAACCATTATAGTCGCAGAGTCGTCTGAGCCTCTGGTTTAGACCCTCCACACGGCTCCAAACCAGAGGACCGCGATCGACTCTCGGCACTATGCTGCAGATATTAAGCTCAGCTTGCACTCCGCGTGCGATGCTGGTTGTCTTCACCAAATCAGCCAGCCGCCGGAAGGAACCAAGGATGGCCTCAGAACCCAAGCGGCAGGCGTCATTCGTTCCGACATGTGCTACTATCTGCAGCCGGTCACACCCAGTGCGTTAGCTGCCGGAAGGGCCTCCTCCACATTACGGACGAGACCCCCCGGCAAGCACACCGAGTGCACACTGGCATTCTTCCCCGACCTACCCGCTATTTTCCTGAGGGGCTCCATAACCCGCCTAACGTTGGAGCTCCCTATAACTAATAGGCCCGCCCTCTGTGACTGTCGGGACCTTGCCGGAGAATCGGCCACTGGCCCAACAGGCGAGGCATCCTGTGGTGGCTCGGAAACGATGTCATCACCACTAGGAAGCACCCCGTACCTGTTGGAAAGGGGTAAGGCAGCTGCCACGCGGCCAGATCCCACCTTTGCCTTTCGGCCAGGCACGCGCGAGCCCACCACTGTCCGCCATTCACCCTGGAGTGATGGCTGACCGGTAAGATGCTCACTGCCGGAAGACGCAGCGACATCAGGGGTTCCATGTGATTCCAAGGCCACCGAAGTAGGCATAGGTCTCACCACAGTTGCCCCAACGCCACTACGAGCCGACGCCTGCGCCTCGAGCTCGATGAGCCTAACAGACAAAGCCTCCGCCTGCCCCCGAAGAGTGGCCAATTCTCCTTGCGTCCGCTCACAACAACCACAGTCCCTACACATGACTATGTTTACCCTACTCTATAAGGTGACAAATTCCCAAGATAATCTTCTGATGAGCTACTCTGATAATCAAGAAACACTCACTGAAATACGAGACGCGAAAACTACGCTAGGTTTTCCCAGAAAAACTATTTAAAAGCTAAGCGCAGCAAATAAGTACAAAAACGCTTTATACAAACAGTACTCGCTGCTGCTGGTGCTCTCGCTCTGGCTGTCACAAGACAACTGCTGATTCAAGTGACTAGTGGCTAACGGCCGCGAAACAAACAAAAGACGGTTTTAGGGCGCTTTCTGTTCTAAACGATCAAGAAAACACTAAGAAATCTAACACGAAAACTACGTAAAGTTTTATCAAGAACTGTTAGTTACTATGCAGAGCAGATAAACACAAATAGAATCCCTTCCTTAGTGGATGGTCGTAAACAAAATGCAAAATAAACGCTTTATACAAACAGTACTCGCTGCTGCTGGTGCTCTCGCTGCGCAGTGCCGATGGTACTGTTACCGACGACTGTGCCGCTAAAGCGGAGTTATTGAACGCAGTTTCCCGAAATTCCTCCACCAGGGAAGACGAATGGAATATTCCAGAATTTGAAACACGAACAGTTGCTAGCACGAGTTTCTTAGAAGTAGATACTTTAGAGGTTGCGAAACGAATCAAAACGCTTGATACGGGCAAGTCTTCAGGTCCAGATTGTATACCGATTAGGTTCCTTTCAGATTACGCTGATACAATAGCTCCCTACTTAGCAATCATATACAACCGCTCGCTCACCGATAGATCTGTACCTACAGATTGGAAAATTGCACAGGTCACACCAGTGTTTAAGAAGGGTAGTAGGAGTAATCCATCTAACTACAGACCTATATCATTGACGTCGGTTTGCAGTACGGTTTTAGAGCATATACTGTATTCAAACATTAAGAATCACCTCGAAGGGAAAGATCTATTGATACGTAATCAGCATGGTTTCAGAAAACATCGTTCTTGTGCAACGCAGCTAGCTCTTTATTCGCACGAAGTAATGGCCGCTATCGACAGGGGATCTCAAGTTGATTCCGTATTTCTAGATTTCCGGAAAGCTTTTGACACCGTTCCTCACAAGCGACTTCTAATCAAGCTGCGGGCCTATGGGGTATCGTCTCAGTTGTGCGACTGGATTCGTGATTTCCTGTCAGGAAGGTCGCAGTTTGTAGTAATAGACAGCAAATCATCGAGTAAAATTGAAGTGGTATCAGGTGTTCCCCAGGGAAGCGTCCTGGGACCTCTGCTGTTGCTGATCTATATAAATGACCTGGGTGACAATCTGAGCAGTTCTCTTAGGTTGTTCGCAGATGATGCTGTAATTTAACGTCTAGTAAGGTCATCCGAAGACCAGTATCAGTTGCAAAGCGATTTAGAAAAGATTGCTGTATGGTGTGGCAGGTGGCAGTTGTCGCTAAATAACGAAAAGTGTGAGGTGATCCACATGAGTTCCAAAAGAAATCCGATTACTCGATAAATAGTACAATTCACAAGGCTGTCAATTCAACTAAGTACCTGGGTGTTAAAATTACGAACAACTTCAGTTGGAAAGACCACATAGATAATATTGTGGGGAAGGCGAGCCAAAGGTTGCGTTTCATTGGCAGGACACTTAGAAGATGCAACAAGTCCATTAAAAAGACAGCTTGCACTACACTCGTTCGTCCTCTGTTAGAATATTGCTGCGCGGTGTGGGATCCTTACCAGGTGCGATTGACGGATGACATCGAAAGGGTGCAAAAAAGGGCAGCTCTTTTGTATTATCACGTAATAGGGGAGAGAGTGTGGCAGATATGATACGGGAGTTGGGATGGAAGTCATTAAAGCAAAGACGTTTTTCGTCGCGGCGAGATCTACTTACGAAATTTCAGACACCAACTTTCTCTTTCGAATGCGAAAATATTTTGTTGAGCCCAACCTACATAGGTAGGAATGATCATCAAAATAAAATAAGAGAAATCAGAGCTCGAACAGAAAGGTTTAGGTGTTCGTTTTTCCCGCGCGCTGTTCGGGAGTGGGATGGTAGTGAGATAGTATGATAGTGGTTCAGTGAACCCTCTGCCAAGCACTTAAATGTAAATTGCAGAGTAATCATGGAGATGTAGATGTAGATGTAGAAAACGGTACAATCCTGAAAGAAATCTGAGTTCAGGAAACGTCAAACACAAAGCTACACTGGTGTCTAAAATTAAAGAAACAAGCCGCTATTTCCCCGTCCAGTGTCTAATTCACGATATAATCATACAAACTGTCAACCACACGTCCGTACGATCGTGTTCTGCCCCGAAGATAGCATTCCGGTCAAAGAACCCGTCAGGGCGTCTATGAGACGAGGTAGTGTTTGCCCGATAGCTCCACATCCACAATCGCTTTGTACACAGTCACAGACGGTGCAATATGGCACGGAGGAGATGCCAACCAAATTCTCCGCCGGTGGAGGGCCTTAGAAAGAAAGGAAGTAGGACAGTCGCAAACTGATGAGAACCGATGGCTTAATGTGAATCGTTCTGTTCTTTCCTGGATGTGGCGACAGTTTATAGGGACCGAAACTGTACCCCGAAGAGCAGGAAATGGCTGACCACGTGTGACTTCAGAAGTGAAGACCGTTATGTGGCTATAAAGGCATTAGTACTGCACGGCATGTGGCATGTGGGCTCGCAGCGTCCACTGCACGTGTTGCATCGAGGCAAACGGTGAGCAGAAGGCTTCGGCGGGAGTGGCCTTTATTGCCGGAGACATGCTGCGTGTCTTCACAGAAGGGAACATCCAGAGTGGAGTCATCACTAGACCGCGGATTCTAGGTAAAAACCTATTTTGTTCCTGAGTTCCTATTTGCATAAAAATTTGTACTTTTGCGTTCCATGACTATTTACACTTGTGCCTATTTCATCATATAAGACAGTGGCTCCAAGTATTTCCACACTATACGACAGCTGGAAAGAAAATATTTTCTGCCCAGCGTGCAGCAAGGTGGCTAGTTGATATGCGCTCATGCTTCGTATTTGCCTAACACTTCGGTCTTTTTTTATTTTTTTACATCGCTATCCCTGTTAATACCAAATACTCTTTATAGGTGTTTTACGATTCGTATTTAAAAAATAGATCACGGATCTTTTGGTTAAAACCTATTTTTTTTCCTAAGCGCCAATTTGCATGTAAGCTGGTACTTATGCGTTTCATGACTAACTAAACTGAGTACCGTTAGTTCTATAGGATGTAAAATTGCGTATTTCGACGTTGACGCCTAATTTTGCCTATTTCGGCATCAAAATCCTAAAAGGTACCTATTTCGTTAATCTGACATAGAGTTCGTGTGTTTTCAAAGATTAGAAAAAGGAAGTAAACTTGGGGCTTTACGTCTCGTCGAAGGCGAAGGCCGTTAGAGACTGTTTACAATTCCTTCGCTTGCCTTACTACCACCAGCACTCGGCAGGGTTGAATGGTCACCCATCCAAGTACGCGCCGAGCGCGACGGTGCTTAACTTCGGTGAGCGAATGGGAACCGGTCAGAGATTAGAATCGAACGTGGGAGTACTAAATGTTGTATTTTAAAATATTTCGTTCGTAGGATTCTGGCCAGCTGTGTATTTTCGCAAAGAAACGGTTTCATAGGCCTTAAGCTGAGCACGGATTAAAAAATAACAATGTTAATTGTAGACGCCCTCTACAGCTAAATTACTGCCCTTCGCGCATTTTCTCGCTGCTGTCTACAGGCAGTCCTATCAAACTACTCTGTTTCATGAAAGGTATTATACGTGAATTTTCCGGTTCGAAAAATAATTTGCCAGTAGTGAGATGTTTTCATCTGAAGCACCAGTAGATTCCATTCGCTTGTTCAGAAGGGGCGGCCATCTGTCAGGTTCCATATGCCCAGCAACGAGTATGGTACGTCCCCTACCGCTCCCATGCACCGCAGTATATATATAAAGTCATCGTTCACTTTTTCCCAGCGAAAACAAATCAGTACACTGTGTAGCGACCGACGTGTTATGTGTTACTGACGTTCTAAGTGCAAAATAAATTCTAGTTTCGGTGTGAGAATACTGCGCCAAGCCGAAAACAGCTAGTTCAAAGCCTACTCATATAAGGCAGTGGCTGCAAGATTTTCCGCATTATACAACAGAGGGGAAAATTATTTCATACTGTCAACACTGTGTATTTTAATTTATTTTTATTTTCACTGCATCATTTTTATTAGAGCCTATTTTAGGTTTTATATAGCCTAAGTGACCTACTGAAGGAGCCTATTTTAGGTGCCTAAAACACACTTTTTTACGACCTAAAAATCCGTGGTCTAGTCATCACAAACCACCTGGACGCCGAACAGTGGGGCAATGTTGTTTTCACCGATGAGTTCAAAAGGTTCAAATGGCTCTGAGCACTATGGGACTCACCTTCTGAGGTCATCAGTCCCCTAGAACTTACAAGGGAACCTCCCCATCGCACCCCCCTCAGATTTAGTTATAAATTGACACAGTGGATAGGCCTTGAAAAACTGTACAGATCAATCGCGAAAACAGGAAGAAGTTGTTTGGAAATATGAAAAAAATAAGCAAAATATACAAACTGAGTAGTCCATGCGAAAGATAGGCAACATCAAGGATATTGTGAACAGAGGAGCGCCGTGGTCCCGTGGTTAGTGTGAGCAGCTGCGGAACGAGAGGTCCTTGGTTCGAGTCTTCCCTCGAGTGAAAATTTTACTTTCTTTATTTTTGCAAAATTACGATTTGTCCTTTCATTCATTGACGTCTCTGTTCACTGTAATAAGTTTAGTGTCTGTGTTTTGCGACCGCACCGCAAAACCGTGCGATTAGTAGACGAAAGGACGTGCCTCTCCAATAGGAACCGAAAACATTTCATCGCAAGGTCATAGGTCAACCGATTCCTCCACAGGAAAACACGTCTGATATATTCTATACGACACTGGTGACGGCATGTGCGTCACATGAGAGGAATGTGTTGTCGACCCACCTAACTTGCACACTTGGCGAATGGGTAAAAAGATTCTTCTACCTTGCCCGATTTAGGTTTTCTTGTGGATGTGATAATCACTCCCAAAAAAGTGATGAAAACATAAGAGTTTGTCACATAAACTGCAACAAATGAATGCAACAGTTTCGCAGTCGCACAGTTTTCCCTGTGCTCTGTCAAAACATATGTTTCTTACGTTTTCAAATGTTTCCGCGTGTAGACCGTCAAATCCTGCATATGTCCAAGCAAATCTGAAAATGTCCTGGAATTTTGGAGAGCGAAGTTGATTATGTGTGAGTGCCTGAACTTTGATAATTGACTGAAAATAAAAAAAATTTTCACTCGAGAGAAGACTTGAACCAAGGATCTCTCATGCAGCAGCTACTCACGCTAACCACGGGACCACGGCGCTCATAACTTCACACTCTCCTTGATGTTGCCTACATTTCGCATGGACTACTCAGTTAGTATATTTTACTTATTTTTTTCGTAGTTCCACACAACTTCTTCCTGTTTTCTAGATTGATCTGTGTTCAGCTTTTCAAGGCCTATCCACTGTGCCAACTTATAACTAAATCTGAGGGGGGTGCGATGGGGAGGTTCCCTTGTTAGAACTATTTAAACCTAACTAACCTAAGGACATCACACACATCCATGCCAGAGGCAGGATTCGAACCTGCGCCTAGAACCCCTCGGCCACACTGGCTGGCCACAGATGAGGCGCGATTTAATCTGGAGAGAGATTCTCGATGGATTCGCATCTGGAGAGAACGTGGAACACGATCTCAGGACCCAAACATTGTGGAAAGAGACCGGTATCGAGGAGGATCCGTAATGGCGTGAGCAGGAAATGTGTTAACCATACGAACACCTCTTCACAAAATTGTACGTGTGAACCGGCAAGATTTAACTGCTGGCAGGTATCGTGACGAGATCCTGGGACATCATTTGTGGTTGCTGCGACGTGCTGTGGGCCCAGACGTCGTATTGATGGACGATAGTACTAGACTTCATAGAGCACGGGTGGTTGATGTTTTCCTGGAAACGGAAGATATTGTACGCATGGTGTGACCTGCTCGTTCTCCCGATCTGAATCCCGTAGAGCACGTCGAGGTTGCACTACGGAACGGCTTGCATCACTTCAGCATCCACCAACCACTCTCCAAGAATTGTGAGCAGCTCTGCAGGAAGAACGGGCGATACTACCTCAACATGAGACTGATGACATCATTCACAGCATGACTCGTCCTTGTCAGGCCTGTACTGCTGCCTGAGGTGGTCACGCCCCATACTGAGCACATTAACCAGCTGTCGGAACGTGTTTGCGGATCCGTTTAGTTGGAGAAAACGTGGAACATTTTTGCCTACCCTTATGCCTCTTGCAGCTATTTGCGTTCTGTATTCTTTACAATGTTTCTACTTTACTATAACCTCTTTACACTGTTTTGTGTCAAAATAAACGCAACGTTGCAAAATTTCCTTTTGTTGCTTTAATTCTGAACATGTGCCGTAGCGCTTGGTGTTACCAAAGTTTTCGGACAGCATTAATAAGAATTTTAAATCACATTAGAACAAAGGAGAACAGCTTTAAGATTTTTGTGCTAGTGCTCCAGCTGAGATTCATCAAGCGTTTAAATATGGATATGTTGTTGTTGTTGTTGTTGTGGTCTTCAGTCCTGAGACTGGTTTCATGCCGGCCGGAGTGGTCGTGCGTTTCTAGGCGCTACAGTCTGGAACCGAGCGACCGCTACGGTCGCAGGTTCGAATCCTGCCTCGGGCATGGATGTGTGTGATGTCCTTAGGTTAGTTAGGTATAAGTAGTTCTAAGTTCTAGGTGACTGATGACCTCAGAAGTTAAGTCGCATAGTACTCGGAGCCATTTGAACTGGTTTGATACAGCTCTCCATGTTACCCTATCCTATGCGAGCTCCTTTATCTCCCAGTACCTACTGCAGCCTACATCCTTTTGAATTTGCTTAGTGTATTCATCTCTTGGTCTCCCTCTACGATTTTTACCCTCCACGCTATCCTCCAATACTAAATTAGTGATCCCTTGATGCCTCAGAATATGCCCTACCAACCGATCCCTTCTTCTAGTCAAGTTGTGCCACAAACTCCTCTTCTCCCCAATTCTATTCAGCACCTCCTCATTAGTTACGTGATCTACCTATCTAATCTTCAGCATTCTTCTTTAGCACCACATTTTGAAAGCTTCTATTCTCTTCTTGTCCGAACTAGTTATCGTCCATGTTTCACTTGCATACATGGCTACACTCCATACAAATACTTTCACAAACGACTTCCTGACATTTAAATCTATACTCGCTGTTAACAATTTTTTCTTCTTCAGAAACGCTTTTCTTGCCATTGCCAGTCTACATTTTATATCCTCTCTACTTCGACCATCATCAGTTATTTTGTTCCCCAAATAGCAAAACTCCTTTACTACTTTAAGTGTCTCATTTCCTAATCTAATTCCCTCAGCATCACCCGACTTAATTCGACTACATTCCATTATCCTCGTTTTGCTTTTGTTGATGTTCATCTTATACCCTCCTTTCAAGACACTGTCCATTCCGTTCAACTGCTCTTCCAAGTCCTTTGCTGTCTCTGACAGAATTACAATGTCATCGGCGAACCTCAAAGCTTTTACTTCTTCTCCATGGATTTTAATACCTACTCCGAACTTTTCTTTTGTTTCCTTTATTGTTTGCTCAATATACAGATTGAATAGCATCGGGGAGAGTCTACAACCCTGTCTCACTCACTTCCCAACCACTGCTTCCCTTTCATGTCCCTCGACTCTTATAACTGCCATCTGGTTTCTGTACAAATTGTAAATAGCCTTTCGCTCCCAGATATGGATATAAATACAACAAAACATTTGGTCAGTCTCTCTAAAGCCTTGCTTAAATAATTTCGAAGGAGGTAGGTGATGAGAATGACTGATTTCACTTCTAGAGTAGGGTATAGCGATTACTTTTGTCATTTACAGCTCAGAGCTTACAGTGGGGCATAAACTAAATCTTAATACCCCACCAGACTAAATCTGGATATGCATTTCTGATTGGTGCGGCGCCACCAGCAGTATTCGTGTGACGATCTCCATTTCAGATAAGTTTCTCCGAAACGCGACGCCACATTCATGTAATGAATAATCTCCTCATTGAAATACAAACAAGCTGTTGCCTCTTCGATGTTATCGGGATGAATGCCTAAAGACCGATGCCGTAATGGTGACTAATTTAAATAGTGCTCGTCACGCGAGAATATCTACCTCGCAGCACGTTCTTTTTCAACCTTATGCTCGCATGCATAATAATGTGCGATGCATTCGACGATTAATTGTTTCTTCGAGATCATTTATACGGCAAAGCGTTTCTCTGTTGCGCAACCGTCACTTATCATATCTGTGCGAGCTGTGAAATAAGTTAGAGGGGACTTTACACGAACTAATGCGAAAATTATAGGATATTAAAACATTTACAAGTCTCATAATTAATGTCATCGTATGTCTTATCAAAATCAATCATTATTAGCTCTTGCAGCATCAGGGACCGCTTTGAAAGAACATTATCTGACAGACGAAGAGAGGGGCAGGAAGGGGGGGGGGTGGGGAATTCATGGGCACACGTCCTTCTAGAAGCTCTAAACTTTTTCAGAGTGTCACGGAGTCAGAACACATGTTGCTATTAACATTTATCTGTCCGTTGCTTAGGATTCCCTTATGGTTAACAAGAGGGGTTTCAGGACAGCAATAACTGCATACATTTCTTCTTCTTTTATCATCAATGTTCCGACTGGTTTCATGTCGCCCGCCACGCATTCTGCTCTTAGCTCTTCATTTCAGATTATCTCTTACACCGAATGACTTTATACACTCCTGGAAATTGAAATAAGAACACCGTGAATTCATTGTCCCAGGAAGGGGAAACTTTATTGACACATTCCTGGGGTCAGATACATCACATGATCACACTGACAGAACCACAGGCACATAGACACAGGCAACAGAGCATGCACAATGTCGGCACTAGTACAGTGTATATCCACCTTTCGCAGCAATGCAGGCTGCTATTCTCCCATGGAGACGATCGTAGAGATGCTGGATGTAGTCCTGTGGAACGGTTTGCCATGCCATTTCCACCTGGCGCCTCAGTTGGACCAGCGTTCGTGCTGGACGTGCAGACCGCGTGAGACGACGCTTCATCCAGTCCCAAGCATGCTCAATGGGGGACAGATCCGGAGATCTTGCTGGCCAGGGTAGTTGACTTACACCTTCTAGAGCACGTTGGGTGGCACGGGATACATGCGGACGTGCATTGTCCTGTTGGAACAGCAAGTTCCCTTGCCGGTCTAGGAATGGTAGAACGATGGGTTCGATGACGGTTTGGATGTACCGTGCACTATTCAGTGTCCCCTCGACGATCACCAGTGGTGTACGGCCAGTGTAGGAGATCGCTCCCCACACCATGATGCCGGGTGTTGGCCCTGTGTGCCTCGGTCGTATGCAGTCCTGATTGTGGCGCTCACCTGCACGGCGCCAAACACGCATACGACCATCATTGGCACCAAGGCAGAAGCGACTCTCATCGCTGAAGACGACACGTCTCCATTCGTCCCTCCATTCACGCCTGTCGCGACACCACTGGAGGCGGGCTGCACGATGTTGGGGCGTGAGCGGAAGACGGCCTAACGGTGTGCGGGACCGTAGCCCAGCTTCATGGAGACGGTTGCGAATGGTCCTCGCCGATACCCCAGGAGCAACAGTGTCCCTAATTTGCTAGGAAGTGGCGGTGCGGTCCCCTACGGCACTGCGTAGGATCCTACGGTCTTGGCGTGCATCCGTGCGTCGCTGCGGTCCGGTCCCAGGTCGACGGGCACGTGCACCTTCCGCCGACCAATGGCGACAACATCGATGTACTGTGGAGACCTCACGCCCCACGTGTTGAGCAATTCGGCGGTACGTCCACCCGGCCTCCCGCATGCCCACTATACGCCCTCGCTCAAAGTCCGTCAACTGCACATACGGTTCACGTCCACGCTGTCGCGGCATGCTACCAGTGTTAAAGACTGCGATGGAGCTCCGTATGCCACGGCAAACTGGCTGACACTGACGGCGGCGGTGCACAAATGCTGCGCAGCTAGCGCCATTCGACGGCCAACACCGCGGTTCCTGGTGTGTCCGCTGTGCCGTGCGTGTGATCATTGCTTGTACAGCCCTCACGCAGTGTCCGGAGCAAGTATGGTGGGTCTGACACACCGGTGTCAATGTGTTCTTTTTTCCATTTCCAGGAGTGTATATTTGTTGGGTATACCCCAATATCTGTCTCCCACTGCAGTTTTTACCCTCCTTCTGGTAACAGGGAAGGTATTCCCTGATGTGTTACGACATGGCGTGTCATCTTGTCCCTCCTTCGTCTCAGAGTTTTCCACACATTCTTTTTTCGCCGGGTCTGCGGAGAGCTTCCTTATTGTTTGTCTTATTGGTCCACCTAATTTTCAACATCCTTCCATAGCAGTACATCTCAGACACTTCGATTGTCTCCTTTTCCACTTTTTCCACACTCCATTTCGCTTTTAATTTCACCGAAAGATGTTTCAACTTTTCTGTGTGCTGTATCAGTCTTTCCGACGGCCATTCCTTTTTCAACTTCTTTGCATTTTTCCTACATCTGTTTCGCCGTAGCTTCCGTGATCATCGTATTTATTTCGTTCCTAAGTAATTTACTCTTCTGTACTCCTCTCTCTTTCTTAACACTTTTGCACACCTTTCTTTCGTCGATCAGTGTATGTACCGGATACTGAGTACTCTAAATTCTCACAATTATCTTTTTGTTTTCATTTAATTTTAGTGTAGTCTATTCCTAGGTGTGCTAAACAGAAGTATAGGACTGTCGGTTAAAACAGTGACGAAGGAGAAAGTAAAGTTATGCTGTAGCGTAACGCGCTAGTTAAAAGATCTCATAAAACTTCCTTAATACTTCGTATGTCAGCAGCACAAACAAGATTTCGTAATTGGCAGTCGTTTGTAAAGTGTTTTCTACTTGCTCTGAAACTTTACCGCGGCACAGTGGGAGGGTTCAGGGCAGGAGAAAATTGTGAGGAATACCACTGGAAACATTCCACTAGTGCAATAACTGACTGACTGACACACCTTTCAGCCTGCGAATGCTACCCTCACAGACTTACACATCCCTTATTCAGATGTTTGATAGAAACCTCGAACATGATAACAATTTAATACCATCTACGCAGTTCGGAGTCGGAGGGACGCAGGAGTTAGTATGTGGTGAACGCTACTTCATACCAAAGCTTATTATATCATGAACAGAAAAAAAGGACGCGCGTGTACTCAGATCTCGTGAAGCAGTTTCCCTGTTAAACAAAGAAAATTTTAGTGCCGCTTCATTTGCACTATATTGATACTCTCCTAGAAGTAGTACTGTTATTAAAACCATCTTCCTCGAAAATATATCCACAAGCAAATTGTGCTTGTAGTAAATTATCACAATGATTTTGAAAGTGTTGCAAAGAATATTCCACATTATTAAATATATCAGCCGCTAAGTAGTAAAATTTGATTTACATATTAAAAACATTCATAAAAGAATCATTCTGATCAATATATTTGCAATTACAAAAGACCTTTTTACTGTCGAAGTACTCTTTTAAGTATTTACATTGTAAGGTGGACAAATCTGTGAAAAAATCGAATTGTGCGTTGGATGTACGAGAATTAAGACACTCATACATAAATGCTTACTGTTATTTACAGTCGTAGTTTCGTAGGGATTTATACATTGCGGACAACGATCTTTTGTGTATAAATACTTACAAACCAGTTATCTGATAATGACAAAACAAATGACACCGTATGAATCGGAGATGAGCTGAGGAAGATGGAAGAAGCTTAGTGTTATCTTTAACATATGGGGATTATACGATTTTCCCGTAACATGTATCATACTATGAAAATACATTGTATAACGAAAGGGGAATTTTATTACTTATTTATGTTCCTTCTGTACGAAAGTTAACTTTGTGTTATCTAAATATTGATCAACTATGTGAGCTAGCGATTTATGCCACCGCTAAGACTTGTTGCCGGTGTAATGGTAATGGTTAGAGTAGAACTCATTAAAGTTCCTAACGTAAATTGCAACTTAAGATATGAGATTTACGTTCAGACTGTTAGTTTTCAAAAATCGCCCTGGCGTTTCGGTATGCCACCAATCCCAGTAACTCCCCATGATCTTTGTTTCGATGCTCCACGTAATATAGGATCAGCATATTGCCAATGCGAGTAAAGTTCGACTTGGAACAGATTATTAGGAAAATGTACTGCCGTAGCATTAGATCTTTCTGCTGTCATATTTTGGAACCAGGAAAGTTGTATAAAGCTTTCATGTTAAACTGTAAACGATATGAGCTACTATCATTTCCACAGCAATAAGGTATTGTCTACCAAAATTTCTCATCTAGAATTCATTTTTATATACGATAGACGTAACTCAGCCAAAAGGCTGCACACACAAAATCGACTTTCTAAACAAGAAAATAAAAAGTCACTACCTTCTTTGTTGTTCACTAATGAAAGATTAAGACTGAATTCCTCTCGGCTGTTAGAATTTCATTATCATTTCAAGCTATTATTCGACTGCCTGAAATAACGTTGCTGTCTACCCTGTCTGTCTCCCATGACAATTCCAGTTCACATCTAGGAGACAATATTATTTGGTGTTTCCTGTAATTAGAGAATGTTAAGAAAGCGGTTACTCACTTTCAGTCTATGGGAAATCTTCAGTATCATTTTTGCTTTCATTTAAAACACGGCATTCGGAAAGACGATAAAGCTCAGTGTAAGCAACTATTGTATGATAGGTCAGTTTCACGAGTAGTGATGGGGTATAGTCAACTGGCATTGTTATATTTGTACCTGACGGAACGGGACCTCCACGTTTTTAGGGTTCTTGCCGTTGTCAGAAACATCCCACAAGCCTCTGCAGTACTCATAATTGGCTGACCTTTACACATTTGCTGCTACATTTCTTCCTGTACTGCATTAGTTCCGGAAAGTGTTACAGAAAATCGTCATTTTCAGCTGTGCTGTCGGGTTCAAATATATTAATGCACTTGATCTTCATTTGGAACGCTACAAAAATAAACTGCCAAAGACCCTGTAAACTGGAATAACGGAAATTAACAACAGAAACGTTTACATCACGTTCTTAATGAAGAGCAGGGCTGTATATAGTTAGTCTGTGATCGGTATAGCACTGAGGGACACTTGCATATTCATTCACACATTTGCGTCTGGGTTTGCCCTAAAAGCAAAGCGGAGAAGCCAGTTTTACATTTCAGCCAGTTACTGACCATATGTCTCAAATTTTGTGACCGTAGATAATTCAGTATGTATCAAAATGTGTACCCTGTATCGTAAAATCGGCACAAGTAAACGCGGTATTGGATACTATGAAAGGACACACCCTTATCTTTTCCTTTCTTCGCAGTCTGATTTTTATCTTCTGTTATCAAGACATGTGAAAATTTATGGTAATTAATAATTCTTTTAAATCAAATTTAGTCAGTTATTCTCCAGTTTAAATTCAGTTTTCGAGTACGGCTTCATCGGAGTGGTCAGCGCAAGACTTTATTTTCAGCGCATGTGTGAAATATCTTTATGTCATATTTTGCACATCATGAGAGACGTGTTTTAATATTGTTTGAGTACTACGAAAACATGGTGACGAATGCCTACAACAATTTTACAGAGTCAGTGTCCAGCTTTAAGAGGGTGCATTTTGTTAATGAAGGGACCGGGCACATCTCATTGTTGACTATAAATGACTTCGTCATTGATTTAGTAACTCAGTTGCGAAGATTTACGTATATACGACTACTCTGCAGTTCGTAATGAAGTGCCTGGTTAAGGTTCATCAAACCACCTTCAAACGATTTCCGTACCGTTCCCGTCTCGAAAAGAGCGGGAAAAACGAACATTTAAATCTTTCCGTGCGAGATTTTATATCTCATATTTTATTACGATGATCATTCTTCCATATATAGGTGGACACCAACAGAATATTTTCACATTCTGAGAAGAAAGTTGGTGACGGAAATTACGTGAAAAGATTTTGCCGCAATGAAAAGCGTCTTTGTCTCAGTGACTGCCACCCCATGAAATGAGATAATCGTACGGCATTATTGGCCGAGAGAACCCATGTTCGGCCGCCTACTGCATGATTTTTTTTGTGCATAATTTATTTATTGCCAAATTATAGACCTGTTACGTTACAATTTTCGTTCTTCATCTGTTTGCAGTTTTCTTTTCTTTTGTTTTATCTACAACATTTACATAGAATAATGCTTTTCAAAATATCAATAATTTAATGTTGAAATATAAATAAAATTATGTTGTTTTTTAAGAGGAATATAAAAAAATGATAGGATAGAGAAAGAGATTTGTTAGTACCATCACGGCATGTGACCGATGGTGAATACCTTGGAATGATTTCAAAGAGCCATTGACCGCCAGTCACATGCACACAGAAAACGCGGGCGCGCGCTCACACATACACACACACACACACACACACACACACACACACACACACACACACACACACACACACGGTTGTTAGTAGAGAATTAGTATTGCCTATCCTGTTTATTACTAATTCTGCGTATTAATTTTAGGTGCCCATGCGTGCACAGCCTTAGCTGATTTCTTGGCTAGATCGCCAACACCTTATGCTTATTCACTGTCACATCTCGGCTTCCTCCTCCTGTTCCTCCTCATTGTCACAGCTTTAGGTGTCGCTGTGGGTATCGCTGTCCACCCTCTGGAGATTGTTGACGTTGCACATAGGCATGTCTGTTATGTCGTGTCCGCATGTACTCTTCATGTGTTGTTTTTAAATACTGTTTGTCAATACGTTTAATTGTGCCCATTGTTCTTCGTCTCTTATTGCTGTGTGTATATGTATGTCTGTATCTGTGTAATTTAAGTGTAGTGTATGTGTATTGTTCTAAACAAGGACCTTATCCCACATACTTAATCCGCGTGACCCTGAGCCAGACACCTGCATGCACATGCGGGGAAGAAGGTTCCCCAGAATACACTGTCTTTTTCTGCGGGCAATACGCGAACAATAAAAATACGAGGTGCATTCAAGTTCTAAGGCCTCCGATTTTTTTTCTCCGGACTGGAAAGACATAGAAACATGTGCATTGTTTTAAAATGAGGCCACGTTCATTGTCAATACGTCCCAGAGATGGCAGCACCGTACGGCAGATGGAATTTTACCGCCAGCGGCGAGAATGAGAACTGATTTAAATACTTAACATGGCGACGTTTTCCTTACTTGAACAGCGTGCAATCATTCGTTTTCTGAATTAGCTTGGTGTGAAACCAATTGAAATTCATCGACAGTTGAAGGCGACATGTGGTGATGGAGTTATGGATGTGTCGAAAGTGCGTTCGTGGGTGCGACAGTTTAATGAAGGCAGAACATCGTGTGACAACAAACCGAAACAACCTCGGGCTCGCACAAGCTGGTCTGACGACATGACCGAGAAAGTGGGGAGAATTGTTTTGGGGGATCGCCGAATGACTGTTGAACAGATCGCCTCCAAAGTTGGCATTTCTGTGGGTTCTGTGCACACAATCCTGCATGACGACATGAAAATGCGAAAAGTCTCATCCAGGTGAGTGCCACGAATGCTGACGGATGACCACATGGCTGCCCCTGTGGCATGTTGCCAAGCAATGTTGACGCGCAACGACAGCATGAATGGGACTTTCTTTTCGTCGGTTGTGACAATGGATGAGACGTGGATGCCATTTTTCAATCCATAAACAAAGCGCCAGTCAGCTCAATGGAAGCACACAGATTCACTGCCACCAAAAAAATTTCGGGTACCCGCCAGTGCTGAAAAAATGATGGTGTCCATGTTCTAGGGCAGCGAGGGTGTAGTCCTTACCCATTGCGTTCCAAAGGGCACTACGGTAACAGGTGCATCCTACGAAAACGTTTTGAAGAACAAATTCCTTCCTGCACTGCAACAAAAACGTCCGGGAAGGGCTGCGCATGTGCTGTTTCACCAAGACAAAGCATCCGCACATCGAACTAACGTTACGCAACAGTTTCTTCGTGATAACAACTTTGAAGTGATTCCTCATGCTCCCTACTCACCTGACCTGGCTCCTAGTGACTTTTGGCTTTTTCCAGCAATGAAAGACACTCTCCGTGGCCGCACTTTCACCAGCCGTGCTGCTATTGCCTCAGCGATTTTCCAGTGGTCAAAACAGACTCCTAAAGGAGCCTTCGCAGCTGCCATGGAATCATGGCGTCAGCGTTGTGAAAAATGTGTACGTCTGCAGTGCGATTACGTCGAGAAGTAACGCCAGTTTCATCGATTTCGGGTGAGTAGTTAATTAGAAAAAAAATTGGAGGCCTTAGAATTTGAATGCACGTCGTACACTACACTTAGACCACACAGATACAGCCATTGATATATTCACAGCAATATGAGACAAAGAACAATGGGCACAATTAAACGCACTGTTGTTGTTGTGGTCTTCAGTCCTGAGACTGGTTTCATGCAGCTCTCCATGCTACTCTATCCTGTGCAAGCTTTTTCATCTCCCAGTACCTACTGCAACCTACATCCTTCTGAATCTGCTTGGTGTATTCATCACTTGGCCTCCCTCTGCGATTTTTACCCTCCACGCTGCTCTCCAATGCTAAATTTGTGATCCCTTGATGCCTCAAAACATGTCCTACCAACCGATCCCTTCTTCTAGTCAATTTGTGCCACACACTTCTCTTCTCCCCAATCCTATTCAATACCTCCTCATTAGTTACGTGATCTACCCACCTAATCTTCAACATTCTTCTGTAGCACCACATTTCGAAAGCTTCTATTCTCTTCTTGTCCAAACTAGTTATCGTCCATGTTTCACTTCCATACGTGGCTACATTCCATACAAATACTTTCAGAAACGACTTCCTGACACTCAAATCTATACTCGATGTTAACAAATTTCTCTTCTTCAGAAACGCTTTCCTTGCCATTGCCAGTCTACATTTTATATCCTCTCTACTTCGACCATCATCAGTTATTTTACTCCCTAAATAGCAAAACTCCTTTACTACTTTAAGTGTCTCATTTCCTAATCAAATTTCCTCAGCATCACCCGACTTCAATCGACTACATTCCATTACCCTCGTTTAGCTTTTGTTGATGTTCATCTTATATCCTCCTTTCAAGACACTGTCCATTCCGTTCAACTGCTCTTCCAAGTCCTTTGCTGTCTGTGACAGAATTACAATGTCATCGGCGAACCTCAACGTTTTTATCTCTTCTCCATGGATTTTAATACCTACTCCGAATTTTTCTTTTGTTTCCTTTACTGCTTGCTCAATATACAGATTGAATAACATCGGGGACAGGCTGCAAACCTGTCTCACTCCTTTCCCAACCACTGCTTCCCTTTCATGCCCCTCGACTCTTATAACTGCCATCTGGTTTCTGTACAAATTGTAAATAGCCTTTCGCTCCCTGTGTTTTACCCCTGCCACCTTCAGAATTTGAAAGAGAGTATTCCAATCAACATTGTCAAAAGCTTTCTCTAAGTCTACAAATGCTAGAAACGTAGGTTTGCCTTTTCTTAATCTTTCTCCTAAGATAAGTCGTAAGGTTAGTATTGCCTCACGTGTTCCAACATTTCTACGGAATCCAAACTGATCTTCCCCGAGGTCTGCTTCTACCAGTTTTTCCATTCGTCTGTAAAGACTTCGCATTAGTATTTTGCAGCTGTGACTTATTAAACTGATAGTTCGGTAATTTTCACATCTGTCAACACCTACTTTCTTTGGGATTGGAATTATTACATTCTTCTTGATGTCTGAGGGTATCGCCTGTCTCATACATCTTGCTCACCAGATGGTAGAGTTTTGTCATGACTGGCTCTCCCAAGGCCATCAGTAGTTCTAATGGAATGTTGTCTAATCCCGGGGCCTTGTTTTGACTCAGGTCTTTCAGTGCTCTGTCAAACTCTTCACGCAGTATCTTATCTCCCATTTCGTCTTCATCTACATTCTCTTCCATTTCCATAATATTGTCCTCATGTACATCGCCCTTGTATAAACCCTCTATATACTCCTTCCACCTTTCTGCCTTCCCTTCTTTGCTTAGAACTGGGTTGCCATCTGAGCTCTTGATATTCATACAAGTGGTTCTCTTCTCTCCAAAGGTCTCTTTAATTTTCCTGTAGGCAGTATCTATCTTACTCCTAGTGAGACAAGCCTCTACATCCTTACATTTGTCCTCTAGCCATCCCTGCTTAGCATTTTTGCACTTCCTGTCGATCTCTCTTTTGAGACGTTTGTATTCCTTTTTTCCTGCTTCATTTACTGCATTTTTATATTTTCTCCTTTCATCAATTAAATTCAATATTTCTTCTGTTACCCAAGGGTTTCTATTAGCCCTCGTTTTTTTACCTACTTGATCGTCTGCTGCCTTCACTACTTCATCCCTGAGAGCTACCCATTCTTCTTCTACTGTATTTCTTTCCCCCATTCCTGTCAATTGTTCCCTTATGCTTTCTCTGAAACTCTCTACAACCTCTGGTTCTTTCAGTTTATCCAGGTCCCATCTCCTTAAATTCCCACCCTTTTGCAGTTTCTTCAGTTTCAATCTGCAGTTCACAACCAATAGATTGTGGTCAGAATCCACATCTGCCCCTGGAAATGTCTTACAATTTAAAACCTGGTTCCTAAATCTCTGTCCTGCCATTATATAATCTATCTGATACCTTTTAGTATCTCCACGATTCTTTCGGGTATACAACCTTCTTTTATGATTCTTGAACCAAGTGTTAGCTATGATTAAGTTATGCTCTGTGCAAAATTCTACAAGGCGGCTTCCTCTTTCATTTCTTCCCCCCAATCCATATTCACCTACTATGTTTCCTTCTCTCCCTTTTCCTACTGACGAATTCCAGTCACCCATGACTATTAAATTTTCGTCTCGCTTCACTACCTGAATAATTTCTTTTATCTCGTCATACATTTCATCAACTTCTTCATCATCTGCAGAGCTAGTTGGCATATAAACTTGTACTACTGTAGTAGGCATGGGCTTTGTGTCTATCTTGGCCACAATAATGCGTTCACTATGCTGTTTGTAGTAGCTAACCCGCACTCCTATTTTTTTATCCATTATTAAACCTACTCCTGCATTACCCCTATTTGATTTTGTATTGATAACCCTGTAATCACCTGACCAAAAGTCTTGTTCCTCCTGCCACCGAACTTCACTAATTCCCACTATATCTATCTTTAACCTATCCATTTCCCTTTTTAAATTTTCTAACCTACCTGCCCGATTAAGGGATCTGACATTCCACGCTCCGATCCGTAGAACGCCAGTTTTCTTTCTCCTGATAACGACGTCCATTTGAGTAGCCCCCGCCCGGAGATCCGAATGGGGGACTATTTTACCTCCGGAATATTTTACCCAAGAGGACGCCATCATCATTTAATCATACAGTAAAGCTGCATGTCCTCGGGAAAAATTACGGCTGTAGTTTCCCCTTGCTTTCAGCCGTTCGCAGTACCAGCACGGCAAGGCCGTTTTGGTTAATGTTACAAGGCCAGATCAGTCAATCATCCAGACTGTTGCCCGTGCAACTACTGAAAAGGCTGCTGCCCGTCAACAGATACCCCTCCGTTGTGGTTGCACCTACGGTACGGCCATCTGAATCGTTGAGGCACGCAAGCCTCCCCACCAACGGCAAGGTGCATGGGTCATGGGGGGAATTAAACGCACTGACAAACAGTATTTAAAAAACAACACATGAATAGTACATGCGGACACGACATAAGAGACATGCCTATGTGCAACGTCAACAATCTCCAGAGGGTGGACAGC
Source organism: Schistocerca serialis cubense (assembly GCF_023864345.2). Taxonomy (NCBI): domain Eukaryota; kingdom Metazoa; phylum Arthropoda; class Insecta; order Orthoptera; family Acrididae; genus Schistocerca; species Schistocerca serialis. The sequence continues at coordinate 745,927,585 of NC_064643.1, forward strand.
GATACCCAAAGTGACATCTAAAACTGTGACAATGAGGAGGAACAGGAGGAGGAAGCCGAGATGTGTCAGTGAATAAGCATAAGGTGCTGACGATCTAGCCTAGAAATCACCAAATGCTGTGCACAGATGGGCACCAAAAGTTAATACACAGGATTAGTAATATAAGCAATACAATTTCTCTAACTTTTGTGTATTTGTGTGTGTGTGTGTGTGTTTGTGTGTGTGTGTGTGTGTGTGTGTGTTTCTACACGTGAAAGACGACGTCTATTCAAATTTCGCAGCAGTCGCGTAAGGGTGGCGCTAGCAGCGCAACTATGAGGATGCAAATCCGGTTTCCTTTAGATACGCACGATCAAAAGCGGTAGTTACGTTTGAGAGTGGACTTGATGAGTTGAAGTTAGTCAGGAATGCTTTCAGCTTGACAAAGGCGCCATAATCAACACGTCTAGGTTCGAACGAGGTCGTGTAATAGGGGTACGGGATTTCATCTGCGATATTGTTGAAAGACTTCGCAGGAATGCAGCCACTGTACATGACTGGTGTCAGTGGTGGTCACGAAAATGTGTTGTAGCAAGGAGGCAGAACTCCGGACGGCCACGTGGCACTACCGAGAGAGAAGACCGTCGTGTTCGGCGTGTGGCTCTGGCGCTTCGCAATGGATCTGCTGCAACAACTGGAGCAGCACTTGGCACCAAAGTGACGCAACGAACTGTTACAGATCGGTTGCTACAAGGGCAATTCTGAGCCAGACGCCTGACGCACCGCCATTAAATCATTGGAGGGCAGGGTGGAGGCCTGTTCAGTTTTCTGAAGAAAGCTGGTTCTGCCTCGGTGCCAGTGATAGTCGTTTGTTGGTTAGGAAGCCAGATGAGGGCCTGAAACGCAATCCGTTTGCCTGCTGGACGCAATGGACCTACATCCGGAGTTACGGTCTGAGATGCGATTTGGTATGACAGCAGGAGCCCTCACGTGGGTATGCCACGCACCCTGACTGCAAATTTGTACGTCGGTCTGATGAGTCGATCTGTTTCGCTATTCATGAACAGCAGTTCAGGAGGAGTTTCCAACAGGACAACGCTCGCCCACATACCACTGTTGTAACCCAACATGCTCTACAGAGTGTCGACATACTACCGTGGCCTGCTCGATCACCATATCTGTCTCCAGTCGAGTGCATGTGGGACATAACCAAACGACAACTCTAGAACCATCCACAACCAGCATTAACTGTCGCGACAAAGTACAAAAAGCGTGTGACTCCATCCCACAAACTGACACCCGGCACCTGTACAACACAAAGACATACACGTTTGCATGCTTGCATTCAGCGCTCTGGTGGTTACATCGGTCATTAATGTTCCAGCTTCCACATTTGCAAGGAATTGTCCCGCACTTACGTTAACCTGTGAACTTGCAACATTAATCCCTTAAATATGTTAGCTGGACAGGAGTATTCTCGGAAGTTCGTTACGCTACATTAACTATTTTTTCGTGGCCCGGTTTGTTTCCGTCAGTGCATATCTTTTCTTAACTGACGAGAACGTGTTCACCTTCTGCGCCCGCAGGGGGAGATCGGTCCAGTGCTGACTTAAACGAATCGCTCGAGATGCCATAGCAGTCGTGTGCTGGAGTGACTTGTGCATTATCGCCGGTGGGGGACCAGGCGTGGTACATTTCCACATGACTGTGTTGTAGCTGAGTGATCAAGTTCGCTCAAATGGTTCAAATTGCTCTGAGCACTATGGGACTTAACTTCTGCGGTCATCAGTCCCCTAGAACTTAGAACCTTACACCTAACTAACCTAAGGATATCACACACATCCATGCCAGAGGAAGGATTCGAACCTGCGACCGTAGCGGTCGCGCGGTTCCAGACTGTAGCGCCTAGAACCGCTCGGCCACAACAGCAGGCATGGAGTTCGTCTTGGTGCCTTTCTGCTTTTGGTATGCTCCTACAGTCAAGACCTGTCTGTCACCGTACCATTTAATCATATTTTCCTGCCCTATGTGAAATACTTTTAAGACCAGATCACCAGTGTTACAGCCGGCAGTTGTGGCCGAGGAGTTCTACGCGCTTCAGTCGGGAACCGCGCGACCGCTACGGTCGCAGGTTCGAATCCTGCCTCGGGCATGGATGTGTGTAAAGTCCTTAGGTTAGTTAGGTTTAATTAGTTCTAAGTCTAGGGGAATGATGACCCCAGATGTTACTTCCCATAGTGCTTATAGTCATTCGAACCAGTGTTACATCACGTAATTTCTTAAATTTATCAAAGCTGAGCGAAACAAGGAACAGAAAATATTTTCCAGTATATGCTGCCCCGTCCGTTTCTCTTCGTTTTTAGTTAGAAAATTGCTCTGTAAGCTAATGCACTAACTTCATCTGCGTGCAGTAGCAAAGTGCTTCTGGCACTCACTGTACTACTGTTCTAGAAGTGTGACGGATTTGAGCTTCCCATTGGCTTCTTAGTAGCGATGGCGGTTATAGCTGAAATAACCGGTTATATCGTATTTTTCCACTGTTTAAAGAGCTCAAAAGCACCGGTTTCTCACATAACCGATTTTCGGTTTTTTATTCGTCATATTTCTTGTAATAAATGTAGAAACCGAACAAAGACTGAAAATTTTTGATTCTGTCAGTTTCAAGAGAGGTAGAATCGCAGTATTAAATTAAATAGGCAAATAAAAGAAAACTTAGTCCGTCCACAGTTCGCTACTTTTGTGGAAAAGTGGTAAGTCGTCGAACACTGAAAAAAAAAGTCGCCAGTATTCTTGTATTGATTCTAATTTTCTGAAACTGTACTCAAAAATGACGTTGCCTTCGGGAATCACACCACTATTTGGACATTACGAAATACCAGTGCTAAAGGGTGAAAACTGACGTTGAAGAACTCTGTTTTTCGTGTTAATTTATGTTTTCAAGGGCTACAAGCAGACCGAGGCATGTTAGGTAGACGCAGGCAGCAAATCAGATACTTTCTATTTTTGTTGTATAGAACGATTGTAATGTTGTTAAGTTTTTATATGTTAGTCGTACTATAATTTCCTTTCTCTTACATCATCTCAAAGGAATGGCAGGCAAACTTTTAATCTTTTAAAACAAATAAAACATTGTATTTCGTTGCTAGGTCACTTCATAAAAATAGGGTAGGGTTGGTGCAATTCTGAAATACAACGGATGTCAGAGGATGACAGCGAGAAACTACCGTACAGACCAATCTGAGGCAATTCTTGCACATTGCAGTGTACGCGTACCTTATGCCCGACACATGGCAACATGGACATTACAGTCACTTATGCCATGAGTTTGTTGCTCATTCCTGTTGGCATTCTTATTAAAAGAGCACTGATTGCTTTCCTCATTTTGCGTAATTAAAGAATGTTCAAATGTGTGTAAATTCCAAAGGGACAAAACTGCTCCCAAGCTCGAGGGAGGACTCGAACCTCCGGCAGGAGGGACTGCGCAGTCCGTGACATGGCGCCTCAAACCACGCGGCCACTCCTCGCGGTTTTTCTGTAATAACGCAAAATTTCGAGCCAATGCAAATTTTACGAATAAATATTACCCTTTTTTAAGAAAATGTTTATTTGCAAGCGAAAAACTTTAGAACTGCTGCTATGGCTAATTGATATTTCGGTTTTTTACTCAGATATTAGTAAGAAACAAGAAACACCTAATTTTCCTTTAGTTTACGTCTATGGTCACAATCTTTTTGTTTAACAGATTAGCGGTTTCGGTCTTTAATGACCATCATCAGATCTGTTTCATAGGTAGCATTACTGACAAGATTACTTGTGCATGTGATGTGATTTATATGTATTTGACGATGCTGGTGCTCATTCCGCATTTAACATTTGACGATGTCACTGTGGCTGCAGTACATTAGGACTTCGTTTTTATGAAACAGATCTGATGATGGTCATTTTAGACCGAAACCGGTAATCTGTTAAACAAAAAGCTTGTGACCACAGACGTAAATTAAAGGGAACTTATTACATATACGGGTCAGTGTGTTTTTTCGCGACGATGTCGTAGCTTGTGTAAGAAACACCTTTTAATATATTTTTTGTGGTATTCAAAAAATTTAAAAAACCTCTCTCACACCGGTCTGATTTAGCTTCACTGATCAGGTTAGTAAGAACATGCGTATATTAAGGGAATTTTCATTCACAAAGCAGGCTTATCAGATTCACACAGTTCAATACTGTTCTATCCTGATTAAATTGAGCTTAAATTCCATAGGGCAGTGAAGCAATTTCAAAGTCTCGGTGCCACGAAAATTGTCAGTCGATCTCCTGAAAACATTTGTAATAATTATTAACTGTCGGTGATCACATGGGGAAGACCGGAGATCTGCTGGTAAGACCGTGTTAGCCTATTTATTTGAAGTAACTGGATATCTTGAGCGTACAAAACGGCAGGTTCGTCCAGTGTAAATCAGACGTTCCCCACTGATCCCATGCAACACATCGTAGTAAACAGACAGTCAATAATAATCAGTTAAATAATACGCGAACACACTTACTTTAGTTTAGTTCATGTATTAAATTCCTTCTCATACAGAATCTAGTCATGATGGCGACTAGCTCAACAATACATACATGTACATTTTCCTTCTTTCACGGCTAATCGGCAAGATCTCCTTCATTCTTTTCATAAGAGAAAACATAGATAGCAGAGAAGCTATTCCATTGAGTAAATGGACGCTCCAAGGAATAATAGGGCTTTAAACTACTTTGCATTGATAATCATCGTATATTAATGTTTAGGAATCGGTAAGATAAGAAGAGATATTTCGAGATATGTACTGAGTTGTATAATTTATAAAATTTCTGAAAATATCGCGGAGAGACCGCTGCAAGAGACATTACAACCTGTTATAACAGAGACCAAACAAATACCAAAAAATACCGGTTATTCTGAACCAAAATACCGACGTCAGTTTTAACCGTGCGCTTTTTCCCATCCTTACTTCTTAGCCTCGTCTGGGGGGAGGTGTTCTGGAACTGGCACCGGACGCTGCCGACTCTTACAAAGAGTCAGCTGGGATGCCAGCCAGCGTGGAACGTCCCTCGTTCTGCGCGTCTCGAAGCAGCCGCGCCATTATCTGCCAACGCCGCTCTTTGTTTATTGCTCACTGAGCCCCGAGTAATTTCCGGGAGCGCGGGGGAGGTATTCTATTTAAGACGGAGCATTAAAAAACAGAGGCTCCGAGGGAATTTTAAGAGGTTTTATGATTTCAGGACGGGAGGTCCTGGCGCGCTTCGCCTCGCTTCGCCTTGCGGGCGGCTGCCGCTGCCCCGACCGCGTCAGTCGCAAAGTGGCGACTCGCGTGCTCGCCGCGCCGCCCCCCGCTGCGCCGTGATTGACTGCCGCGCGTCATACCAAACAGCCATAACTCCTGCCGCCGACCCCTCGCCTCGCGTGTAATTTCGTCGAAAATGGCCTGTACATTTTGTAGCAGGCGCCAGTCCGCGGCGCAGCCGCCTCGGCGAGTTTTGTGGCTTTCCGAGCGCCGTCTCTGGCGTCGCGACGAGGTTTTCTCGGAGAAAGCCAGGTCCCTGCTTTCAGATTCCTGTTGCGTGACGATCGAATACAGGGGCAGTTTATGCTGTCAGATTCTTATGCCGGTGTTTGCAAGCACGTTGTTGCTGGTAGCTTCAGTACAGCAATGTACCGAATAATTTGTCGTTGATAAGCCTGACACAAATTCTCGTCCTACAGCACTGTTGTAACATCAACAAAAGCAAAACGAGGATAATGGAATGTAGTCGAATTAATTCGCGAGATGCTGAGGATATTAGATTAGGAAACGAGACACTTAAAGTAGTAAAGGAGTTTTGCTATTTGGGGAGCAAAATAACTGATGATGGACGAAGTAGAGAGGATATAAAATGTAGACTGGCAATGGCAAGGAAAGCGTTTCTGAAGAAGAGAAATTTGTTAACATCGAGTATTGATTTAAGTGTCAGGAAGTCATTTCTGAAAGTGTTTGTATGGAGCGTAGCCATGTATGGAAGTGAAACATGGACGATAAATAGTTTGGACAAGAAGATAATAGAAGCTTTCGAAATGTGGCGCTACAGAATAATGCTGAAGATTAGATGGGTAGATCACATAACTAATGAGGAGGTATTGAATAGGATTGGGGAGAAGAGAAGTTTGTGGCACAACTTGACTAGAAGAAGGGATCGCTTGGTAGGACATGTTCTGAGGCATCAAGGGAGGGCAGCGTGGAGGGTAAAAATCGTAGATGGAGACCAAGAGATGAATACACTAAGCAGATTCAGAAGGATGTAGGTTGCAGTAGGTACTGGGAGATGAAGAAGCTTGCACAGGATAGAGTAGCATGGAGAGCTGCATCAAACAAGTCTCAGGACTGAAGACCACCACCACAACAACAACAACAACAACAACAACAACAGCACTGTTGCAAAACTTCATATCGTATTCGGTGTGTGGTGTCCGGCCAGACACCACACTTGCTAGGTGGTAGCCTTTAAATCAGCCGCGGTATGTTAGTATACGCCGGACCCGCGTGTCGCCTCTATCAGTGATTGCAGACCGAGCGCCGCCACACGGCAGGTCTAGCCTAGAGAGACGCCCTAGCACTCGCCCCAGTTGTACAGCCGACTTTGCTAGCGATGGTTCACTACCTACATACGCTCTCATTTGCAGAGACGACAGTTTAGCGTAGCCTTCAGCTACGTCATTTGCTACGATCTAGCAAAGCGCCATATTCTTCAAGAATGTATTCTGAACTGATAATATTGTGAATCATGTACGGTCAAGAGCGACGTTCATCATTAATGGATTTAAGTTAAGTATCAAACTAATTAAGCCGCTTTCTGAATTCTTTGTCATGTTCCAGACCTCACGTCAGTATAGTTCTTCCCTCCTCACGCCAGCCTGCGTGAGCTAAAACGCGTGCATTTCGGCCTCCTCTAGCAACACGATGATGGCTCTTCAGCCATCACAACACGGTGTATAAAACTACATACATAGGGTGTATTGGATAAGACTACACATATTTTATTTGTGACTGAGGACGGCATACTGAAAATCATTTACGTCATTTGCCGAATAATTACTAGAATGATGCAAAATTACTACAAAATTGCTGAGAAAACAGGATTACATGTTAATGAAGAAAAGACAGAATACCTGCCCATAAGTAAGAAAACCGGAAAAGATGCACCTCTGGGCTGTAGATGGATTCAATTTCAAGACTGTTGACCACTTCAAGTACCTAGGAAGTCTTTTTAGTAATAACAACAGAACAGATATAGAAATAGATGCCCGTTTATCAAAAGCAAACAAGACACTTTTTCCAGAATGAGATTTTCACTCTGCAGCGGAGTGTGCGCTGATATGAAACTTCTTGGCAGATTAAAACTGTGTGCCGGACCGAGTCTCGGTCCGGCACACAGTTTTAATCTGCCAGGAAGTTTCAAGACACTTTTTAGTGTCATCAAAATTCTGAAACGTCCCCTTAGAAAAATTATACATGACTGTGATTAAACTGACACACAATATTTTTAGCGCAACGCAATCTGACTTTTAATAATCCCTACAAAATAATGGCCCTGACTAACAATAACCTATACCTTTCATGAATCACTTACCTCACAAAAATCTTCATTGCTCGAACTACTGCAATACTTCGAGCGCCACTACTCCCAGCTAAATAAAAGATTCTAACTACAGAAGGGACTAACTACTGATGGGCGTAGTTAGCAAAATGAATGATTTTGATAGACAACAAACAATGAATTTACCGTAATAGTATTCAAAAGTCATATTATATATATATATATATATATATATATATATATATATATATATATATATATATATATATATATATATATAGCAGTTCATGACATCCAGTCTTACAAATTTACTGCCTCTGATGGACACACGTCCAGATCATCCACTCTCAAAACTCCGCCATTTCTCTCCCCACATCCACCACTGCTGGCGGCTCACCTCCAATTGCACAACGCTACGCGCTGTTAACAGCCAACTGCCCAACACTACAATAGCAAATTCCAACAATGCAAACCAGGCACAGACTGCACACAGCACAGTCAGTGATTTTCGTATAGAGCGCTACATGGCGTTTTCAACATAAAAACCTAAACAGCCTACTTACAATTTTAAGAAAAAGATCACTTAGCAGTAACTTCAAAATCCGCTTTTATCAATCGGGCATTATACCTGTGATGTATTATGGAAGTGAAATACTAATATTTAGAAAGAAAGATGAAGAAAAACTGTTAATATTCGAAAGTAGAGTACTAAGGAATATTTTAGGACCTGTATACGACGAAATAACATGGAATTGAGAATAAGAAGAAATGAAGAATTAAGAGGGCTGTACAAACACCGTAACATCATCGAAGAGCTCAAGAGTAGAAGGTTGAATTGGTCCGGCCATATAGAAAGAATGACAGAGTATAGACTACCTAGCATGGCATTCAGCAGAATAATAGTTGGAACAAGAGGAAGAGGGAGACCCAGAATCAGATTGCGGGATAATTCGGGAGGACATAACTAGGATGGACAGCAACAGCAACTGGACAAACAGCGCACTGGACAGACGGAAGTGGAAGAGGCTCATAGAGCGTATGGTCGATAAGGCCCTTGCCGCATGCAAAGCAAAGCAAGCCGAATAATAATTATAGGTGTTACAAGTCGTATGTTTCAGATTGAGTAGTACCTTCAAGTGTATGTGTCACAAGAAAGCCATTAACGTTCATTCCCCCCCCCCCCCCCTGGCAGCAGGTCAGATATAAGGGTGCATGTATTGAAGGGTGGACGCGGGTAGTGGCATACCGCCAGGCTTCGTTCATCTCGAGCCCCAGGTATTGCCATACACAACGTGTTTCCGTAAGAGCGCGCAAAAATATAATAGGAATTAGATTCAAATGGCTCTCAGCACTACGGGACTTAATATCTGAGGTCACCAGTCCCCTATAACTTAGAAATACTTAAACCTATCTATCCTAAGTATATCACACACATCCATGCCCGAGGCAAGAGTCAAACCTGCGACCGTAGCGGTCGTGCGGTTCGAGACTGAAGCGCCTAGAACCGCTTGGCCACAGCGGCCGGCTAGGACGTAGAGAATGCTGCACTGAAGAATCTCAGGAAGGGAACCTGCAGTCGGAGAAGCCAGTTTAAGGGGATATGGAAGTAAACTCGTCTACCGTTTTGTTTAGCATTACTGTTTTCCAGCTTATTTACAACTGACATGCACACAGGTTTACACATACTGTGCTGTTTATTTACATGTACAATCTTAATTTCGTGCAAGGAAACAGGGAGGAAGAGCCTGTTTACTAGGAAGTCATGATGAAGGTTTTGTTTATTTTCCTTGTCCACAAGGTGGCTCTTTTGTATCGTATTTAAATTGTTCCATGACAGAATGCGCTATGAATCAACGACAGACCGATTTATTACTCGGTGCTATTCAGAGACGTACAGCACAATACGATGGAGCAGTACCGGTACAGTTTCGCAGAACTCGCTGAATGCACCTTATGTGTGGGCAAATGTGTTGCAATGCTCTCGGCACTGAAAGGCTGTGCAGGGAACGGTTTCATTACAGGCATTATCCGGCATGACGAGTGTTTCTGTCGATCGACGAATGTGAGAGACTGGTTCATTGGGAAGAAGAAACGAGGGGCCTGCAACATGAGGACCACCAGCACACCCAATTTTGAAGAGGAGGTAGAGCAACGTGTTGCAGCGGACCCCACTACACGTACTCTCTGCATTGCATGTGAAATGGGGGCACCACATACAAGCATGAGGCGAGTACTCCACAAACAACGTTTACACCCATATCATCCACAATGAGTTAATGCAGTGCTTGCGACTGACTTAGCACCAAGAGTCACATTGCATCAGTGGATCCTACAATAATGGACTGCTCGACTAATTTCCCCAAAATGGTGTTGTACACTGATGAGGTATCATTTGATGATGGTATTTCGAACAGCAGGAATAGCCATGTGTGGGATGAGGACCCTGACGCTGTAGTAGAGTCATACTATGAAGTACATTTTACTGAGAATATCTGTGTCAGTATTTTAGGCAATAATCTCACTAGCCCATATCTTTCACCTGATCGTCTGAATGTCCACCTGCACTTGAAGTTCGTGCAAAGAGTTGCACCTGAGCTGTTAGAGAATGTGCCCTTGGCTGTTCATGAGAGGATGTGGGTACATGACAGAGCACAACCTCACTTAAGGGTGGATGTCTGCAGCCATCTCAGTGCTGTATTTCCCAGTTCCTGGGTTGGAAGGCGAGTTCCTATTCCATGACCTGCAATGTCACCTGACCTGAAGCCCCCTTGATCATTTAGTACAGGGATATCCTAAGTCACTTTTGTGTGAGATCCCAGTGGATAGGGCGATGGAATTAGTTGCCACAATTGTAGCTGCCTGTGATAATAGTGGGGCAAAAGGGACACAAGCACATTTTGTTAGTGCAGGTTGCCTACATCAGGGGCAGGTATGCACTCAAGGGCAAAACAATAAGTTTGCCCCCTGAGTGCATACCTTCCTTTGATGTAGGCAACCTGCACTAACAAAATGTCCTCATGTCCTTGTTGCCCTGCTACTTGTGATGTGATTCAAAACACTCCAGGGATATTCACCAGGCTGCTTCAGAAACGTTTTCACTGGTGTCATGCTTGCAGTGAGATTGATGGCAGTCAGTTTCAGCACATTTTGTAGGGTACAGTATAAATGGTATGTTCACTGTGTTGATGATGGTATGTGCAATTAACTGTAACTAATATCAATAAAAAGTACACAGTAATGTGATTTTATTCCTATTATCTCCATAAGCTGACTTCTCCGGCCCCAGGTTACCTACCTCAAGTTGTTCAGTGGAGCATGATTGATGACCTCAGCAGTTTGGTCCCATAGGAACTTACCACCACTACTTCAGTCGAGCAACCTCTATGTCCTGTTAAATTTTTGCACGCTCTTACGGAAATACCTGGTAGAAAACATCTGCTCATAAACTCTGTTACTCGTTTATGGGAAAAATGTTCGATACAAAGGAAAAAAACACTGAACATACTGACGTATGAACATATCAACGTACCACATATAAAAATATCAGCACTTTTATCCGTTACATCCTGTGTGTATTGTATACAGGGTGTTCCTTTGTTTTTTCACTTGAGACAACTAAGCATCCCGAAAACGACGCATTTTACGAAAAAAGTTCTTGGTGGAAAGTTGGTATTACATAAGTGAACATTAGTCTGTGCTACGATTGGCCACCTCGTAATCACCCTTTATGCGTGGGCGGGGTCAACTTTGTATTTTCAAACGGGAACCCAACGTTTTTACTGCATATTCGGATTCTATGCCAAAGAATACATACAGCTTACTGAAACCATTGCTTTCCGTTCGTCGTGTATGATGCTGTACTAGTCAAATATCAAGTGTGCTTGTTTTTCGAATTAAGAATCGACGCATTTGATTCTATATTTTATTTAAATTTCATGTACATGTAAATCTTTGTGTTTCAATGATTGATATATACATGTATGTTCGAAATTTACTACAGTGTTGGAAATGTGATTGTAAAGTACAAATAACATGGCTAGGCGTTGACATTTCCGCCATGTAGTCTACTTGTGGGATACTGTGGTTTTGTGTTCCCTAAGGGATTGATTATAGAGAGCAATAAAGCGTCTTAATGCTTGATTTCGATTGCCACCTTCGAACCCTACCATCAGGATGACTGATTTCGTTGCGTGTGTTCATCTAACCGCCGTAAAGTCTCGCGTTGGCTGCTATGCAGCTACTGGCGTAGCGCAAACCACAACCATTGTAACAAGGTGAAATGTCCGTGGAGTGACAGGACAGGCGCATCTGCCCTGGATACACATGTATCGTGCAAACACTGGCAAGCTCGCCCCATCCCCTCCACCCCCCCTTCGCCACTGCATTGCCGGGGAGGGGCGGGGGGGGGGGGGGGCTTCATAAGCAAGAACATCGAACCCTTCGGCTCCATTCTTCTCGTGAAGCCTGTTCAGACACAACTGGCTGAAGAATGTATCTGTTACGGAGGGGATGGAAATAATTGTAATTTATGGCGAGGCTGCAATAAGTACCGCAGTGGAGCGAGGCAAGGGTACTCGCCGATATCAAGCAGTCCGATGGGAACAGAAAACACTTCCATCCACATTGATGTACCTGGAACACGCTTCTAACCAGACACTGAAATGGCTAGCCAAATTATACTGCACAATCAAATTTGTAACCAAAAGTAAATTTAAAAGATCTATATCAACCGTTAGAATCCAAAGCCTTACATTTACATAATAAATAATTGTAGAATCAAATGCGTCGCTTGTTAATTGTAGAAAAAACACAGTTTATGTTTTACGAGTACAGCGGCATCCACCACGAATGGAAATAATGGCTTGAATAAGCCACATGTACTTTTTTGGCGTAGATTCCGAATATATAATAAAAACGTGGGTTTCCTCGTTTGAAAATACAAGGTTGACCCCGCCAACGCAAGGAAAATTGGAAATTGGTCGTAAGGTAATATGGGACCAAACTGCCGAGGTCATCGGTCCCTAACCTTACACATTCCCTGTTAGACTGTTTGGCAGTAGATAAGGCCCAATGATATGGTCACCAATTGTTCCAGACCAGGAGTTAACACCGGCTCCGTGTTGGCGATTTGAATCACCCTCACACGCAGATTTTATTAAATCTAGACATATATGTTGTGAAGAAATAATATTCCGTCTCTAGTAAACGAGCATTGAGCCGTGAATAGCACCAAGCTCGGAAATAGCACTTGCAAATACACTACTGGCCATTAAAATTGCTACTCTACGAATATGACGTGCTACAAACGCTAAATTTAACCGACAGGAAGAAGATGCTATGATATGCAAATGATTATCATTTCAGAACATTCACACAAGGTTAGCGCCGGTGGCGACACCTACAACGTGCTGACATTAGGAAAGTTTCCAACCGACTTCTCATACACAAACAGCAGTTGACCGACGTTGCCTGGTGAAACGTTCTTGTGATGCCTCGTGTAAGGAGGATAAATGCGTGCCATCACGCTTCCGACTTTGATAATGGTCGGATTATAGCCTATCGCGATTTCGGTTTATCGTATGGTCGAGATCCAATGACTGTTAGCAGAATATGGAATCGGTGGGTTCAGGAGGGTAATACGTGCTGGATCCCAACGGCCTCGTATCACTAGCAGTCGAGATGACAGGCATCTTATCCGTATTGCTGTAACGGATCGTACAGCCACGTCTCGATCCCTAGGTCAACAGATGGGGACGTATGCAAGACAACAACCATCTGCATGAACAGTTCGACGACGTTTGCAGCAGCTTGGACTATCAGCTCGGAGACCGTTACTGCGGTAACCCTTGACGCTGCATAACAGACAGGTGCGCCTGCGATGGTGTACTCAACGACGAACCTGGGTGCACGAATGGCAAAACGTCATTTTTTTGGATCGATCAAGGTTCTGTTTACAGCTTCGTGATGGTCGCATCCGTGTTTGGCGACATCGCGGTGAACGCACATTGGAAGCGTATATTCGTCATCGCCATAATGGCGTATCACCCGGCTTGATGGTATGGGGTGCCATTGGTTACACGTCTCGGTCACCTCTTGTTCGCATTGACGACACTTTCAACAGTGAACGTTACATTTCAGATGAGTTACGACCCGTGGCTCTACCCTTCATTCGATCCCTGTGAAACCCTACATTTCAGCACGATAATGCACGACTGCATGTTGCAAGTCCTGTACATGCCTTTCTGGATACAGAAAATGTTCGACTTCTACCCTGGCCAGCACATTCTCCAGATCTCTCACCAACTGAAAACGTCTGGTCAATGGTGGCCGAGCAACTGGCTCGTCACAATACGCCAGTCACTACTCTTGATGAACTGTGGCATCGTGTTGAAACTGCATGGGCAGATGTACCCGTACACGCCATCCAAGCTCTGTTTGACTCAGTGCCCAGTCGTATCAAGGCCGTTATTACGGCCAGAGGTGGTTGTTCTGGGTACTGATTTCTCAGGATCTATGCACCCAAATTGCGTGAAAATGTAATCATATGTCAGTTCTAGTATAATATATTTGTCCAATGAATACCCGTCTATCATCTGCATTTCTTCTTGGTGTGACAATTTTAATAGCTAGTAGTGTACTAAGCACATTGCTACAACTTTACTGTACAATGGACGCACCAAAGGCACAAAATACTTACGTGCAACTTTTCGGCCTCTCTGAGGCGTCTCTCGATGGCCGCAAACGGGGAATTATGTGGGTTACGTCCGCTCGGAAAAAGTTCCGCATACAGTCTTGCAGCAACTCTCCAACTGCAGCCCACTTTGCCATATGCAAGCACCATGTCGGCCATGTCTGCAGCTATGTGTTGAACTGCCGTGAGAAACGTTACTGCAGTGGCAGACCACAGACGTTTCTCAGTAGGATACGCACAAGGACTGCGCGAGGATTATAGCCTTTCTCTGCCTCGTGATGACTGGGTGTTGTGTGCTGTCCTTAGGTTAGTTAGGTTTAAGTAGTTCTAAGTTCTAGGGGACTGATGACCATAGATGTTAAATCCCATAGTGCTCAGAGCCATTTGAACCATTTTTTTGATTATGGCCCGTGCCCAGGAATGTTAGTAGGCTCCGGTCGTCCATCCGCGGTACACCGATGTCTAAATGATTGGATACATTCCGTACTCACTCACCAAAACGCTTGTTGTCAGACTTCGACGCTCTCCAGCGCTCAAGTCGTGCTTTTCCGGATATGAGCTGCTTCTTCAAAACCGATCAGTTTGCCTTTCCACACAACATAGTAAACTTTGCCGGTGGTTTTTAGCGACATTCAATATATGTGGTAAATCAGAATTCCACTGACAAACTTTCAGAGCTGGGAATATAGAGAGGTGGCAATATGGACCAAAACAAGAAAAAAATGTCCAGTAAATGTGGGCACCAAAACGCATACTTGAACAGCTGTGAGCACTTGTTCGGTAGAAAAAGATGTGTTTGACATCAGCGAAGATGAACATGTACTCACAGCTCTTAAGGCATGCATTTTAGAGCCCAAGTTTACAGGATATCTTTTTCTTCTTTCGGTGCATACTATGTGCTCTGGAAGTTATTCGGTGAAGTCCGTATTCACGTATGTTCAGCTATTGCGACATAAACACCGCTAGGTCGGGTTTCCGTCGTTGTATCAGGCTTTTCAGTCTTCACTTATTTCCACAAAGGCTGTTTAAACACTACTCAATGATTTGCGCTACTGAACAACGAACTCTCAGTGCCAGCAATTTGGTTAAAAAAAATGGTACGCTTCAACGACAGTTTGAATAGCTGCGGCTGGTCCCGGCAGTCATGGGTGTTGTGTGCTGTCCTTAGAATAATTTAGGTTAAGTAGTGTGTAAGCTTAGGGACTGATGACCTTAGCAGTTAAATCCCATAAGATTTCACACACATTTTTTAAATAGTTGAATCAGGTGGTTGCATATAGGTGCCTCTGCACAGACTGAGTAAATAGAGGTCAGTGTCAACGTTCATTCCACTTGCAGTGCTTTACATTTATCGTACCCATTTATGAAATCTGGTAAAGAATGCCGTGGATAACTTCCTTTGTAGAACAGTACACTCTGAGAAATTTAATTTTACTTGCAGGTGCAAGAACAAGCTCCTAATGTCTAGGAAACACTTATTGTATTCGTGAAAATGACACAAAATACATCAAATCTACTCAAGAGGGTATTTCAGATTCTCCGTGTTAAACGTCTAAGAGCGGCACGTCACGTCACGGGGAAAAAGTGTCCACTAACGCCCCCTGGTGACGCTAGGTACACTTTAGTATTCGCCGGCTGTGGGAGGACGAGATTCACCGAACTAGCAGGGTCTACCGACCAGGTGTGCTGCATTTGCACAGTGTCATTTTGAACAAGAAAACGTTAACAATGACTCTCTAAGCAGAGAAAGATATTTCAGCAGCGAAACAGGAACTTTCGTTTTGCTTGGGCTTTTCGCATTGACAAGCAATATGTATTGCATACATGCACCGCAGAATGCCTATGCTCTGCCGCCTCTAAGGGGCGTAAACAAAACAGAAGGATGCCTTGCGTCCCAAGGATGCGTCAGCGAACGTTTCCTCTCGTAACAGTTGTTACCCCCGTCACTTAATCTGTCAACCTTTACACGTTCGATGCAAAAGACTTTGAGACACCCTGTGTATAATATCTGTCTGAAACTTATCCAGTAATAAGTACTTGCAGTGTACAAAAAGACGAATATACATTCGCTTAAATGACTGATTGTCATTATGCTGGACGGTTATAATTAAAGTGCAGTTACTCACAGAGGTCCAGTGTGGGCTGTAATTACCGTATTGCAGCGAAACTTGATATATAAGATAATGCGTTACGCGAAGCCAATTTACACTGAAAAAAATTAGTTCCAGTTTTAGCCACCAGGTGCAAATCTGGCACTATACAGAATCTCGTCGACGTCTCCAGTGCTTATATTGAACAAATTGTGTGGGCAGCAGTTAACGATAAAGGCAACATTATGCCTTTCTTACTTGTTTGACCTTACCTACTCACGTTCCGTTCCCAATACATTACTTATGGAAACATTTCTATACATCTTACTTGCATTCAAAGGCTCGGATTTGCACCTGGTGGCCAAAACATTTTTTTTTTTTTCCCAGAGTAATTCGTTTCCGAGACCCGCCAGGTTAGCCGAGCGCGCTAACGCGCTGCTTCCTGGACTCGGGTAGGCGCGCCAGCCCCGGATTGAATGCGCCCGGCGGATTACCGACGAGGGCCGGTGTGCCGGCCAGCCTGGATGTCGTTTTAGGCGGTTTTCCACATCCCCCTCGGTGAATACTGGGCTGATCCCCACGTCACGCCTCAGTTACGCGGCTCGCAGACATCTGATCACTTTCGCACTATTCCACAGATTACACTCGTCGCAGACAGTTGGGGTACACTGATTCCTTCCCGGGCAGTACGGGGTGGTGGGAGGAAGGGCATCCAGCCACCCCTTCAGCTAACATTGCCACATCCGATTAACCGTGCCGACACTGCGTATCCGCGGGAAAAACGGCACAAGCAAAGGAAAAAAAGAAAAGTAATTCGTTTCCGAATTAACTCATTAGTATATCTACGAAGTTTCGCTGCAGTACAATAATTACAGCCCCCCCTTGTAGCCGCTCAGTGTCATTCAATACGATCACGACGACACCCCTCCATGGACGTTAACACTCGTGGTGTCACTCGCCTTCATACATGGCAGTGGACGTTTGAGAATTCGTGACGCTAGCTCAATGGTCGTCAGTTGATTTAAATGTATTTCCCGGCTGACTCTTAATTCAATTACTGCATCGGGGGTGAGGAGAAGGAACAGCATTATGCGTATTTAGATGTTCGATTAATCTGAATGTTTTGCAATGTTCCAGCGATTCTATTCGAACTCTATGCTGATGTACCAACAAGGACAATTTTCGCAGATAAACATGCAAGTACGTAATGGATGTTCAGTTTCTCAATATACTTCGTCGCACTCACACATTATACATCCGCTGTAAGAACAATTTCATGCATTTACAATTTTGGTGTCCCGCAGTGTTGGTTGGCTAAATATTATGACGATACGTTGCATACAACTTCCGCAGATATTGTTTATCATGTAGTGAATACTACGTAATGAAGTTAAAATCGTGGATAAAATTGAAATGTAGTTTGTTTATTAACACTTCTCTTTTCACTAATTAAATATGAAATATGAATCGGGATTGGAGGTGATGATCCTATCCTTCTTTTTTAGTATTTTAGGTCCCCGTTAATTAATATCTGGTAGTAAATAAGCAAACTATTTTTTAGGCTGGCGCGTTGTTTGTATCAGTTACCCCCGCAACCGTCCACGGATAAGATTCTCCGCGAACACGCGTTTCACCATTTTATAAAATGCAGAATTACGTAAACTATAGGTTTCCGTTGCGCACAACTTTCGTGGGTTGCACAACCATAATAGTTTCCCAAGAGTATTTTTCCCAGCTAACACAAAGTTCGAATTATGTTGTCGGATTCATTTTCACTTCACCCGACAATAAACGTCTCTGGTCACTTCGTCACACGTAATGTATTGTGGCAGTAATATTTTTCATGTCTGGTGCAAAGTGATACCAAAAGTGCGCGAGAGTTTTTTTTGGTCATGTGTTGTTTTTTATCTTTGCCGTAAGACTATAGAGGCTCCTAGTTTTTGTTACTTCTCTTTTGTCTTTTTAGTTCCTTCTCATTGTGAGTTTTTACGAGTAAATATTTTTTCGTTAACTAATTACACCGGACGGCTATGCAATTATTTGTTGGAAGCAAGTCACCTACACTATATTAAACGTGCTTGAAGAGTCTTTAAATAATCTCCTTAACGAATTTCGCAGTCGCGTACGACTTTTTCATCGACTAGCCCGATCGCGATAGCTGAAGGTAGAGAGTTCAATAATGTGTTACATGTTCTTTTATATGTATTAAAAAACAAACGCGCCCCTATATCTTTCTGTCCCGCTTGGTCTTTGCTACTTTGTTTTTTATTACTTTCCATTATTTTGCTTCTTAGTAATACTGCGCAGTTATTAAAGTTTCGTGTTACTTTCCCCTTTTTAATTCTTCCCCGATTTTAACTAATATGATGCTAATTGACACGCCTGCCCGCAAAGTACCGTTATACACTGGAGTAGTGGCAGTTTAATTATAACCATCCAGTTGTGTAGCAAAGATAAAAAGTGTGAACTCTAAGTTTTCGTGTGCATTTAGAGGAAGTTGCAGATAGTGGAAACCTTTTCCCGCGGCAGAAGGAACTGGGTAAAATTTCGCGAGCGGTGACTAATGCCCTAATTAGCACTGCGGATTGGGTTCTTGAAACGGACGGGGCGACAACCCATCTTAGAAGAAAGACCGTTTAAATTGTCGACCATAAGCCAACGGTATACGCAAAGTAACAGAGACACCGGCTCCGTGAAGTCACGCAGTCGTCAGGCGCTCTACTCGTATCTCCCGTAGGCTACGGCGGTGGCCGCTGCAGGCTGTCAGAGGAGCTGCAGCAAGTGGCTGGGTATGCGCGCGGCAGCGGCACGTGACTTCTGGGAGCGGTCCCGCGTCTCGAGCGCTGTGGGACTGACGGCCGTGACGGCCGCACTCGCGCCATATCTCGCCGAGTCAATTTCGTTTTCAATTAGGCCGGACTCACAAATCGCGGGCCCGGCGCCCGGCTGACGCCACTCGCTCGTCCTCTTCTCCCCTCCCATCCCCACCCCTCCCCTCCTCCTCTCCCAGGCCCGGCCACTGTGCCGGATTTAAGCTGATGGCCCAAGGGACCTTCGTCTCTCTCTCTGTCTCTATCTCCTCTCCGTCATTCTTTCCCTTCCGGCACTCAGGACGACGTCCCCGTCGCCGTAGCTCGTAGAACGGACTCAGACCTTTCTTACCGTAATTGTATCTTTCGCCAAGTGTCGGGGAAGCGACGTGAAAATATTTGATAGCTGCCCTTTCGCTAATGAAGTTCAGTAATGTCCCTGCCC
Organism: Schistocerca serialis cubense; assembly: GCF_023864345.2. Taxonomy (NCBI): domain Eukaryota; kingdom Metazoa; phylum Arthropoda; class Insecta; order Orthoptera; family Acrididae; genus Schistocerca; species Schistocerca serialis. The sequence continues at coordinate 745,947,211 of NC_064643.1, forward strand.
GTGCTGTAGTTGCGAGGCGAAGACGATGCCTGAGGGGATCAGGACGCCGCGCTGTTGACGTCTTTCAGCTGGCGGGGTTTTCTTCTAGTAGCAGTAAATCACGCGTTGGATCTGCACAAATATGTCATCTGACGGTAACTTTTTTATAGTTAATGCGTTATTATATCTAACCTACCAGAAACTGATTGCAGCATTCTTCGTACCGTAAAACTGGGCAACTTTGTGACAGTGTTAGGAATTTTTGTATTATATGTACGGCGACATTTACTTTGCGCCGGCCGGAGTGGCCGAATGATTCTAGGCGCTACAGTCTGGAACCGCGCGACCACTACGATCGCAGGTTCGAATCCTGCCTCGGGCATGGATGTGTGTGATGTCCTTAGGTTAGTTAGGTTTACATAGTTCTAAGTTCTAGGGGACTGATGACCTCAGATGTTAAGTCTTAATAGTGCTCAGAGCCATTTACTTTGCACGTGTATGGATCTTTTTGTAACCTTTATCCCTTAATACTTATGTCAGTAAAGTTTTATGTATAGTGACGTATTCAGAATATGAAACATTAACTGTCACAGAGTTACCCCTCACCCCACACCCCTCCGCAGCTCAGGACAATATTGTGACACGAGGTCTAAGGGAGGTAGAGTAGAGTAGTGTAGAGTAAAGTAATATTCATCTGCCCGGCCGGTTAGCCGAGCGGTCCAACGCATGGCTTTCTGGAGCGGAAATCCGCCCGGCGGAGTCGTGTCAAGGTCCGGTGAGCTGGCCACTCTGTGGATGGTTTTTTGGCGGTTTTCCATCTGCCTAGGCGAATGTGAGCTGGTTCCCCTTATTCCGCCCCAGCTACACTATGACGACGATTGCTGCGCTAACAAGTTCTCCACGTACGCATACACCACCATTACTCTACCACGCAAACATAGGGTTTACACTCGTCTGGTGTGAGACGTTCCCTGGCGGGCTCCACCGGGGACCGAACCGCACGATAACCCTGGGTTCGGTGTGGGGCGGCGGAGGGGTGAAGTGGACTGCGGCAGTCGTCGTGGGGTTGTGGACCACTGCGGCTGCGGCGGGGACGGAGCCTCTCCGTCGTTTCTAGGTCCCAGGTTAACATACAATACCATACAACAATATTCATCTGCCACAAAGATGGAATGACCTAGTGTTTCTTTATGATACACTCTTATTAAAAAATTGTTCAAATGGCTCTGAGCACTATGGGACTTAACATCTATGGTCATTAAACCCCTAGAACTTAGAACTACTTAAACCTAACTAACCTAAGGACATCACACAACACCCAGTCATCACGAGGCAGAGAAAATCCCTGACCCCGCCGGGAATCGAACCCGGGAACCCGGGCGCGGGAAGCGAGAACGCTACCGCACGACCACGAGCTGCGGACCACTCTTATAAGTTTGTAACGAATTTGCTCGGCTTTATGAGACAAAAAAGAAACAAAGAAAACTAAGTCATCCATGTTTAATTCGATATTCCAGCAACTGTATCATGTATCTAGAAACAAAGTTGTGATACGAAAGAAAACATGCATTTGCTACTAAACCATCCACAGATGTCTCTAATTTCATTAATGACACTTGTTTTCCACAACATCGGCTGTCACACTTGTTTTGTAGATACGTATACTGTCACGAAGTTACCATTATAGAATACGGAAATAAACGTTTTCTACTTTCCAGTGACGGAAGAATTTTTTCTAAACTTTACCTCTTGTGTAGAATTGTCTGCACATATAACTTATTTACATTAAATCAGTTTCAATTAGCTCTTATCGGCAGTAGTAGATAGTTTCCAAGAAATATACAAAAACACACTTCCACTTGCAAGTAAGATGGGTTAATGATCATCTCAGGTGTAATGCATATACTTGTAGCTTCTGTCACTAACTACAGCATTATACAATATCACGCAGCAGCGGAGCTACAAATGTTGAATTCTGACTCAAGTTACAGTAGTTAAGAATGAAACCTAGAACACGCTTTTTTCAAGAACATTTTCTTTGACCCACCTCTGAAAATTAATATTTAATTTGTTTACAACAATTTCAAATTAATAATAATGTGGGTCGACATGTGAAAATTAAAATTTGAAATTGAGTTCATTTCATTTGTTCATAACTGCGTGTTTTCTTGGCCTTTTGAATTCCTGAGTGAATAGCCGGCCGATGTGGCCGAGCGGTTCTAGGCGCTTCAGTCTGGAACCGCCTGACCGCTACGGTCCCAGGTTCGAATCCTGTCTCGGGCATGGATGTGTGTGATGTCTTTAGGTTAGTTGGGTTTAAGTAGTTCTAAGTTCTAGGGGATTGATGACCTCAGATGTTAAGTCCCATAGTGCTCAGAGCCATTTGAGTGAATATATTCAATTTTTTGGAAAACGAAATATGTGGACCATATTCTATACACATGATGGCGTTATGGACCAAGTATAGACCTCTCGAAAACCGCAGTTCTAGCAAATTTAAAGTTCAGACATACAATTATGATGACTTTTCTACAAATAACCATGTCCCACGTAGCAATTGAGTACAGATTTTAAAAAATCTCCCCAAAATGGAGGCTTTAAAATCCCTCCAACATATGCTCGGCTCACTGCCTTACACACCAGTCATAAGATGCTCGCGTACGTCATTGTGAACTGCAGTCTCATGGTCAGCGGATTCATCCTTATTTCACGCAGCACGCAGTAAGCCTAACAGCATTTGTTGTTGGCGTATGTTTCTTGCGATACTGCAGTCGACTCTGACGTGTTATTCGTAGTTACGAATTTTATATCTTACGACGGCGCATAAGGAATCTAAATCGATAAAAAAAAATGGTTCAAATGGCTCCGAGTACTATGGGACTTAACATCTGAGGTCATCAGTCCCCTAGAACTTAGAACTACTTAAACCTAACTAACCAAGGACATCACACACATCCATGCCCGAGGCAGGATTCGAACCTGCGACCGTAGCAGTCGCGCGGTTCCGGACTGAAGCGTCTAGAACCGCTCGGCCACCGCGGCCGGCTTAAATCGATCATGTGTTAGTAAAAATACTTTGCGACGGAAACAAAAGAAACTTTTATGTTACTGTTAGTAGTTTTATCACATAATGACGCGATCGCACTCCCAGAGGAATCTTACCAAAATGATGCTGGCTGAAAAGAATACGCACAAACCGAACATTAGGTGCTAATAAATACGGTCCGAAGAAGCTCGAATAGTTTCTAGTATAAATTACTATCAATCTCCATTGGCCGAATTAAACTACCTGTTGTAAAAGCCAATTATGAGATTGATGACAGTAATGTGCCTCTTTGGCGTGAAATGATCGCGGAAGTTTGCTGTCTCATTAGAAGGCTGCATGTTTTAAGATTACTCACGGCGACGTTTCATTTGTGTTTCCTCCTCTAGCGAGGAGCGCCCGAACTGAAAGCCTCGGACGCGCTTTCTCTTCTTCCATTTGTAATTTCCAATGCGGGGAGCACGTCGAGCTCAAACAGCTCCGGTGGCCAACTTGAGCGTGAAAGCGAAATCCGATGAAATATGTCCTAAATGAGTCGGAAGACGCGGTGGGGAGGAGCGGCGTATGCGACAAGAAAACTGGTCGGATGCCAGCGCCGCTCTGGTTAAAGACCTCCCGCCCTCGTGATACATCGCCATCGACCAGCAGGCGACACAGGCGCTCCATTCCAGCGTCCGGGCGGTCCCAAATCTGAGGGCAGCCGCCTGGTATAAATGCGCCCGCATCGAGGATTTTAATCCCGCGCACCCACGGCAGGGACACTTTAGTGTCTCTGTATCTTAAAAACATTTCTATCTCTCGTTGATATTGTAAACCAAGAAGGCAATTGTTTCTTGTAACTGTAGGAGATGAAATTCCTCTGACACCTCTACAACTGGTATTATGGTGGGCTGATCTTTTCGGAGACTGATTTCATATCCCAATTTTCTCGCTTTCGTGAATTTATGATGTTTTATTTCTAGTGCCACCAGTATCCGCCATAGTGAAAGAACTGGAAGCGGGGTGTAGCAAAGCTAATGCAGTGAGCGCTCAGCTACGATCTACTCTCTTCTGCAAGAAGGAGCGCGACTGCTACGGTTGCAAGTTCGAATCCTGCCTCGGGCATGGATGTGTGTGATGTCCTTAGGTTAGTTAGGTTTAAGTAGTTCTAAGTTCTAGGGGACTGATGACCACAGCTGTTAAGTCCCATAGTGCTCAGAGCCATTTTTTTTGCAAGAAGGAAGGCAGTACCAAGACTAAGTTATTTGTGCACCGTTCAATCTTTCGACCAACTTTGTTGCATGGGAGCGAAAGCTGGGTGGATTCAGGTTACCTTATCAGCAAGGTTGAGGTTACTGATATGGAAGTAGCTAGGAAGACTGCAGGTACTAGTAGACGGGAACAATGGCAGGACGGTGTCCACAATGAGGAAATCAAACTGGGAATGAACTCTATAGATGTAGCAGTCAGGGCGAACAGGCTTAGATGGTGGGGTATTGTTACACGCATGGGAGACGCAAGGTTACCCAAGAGACTCATGGGTTCAGCAGTGGAGGGTAGGAGGAGTCGTGGTAGACCTAGGAGAAGGTACCTGGATTCGGTTAAGAATGATTTTGATGTAATAGGCTTAACATCAGAAGAGGCACCAATGTTAGCACTTAATAGGGGATCATGGAGGAATTTTATAAAGGGGGCTATGCTCCAGACTGAACGCTGAAAGGCATAATCAGTCTTAAATGATGATGATGATGACCAGTATCCGCAGAACGTTTAACTTGAAACTTCTTTCTTTTGGTTGTATTTCCTAGCAATAATAGCGCTTCGTTGTACTGGGTGACCCAAAAGTCCGTTAGCGTTTGAAAGTGCACTAATTCATGGAATAATGTAGGTACAGAGGTTAAAACTGACGCTCATTCCTGAAATGACATAGTAGTTTACTGAAAGCAAAAACGAGGGCACAAACTAGCCCATAGATGGCGCTGGACAGCAACAAATCACAGACGCCGAATTAGAATCGCGCACAAGATGAGCTGTAGTGAGTGAGGGAGTCAGATGCGTCAGCAGTCGCGGCATATTGACATTACCAGAGAAGGCACTATGAATGAAGCTATGCTATGAGAATGAAGTATCCGCTATTGCAGCTTCACGATCCTACTGCCATAAGAAGGGTAGTCGAGAGGGCGAAACTTCTGTAACAAGTGTCGCTTTGATGAAAATGTGGAAACCCCATTGCATGACGAGGAGATCACCGTGCAATCGTGACCGGACTCTTTCTTCGAGGAAATGCGGGTTGCTGCATTTCAAACAGTCGGCGTGGCGGGTGCGAGGTACACTGATATGTTAAAGAACTGCATCACTCCGAGCCATGCTGATAGAAACCTGCTGGAAGATACGACTTTCATGCAGGATGGTGCACCACCCTACGTTGCTACACGTGTGAAAGACCTCTTGTACACATCGTTTGGTGTGGATCGCGTGCTGATCCGCCACTTCCGTCATGCTTGGCCTCCAAGATCCCCAGACCTCAATCCATGTGATTATTGGTAGTGGGGTTGCCTGAAGTCGCAAGTCTACCGTGATTGTCCAACCTCATTAGGCGGTGATAAAAGACAACATCCGACGGCAGTTTCTCACCACACCTAGCAATATGACGTACAGTGCCGTTCGCAACATTGTCCCTTGACCAGTGACAGCCGACATGTTCAACATTATTTTATTATAAAGAACACCATCTTTGTTAGAAACCAATTGCTATGTTAAATATTGCTTTTTTATCATCTGAAGCACCATCTGTTGGACATTTTGAGCACTTTTATGGTTTAAATAAAACCTCACGTCAGTTCAAGCGTACGTGTCAATTTTTACCTCTCTAACTACATTCAAGATGACTGGGTGTTTGTGTTGTCCTCATGATTTCATCATCATCCAGGAAAGTGGCGAAATTGGACTGAGCAAAGGTTGGGAATTTGTACGGCCGCTGGTAACCGCGCAGTTGAGCGCCTCACAAACCAAACATCATCATCATCTAACTACGTTATTCCGTGCACTTTTGAATTTTAAAATGTTAGCGGACACTTGGGTCATCTTGATCTTTGCTTTGGATGTCCGCGTTTACACTGAAACAGAGGTAGTGAAATTACGAGACCATGAACGCTTACTGGAGTAGGAAGTGAAGACGTATGGTGTTGGTGAATTCTAACGGCTATATGTCTTTCACCTCATTTTCCTGTAAGTTTGTTTTTCTAACTTCAATGCCATTTTTTTATCTCTATACACGAAAGACAATGTCCCGAATGAATGACTCACTCACTGATTCATCATCGCCCAGCCGAAGCTGCTAAGGATAGAAACTTGAAATTTGGAGAAGGCGTTGATTTTATACTGCAGGCGTCGTTAAAGAAGAGATGTTCTCAAATTCCACCCTTAAGGGAGTGAAATAGCGGATGAAACGCTTTTTGAAAATATGTCGCTATTAAGGCAATATTGAAGATAGATTAACGAAAACTGGTGTTTTATTTCTCGGTCAGAAATTAAAAAACTACGTGTTTGAGCATTTTCGGTAATTTAACGCCTCTGTGGCTGAAATTGTTTTGAAAACATTTATTACCTAAGAGACACTTACGTATTTTTAATACTACATGTATGAATTTTTTACTTGACTTCTCGGCGATAAATAAAAACATACCTTTTTTTGTTTTTTGGAAATTCAGTCCCTAAGGGGGTGAAATAAGGGATGAAATAATTAGTGGAAATATTTCATTATGAAAGCATTTTTAAAATTAGTTTCTTGAACATGAATACAAAAAGCAATTACAGACATTGGTTGCGAGTGAACATTGATTGAAATCAATGGAAAAACCTGAAAATTTATGCTGGAGTGGGAGTCAAAACCAGGTCTCCTGTATACTAGGCAGAAGCGCTGACCAATGCGTCATCCAGACTCGGTGGTCATCGTAACTGGATGGACTACCCAAGCACGCCTCCCGTCAGAAACAAATTCTCAACTTATCCACATACTTCTAATGTAGTGCCCCTTGCTCATTATTTTGATTACTGGCAGCATTTCGCCAATTCCCGTAAGAGCCTCGTATGCGTCTGCACTGATGAGATCACTGGCCGTCCTCGCCTCAGGGTGGAGAAAAACTGTGTCACAAAATTTTAACCCTGGACAGCTGATACCAGCAGGAACCAAAATTACTAATGTAGTGTAGGTCGACAACGAACAGTTTTTAAACTACGGAAACTTGGCGCCATTCGCTCCGATTCGCTGCGGGATTGCCCTGTGGCCGAATGCTCTGGACAACGCATGACCGCGAATGCTTTTCCTGCCGGAGATTGCGATGTATCGAAGACGGCCCGCACGCTCTGCAGTAGCGCTCCAGCCTTCCACTCTGGGGGCCTGGAAGCGAATCCGCGGTGGTCCCGACACTTCCATTCTAGTTTCATGATAAGACGTTCCGGAAACAAACCAGCCAACAGCTGTTAGTGCGGATACAAAAAGTCTTTTACACATTGTGTCCGCCCTGAAAAGGGCCTTTTTTGTAGCTAGGACATTGTTTACTTATAGAAGGTGCTCGAACGGGCGACCGTCTGATGCGACACAAGCTTGGTAACGTCGAACGGTGTTTTGCCAATCTCTTTCAAAGATTCCTGGCATTGCCCTGATGTGACTGGCGGCATGCTGAATGCGATCCATTAATTCCTCTTCATTTATAGGTGGTTCGCGTCTGGGTAGGTGAACTAGAACCTTGAAAAGTCCCCACAGGATAAACTCCGGTGACGTGTGGTCTGGTGACTGGGGGAGCCATGTCCTGCGAGCACCCAGCCGTCGAAGAGTTCACTTACATATCCGCGAACAGCACAACTGTTACGTGCTGGCGCCCCATCATGCTGCAACCACACGCATAGCCGTACGTCCAGGGGAACATCTTCCAGCAGGCCGTATAGAGTTTCTTGCAAACAGTGAGGGTAATTTGCCGTGATAAGTCGAGGAGGTAGATAGACCGGCCCAATCAGATGGTCACCCCAATGCCTGCTCAAATGTTGAGCGAAAATCGTTCCTGCTGTCCGTGGACGTGCGTGACGTAAGGATTTCCCCTTGTCCAGTAATGAACGTTTCGAGAGTTGTGAAGGCCATCCAGATGGAAGGTACACTCGTTGGTAAGCAATACAATGGTTGGGAAGTCGGGATTTCGTGCAACACGTCGCAGAAACCATCGGTAAAACCATAGCCTGTGTTCATAGTTCGCCATGGGATTTAGGTTCAAATGGTTCAGAGCTCTATGGGTCTTAACTTGTGGGGTCATGAGTCCCTTAGAACTTAGAACCTACTTAAACCTAACTAATCTAAGGACATCACACACATCCATGCCCGAGGCAGGGTTCGTACCTGCAACCGTAGTGGCCGCACGGTTCCAAGCTGTAGCGTCTAGAACCGCTCGGCCACTCCGGCCGACCGGGATTTAGGTCCTGGACAAAGTGGAAAGCAAATGGATGCTGGCCGTCATCCCTCAAAACATTCCAGACTACCCGATGTGTGACCCCCAAGTCGTGTCCAACAGCTCGAGTACTTGTCGCAGGTGCTTCCTCGAAGCGCTCGAGAACAGTCTAGTCAAATTTGTTTATATGTTCAGATGTGCTAACAAAACTAACGGAGTTCCATTTAAAAAAAACGTAGGTTTGTGTTAAAAAACATACTTCCGTGCATTTTTTTATGGTTTGTATTAACCAATTACACTAGCCCCACTCCTCACGTTCGGTCTGTGGAATCGATTCGTCAGTATTTGATGTGGTTTACGAAATATATCCAGCGGTAATGTTAGGTGACTCACCCTGTATATATATAAAATATATAGTAGAAAGCGTCGGATGCTCTTTAAGGCTATTCGCAGATGATGCAGTTGTTTATACCAAAGTAGCAACTCCACAAGGTAGTAAGAATTTGCAGAACGACCTGGAGAGAATTCATGAATGGTGCAGACTCTAGCCGGCCGCTGTGGCCGAACGCTTCTAGGCGCTTCAGTCCAGAACCACGCGACTCATACGGTCGCAGGTTCGAATCCTACCTCGGGCATAGATGTATGTGATTTCCTTAGGTTACTTAGGTTTAAGTAGTTATAAGTTCAAGGGGACTGATAACCTCAGTAGTTAAGTCCCATAGTGCTCAGAGCCATTTGAACCATTTTGCAGACCCTAGTAGTTGACCCTGAACGTAAATAAATGTAATACATTGAGCATACATAGGAAAAGAAATCCACTACTGTACAGCTACAGTATTGATGACAAACAGCTAGAGACAGCGTCTGCCGTAAAATGTCTAGGCGTAGCTATCCAGAGTGACCTTCAGTGGAATGACCACATAAAACAGATAGTGGGAAAAGCAGACAAGACTCAGATTCATCGAAAGGATCTTAAGAAAATGTAACTCATCCACGAAAGAAGTGGCTTATAAGGCGCTTGTTCGCCCGATTCTTGAGTATTGTTGATCTGTCTGGAATCTCTATGGCCGGCCGAAGTGGCCGTGCGGTTAAAGGCGCTGCAGTCTGGAACCGTAAGACCGCTACGGTCGCAGGTTCGAATCCTGCCTCGGGCATGGATGTTTGTGATGTCCTTAGGTTAGTTAGGTTTAACTAGTTCTAAGTTCTAGGGGACTAATGACCTCAGAAGTTGAGTCCCATAGTGCTCAGAGCCATTTGAACCATTTTTGGGATCTCTATCTGGTAGGACTGACACAGGAGATAGAGGACATCCAACGAAGAGCGGCGCGTTTCGTCACGGGATCGTTTAGCTGGCGAGAGAGCGTTACGGAGATGCTAAACAAATTCCACTGGCAGACGTTACAAGATAGACATTGTGCATCACGGAGGAGAGATTTACTATCGAAATTTCGGGACAGCCCCTTTCAGGAGGAGTCAGACAGCATATTACTTCCTCCCACATACATCTCCCGTATTGACCACAAGGAGAAAATTCGAGAAATTATAGCCAATACAGAGGCTTACCGACAATAATTCATCCAACGCACTATTCGCGAGTGGAACAGGGTTGGAGGGATCAGTTAGTGGTACCGAAAGTACCCTCCACTGCTACACAAGACTAGGTGGGTTGCGGAGTATGACGTAGATGTAGAAAGTAATTGTTGCACGATTCTTGCATACACAGTTAAGCTGAGGTGCGGGTGGTAGGTGCGTCACAGTGTGCGACAGAAATTGTGCGGCAACAGGAACGTACTCCAAATTTGAAGTACGTGGGACATTCCCATTCTTACGAGCAAAACGTCTACATTGCACGCTATATAATATATATATATATATATATATATATATATATATATATATACATATATAATTTCACAATATATATAAATGACCTAGTAGATAGTGTCGGAAGTTCCATGCGGCTTTTCGCGGATGATGCTGTAGTATACAGAGAAGTTGCAGCATTAGAAAATTGTAGCGAAATGCAGGAAGATCTGCAGCGGATAGGCACTTGGTGCAGGGAGTGGCAACTGACCCTTAACATAGACAAATGTAATGTATTGCGAATACATAGAAAGAAGGATCCTTTATTGTATGATTATATGATAGCGGAACAAACACTGGTAGCAGTTACTTCTGTAAAATATCTGGGAGTATGCGTGCGGAACGATTTGAAGTGGAATGATCATATAAAATTAATTGTTGGTAAGGCGGGTACCAGGTTGAGATTCATTGGGAGAGTCCTTAGAAAATTAAGTCCATCAACAAAGGAGGTGGCTTACAAAACACTCGTTCGACCTATACTTGAGTATTGCTCATCATTGTGGGATCCGTACCAGATCGGTTTGACGGAGGAGATAGAGAAGATCCAAAGAAGAGCGGCTCGTTTCGTCACAGGGTTATTTGGTAACCGTGATAGCGTTACGGAGATGTTTAACAAACTCAAGTGGCAGACTCTGCAGGAGAGGCGCTCTGCATCGCGGTGTAGCTTGCTCGCCAGGTTTCGAGAGGGTGCGTTTCTGGATGAGGTATCAAATATATTGCTTCCCCCTACTTATACCTCCCGAGGAGATCACGAATGTAAAATTAGAGAGATTCGAGCGCGCACGGAGGCTTTCAGACAGTCGTTCTTCCCGCGAACCATACGCGACTGGAACAGGAAAGGGAGGTAATGACAGTGGCACGTAAAGTTCCCTCCGCCACACACCGTTGGGTGGCTTGCGGAGTATAAATGTAGATGTAGATGTAGATGAGATTCACCGTGTGATTCTGGTCTTATATGGACCAAATGTAATGTGGCATTCGGCTGTAGTGAAATGATGACAAAAACTTGAGCAAAGGTGCACAGGCGTAAGTGATGGTAATCGCAAAGTTTGGATCTTGCACCATGCGATTATCATCTTTACGGCAAGCTGAAAGAACATCTGGTTGGGGGTAGGGCAGAAGGGGGGAGGAGATTTTCCAGTAATGAGTGTTTACACCGTGGTTCTCGAATTGCTCTCTACCAAGGAGCGGATTTCTATCCTCGAGGAACTGAACTGTTGGTAGAACATTCTCATAGTTATTTACAGAGGCTTGCTGATTATGCTGAAAAGAAGTGTCCTGTAGGTGTGTCATTTTGGCAACGGCCTTGCCGCAGTGGATACACCGGTTCCCGTCAGATCACCGAGTTAAGCGCAGTCGGGCGTGGCCGGCACTTGGACGGGTGACCATCCGGGCCGCCATGCGCTGTTGCCATTTTTCGTGGTGCACTCAGCCTCGTGATACCAACTGAGGAGCTACTCGACCGAATAGTAGGCTCCGGTCAAAGAAAACCACCGTAATGACCGGGGGAGCGGTGTGCTGACCACACGCCCCTCCTATCCGATTCCTTATTGAGGACGACATGGCGGTCAGATGTTCCCGATGGGCCACTATTGGCCTGATAACGGAGTGCTTTATATGTGTCATTTTGAAGTGTATGTCACTTTGAACTGTAGTGCAGTCTTCAATAAAAAGGTATTTGTCCTGCAGTAGTAATGAGTAACTTAATTTTTGGCCCCCTCGTACTTCGTAGTTTATTGCTCTCAGCTCACACTTGTAATTCAACTGTCGGAATCTCTGCCATCGTTAAACTCTTTTTTTAACGTCGAGTTGTAACACGTGTCCACCTGCCTCAGTCCCATAATTAATTTAATCGGCGAGCCTATGCAAGTATGCTGTCCGTCGGAAAAGTTGCTAGACTCGTTTTATTCCTGGCGTATAGAGGCGTCAGCGCAGCAACTGCGATGGCGGCTTGTAATGACGACTGTAAACAACAGATGTGCGTTCCATCAGTCAGTTGTGAGCAGTCAGTGTTAACTACAGGACGTGAGAACGTACCGTATCATTACTATTATGTCTGCTATCGCAATGGAGTAATATCTCTAAAACAAGTGTTCAAGATATTTCCGGAATTTTTTTTAAGAAGAGAAAAGCTTTTGCAAAGATTCTCCCGCATACCTAAACTGCCGAACAGAAACGACGACCCGTGGATGCCTTCCGCGACTTGATTGAAATGCAAAACTCGGAAAATTCCTTTCTTGAAAAAATCATCGATATGGCAAGATTTTGTATTATCGATACGAACCTACCATAAACTACACAGTGCAGAAATTCACATGAAAGATCAACGCTCTGACGAGATAAGCCACATTGAAGCCAATGTGTGAATATGTAGAACACCTGCTGCTTTAAAACCACACCTTAACATTTGATAATTTTTTCTATTAATACAACTTCGAAGCTTTTTTGGACTGACGGGTTAGATAAAAAAAATGGCTCTGAGCACTATGGGACTTAACATCTGAGGTCATCAGTCCCCTAGAACTTAGAACTACTTAAACCTACCTAACCTAAGGACAGCACACACATCCATGCCCGAGGCAGGATTTGAACCTGCGACCGTAGCGGTCGTGCGGTTCCAGACTGAAGCGCCTATAACCGCTCGGCCACACCGGCCGGCGGTTAGATAAAAAGCCGGAGCTATCGACGGTCGAGACTTAGCGTGAATTTAAATCTCAGCAGCGTGTTAATGTTTCTGTCCTGTAGGACAGGACAAAGCTCTGTAGGAACTGCCGTCTGGGCATAGGCGCTCTCGACGGGAGGGCGCTGCGATGTCCCAGCTTCACTCCCTCAGCATTAACCGATTTCATTCGACTACATCACAGTACCCTCGTTTTTTGGTGACGTCGTACATGACTTAAGGGAACTCATTCGTGAATACAAGTGGAAGCATTGAAAAAATTGTCAAAGTTTTCTAAAAAGTACAGCTACAGTTTCGCTCTACCGTATCTACCGTTCGGTGGGTTTTCGTACAGTACATAAGTGACATAGTAAATGGTAGTACTATCAATAGTACTGGTGGAATTGGTAGGGAAAGAAACGTAACTAAATGTGTGACAAAGAAAATGGGAGCTGACTACGTCTCTCTCTTTCTCTCTCCCTTTTTTGCATAATTAGAACCGACATCATTCACTATTAGTCCAGTGTGTATTTTTTTTCCTTACAAAATGTAAACTGCATTTTCTTGTGTAAGTAATAAAAGTTATTTGATCGCTTAACTTCCGTGCTTTTATGTAACGAAAGCAATTACTTTTCATGCAAGTACAGTTTACAAGCACAAACATAAAAAAATATATGTACTTATTGTTGGGATTTTGTACTCAATGGAATTCTTCATCGTGATCAAAAGCACGAGTTTCCCGTTATGGTTGATAAATGCAAAAGACGTTTATGAATAACAGAACTTGTTTTATAATAGTTCAACGAAGTGTTGAAGGAATCTTTGATATATATTTTTTGCAGTCTTTGTTTCACGTTACAAATCAGTAGATATCGAATAAAATCTGAGCTAAACGCTGGCAATGTGCGTTTTTCTATAAATACTTTTCGTTGTTAAGTAACAGTGTGGATGGTATCTACGTAGAACAAAAATGTTTCGTACGTCATTTGTATATCCACAGTTTGTGGACCGTTCACTGCTTTTGGTGTTTAGTGCAATCTAATACGACACTGATCGCGTGCATATAGAAAGCGATTGTTCTGAGATAACGATCGAAAAGTATGCAACACACCCAATATAGGTGTATAGGTTACCTGCGTACAACATTAAATGAGCAAAGCTTCTAGCAAAACTACAGTAGTCTGCGGTAGCCTAAGGGAGTTTACAACTCTAAGTTTAGCTCAAATAATAATAGCTATAAGGACTTGCAAGGCTTACCATCTTTTAATAGATCTTTTGACAACAATATGATGTACGAACCACAGCGCTTGGCCTCAGACCTTTTTAAGTGTATTTTGTGTTGCAAGCGAAATAAAGCATGTTAATTTTTTATGTACAGCATAGGTACACATCTCTCGAAATGAAAACAAACTAGAAGCATGATTTTTTTTCTGGAAGTCCTTTACACTAATATGTGTAAAGTAGACTTTTAACTAGACGTTGCTGTTATAAATTATGATTTAAAATTCTTTTAATAAGGGTTATCAGGAGTTAACTCATAGTTCTTCTTTAAAAAAAGGTACTTAATTTTCAAATTTAAGTCACATTAATAGCCTACGTTTTAGTTAACTATATTTTAAGGCAGTATACAAAATTTCAGCTCTGTTTCTTTAACAGATTTTAACCCAATGTGTAACTGAACATCAAAAAATTTATGAAACTTCCCCTTAGAACAATTCTACATAAGACTGTGCTTAACCTGACACACAATATTTTGTTAGCGCAACGCAATCTGACTTTCAAAATTCCCTACAAAAGAATGGCCCTGACTAACATTAAACTATACCTTTCACAAATCACTTACCTCACAAAAATCTTCGCTGCTCAAGCTACTGCAATACAGCGAGCGCCACTACTGCCAGCTAAATAAAAGATTCAAACTACTGAAGGCACTAACTACTGATAGGGGTAGTTAGCAAATGAAAGATATTAATAGAGAACAAACAATGTATTTACCTTGATATCATCATATATAAATATAGCAGTTCATGACAAATTTCAAAACTCCGCCATCTCTCTCCCCACATCCACCACTGCTGGCGGCTCACCTCCAACTGCCCAACGCTACGCGCTGTTCACATCCAGCTGCCTAACACTACAATGGCAGACAACAATGCAAACTAGCCACAGACTGCACACAGCACAGCCAGTGATTTTCATACAGAGGTGGCGTTACCAATAAAAAAAACCTAAACAGCCTACTTACAAATTCAAGTTGAAACTTGCTTCTCTACCTACCCTGCGTACCACTAATGCACCCCAGGTTCATAGTCATATTCTTTCTGGTGTTCTTCTCCATCCCATTTCTCTTGACACTTCTTCTTATTCTCATTCTTGCTTCTTTGGTGCCTTCCCACTCTCATTCCACTGCTCCGAAGAGTCTCCTGCGGTCAATGGCAATAAAAAGTTCCTTTTGCATTTCGATGGGGCATTTCCAGAACAGATGCAGTGTTTATACTAAAAGAAATAATCGAGACACAGAGAGAGCATAGTAGGGAAACCCATTTGGCGTTCACTGATTTTATATTAAATCATTGGATAATGTTGATAGACAGAAACCGTAGAGAATTAGGTAAAACGTTCTTCGAAATCTGTACAAACACCCAATTGCAATGTTATTATAAATGGGACTTTGACACAGCATGTAGTCGCGAAGAAAGGAGTAAGACAAGGGTGCAGAATCTCGACCAATCTTTTTAACATTTTCATCATTTGCGTCGCCATATTGTCCGTAGTTGCTTTACAGTTCTTGAAGACATTTTCTTTCTGTCGTTGCAACTCTAAAAAATGCATGTTTTTCTCACTAGACGCGTTTCGCTTCATTGAGGTAAAGCGTCATCAGTGGTCTATAATTAAGTTATTTACATCTTCATTTGCTTTAAGATGGGAAAACGGTTCATTACAGTATGTTGGTTTGTACTTACAGAGATTGCCGTCTGCTAACACATCGTTAATGTTTATCTTCTTTAGATTCTGAGAGTTGTGTTCCAATTTTTAGTAATTTAGTATTTAGGTTGGGATGGCCTGTATGAGAATGATGAAGACACAGAGAAAAAATTAGCAAATTTTAGGAATGTGTCTGGAACAATAAACAGATGTTTAAAAAATAAAACGCGTAGAGAAACAAGATTGAAATTTTATAAGGGAATGGCTTCTCCAGTGCTTGTTTAATGGAGTGAATCAGAGATTATATATATAAAAAAAATCTGCATGCAAGCAACGGAGATGAGCTTTCTAAGAAACAGTAAAGAGATGCACAAGAGCTGACTAATTCCGAAATTCGGAATTTAGGGAAGAACTGAATATATTTAACATCCTCAATAAAATCAGAGTTTTTGCTGTTGTGGTGCTCAGTCCGAAGACTGGATTGATGCAGCTCTCCACTCTACTCTATTCTGTGCAAGCCTTTGCATTTCGGAAAGGCCGCGCAACTAGAGGCACCATATCACGGACTGCGCCCCCGCCCCCCCCCCCCTCCGACCCCCCGCGGAGGTTCGATTCCTCCCTCCCTCCTTATCCGCATGGCCGTAAATGATTGTGCAGCCACGTCTCGATCCCTGAGTCAACAGATGGGGACGTTTGCAAGACAACAACCATCTGCACGAACAGTTCGACGACGTTTGCTGCAGCATGGACTATCAGCTCGGAGACCATGGCTGCGGTTACCCTTGATACGCTGTATCACAGACAGGAGCGCCTGCGATGGTGTAGTCAACGACGAACCTGGGTGCACGAATGGCAAAACGTCATTTTTTCGGATGAATCCAGGTTCTGTTTACAGCATCATGATGGTCGCATCCGTGTTTGGTGAACACACATTGGAAGCGTGTATTCGTCATCGCCATACTGACGTATCACTCGGTGTGATGGTATGGGGTGCCATTGGTTACACGTCTCGGTCACCTCTTGTTCGCAATGACGGCACTTTGAACAGTGGACGTTACATTTCAGATGTGTTACGACCCGTGGCTCTACCCTTTATTCGATCTCTGCGAAACCCAACATTTCAGCAGGATAATGCACGACCGCAAGTTGCAGGTTCAGTACGGGCCTTTCTGGATACAGAAAATGTTCGACTGCTGCCCTGGCCAGCACATTCTCCTGATGTCTCACCAAATGAAAACGTCTGGTCAATGGTGGCCGAGCAACTGGCTCGTCACAATACGCTAGTCACTACTGTTGATGAACTGCGGTATCGTGTTGAAGCTGCATGGGCAGCTATACCTGTACACGCCGTCCAAGCTCTGTTTGACTCAATGGCCAGGCGTATGAAGGCCGTTATTACCGCCAGAGATGGTTGTTATGGGTACTGATTTCTCAGGATCTATGCAATCAAATTGCGTGAAAATGTAATCACATATCAGTTGTAGTAGAATATATTTGTCCAATGAATACCCGTTTATGATCTGCATTTCTTCTTGGTGTAGCAATTTTAATGGCCAGTAGTGTATTTCAGCACATCCACTGAAGATGCTTTGTAACTAAGGCGAAACGCGTCAGGGTGCACAAGATAAATGAATAAATAAAATCTTAATCTGCAGCATGCAAATGAAGTTTTTCTTTTGAAATACTGTAAGAATTCAAAAATCTGTTTCTCGTCACTTATTTACGTACTGGTCCGCTTAAAGTGGGACTGCGCGAGGAAAAGAAGTGCCTGCTGCCTCAGAAAATACATCCCTTCACAGACAGGTGGGGAGCTACTCACCTCTCTCCAGTACGTCAGTCTCTTTCACGGGAGGACAGGGCAGTGCTGATGTGCAGAACTCGGCCCGTCCTCATTAGAGCTCACCGGCGAGGCCAGGAGGCGATAATTCCGCGTCTGCAGAGCAGCCGGGAGGCAGCGGGCTGCAGAGCAGAAGCGGCGCCCTTATCTGAAATGAGCCGGCGCGCGAGAGGCGCTCTGCCGCCCGCCCGATACCGCCGAGGACTGCAGCGGCGGCGGCGGCGACTAAGCGGATTGAGCCACCCGCCGCCGCCGCCGCCGCCGCCGCCGCCGGAGCCGCCTTTTAATTTCCGGCGGCCCGGCGCTGCGCCGCGCGCCGTCTCAGCCCGGGTCTTTCTCCAGCGCTCGCCGGGCGCCGCCCAAATTAATGGCGGCGTGGGCGGCGCGGGCGGCGCGACTGCAGGTGCCACCTGCAGCGCCCCCGCCTGTCAGCTGAGCAGCTAATTAACGTCGGCGCGGCTCGCGAGCGATTAATGAAGGCTCGCGACTGAGCCGCCTCACCTACTGACAGCTTACACAGCACACGGCTCTGCTGCTGAAATGTTTCCCGACGCTCCGATCGGAGACA
The DNA here is from genome assembly GCF_023864345.2 of Schistocerca serialis cubense. Taxonomy (NCBI): domain Eukaryota; kingdom Metazoa; phylum Arthropoda; class Insecta; order Orthoptera; family Acrididae; genus Schistocerca; species Schistocerca serialis. Next base: position 745,965,502 of record NC_064643.1, read on the forward strand.
ACGTCACATTTACAGAGAAGACGACACCGGCGCCTTACGGGGAGAACACGACAAGTGCCATAACCTGATTTCCTAGAAATTTCACTCAGGGGAAGAGGCGTCAGAATAGACGAACACGTGTATCGGCTTATCGGTGGATACTCGACCATTACTGACAAAACAACGGTCAAAGGTACTTTTGTATCTTTTAGGGAACATAATCCAACCGAAGCAATGGCGCAGAGGCTAACGTCGCGGTTGGAAACCCGATGGCTGTTTTTATTTTATTTCATTTGATAAAATTATTTTGGGTATTGAGCCGTATCATTGTAGCTACTAAAACAGCTAAGTTACCGACGTTTCGACAGACATGCAGCGATCGTCTTCAGGGCCCTGAAGAGGACTCCACCGAATCGGTGGAATTGTCAGCAGTTTAACTGTTTGGGAGCTATAATGACGTAGCCCAATACGCAAAATATTTTATCAGAAATGACACGGCCGTGGAAGCCTGCGAACTTCTTTTTTTATTTTTCAATTAATTGTCCTTGTCCGTAGCACATTACTACACGAATGTTTTCCAGTGTATATTGCAATAACGTTGTCCTTATTCGTCTGCTACTTGTAATCTTGGTAAATGACTTAAAAGTGAAAAAGGAAAAAAAGCAATGAATTAACGAAAAAATTAATTGGGTTGTTTTCGGTGATATTATTCTTCAGTAGCACTACAGCCCTTGGTGAACCTTGGCTTCTTCAACAATCTTCCTCCACACTTCTCGGTTATTTGCTGCTCTTTTCCACCCCCGGACTCCCGTAGTGGTGATATCCATTATTACCTCTTCGATCCATCTTCTTCGAGGACTCCATTTTCAAATGACTGAATAGATCATACCTTTCATCATTTTCTTTGGAATTCTGTCCTCTGCCATTCTCTCCAAGTGTCCTAGCCATCGTATTCGCTGAGATTTCACAAATTTTACTATGTTCCTGCCTTGTATTAACTCTTTTCAATTCGGCATTGTAGCGTATTCTCCATCCTTCTTCCCATAGATTTTGCGTAGTATATTCCGGTCAATGGTTCTTAGTGCATTTTTATCGTGTTCTATCAACGTCCATACCTCGGAACCGTATGTGATAACTGGGCAGACTAGGGAATTATATATTAGCAGTATTTCCAAGGTAATCTCTGTTTCCTGCTTGTATTCTTTCCCTTATAGCCTTTCCAATTCTGTTATCATTTGTTATCAGGTCTCCCAAGTAGTTAAAAGAGGACATTCCTTTGAAGAATTTCCCATTGATGTTTAGGTTTTTAGAGGTTATTCTCGCCTCAGATTGTGATATTACCACTAATTTTGTTTTGTTTTCATTTACTATGCGGCCAATTTTTAAGGCTTCTGTTTCAATTGCCCGGTATGTTTCTAGGAGTGTATTGGTATTTCTTCCTGCTATAGAAATGTCATCGGTGTATGCACAAATCTGGCTAGTTTTCATAAATGTGGTGCCTCTTTTGTTGATTTTATTTACCACACTATGCAGGGCTATATTGAATAGGACAGTGGAGAGACTATCACCTTGCTTCATATCTTTATTAAAGTCAAAGATATCACTTGTTCTGCTAAGGACCTCTACTTTTGTTCTTGTCTCCGTCATTGTCATTCTGATTAGTCTTATTAGTTTAGCACATATAGCAACTTCTTTCAGTACTCTGTATAGTTTTAACCGATTTATGCTGTCAAAGGCTTGTTTGAAGTTGATGAATAGGAAATGCAGATCTATATCATATTCATAGAAATTTCCCATCATTTGTCTTATCACGAATATTTGATCAGTTGTTCGTCTGTCTAGTCGAAAGCCACACTGATATTGCCCTAGTATGCCTTCTGCACACTTCTGTATCCTTTCGTTTAATATACTTGTGAAGATCTTGTAAGCTGTGCTTAGGAATCTTATAGTACCTCTGTAGTTTCCACATACTGTCCTGTCCCGTTTCTTATAAATGCTGTTATTATTACAAATTTCCAATTATCTGGCATAGTTTCTGTTTCCCATATGTCTGATATTAATGTGTGCAGTTCCTTTATTACAGCCTCACCACCGGTTTTTATTAATTAAGCAATTAAGCTGTCTTCCCCGGGGGCTCGATTGTTTTTTGACTTGTGCACAGCCTGGGAGACCTCTTGTAGTGTTGGCTTTCTTTCCTCACTGGTTTCATTGTCTGCTTCCAGCTCCAATCTTCCCTCCTGTGCAGCTGTCTCTTCATCTTCTAGGCTGGTGCTTAGTGTATCTTTGAAATACTCTGCCCATCTTCCCACTATCTGTTCTTCCTCCCTTATTTTTCCATCTTTACTGGAACAGGCCATTGTTTTTGGTTGGAATCTACTCTTCATTTCGCCTGTGCCATGATAGAACTTTCTTATTTCACTCTTTTTCTTTAATTATTCTACACTCCTGGAAATTGAAATAAGAACACCGTGAATTCATTGTCCCAGGAAGGGGGAACTTTATTGACACATTCCTGGGGTCAGATACATCACATGATCACACTGACAGAACCACAGGCACATAGACACAGGCAACAGAGCATGCACAATGTCGGCACTAGTACAGTGTATATCCACCTTTCGCAGCAATGCAGACTGATATTCTCCCATGGAGACGATCGCAGAGATGCTGGATGTAGTCCTGTGGAACGGCTTGCCATGCCATTTCCACCTGGCGCCTCAGTTGGACCAGCGTTCGTGCTGGACGTGCAGACCGCGTGAGACGACGCTTCATCCAGTCCCAAACATGCTCAATGGGGGACAGATCCGGAGATCTTGCTGGCCAGGGTAGTTGACTTACACCTTCTAGAGCACGTTGGGTGGCACGGGATACATGCGGACGTGCATTGTCCTGTTGGAACAGCAAGTTCCCTTGCCGGTCTAGGAATGGTAGAACGATGGGTTCGATGACGGTTTGGATGTACCGTGCACTATTCAGTGTCCCCTCGACTATCACCAGTGGTGTACGGCCAGTGTAGGAGATCGCTCCCCAAACCATGATGCCGGGTGTTGGCCCTGTGTGCCTCGGTCGTATGCAGTCCTGATTGTGGCGCTCACCTGCACGGCGCCAAACACGCATACGACCATCATTGGCACCAAGGCAGAAGCGACTCTCATCGCTGAAGACGACACGTCTCCATTCGTCCCTCCATTCACGCCTGTCGCGACACCACTGGAGGCGGGCTGCACGATGTTGGGGCGTGAGCGGAAGACGGCCTAACGGTGTGCGGGACCGTAGCCCAGCTTCATGGAAACGATTGCGAATGGTCCTCGCCGATACCCCAGGAGCAACAGTGTCCCTAATTTGCTGGGAAGTGGCGGTGCGGTCCCCTACGGCACTGCGTAGGATCCTACGGTCTTGGCGTGCATCCGTGCGTCGCTGCGGTCCGGTCTCAGGTCGACGGGCACGTGCACCTTCCGCCGACCACTGGCGACAACATCGATGTACTGTGGAGACCTCACGCCCCACGTGTTGAGCAATTCGGCGGTACGTCCACCCGGCCTCCCGCATGCCCACTATACGCCCTCGCTCAAAGTCCGTCAACTGCACATACGGTTCACGTCCACGCTGTCGCGGCATGCTACCAGTGTTAAAGACTGCGATGGAGCTCCGTATGCCACGGCAAACTGGCTGACACTGACGGCGGCGGTGCGCAAATGCTGCGCAGCTAGCGCCATTCGACGGCCAACACCGCGGTTCCTGGTGTGTCCGCTGTGCCGTGCGTGTGATCATTGCTTGTACAGCCCTCTCGCAGTGTCCGGAGCAAGTATGGTGGGTCTGACACACCGGTGTCAATGTGTTCTTTTTTCCATTTCCAGGAGTGTAGATCTTGAAAGTTCTTCTTATTCTTTCTCTTGTACAGTCTGTTAGCTCTTCTGCTTAATTCTCTATATTGTTCCACATTATTTCTGGTTTCTCTCTGTAGCAGTTTTGTTCTTGCCCTGTTCTGCTGCTGACCTGCAATCTTCATCAAACCATTCCTCGATTCTTCTATTCCTTCTTATGCCTATTATTTCCTCTGCAGCATCCTTAATGGCTTTTTCAATCGTGTTCCACCTTTCATCTACTCCTACTCCTGTCTGTTCATTGCTCAACTTTGGCTTAGTATTACTTGGTACTTTTTACTTCATCAGGGATGTTCACATTGTCTGTATTCCATTTTATCATCTTTCCTATTCTGTTGCCATTTGTTAGAAATAGTTTCTCTCTCAAGACTGATTTTATCACAAAGTGATCTGAATCACAGTTTGGTCCTCTGTAGTTATGTACATCCGTAACTGAGGTGGAGTGGCTTGTAATCAATAAAATATGATCAATCTGATTGACTACTCCGTTGGCTGTAGACTTCCAAGCACCTAGATGGATCCTTCTGTGTGGAAAGCACGTACTTTTAATAATTATATCATTCCTTGCTGCGAATGGCTTTCTTTCCTCATTGGTTTCATTGTCTACTTCAAGCTCCTCTCTTTCCTCCTGTGCGGCTCTCTCTTCATCTTCTAGTCTCCGTTCTCGTTGTTTTCTTCATGTAGTGAATATTTTCCAGAAACTCCATATGGATGTTCATTCCTCCCTATTTTTGCATTAAAATCTCCTATTACCAGCATCAGGTCATATTTAGGTACTGATTAGCATACTTTTTCCAAGTCTTCGTAGAACTGTTCTTTAATTATGTCCTCTTTCTCCTCTGTTTGTGCATGTGCATTAACTATTGATATATTCATAAATTTCCCTCTTAGTCTGTGTCTGCACATCCTTTCATTTATGGGTTCAAATTCTAGAAGGCTTTTCCTAACTTCGCTAGTTATTATAAACCCTGTTCCAAGTTGGCCTCTTCTTTCTTCAGATCCACTATATACCAATGAGTACTCAGGTTTATCATTCCGTTTCCATCTTATTTCCTGTAGCCCTACGATATCATATTTTAATTTTTAAATTTCATTGGTTATTTCTTTAATTTTCCCAGGCTGAAGCATTGTCCTCACATTCCATGATGCTACTGTCAGATCGTTTATCCGTTTCCTTTGCCGGGGTCGTGATACATACTTTCCTTCCAGTTTCCGAGGTTTCTGTTGAATTTCCCTAATATTCTTTTTTTAAAAGTATGCGGTTATTAGCCCCATGCCCAATCCCCAACCTGGAGGACCAGGATTTGTATGAGGTCTACTCCTCCAGGGAAGATGGCTTCAGTACGCCTCTAGAGCCCTCCCTGCCCTATGTTGTGGGACACACTTTGTCTGGCTCCTCTGTCGAGACCATTCCGGCTATGCTACCACCGGCATAGCTCTCGACTTCAACGGAGCACGCAAACCCTCCCGCCCGGCACTGAAGGTGCCTACTATAAGGCGGTGATATTCCAGTAGTGTATCTTGGTTCATTATCAATAGAATGAGCCAGCTTTTGGAAACGTGTACCGCTATGGGTGGTTTCCAGCGGAATTATTGCAAACGCGTGAAATCTTCAGCAGTGTCAACGACGTTTATTTTCCAAGAGGGACTCATACGAAGAAATGTCGCGCGATGGCCGTGGTGTTCAGAATTTCTCTGTTTCGAATGTTTTTACGATCGGTACCATCCGACGGATTCCGCCAAATCTTCCTGAAGAATAAACATAAGAATGAGATGTAACACTTAAAATTGGTATGAGAATGAAATCTACGAATATGAGAATTTAAAAATATTTTAACCCCTGAAAATACTAGTCACTTATACAATAAATGTGTGACACTTATCGTGAAATCCGGTTGTGATTTAACAATTAATATAACGCCCTTGTATCCCCTAACCTTCTACGGCATAGTAGATAAACAAAATAAAATAAATAGAAACAGCACTCGGTTTCGAATATGTGACGCAGAAGCACGAGCACTGTACTTTCACTATACAGCTGATTCACGTAAGGTTATCGCGCTCTAAAAGGCATCTAACTTAGGTTGAAAACTTTGACTATCGTTTCCTCAAAAAGGTTGAGTATCTACGGACAAACCGAGACACGCGTTCGCTTTTTTGGACTCCTCTTCCACTGAGCGCAGTTTCTGGGAAATTGAATTATGGCACTTGGCATGTTCTGCTCGTTAGCTCGTGCTATGTCCGTCAGAGGAGGAGGAGATTAGTGTTTAACGTCCCGTCGACAACGAGGTCATTAGAGACGGAGCGCAAGCTCGGGTGAGGGAAGGATGGGGAAGGAAATCGGCCGTGCCCTTTCAAAGGAACCATCCCGGCATTTGCCTGAAGCGATTTAGGGAAATCACGGAAAACCTAAATCAGGATGGCCGGAGACGGGATTGAACCGTCGTCCTCCCGAATGCGAGTCCAGTGTGCTAACCACTGCGCCACCTCGCTCGGTGTCCGTCAGAAGATACGAGATTCACTCGTACAGAAAGAGGGCGTCACCTAGCATGGCCAGCCGCCAGAGAGGTGCAACATAGTTATGTTTTATAAGTAACTACAATGATAACGTCCTAAGGGCCTTTCATGGCCACTTATAAGACGATGAGTATAGAGCTGCGTAAAGTGTTACTGAGTATATCGGATGAAGTACTTTAAGAATATACGCAAGTGTTTTCATTGCTTGTAGAGCACTATTTCGTACGCCGTCCACATTTGCAGGGTAGTGAAACTTCAGTTTTAGTATGGAAGCAGCGTGGTGTATGGAAGATGAATGACTTCAACCAACTGTATTCCAGCGGCATTTACTTGAATGGTCCAACGGTCGGTAACTGCTATCGTACCAGCAGCAATATAAAACCGCTAGTCTCGTACCTTTGTAAACGAAAAGGCGCTTCATATGTATCACATGAGGAGTTGCTCACCACATAACGGATATTGAAGGATTAAATTTTCAATCCATTAGGAACAATTGTCCATCATCATTAGAATGAGATGTGGCACCTATGGGCACAAATAAACTCACGTATTCACTATGGCTTGGAAGGAAACGGCCACCAAATATCATCTAGAGAAATATATTACCACGTCTGAAACAAATGCTGTGTCAGTTCCTCAAGGCATTTGCGGTGTGAATACCGGTGTGTGATTTTGCATTATTCTGGCAATATGCCACTTGATAACCTGGTCAGCAAGCGTATGACGAAAGATTTTGCTGTTCTTGCCACATACTTGTGAGCAATCAGCCTCCCTTCATAAATTACCAAATTAATTCTCTTATCATATCCAGTAGCTCCCAGAGTCACGATTGTAGAACTTTGAGACTCTTTCTGTGAACCTTGACCAAGTCGAGACACATTGACGTCGATTTGACCGCCACATACAGAAGCAATACGATACACATCACTGAACATCACTCGATGCCATTCAGTGTCCCAGTCGACCGTGGCTTTACACCATCAAGTCTCTGTCGTCTCTGGTACGGTTAGCGGTAAACGACATATGGTAACTCTACGTATAAACTCGGCTTTCGGGAATTCGGTACCGCCGCTTTGTGATGACACTCTGCCCTAAACTCTGCCCAGTTTTGAACTGTTGTCATTCGTCTGTTCGTAAGAGTCAGTCGAACCATCCCACTACATATTCCACTGGTATGATCTTCCTTGATGACCCATGTGTACTCTTCTCGCCTCACTTTTGTAGTGTTTCCATGTCGCCACTACTCGCTCTGCAGGCATCGCGCTACACCCAATTGCGCGATCTGTCGGTACGACGCTCTCGTCTTCTTCATCCTAATGATTCGACTTAGCACAGTGTCCGAAAGATCACGATAATCTGGGCATGCTCGAAAATTTTCAGTAACTTCGGACATATTCAGTGACCATTGTGTAATCATACTATTTTCTTCATTTACGGGACTGCAATTTTTTGTGTTGAAAAAAGCTGATGTTTGGGCAAAGTTTTGTTCAACATATCTGAAGGGCATGGAAATACTGGAATATCTTTTTGGCAGTGTTTGATGAAGATGTTCATGGTGTAACACTTCCTTTTTCTGTCAATGTAGATGATCATCAAAATATCGCAAATATGTGGTATTAGGCACTTTCAGCTGTCCTGCTTGCTGTGGAATATAGGGCACTGCAACCAGCCACAACGTAACGCAATAATTTCATGTAACACCTTTTATGGATCAATCGTTTGTCCAGCCCTGTCACTTGAGCAGCCGATAGTAAATACTTTGCCGTTTACCGACAACCAAGCAATACCTCTACCCTCAGCGGACGGCTTGCAGAAATATGTTCGTCTGCTGTATAAAAATTACGAAATAGGTAATCGTTGAGTCTCCTTAAAAAGGAAATCTGAGATCATGGCATCCCCAGGGAAACGACTCCACTGCGTTGAATTTCTCTGCTATTAGAGAAGATTATCCACTCTATCCTTAAAGCCTCATTACCAGCAAGTATGATCAAGACAGTAAAGGCACTGAATTTCTCCTGAACGTGTGACACAGTACGAAGTTCCCTAGAAGGCACCGCAATAAAAAACACTACTTGAATGTTACAAGGGGATGATGGGTCAACCGCATAGAATTAAAACGGGGATATTAGAATGTTGTGATGGATCTCAAATTCAAGAAAAAGAAACAATGTTTCTTCGTGCAATAAGACACCATATAACAAATGACTAAGAACTAGGCATCTACTCCATAAAATTAGGAAGTTGATAATTAACTGCTCAAATGGATCAAACACGTATAATCACAACTGATTTTTGTTTATAAATTTAGACAACATTGACTGTGGAGCGCAGAGATCTGGTGCTATACTTAAGTTAAATCAACAGTCGATATAGCAATCATATTTGTTTATTAGCGGTCTCGGGCTATGCTAAAGCCGTCCTCAGATTTTTTGGGCCCAAGAAGGGTAGGAACATAAGATGTTAAAACATATATAAAGCTTCAGGCAAGTAATCATTTATGTTAAAATAAAAACGTAAAAACGAGAGAAGAAGCAGTGTCATCTGTTGACATTGGTGTGAGAGACAAATGCGTCGTTCTTATTAATGTTTTGTCGCCAAACGAATAAACTAGCGAGTTATGAGCATATAGTATGAAGGCTTTCACGACCGGATGACATATCTTCTGGTAAACCTTCCGGGATGTAAGGTCGTGGTCCATGAAACTCTTCAGCTCCTAACGTTTCGTCCAGAGCTGCGCTGGACATCTTCAGAGGGATGTTTCTCCTCCGGTGAGTCTTGCCGGAGGAGAAACATCCCTCTGAAGATGTCCAGCGCAGCTCTGGACGAAACGTTAGGAGCTGAAGAGTTTCATGGACCACGACCTTACATCCCGGAAGGTTTACCAGAAGATATATGAGCATATAATTACCATTCTCTAGTAATAAGAACGATGTGTTTTTCATTCACACCAGTGTCAAGAGATGACCCTGCTTCTTCTCTCGTTCTGTAAGTTTGTGTAGTTCATTTTAACATAAATGACTACTTGCCTGATCGTTTATATACGTTTTAACTTCACATGTACTCATACTTGGACTATGAGTACTTATTTAGCAAATTCATATAGCAACGACATTTCAGTTCTTGAGAAGGGTTTGCCATTGGCTGGTGCTGACGCAACCCATAATCAGCATCCGGATCGACCACTTCTGACGATCAAAAGGGAGGCTCGTCGTACTGTGCACCAAGCACATCGTAATTCCTTCACATCTGCGGTTGCCGTTCGGGAATAAGTAGTGGAGTCACTCCAACATTCTGTGTCGTCCCACACCATTAGTCGGAGTCTAGCAGCAATGGGACTGAGGACCTACCTTCCCTTGCGTAGGGTGTACTTACGGCTAAGCTTGGAGCGATGTTGTGAACGGTAAGCACTGACTGCTTATGAATGGCCTCGCATTGCTTTCATTGATGGACCGCGGTTCTTCTCTCCAGTGGATGACCATTGTCGGCGAGTGTGGCAGCGACGTGGAGAGAGGTCACATTATTCCAACTTTTGGGAGTAGTGCAGCGGTGTCACTTCTAGACTCATGGTCTGGGGTGTGACTTCTGGTCAAGGCTGGTAGCAGTTCAGAGGCTCTGATGGCACAACGTTACGTCACGGACATCGGGCACCCTAATGTGTTACCTCTCACGACACAGTGTGGTGGTACCATTTTCCAAGAGGACAATGCTCGTCCGCATATGTTACGCGTCTCTACGAGCCGTGTGATGCTGTGGTACTTTCTTGGCCAGCAGGATTCCCAGATCTATCCCGAAAGAACGTCTATGGGTCAAACACGGACATCAGCTTCATCCTACTGCCTCTACCCACGACATCAAGGAACACTTAAAGTAGATGTGGGCCAGCTTGCCTAAGGTGAGGATACAACGGCTTTATGGAACCTTTCCCAACTCATTCAGTGCATCCATCCGGGCCAGAGAGGGTGCGACGGTCATATAGATAACTGAGCTCATATTGCTGAATTCTTCGTAAATTAGACTCGATTTTGTAATGATCGAAATAGCATCACATACATTATCAACCCGTAAATTTTCGTATCCATTCTGGGTGTTTATATTTTTTTGTCAAGAAGTGTAGAACTATCGGTCGGTCCTCACTGGAAATGGCGCACAGGCGATGGCTCTGAAGCATCCACAGAGTAGATGTGGAGAGAAGGTCCGCACAGGCTAGACATCCACCGACCCCAGTTTACTCCCACCTCGAGGAACAGCCCGTGTGACGTTAAGCATAATAAGTGTTGCATTTAAGAAGCATATTTTTTGTGTCCGCATCACATCTTCCTCACTATATGTGGGTATGGAGAGGGATGGCAAGTCCCTGAGATCTGAGGTGACCACCAGATCGCAGTTACTGATGGCCTTCGCCACCTATCAATTGAAAACCAATCACCCGTAAGGACAGGACTGCGAACTGTACATCCCCCCTCAACGTTAGATCTGGGGACGCACAACAAGTAGCCGGAGTGCCAGTCTGTAATAGAGCCGCTTGTTTGGTCGTTGTCGACCTTATTCGCGTTACAATCTCTCTAGTGAAGGGCAACCCCTTATTCCTCGCTCAAATGTGCAAGGTTTCCCTGCCGTGTGGACGTGCTCTGGTAACAAAAGCCAAAGCTTGGAGTTACGCATAAACGGATAAAAATTAGCTATACTTTATGCATCCTCAGGTATACGTAACGTGGGGCTTCCTAGAAAGATATTGGCTGTTAAACGAGATCGAAATAGAGGGTCTTAATCAACAATAATGATGATGATGATGATAAAAAAATGGCTCTGAGCACTATGGGACTTCTGGAGTCATCAGTCCCCTAGAACTTAGAACTATTTAAACCTAACTAACCTAAGGCCATCACACACGTCCATGCCCGAGGCAGGATTCGAACCTGCGACCGCAGCGGTCGCGCGGTTCCAGACTGAAGTGCCTAGAACCGCTCGGCCACTCCGGCCGGCGATGATGATAACGACGACGACGATGACGACGACGACGACGACGACGACGACGACTACCTTTCAGGTTATGTCTAATACATAATCTGTCTTGATGTGTGTCTGAATGATGTTTTGCTGTGTTTTGACAAGTTGGTTTTATGTGACGGTAGCAACACAGTACTTTCAATTAAACACCAAACTAGAAATCGTGGGAAACATGTGCTTGAATGTAGCCTCTTAAACTGTTGTACGAAGCAGACACATTAAATTGTGATTCTTTACTGTGTTGCTAGGTATTTCGAAGCAAAAGCAAAAGGAAGGAAGATAGTGTATGACATCGATTTCGCTTAGACAGTCTTCGGGCAATGGACTATATTAAATGACAACCAAAGGAAGCCGGCCGGGGTGGCCGTGCGGTTCTAGGCGCTACAGTCTGGAACCGCGCGACCGCTATGGCCGCAGGTTCGAATCCTGCCTCGGGCATGGTTGTGTTTGATGTCCTTAGGTTAGGTTTCATTAGTTCTAAGTTCTAGGCGACTGATGACCTCAGAAGTTAAGTCGCATAGTGCTCAGAGCCATTTGATAACCAAAGAAAGTTTAAATCCTAGTGACAGGATACCACGGGAAATCGACCCTAGGCTCTCTGCTTTCTGAGACAGGCAGCAACTGCACCCTGAGCCCTCGGAGACCGAAGCACCTTTGACCGTATGTCTCCCAAACTACTGAAGATAGTGTCACAACGTTTTTTGCAAATTATTTTTCGTAAAGAGTGGAATATTTTAGAATTTGGTTAATACTTGTTTATTTTCAAACGTGACACGAACTAGCAAAACAATATATTCCTGCTGTTAGTTGTATTTACAAAAAATCATCTTAATAGGGACAAATAATGGAAATGTAACAAGAAGGGAACCTAGATGATATCATTAGAAGGAGAACATACATTGAGATATTAACAGGATATACCGTTTATAATTTGTTCAATAATTTAAATGTTTAGGGCATACTGCACACAACTGTTTAAGTGCTTATCAGGGTATGGCTTACGAAGGTGGTTGTAAAAAAATAAATTCTGAAGAACATATCTCAGCTGATATTCCAATTAAAAATTATAAATATTACTTCTAGAAATGGAATTTTTGGTGAATTTAGCTAAGTAACAGCTCAGTACACACCAAATAACTGGATTCCACAACACTTCCGCAACAACCCCAAGTGTATATTGCTGACAAACGAAGTTCACCTTTTAGTATTTTGTTTACTAACAGCCGCTCACACAATTGCAGATGATATGATTTTCGCTGAATAAAAACAGCAACAAGAAAAAGGCCACAGAACATATGTCTCAAACAGCGACAATAATTATCAAAAACATACTGTAACATACAATAAATAAGAAGGTAGTATCAAAGTATCCATAGAAAACTATATTTCAAAAAACGAATAGTAAAAGTGTAATAATATGCCACTGCGTTGTATAACCATGCTATTTTCTGCGTGTTTTAGATTAAAAAACCCACTGATGATGGTATGTAACAATTGTTACATTCCATCCTGGATTTTCCATTGTTTGATTTCCACTGATGATTGTGATATTTGTCGCCAAAACAAGTTTGGGAAAATAAAGAAATAAACGAATAGTAAAGTGTTTTGCATCAAGGCGGACTCAATTTCTGGTATTGTAGAGGTTAATCTCCATTATATGTGGTTAAACACAGGACGTCGGATCCTGGGAGTCAGATCCGTCCGCTTACACCAATGTCGCGCAAACAGGAAATACTGGCAGTCTAAGGAAATTTACTAAGCCTTAAGTACCTGGTACTTTGTTTCATAACGGGATGCATGAGTCGCTTTGACAGGTACCGTAAGTCAAGCGAAACCAGAGTTTAGTTTCGTATACCCAAGCGTGTTGTATGAGAAGAGGAAAACACTGAGGGCAAAGAGGCAAGAGCGCATGATGTTTATGGTCGAGTTATTGTGGTTTATAGGGGCGACGATGATGTACAGTATTTATGCCCTACGATGCGAATTTTATTTCTTTCCCAGCTGTTGCGTGTGCCTTACAAAATGAGGTTAAAGAGTTACGTAGAGCTTTAAATAAAGTAAAACACTTGAAAACCATCAATTTAATTGCATTTTAAATTCTAGTTCGAATTTCATTTTAGGCTTCTTCATTACGAGGAGATTGAAGGCATACAAGACTCTTTCCTTTGCGAAACAGATGAGAATCGCTCTTCCTCTGATTTATGTATACGTTTTCCAGAGGTCACGTTGTTTCCAAGGCTTCGTGTCATTAGATTGAGCTCACAGTCCGATTCGAATAATTGTGTTTTCTCTCTCTTGCATGTAAACAAGGTCTCTGACGAAATTAGAGCTGTTGTAATGGGCACCACGGGAGACAGCGCAAGCAGTTTATGCGTAGCGAGTGACTGTAAAACACTCAGTGAAGTCGAAATCCTGTTCAAGTTTTATCTACCTTTAGGTAGCAGTAATTTTTACTTATGGCACCAGTGTATCAAACTTTTTTCATAACAAGAAGTGTAACATACTTGTAAATTAACAGCAGGAGCCCTTCGGACGGAGGTGAAGAAAGGTGTGGCTTATTACGAAATATTTATAACTTATAGTGTAGCTTGTAGCCCACGTAAATCATATTTCACAACCAGAATCATGCCCAGTTCTGTTGCTGATCGCAACGACTTTTTCCCAATTTCATACGCACTTGTAGATATATCTCGTGTAAATCACAGCTGTCATACAGTGAGAGAGGCAAATAAACATCACGGTCTGTTTGAGGATATCTCAGAACGAAATTATAGGACAAGGAATAAAGGCGTTTAAATGAAAGTAAACAGACATCAGCAACTAATAATATCGTGTCTTGAGTAAACATGCTGCTTCTCATGCTGATTTGAGTAACTTCCTGTCTCTTTGTTCCGTTGAGTTCGCCATTCTGTTCATAGCAATATTAATAAACTATTGCTGTTAACTGAGCTGTTATATTCGACCTTTGATATTTTCATGGGATGCATCAAAATACAAAATTATGATGTCTAGCACGCAGTACAGAAATATAGGTATAGTATCACCAATACTGTTCTTTATTAATAAAAATGCAAAAGTGTACCTTGGTTTGGATTCCACATTCTACTATAAGTTCTGCTATAACTAGCTAGAGAAGTCAGTTCGAAAGGCAGAATGTAAAACAATGCAATGATGAACTCAGTGTTCGGGAGAAATACAGCTTTACCTGTTTTTACTAACATAAGATAAAACTGACCTGTGAATAGTTTTCCATCAATAGAAGTTGAGACGACTTTATTTTTATTTTCCAATACGTTTGCCTTTTCTATTTTTAACTAATACTTTTTAATTACTTTATTAATTTAATTTGCAGTGATTTACTTTATCAAACCATGGAATAGCTACTCAACTTTTGAAGTAAGTACCATGGCCATATTTATAGCAGTAAGTTAGAATGGTAAGGAAAGGGAGGGAAGTAAAGCAGGATTGTACTGTATAATTTAAAGGTATTAGAAGCGATTTAAACAATGTAGGATCATTACGAAAAAAATTATTAGCCCACTAAGGAATAAAGTAAGGAGGATATATAACGATTAAACGTAATGAAATGGCTACTTTGTCCACTGTTCATGTTGAAGCCCGATAGAAAGAGGAAGGAAGATCACTGTTTAACGTTCAGTCGGCAGTGGGGTCATTAGAGATGAAGCACAAACTGGGGTTATGGAAGAATGAGGAAAGAATGGGCTGTGCCCTTTTCAAAGGAAAAATCCCGGCATTTGCCTTAATCGATTTAGGAAAAACACGGAAAATCTAAATCAAGATGGTCGGATAGGGGTTTGAACCGTCGTCCCCCCCGATTGCGAGTCCATTGTGTCCTAACCACTACCCCATTTCCTTCGGAAACCCGATCGAGAACAAACACAAAATAAACATAAACATTGTAAAACACTCGTGTTTGGATTTGGCAAGCAAGATGTCAAATAAAAACAAAACCTGAAAGTCGCATTGGGACAGACACACCCAACACAGGCAGTGAATGACCGTGGGTGGTGCCGCGGTAGTTAGCACTGTGGACTTGCATTCAGGAGGACGGTGATTCAAATCCCTGTCCGATCATCCACATTTAGGTTTTCAGTGGTTTCCCTAAATCACCCTAGGCAAATGACAGGATGGTTTCTTTGAAAAGGCACGGCCGATTTAATTCCCCATCCTTGAATTATACGAGCGCATGCTGCGTCTCTAATCACCTTGATGTCGACGGGACGTTAAACTCTAATCTTCCTTCCTTTTCAGCCATTAAATCACATCTTAAGTAGAAATTATTGAAGCTGTATTTCAGAAGGATGAACGTCTACGGAAATGAAATGAAGACGACGAGAAAATTAGAAAGCAAGTGCCAAAGACATCTCAACGTGATATTACGAAACGATGTTGAAAACTGGCTTACGAGCAGACTACGTAAAAAACAGGTATTTAAAAATAC
The DNA here is from genome assembly GCF_023864345.2 of Schistocerca serialis cubense. Lineage (NCBI taxonomy): Eukaryota > Metazoa > Arthropoda > Insecta > Orthoptera > Acrididae > Schistocerca > Schistocerca serialis. The sequence continues at coordinate 745,981,351 of NC_064643.1, forward strand.
AAGCACATATACGCGTGGATGAAGGAATGTAAGATATAAAACTGTAGGGAACTCATACGCGCTGTAGAGACAGGGTACCTCCTGAGACGTCCGGGGCAGTTGATATGTCGATCTAAGGAATGGTAGACGGGAATTTTGTGTGAATTTCGACGATTATTGACAACATTGGGCGCAGAAGTTATATAGAAACAAAGAGATTGGCAATGGATTGAGAGAAATGGTCCACGCCATCATACATGTCAAAAGACTGATGGTTCAAAAGATTGTGGATAGTCTCAAGTGAGAGTTGCAAACAAACTTTACATTTCTCAGTACGAACAAGACGTACGCTCAAAACCACGAAGAACTTGTTGGGAAACTGAACTGAAAGGGCGTTGTTGCTAGCCTCGTTTGTGGCAGTAGCTGTTGCTCCTAAGGAAATATTCAAACGAGGAACTTTGTTTCCAGTTATTGTATGAAAGGTTCGTACGGCTGCTAGGGAAAACCTGTTTCGTCCAGTGGATATAAATCCTCGGTGCAACAATAACAGGAAATCGTCAGAATTAACATGGACAATATCATGTTCCTGGAGAGGAATTTTGATGCTGTTAGTGACAAGTCATTGGATTAATTTTCAAATTATCAAAAATTACCCAGTATATATAATGGAGACTAAAACTAAAAAGGCTCTATACCATCAATTCAATTAAAATAAAACTACAAACGGTTTCGGAGGCAGATTTAAGGACATCGGGTGGCTTAAGTGAAAGTTGTTATTAATCTGGAGACAAGTTGTTCCGCAATGTCAAGAAATAAATATGATTTTGAGAAATGGAAGCAAATAAATCATATATAGCTATTAAAAGAATTTTGTGTGGCTACATACAAAAGGGTAAAATCGAAAGAGCCTTGGGATAGCGTGAAAATGATACGACTGTTGAGGTGCAAACAGCGATTTTTACCTGCCATGCGAGACGTCTTTGGAAATGAAACATTCTACCTGCAACAAGATGGCGCTACGCCTCACTACAACAGAGCCTACTTGAATGAAAATTAACCAGGACGATTGACTGGTCGAAGAGGAGCTTTTGAATACTCACCACTGTCTCCAGACTTTACACCTCATAACTTCTACCTGTGGTGGATCTTGAAAAATGAAGTTTATCACTACATTGAACGAGCCACGAGAAACCATTGAGGCGTCCTGTGTGGCTGTCACACAGTCAACACTGACAGCCGTAGTTCGGTCAACAGGTCAACCGCATCGACGTTATTTGGCTGCTAATGGGGATCTCTTTGAATACACAAAATAACCTCCCCCCCCCCCCCCCCCCCCCCCCCCCGCCGTGCAAGAATTGGAACTGGAGGTTATTTTCTCCCTTTGATATTGATTATCAAGTATCAGGGAGTGTCTATCCTTTTCTGGACCGGTCTGTACAAGAAAACGATGCCGTCATTAGCCACTTGCCTAGTTCCCCTTTAGATAGCATGCCTAATTTCTATAAATTACTGTATGAATGATGGAATGCAACAAACAGGTGAAAACCACAAAGCGATGAAGTGCTAAACAATTCAGTCTATGCTCTCGGAATTTGGTAGCGAAGAAGGAATTGAATGAAGAAAGACTAAAGTTAAACGGCGATGAAGCGGATAATACATATTTTTGAAAGTAAATCGTACGCAGTGACAGGAACAATGCTGAGGGAGACCGAAACTGAAACAACGTGTCCAGGCCAACAGAAGAAAATAGCTCAGACTCCATACCTATAATAAAAATGGATGTTTGTATGCGTGTGTGTGTGTATGCGTGTGAATGTATGTTTCACATCTCCTCTTAAGCCACGCTACCGATTTCAACCAAATTTGGTTCACATATCCCTTACTGTCAGGCAACAATCGCTAGCGGGATAAGAACCGCCTACTTAACATAGTTCATAAGCTATGACGTCATAAACACAGAGATGCCTTTAAAAACGCCGCACCGGCCGGAGTGGCCGTGCGGTTCTAGGCGCTACAGTCTGGAGCCGAGCGACCGCTACGTTCGCAGGTTCGAATCCTGCCTCGGGCATGGATGTGTGTGATGTCCTTAGGTTAGTTAGGTTTAAGTAGTTCTAAGTTCTAGGGGACTGATGACCTCAGAAGTTAAGTCACATACTGCTCAGAGCCATTTGAACCAGCCAAAAACACCGCATCATGCATGAAGTTTTAACTCGGTTATTTTTGGCTACTACATTCGAGTCAGCTTAGCGACATCCCTGACATCACGCAGCGTTTTTGACAGCTTCCTGATGCGAAACCCAAATGGCTATATGTGGCAACGATAGCTGCCTATATGGCTATGAAGAGACGTTGCTACTGAGTCGTTTACAAAATCGCGTTGTAGACACGTGAAGGAGCTGCACACAAGAGTACAAAAACTGTACGGAATCATATTTCTTAAACTGGATACTGTACTTATACCTCTCTAGATTATACATATTTCTTTGTACGACTGTTTCATAATTTCAGAGGTGTTTTCGTTAATACATGGAAATGAAATTTTTACAATACTTCACCACAAATACAGTTCATATTTTTTTCGTTTCTAATAGAAAATTGGCAAAATGGATATCCGGGCAATGCCGTGGTTGTCAGCTGGGCTATTTTATGAGGGGCAGTAAAAAAAAGAAAAAAAAAAGACACACACGGAAAAAGTAAGTAAACTGTTTATTATTTCAGCTGCTGAGAATTTTTCCGGGTTGTATGGCCGTGGTCCATGGAACTCTTTAATCCCTGACGTTTCGTCCAAGGCCACGTTGGACATCTTCGGAGGTGGGCGTGGTTGTGCTGAGTCTTGCCGACAGACGGTCGGACGTCGAATAGCGGCCTAAATACTGTAGGAAGACCACGTCCTGCCACAGGGCTGCACTGGCGGCCACTCGACTTTCATGCGGGCAGAAAACACGATCTTTCCATTCGGTTAGGCTGGAAGTTGTAGCTGGGAGGCTAGCGCGGCTGTCCACTGTAAATATTTTGGAACGGGCGGCGGCCAGTGTGGCTAAGAGTGAGTGTGTGTGTATGTGTGTGTGTGCGTGTGCGTGTGCGTGTGCGTGGCAGGCGCATCGGGCGGCCAACCGCGCTACGCAAACAGCTGCGGCTGCCCGTGTGTTTTGACGGGACTTAATCCCCAGCGGCCGCCGCATGCGGAACTGCACAGAGATACGACCTGCGCCGGACGTGGCTCTTCCTCCCTAAAGCCGCTGCTCCTGCTCCAGCAAATCTCACAGAGCGTCTTCTTATCGCACTCCTGCATAATCTGAACAAAAATAATATGGCCCACCGTCAGGAGTGTGTCCCTGCAAAGATAATAGAGTATTCTGGTAGCGCTTGAGGTCCAACGTTCCCTGAGTGTAAGTTTACTAGGGCGTTTTGCATACGTTCTCAGGAGAGCACAGTAAGAGGGACAGAGAATTTGCACTAGGGTTCTGTTTCTCATGTGCAAGAAGGTTTTTTTTTTTTTTTTTTGTTTTGTTTTTCACCAGTCTCGAACTGGTTTAATGCGGTCCGCCACGAATTCCTCTCCTGCGTCAAATTCTTCATTTCAGTGTAGCACTAGTCAAAATCCACATTTACTTGTTGGATTTACTCCAATTTACGTTGTCGCCTACAGTGTTTGCCCTCCACAGCTCCCTCAAGCATTGTGGAAGTTATATCTTGATGTTTCAATACACGTCCTATCATCCTGTCTCTTCCTCTTATCAGTCCACCTAATTTTCACCATCCTTCTATAGTACCATATGTCAGAAGTTCCGATTCTTCTCTTTCCCGGTTTTCTTTAAAAACTCCATTTCGTTTCTCCCAAAGAATTACTGAGCTTACCATTTGCGTCATCACTACGCACGTCTTTCAGTCGGTTTAGTTATATATTTCTCTCCGCATCTAGAAGCAGAATCGACAACATTTTTAATACTGACTATTAGTATCGCACTGTGCAATTTCCTCTTTTATTCATAATTTTCCAGATTGCCCAACAACTGGTTCTGACAGTGTTCTAATGCGAGAGTAGTTTCGTTCACCTGCACTGCAGCTGTAACTATTTACCTGTTCCTCTCCTGAAACCTAGAATAGTCTGATAATTTAAAGGTAACTATTTAAACGTAATTCCAGAGGTATTTTTCCCGTGACCAGCCCCTATTATGACTCATTACTCTGACAGAAAACGTTCCCTACGTTCCAAAAACTAACCTGTACTTCCGCGTTTGTGGACGTTACTTTGGGTGATATATTCAAGTAGCTATCTACACTGCTACATTAGTAAGAAGTGATATACTTCGAAGAACTTGTATCCACCTTTAATGCTTGGACTCCATTAATGAATTAGTGACAGTAACAAACTATACTAAAATGTAAACTTTCACGGCCGGAAATATCATGTCCATTATAATTATCCGGGCTGTTATGCCGTGGTCGGTTTGAAATAATGTGACCTGTTGTTGTTATAGGCACTGAAGACGACTATATAGTAGATGAAATCTAGATCTGCTGTAGTATGCCTGTGGTTTTTTTTCTCGATCGGTTGGTGTTCTTTCCTCCACTGTCTATATTCAACTATCGCTACATACAAGGGATCATATGGATTTCACTCTAATCAATATAAAGTGGTGGTAAATAGTCAAATGTTCCTATGCACCACAGAAGGAGAGGACATACTCATGACGAATACAGTACTACAATTTATAAAGTTAACCATCTGATGATGGGCATTAGAGCCCGAAACCGGTAATGGCATTCAAATAAAGCTCTTAGAGAATTATAGGACGTATATATAGTCACTTCGGTTGCACAAAGTGTTTTGTCAATTGACCACGGTTTCGACTGCACTAGAGCAATCTTCATCAGAATAAAAGGTTACATGGAATAGCTAAAAATATAATTTCATGGATTGAAATAACATACACTTAATAGGATTACTTCCATAAATTACGTACAGACAGAGTGTACTTACATGTAATCACATCTCTGAGCAAAGGTACTCTCGTCATCAAACAGAGAAGTCATATAAATAAAAACTAAAGTGCGAAAGTATAACATAGCTTTCATACGCTAGATTTGTCGATGACATCTTGATCATTTACAAAGGGACTAACGACGGTATTGATCGACTTTTCAATACTATTAACCAGTTTCACGAAAATATATCTTTCACTTGTGAACTTGAAAATGAGTTCCGGGAGTTAAGCTTTCTAGAGCTCACTCTTGCTATATCAGACGACAAAATTAGCTTCAATATCTTCCGGAAAGAAATCATTTCTCATCAAATTATACCTTTCACTTCACTACACCCACATTCTCACAATAAATCCTTTTGTCATTCAGCTATCCATAGAGTCACATCCATCCCGCTTTCTAGTGAAAATCTCAAATCTGAAATCAGTCTGACTAAACCTATTGCAGTCATAGTAGATAATATTTTTAGTAGCAAAACGAGTAAGAGAATCACCACCTTAGGCATTTCTAACAACGAAGCTAATGAAAAGAAAAGAATTTTCTCTATGCCATTTCCGGGTCCACTTTCTTATAAGATACAGCGTCTGCACCAAAGTAAGTATAATTTTAGAGTAGCCTTTTCCACTAATAATTACATCACACATAACTTGAAACCTACGTGTTCCACTTTGTAAAATTCTGGTGTTTACAAAATTATTTGCGACAATCGTCCCGTCTATTACATAGGGCAAACAGGCAGAGCTATTTCGATAAGATTCAGAGAACACCTCCTAGGGAAAAAAGGCACCAATTCAACTTTCGCCGATCACTTATTAAACACATGGTATAATTCTAAAGATGTAAAAGACGTCCAGACACTCAGACAAAATCAGCTTTACGCTTAACATCTTAGAAGAGCTAGAAATTTTTAAACACCTATCTCTGAAGGACGGTCTCATTCTTAACGAACAATTACGCAACAAAAACTTTTTTCAAGGTATTGAGCCGCCAATTAAAATTGTCTGAATGGCGATAGTCTCCTCAATGTAGTCTCCTGAACATCGTTTTAACTTCCAATCTTATGTTTTCTCTGTGTATTACCTGAAATGTATTTACTTTTGTCAAAAAGACTGTTCAGTTATGTTGTAACTTTCATACACTGGCTCCTGTTTGTTACCAATAATATTTAAAATGGTCCTTGCAATGCCTCATTCGCTCATAAGTGTCCTCGTCGTGGCTGCCTCGTTTAATCTGACGGTAGCGGCTGTATTATGCCGACCTTGGTCCTAAGCAACCTCGCGGTTGTCATCATATCCCATGGAGTATTTATCTGGTTGACAGTTATGTTATTCTTTTACATTTCAGTTCTTATTCCTATGATATCTCTGTTTGACGAGACAATCTTCGCTCAGACGTTTTAAACCGTGTTCTGATTACAAGTAAGTCAATCTGTTACTACGTCATTTGTGGTTCAAATGGCTCTGAGCACTATGGGACTCAACATCTGTGGTCATCAGTCCCCTAGAACTTAGAACTACTTAAACCTAACTAACCTAAGGACATCACACACATCCATGTCCGAGGCAGGATTCGAACCTGCAACCGTAGCGGTCGCGCGGTTCCAGACTGTAGCGCCTATAACCGCTCGGCCACCGCGGCCGGCGTCATTTATGGAATTAATCATATTAAGTATATATTATTTCAATCCATGTCATTCTACTTTTAGGTATTTCATGTGAACCATCCCCTTAGAAAAATTAAGAATGACAGTGCCGCTAAACCACTACGTTATTTGATTTTCAAACAGCTGAACAAAACTGAACGTACTCAGACATTTCTCTCTTTATTTATTCTGATCAACAGTAAACTGACACACTTTTTTTTTTAAAGCACAACGCAGTCTGACTTTCAATAATTCCTAAAAAAGTATGGCCCTGACCAACAATAACCTATACCTTTCATGAATCACTTATCACTTACCTCACAAAAACCTTCGTTACTGAAACTATTGCAATACAGCGTGCGCCAATACTGCTAAATAAAAGTTCTAACCACTGAAGGCACTAACTACTTATAGGCATAGTTAGCAAATGAAAGATTTTGATTGAGAACAAACAATGTATTTACCATAATAATGTTCAAAAGTCATTACATATATATATATATATATATATATATATATATATATATATATATATATATATGTGTGTGTGTGTGTGTGTGTGTGTGTGTGTCGGTTCATGACATCCAGTCTTACAAATTTCGTTTTTCTGACGGACACACGTCCAGATCGTCCGCTCTCAAAACTCTGCCATCTCTCTCCCCACATTCACCACTGCTGGCGGCTCACCTCCAACTGCCCAACACTACAATAGCATATATTCCAACAATGCAAATCAGCCACAGAGTGCACACAGCACAGTCAGTGATTTTCGTACAGAGCGCTATGTGGTGTTACCAACATCAAAAACCTAAACAGCCTACTTACACATGTAACTTTTTATTCAGATGAAGATTGTCTTAGTGCACTCGAAACCGAGGTCAATTGACCAAAAAGTTTGTGCAACCGAAGTTGCTATACAGGGTGTTACAAAAAGGTACGGCCAAACTTTCAGGAAACATTCCTCACACACAAATAAAGAAAAGATGTTATGTGGACATGTGTCCGAAATCGCTTAATTTCCATGTTAGAGCTCATTTTAGTTTCGTCAGTATGTACTGTACTTCCTCGATTCACCGCCAGTTGGCCCAATTGAAGGAAGGTAATGTTGACTTCGGTGCTTGTGTTGACATGCGACTCATTGTTCTACAGTACTAGCATCAAGCACGTCAGTACGTAGCATCAACAGGTTAGTGTTCATCACGAACGTGGTTTTGCAGTCAGTGCAATGTTTACAAATGCGGAGTTGGCAGATGCCCATTTGATGTATGGATTAGCACGGGGCAATAGCCGTGGCGCGGTACGTTTGTATCGAGACAGATTTCCAGAACGAAGGTGCCCCGACAGGAAGACGTTCGAAGCAATTGATCGGCGTCTTAGGGAGCATGGAACATTCCAGCCTATGACTCGCGACTGGGGAAGACCTAGAACGACGAGGACACCTGCAATGGACGAGGCAATTCTTCGTGCAGTTGACGATGACCCTAATGTCAGCGTCAGAGAAGTTGCTGCTGTGCAAGGTAACGTTGACCACGTCACTGTACGGAGAGTGCTATGGGAGAACCAGTTGTTTCTGTACCATGTACAGCGTGTGCAGGCACTATCAGCAGCTGATTGGCCTCCACGGGTACACTTCTGCGAATGGTTCATCCAACAATGTGTCAATCCTCATTTCAGTGCAAATGTTCTCTTTAAGGATGAGGCTTCATTCCAACGTGATCAAATTGTAAATTTTCACAATCAGCATGTGTGGGCTGACGAGAATCCGCACGCAATTGTGCAATCACGTCATCAACGCAGATTTTCTGTGAACTTTTGGGCAGGCATTGTTGGTGATGTTTTGATTGGGCCCCATGTTCTTCCACCTACGCTCAATGGAGCACGTTATCATGATTTCATACGTGATGCTCTACCTGTGCTGCTAGAACATGTGCCTTTACAAGTACGATACAACATGTGGTTAATGCACGATGGAGCTCCTGCACATTTCAGTCGAAGTGTTCGTACGCTTCTCAACAACAGATTCGGTGACCGATGGATTGGTAGAGGCGGACCAATTCAGTGGCCTCCACGCTCTCCTGACCTCAACCCTCTTGACTTTCATTTATGGGGGCATTTGAAAGCTCTTGTCTACGCAACCCCGGTACCAAATGTAGAGACTATTCGTGCTCGTATTGTGGACGGCTGTGATACAATACGCCATTCTCCAGGGCTGCAGCAGCGCATCAGGGATTCCATGCGACGGAGGGTGGATGCATGTATCCTCGCTAACGGAAGACATTTTGAACATTTCCTGTAACAAAGTCACGCTGGTACGTTCTGTTGCTGTGTATTTCCATTCCATGATTAATGTGATTTGAAGAGAAGTATAAAAATGAGCTCTAACATGGAAAGTAAGCGTTTCCGGACACATGTCCACATAACATATTTTCTTTATTTGTGTGTGAGGAATGTTTCCTGAAAGTTTGGCCGTACCTTTTTGTAACACCCTGTATATACGTCCTGTAATTTTATAGCGTACGATTGCTGGGTCACAGCCAATAGTATGTTTTAAAACTTTTTAGAGAAGTATTTGTATCTGGTTGTGCCTTTCACCGTCGAACCAGATCCTGTTTAATTCTCGATAATGATGATGACAGTGATGAGTTGCCCGTCACGCTCTACTGTTCAGAGGTGAGGTGGGCCAACCCTGCAGCGCCACGCAAGCCGAAGCCTGTGGGGCGGCGAGCACAATGCAGAAACCCGGGCTGACGGGGCGACGGCCGCACCGGCGGCGATGAATGGCTCTGCTCGTCTGCGCCAGCGACAGCGCGGCGGTGGTGGGGGGGGGGGGTTGTCGAGATACCGTCACTCGCAGGCTGGCCGAGTCCCGAAACAAAGGCAAATAACAAAAAAAGGCAGAGGGGTAGAGGCGGCGCTCCAGCTTGTCGCTTTCCTCTGACGTTAATAATTTGTTAAATAGCCATGCAAAATTTTCTTCCCATGAAACTTATTTTGTTAAAAAAGCTAACTGTGCATACTGTTCGTCAAAACAGTGTCTGTTTCGAAGTAAAAACACGTTGAGGGTGTAAAGAGTATATGGCTAGTAGCGTTAGCCAGGCAGCAACAGCCGGCCGAGACAGACGCAGCAACAGGGAAGTAACTTTTATGTGGTTTTAACCAAGAGTTGAGCTGATTTGCATTGTTGGAATATTTGCTGTTGTAGTGTTGGCAGTTGGAGGTGAGCTGCCAGCAGTGGTGGATATGGCGAGAGAGATGGTAGAGTTTTGGGAGCGGACGATCTGGACGTGTAATGACACTGTAATTCAGAGACAGCAAGGAACTTGGAAGAGCAGTTGAACGGAATGGACAGTGTCTTGATAGGAGGGTATAAGATGAAAATCAACAAAAGCAAAACGAGGATAATGGAATATAGTCGAATTAAGTCGGGTGATCCTGAGGGAATTCGATGAGGAAATGAGACACTTAAAGTAGTAAAGGAATTTTGCTATTTGGGCAGCAAAATAACTGATGATGGTCGAAGTAGAGAGGATATTAAATGTAGACTGGCAATGGGAAGGAAAGCGTTTCTGAAGAAGGAAAATTTGTTAACATCGAGTATAGATTTAAATGTCAGGAAGTCGTTTCTGAAAGTATTTGTGTGGAGAGTATCCATGTATGGAAGTGAAACATGGACAATAAATAGTTTGGACAAGAAGAGAATAGAAGCTTTTGAAATGTGGTGCTACAGAAGAATGCTGAAGATTAGATGGGTAGATCGGTTGGTAGGGACGTGTTCTGAGGCATCAAGGGATCACCAATTTAGCATTGGAGGGCAGCGTGGAGGGTAAAAATCGTAGAGGGAGACAAGCAGATTCAGAAGGATGTAGGCTGCAGTAGGTACTGGGAGATGAAGAAGCTTGCACAGGATAGAGTAGCATGGAGAGCTGCATCAAACCAGTCTCAGGACTGAAGACCACAACAACAACAACAACAACAACAACAACCAAGAGTGAATTTTACAATATCATCTGTGTTAATTTAATGTCTGATAGCGACAGTTCTCGAGTTTCCGTTTGCTTCGGAAAGTGAACCGATTTTGTGAAATAATACAAGTTTCTAATCAGGGGCGAATTCTTTAGTTTAAGGGGGGGTAGGACGTGAAACGGACCGACTTGGAGCAGGAGATGCACCACAGGACATTTTAATTTCCACTGTCTATACTTTTACAAATAAATTCATAAAACTTTGCCAGCACGACCAGGAAGGATTCAGGATTCACACTCATAGCAGAGGGAGTTCAAAAACATAACAAAACAAATTTTTTTTACATGTAGAATTTCATCATTTTTTTCACTTGGTGTTGGCTGCATTTGTTGCTGCAGGTACATTTTGCTTCATAAGTAAGAGATATTCTTCGATGAATTTTGCACAGCGTACAAACCAGACTTACAGGTGTATGAAACTCTAGAATTTCCCAAATCTGTTAAAAACTGTGGTAAAAATTGAGATTATTAACTAGAAAATTCGAGTTTTCTCTAAACACGAAGCTTAAAACGTAACAGCCCATTCATTTTTCCATAGATTAAATAAATTCTAGAGTTTCATACACCTGTAAGTATGGTTTGTAAACTGCGCAAAATTCATCGAAGAATCTTTCTTACTTATGAAGAAAAGTGTACCTGTAGCAACAAATGCAGCCAACAGTAAGTGAAAAAAATCATGAGATTTCACATTTAAAAAATATTATTTTTTCGTGTTTTTGAACTTCCACTGCTATGAGTGTGAATCCTGACTCCTTCCTGGTCATGCTGACAAAGTTTTATGAACTTACTTGTAAAAGTGTAGACAGTGGAAATTAAAATGTCCTGTGGTGCCTCTCCTGCTCCAAGTCGGCCCGTTTGACGTCCTACCCCCCTTAACCTGAGTGCTTCGGTAGTTAGGTTCTTGAATCCCTGCGTATTAATATTTTAGACACAGTAAAACAGTATTCTGAGCAGTCACTTGTTCATTGTACCACTTTACCACTAAGCGTTTCCGTAGTACCGTCCATCATCTACAGTTTGAGAACTACGTGGTTCTTTTTCTTTTTTTAAAAATTTACTGACCCATACACTCGATTCAGCAGTGGAATATGTTTCGACGATACGCAAGTGAGGACAACCCAACAGCACGTCCGCAAGAGGAGAAAATCTTCGACCCCGCGGGGAATCGAAAGCGGGCCCCTTCAGTATCAATCCGCCGTGCTGATCGCGCATTTGCGTACTGTGTGTAGGGTATAACACTGTTGCTTTTGCGAAACGTAATCGGTTTTCAGTTGGCCTGCTGCAATGAAGTAAGCGTCTGTGCTCCGTAATAATATCAAGAATTTAAGTACGTATGTTTTCAGTGGATGATGATGGTGTGAAACATCTAAACGGGCAGTGGTAAGGTAAAGGAGCCAAATATGGTCCCCTATCCATATATCGCCACCCTGTCTGAATTCTCTAGCAAGTGGTGCACTCAGGCGGTAAAACATGAACTTCTCCAGAGGGCACTGGTAAGTCCAGCAGAGTAGGTCGAACAAGAGGCGTTCTCTGTCACAGTCCTGAAGCTTGTGTCTTCTTTTCAGGCAAAGGGTGAATTTTTGCTGTGTTTTAGTTACAGACTCTGTTTCACAGCGACATTTCAATATCCGAGAACCAATTCTTTAATCACAGGAAGTCATCATTCTGTGCTCTATCTTGGATCTGTTCAACAAATTTCACTTCAGTTTTTGGCGATCAAGCAACACCTGCACTGCAGGCCGTTCTAATATGGCCCCCATAGCAAACGTCAGTGATCAAGTGACGACGGTGAAGATACAAAATGTCGAGTGCGCAATAAACTCTATTCTCAGGACAAAAATGGATTCGGTGGCTATAGTGTTTTTTGTGCCTCCATGAAAAACGCAGTGTCGAATTTCACGTAAAACAATTGTTCCTGCGCTCTTTGTGGAAAAATCAGATGATAATACTTGGGAGTTTTTTGTATTAAGTGATTTTTGGAAGTTCTTAGTGTTCTTATATATTTAGTGATGTTATTACCATCTCTCAATATTTTGCATGCCTTTAACACGTACGGTCCGTATTTGGATCACCTTTCTCATAAATAAAAGACAACCATTTTATTTCATTATCATTACTTTGCGCATTCTTCGTATAGGTGTTACAAAAGTCGCGCGGAGTGGCCGCGTGATTTGAGGCGTCGTGTTACGGATTTCGCGGTCCCTTCCGCTAGAGGTTCGAGTCCTCCCTCGAGCATGGGTGTGTGTGTTATTCTTTGCACAAGTTAGTTTAAGTAGTGTATAAGTCTAGGGACCGATGACCTCAGCAGTTTAGTCCCATAGGAATTCACACACCTGTGAAAAGTTTGTTACAAAACCTAACCTTAGCAGCCGGCTGGTGTGGCCGAGCGGTTCTAGGCGCTACAGTCTGGAACCGTGCGACCGCTACGGTCGCAGGTTCGAATCCTGCCTCGGGCATGGATGTGTGTGATGTCCTTAGGTTAGTTAGGTTTAAGTAGTTCTAAGTTCTAGGGGACTGATGACCTCAGAGGTTAAGTCCCATAGTGCTCAGAGCCATTTGAACCTAACCTTAGCACAAATAGGAAACACAATTGGGTTTCTCATGAAGCATGTACTCTCATTTGTCCCAGCAGTTTGAGGAATTTACAAGTGATGATAGAAAAGGGAGCCATATTTGGGGATCTTACCTTACAAAAGACAATTGATTGATGGAGAAACCTACAGTATTTATGTTACACTGTCAGTCGCAGTCCTCAAGATGGCGTTCCTTATGAATGAAGTAATCATTGTTAAGCTGTTACGAATAGACTTGGAGAAATCTTGCGATTGGGATTTTAGCAGATGAGCATATGGACTATCAGACCAATTGTGTGATTGGATTGAAGAGTTCCTAGATAACGGAACGCAGCATGTCATTCTCAATGGAGACAGGTCTTCCGAAGTAAGAGTGATTTCAGGTGTGCCGCAGGGGAGTGTCGTAGGACCGTTGCTATTCACAATATACATAAATGACCTTGTGGATAACATCGGAAATTCAGTGAGGCTTTCTGCGGATGATGCTGTAGTATATCGAGAAGTTGTAACAATGGAAAATTGTACTGGAATGCAGGAGGATGTGCAACGAATTGACGCATGGTGCAGGGAATGGCAATTGAATCACGATGTAGACAAGTGTAGTGTGCTGCGAATACATAGAAAGGTAGATCCCATATTATTTAGCTACACTATAGCAGGTCAGCAACTGGAAGCAGTTAATTCCATAAATTATCTGGGAGTACGCATTAGGAGTGATTTAAAATGGAATGATCATATAAAGTTGCTCGTCGGTAAAGCAGATGCCAGACTGAGATTCATTGGAAGAATCCTAAGGAAATGCAATCCGAAAACAAAGGAAGTAGGTTACAGTAAGCTTGTTCGCCCACTGCTTGAATACTGCTCAGCAGTGTGGGATCCATACCAGATAGGGTTGATAGAAGAGACAGAGAAGATCCAACGGAGAGCAGCGCGCTTCGTTACAGGATCATTTAGTAATCGCGAAAGCGGTACGGAGATGATAGATAAACTCCAGTGGAAGACTCTGCAGGAGAGACGCTGAGTAGCTCGGTAAGGGTTTTTGTTGAAGTTTCGAGAACATACCTTCACCGAGGAGTCAAGCAGTATATTGCTCCCTCCTACGTATATCTCGCGAAGAGACCATGAGGATAAAATCAGAGAGAATAGAGCCCACACAGAGGCATACCGACAATCTTTCTTTCCAGGAACAATACGAGACTGGAATAGAAGGGAGGACCGATAGAGGTACTGAAAGTACCCTCCGCCACACACCTTCAGGTGGCTTGCGGAGTATGGATGTAGATGTAGAAAGATGTTGATGGTGGTGTTCTGGCTCGAACGGATGATCTACTAATACAGATTTATTTTGCCTAGATAAGAATTGATGCTACACAAGAGAATTCGGAGATTGCTCCGGCAGTAGAAGACAAAAGTTAGACACAAAAATAGTTTAGACACTCGGCGGATTGAAAAAAAATTGCAGACCCATCGAGAACGTAAACATTGGTCCCGAAAGCCAGGTCCGTACGATTTATTTGCTGCCGTGTGCTGCGCCGGCGAGAAGGTAAACAGTCTCGGCACGTGTTGTCAGATTTGGAGCCCTCGAGAAATGGGCGCGGCGCCTGCAGACGTTCCCCGCGCGTTCTGCTCGTAACTCGGTTTCGCGTCGGATTCGATTTCCGCGGATCCCGCCGTCGCGTCTGATTGAGGTGCGGCTGCAACAGCTCTCTCCGGCGTCCATCACCGCAGCGGCGGCGCCAGCCCAGGCTGGCAGTTGAGCCCGCGACGGCTTCTGCCGGTGTACCGGCGGATGGAAAATGGCCGCCACTTTGCGAGCGCAGGCGCCGCCGGCGGACGCGGAATATAAAGCGAGGAAGGAAACAACCGCTGTGACGGCGCGCCGGAAAGTGGCTCGGCGCCGTCACAGCAGGCGTGTGCGCTCCGCCGACGTCTCAGAAGCGCACGGCTCCTGGCGAAGCGGTATGGCGCCCTGTCACAGTACAATTCTGATAACCGGTCGTTAGCGTTGCACCATTGATGTCTCCTATAAACAGTGGCGGCTTTGTTTCATAAAAACACGGGAGAACTGCCGGATGTCAGTAACGTCCTGCCACGATATTTTGGCACACAGTCTTCTGGCCATCTTCAGGTGAGTACCACTGTAGTAGCACTGGGGAGTACGCTTCTTTATTGGCAGCTTAGTACGCTGCTCTACAGCCTACAGACTTTTTTAAAAATGGAAGAAGAAAAGAAACAAGGAAAACAGGCGATGAAACGGTGACTTAGTGTAAAATGGCGGAAAAATGCGAAAAGTTAAAACAGAAAGCAAAGGGATTGGCAATGTTAATGAAATACACAGGAATCAGACAAGTAACATAGTAGACACACAATTAAAAAACATGGCGACAGTCTGGTTTCTGTTCACAAGAGATAAAAAAATCATACCCAGTGACAGTATGATGGCCGTTCGCAACACTTCCCAAAAGAAACAATACGGAACACTCACTGTAAAACACTGCACGAAAATGGTGGCATGAAGATGACACTCCCAATCCAAAGGCAGATGGTGGGGAGGGACCTGGAGGAGGGCGAAAAACAAGAAGGGAGGAGAGGAAAAAACGAAAGGGGGGAACCAAGGAGGGAGAGGACTCATAAGGGGGGGAGAGGGCAGGGCAGACGCGAGAGGGAATGAGAAGTGGGAGAGGAGGGAAATGCAAAAGGACTCGGGGAAGAGAAGGGGGCAGAGAGAGGGGAGGTGGGGAAAAAGAGGATGGAAGGGGGGGAGAGGGAGCCCAGGAAAAGGCCAGAGGAAAGGAGGGGGTAGTGAGGATCAGAGTTAATAGGAGGGATAAATGGATAGAGAGAGGGCATCATCCGGGAGGGGGTGTTCATGGAAGCCACCTTGGGAAAGGAGATGAAGGGTGTAGAGATGGAGGGTAGGGGGGACACAACAGTGAAGGCGTGGCAGGGGGTGGGGATTGGAGAGGAGAGGAGCAACCAGGGGGTGAGGGGGATCAAGGCGGCGGGAGGTGTAGAGGACGTGGATATGTTCGAGGAATAGGAGCAGATGGGGGAAAGGAATGAGGTCATAGAGGATCCACGTGGGGGACGGGAGGTGTATACGGAAGGCGAGGTGGAGTGCATGACGCTCAAGGATCTGGAGGGACTTAGAGAATTTGGGGGGGGGGGGCAGATATCCAGGTGGGACTGGCATAACAGAGGATGGGACGGATTAAGGATTTGTAGGTGTGGAGGATGGTAGAGGGGTGCAACCCCCATGTCCGGCCAGAGAGGAGTTTGAGGAGTCGGAGGTGGTTGTGGGCTTTGGATTGGATGGAGCGGAGATGAGGGATCCAGGTGAGGTGACAGTCAATGGTGAGGCCAAGGTAGGTGAGGGTGGGGTGAGGCGGACGGCGAGTACGCGCTGAGCTCCGCTATTTAAAGCCATACTGAGGTGACATTGCACATGCGCTTCTCAGCGTGCGCCTTTATGACAACTCCGTGCACTGCGCCTCGCGCCCTCCACGGTGAGAGCTTGGTGTCTCCAAGAATTTTTACGTCACATGAACTCTATACATGAAAACATTAAGTTTACCATGGAGATAGAGAGAGATCGTCGCTTACCATTTTTAGACGTCTTAGGGCGACGTAAGAGTGATGGCACACTTGGTCACTCGGTGTACAGAAAGCCCACTCATACAGACCTATATCTACAAGCTACTAGTTGCCACCATCCAGCACAAACAATGGGCGTTCTCAAAACCTTGATCCACCGTGCCCATACCATCTCTGACACCGACAGTCTTCAAGCGGAACTGGAACACCTGCAAAAAGTATTTCTGAAGAACGGTTTTTCAACTAGGCAAGTGAACAGAGTGATGCAGACCTACAAACGACAGAACAAGGAAGAGGAAGAGGCCTTCAGGTCGACTGCTTATCTACCATTTAATGGGAATATTTCTTCACAGATAGGCAGAATATTGAGAAAGTATCAAGTGAGAGTCATCTTTCGCCCTCCTTCCAAATTTTCATCACTGGTGGGATCCGTTAAAAACGACCTGGGCCTGCGCAAATCACGTGTTTACAAGATTGCGTGTGAATGCGACAAATCATATATAGAGCAAACAACACGAACAGTGCAGGAACGAATTGTGGAACACCAACGGCATACTCGCCTTCTCCAACCCACCAATTCCACAATCGGCGAACATTGTATTTCCACAGACCACTCCATCAATTACAACGACACAAAAATTTTGGCCCATACATCAAACTTTTGGTGCTCGATTATAAATGATTATAAACGAATCTGTGGATTGTCTGACAACGCAACTCTCATCAATCGAGATAGTGGTTATCAGTTAAGCTCTGCTTGGAATCCTGTTATAGAGAAACTTCGTAGACGACGTAGTTACTTACATAAAGATGAAAATCGACCTGATATCGATACGCCAAGCTTTAACCGTGGAGGGCGCGAGGCATAGCGCACGGAGTTATGAACGCGCACGCTGAGCAGTGCATGCGCAATGTCACCTCAGTACGGCTTTAAATAGCAGAGCTCAGGGTGCACTCGCCAGTACGACTACTGTGGTACTCACCTGAAGATGGGCAGAAGACTCTGCGCCGAAATATCGTGGCAATACGTATGCATTTCATTGCTTGAATGCAGTTAATGATGATGATGTTTTTAATGCCAGTTTACCGTTTTTTTTTTTTTTTTTTTTTTTTTTTTACGATCTGAGAATTCCATCGTGATTGAACTGTGCTCTGAAAATTTCGATCTAGACATAAAAAGTCTAAACTTTTTTGTTTAATAAACATAATGAAATTGTTTATAAGAGTAGTGTAAGTCAAACGGAAATCCAGTGCAAGGCCCACAAATTTAACACTTGTCTTTATTCAAAACGTTATTCGCCCATTGTCAGAGTGTTGTTTACGAGCCTAATCTTCAATGATTAAAAAATCATTATTCCTCAGCTGCCGAACGAAACTATTGATTGCTCGATTAAAGTCGTCCTATATTTTTTTCAGTATCTTGTCAGCTTTGTACATACACAATTCATCGACAAAATGAACGATCGCTATGTGTCCTGCAATGATTACTTTTGTTGCCGGTCTTGTGACCGAGCGGTTCTAGGCGCTTCAGTCTGGAACCACGCGACCGCTACCGTCGCAGGTTCGAATCCTGCTTCGGGCATGGATGTGTGTAGTGTCCTTATGTCCTTAGGTTAGTTAGGTTTAAGTAGTTATAAATTCTAAGGGACTGATGACCTCAGATGTTAAGTCCCATAGTGGTCAGAGCCATTTGAACCATCACTTTCGTTAAAACTGTACTGCGTCGTTTATGCTGAGATTTTAACTGTTGGCACAAGATATATTTTTTTTCGAAATACAATTGAAAGGTCATTTTTTTTTCTTTTACACTGCTGCTATTATCTCTATACGCTGCGTATCGGTGTCTTGAAGTGTAAATTTCCAACCTAGGCAACTCAGACTTTCCCGCTGACCTGCCTGTGACATTATGCCTGTGTGCTGGTTTTAATTTCTCGCGTAGTGCACGAGTCATTATGGACGGTTATTCCAGAGACTGGCGAGCGATTGCAAACGCTCGCAGCGCAGCCAGGGAGAGTGTCGTTGCATTGTGGAGCCCGCTGGAGCTCTACTGGCGCAATTACCTCCACAATTACTCGGCCTCGTATATCAAGCGAACGGGCGTGCCGCGCGCGTGCTTTCTCTGGTTTCAATAACGCTTCATTCCAGCTGCCGCTGGTTTTGAAATGCCTGATAATGGGAGCTTTCAGCGTTAACAAACATCCAATAGCTGTGAATGGCAGTTTTCGATCTGTATATGCCTGTACAATTTTTTTAAAATGAAAGTTGTTCACAGACAAGGCGGAAGTAAGCGTAATTGTGTAACAGGTGCTCACACCAAAGTGCCGCTCATTCACTGCGGTATTAAGCAATATCGCTGCAACATTCAGTGGGAATGTTTACCGTTACAGTAATGAAACTAAAATGGAAATCTACTTTGACATTTGTCCTTAACCAGAGCGTTGTTGCAGTACTGCTAAGTATGAGGTAATGTCCCAGCCGAGAACGCAAGCCTCGTCTTGAACCTCGCCAACTGCAGAAGATTCGAGTTTTCGCGTGTGTCACGGATAGATTTCATACCGTAGTCCAGCATTTCAATTTCTCCGTCACGCTCTTACTGAATGGCCTATTGGAGATAGAAGGGAGCCAGACTCCCATGATTGACTATTAAAATAGACGTTATTAGAAATCTGAAGCTACAGGTCAGTTATATCCTGTGGAGAAGAGAGAGAGAGAGAGAGAGAGAGAGAGAGAGAGAGAGAGAGAGAGAGAGAGCCGGCTGCATACTACCCACGAATGTCACGATCATCGAATTGTGTGCGGCAGTTAAACTGCTGTGGTCGTGTCCTAACCAGGAATCCCGCTGTAGTCTCCTCTTGTACACTTTCTGCCTTCTCTGGTGCTCGCGTTCAGTGAATCTTGATGGACATCACTGACTGACTCTGTTTATTGTTTGTGCTGTCTTGAATGTGTCGCCTAGCGTGAATCGGGTTCTCCTCCCTTACTGCAATCCCTGCTGATCTTCGATCACAGTGTATCCCCTTGGGCACACACAGCTAGACGGTATAATTATCCCAAAGTATCCTCTTTGATGGCCACCCATCCCCGGAAGTGATGCCAGTGATAAGCCTAAGTTTTTTTTTTTAATTTTTGAAGGAGACGTGTGCAGCAGTTAATACATACGTAGTGCTTCTACATGCTGTCATCACGGATAATTAAAAGCAAGTAATCCCGTGGGCGCAGGTAGCGGGACGAAGCAAGCGGCTGTAACACCATAGCTCTAATACTCTACTGATTTATTTTGCTTTTGTTTTATTTAATGTTACATTGTTGATCTTCTGTAAATGTGTTTGAATCGATAACATAAAATTGTATACTCCTTTCTTTGTTAAAACTTTGATATCCTGGTTTGATTCTATGCAATGTAGTATATCTGTAATTTAAATTCTTTACCCATCTGGAGGGAACAAATCCTACTGTATATAATTGTAATTTTGTGTGAATAGTTTTTGGTAGAAATGTCAATATGTGCAAATGTTCTGTTTTATTTGATGTATTTGTTTACTGTTATGTAAAGTGCTGATCCTCACTTAGGGTTCTTAGTTAGTTTGTATGTAAAAGGTGTTGTGGTTCCCCTCGGGAAAGGAACTGTGTAGCGCGCGCAAATTGTGGTTTGCCTAGGTAGAAAAGGTGGAACTGATAGTCAGTCGGGGACGAGCAACGAGTCGGAGACGAGCTACGTGTCAGGGACAAGCTACCAAACTGTGCACTGCCGTGTGAAAGATGCATATTGTGCTGGTTCCGAGGGAGGCTTTTTCTGCTACTTTACAATGCCTCGGATGGATGAATAAATAGCTGGAACTATTCTGGAATTTGTATCTATCATCGTCACCAAGAAATGACAGAGTCCAGCAATTCTACCTGCAATTCCACCTACCAACATGCAGTTGCCACCACATTGCGCAATCATTGTATCGGAATACTACAGTGACGTACAGTGAAGGATCAGCTTAATGGATGTGTTAGCGTGCTCAAATATAAGGTAATTTATATCTGAATTTATGTGCCTACCTTGATTTTTTCCTTATCATAACACCTCTCAGGTTCCTCTCCGTTTGAACTAAAGTGACTACCGAGTGTCCCTACTGAAAGAACGTTAAAAACCAGTTTTTTTAATAAATGCCTCTTGAACATAGTAAAGAAAAAGTTAAAGTTAATGTGGCAAGAGAGTGAGTTAAAGTTAATGATGCTTGCTGAAAATAATTTTCCTAGTAAATCTGCTTATTAATGTGTAGTTGCCAACTTCAAATTAAAAGTTCTTAAGACTGAGGCTTATAAAGTTTTGCTTAGTAAATGATCACATTACTGCTTGTTGTAAATCGCAAGAGGTGAGTCAGTATCTTACATATGTGTTAATTTTGTGTCTCACTATAGTAAAAGTAGAAAGCTGCAGTTGTGAAACGTTATATACTCATGTTTGCTAAGTGTTTGTCTCTCTTGTGTATTAGAAGTGCATATTAATAGTATAAAACGATCCACAGTTTGTCTATTGTGTCAATGATCAGTAACAAGTAAAGGAAAGACCGTTCAGTTTGAACAAACAATGAAAGTAATAGTGTGTTTCGGTATCTGTTATATTTTTGCAAATAGTTAGTGCTGCTCCAGTTGTTAGCTTCAATCTTAAAATATATTTATGTGTCAGAGTTCATTGCCCTCGCGTATGGCCAAGTCTAGGTTGTGTTTGTCCGTTATAGTTACTTATACCTACTTTCTTAAACGAGAACGTTAATCTTTCTCTTGCCTAATTAGGCTGGCGACCGTTTTCAAAAATGGTTCAAATGGCTCTGAGCACTATGGGACTCAACTGCTGAGGTCATTAGTCCCCTAGAACTTAGAACTAGTTAAACCTAACTAACCTAAGGACATCACACACATCCATGCCCGAGGCAGGATTCGAACCTGCGACCGTAGCGGTCTCGCGGCTCCAGACTGCAGCGCCAGAACCGCGCGGCCACTTCGGCCGGCGCGACCGTTTTCTTTATTCTTTAAACAGTATAGCTAGGCAAAAATATTGTTTGTTACTGTTCAAATATTTACCTAATTCTGACTTTCACTTCCGATAAGCCACCTCCGTTAGGTACAACACGGTCAACATAACAAAATTCCTCTCAGAGGGTAACACGGCTCTGTTGCGTTGTACCATAATTGCTTTAATAAAATAGTTTGATTACATAACCTACTTCCAGCTTTAAGGTTATGGTACAGCAGTAGCAGGTAGGAGTGTTATATGGCCAAACAAGTGGTCCGTGGTTCGCAGTTCAGTGAAGACTAAAAATTCTAATTTTCGTCGGGGTCTTTTGACTCCATGGCGTAGGAGATTTAAAGCACACCGTGTGGGTTCCATTTTTGGTTAGGATGGAGTCGTTTGCAAGCTGTTACAGTTTTTGATTAAGCTTGCCGGCCGCTGTGGCCGAGCTGTTCTAGGCGCTTCAGTCTGGAACCGCGCAACCGCTACGGTCGCAGGTTCGAATCCTGCCACGGGTATGGATGTGTGTGATGTCCTTAGATTAGTTAGGTTTAAGTAGTTCTAAGTTATAGGGGACCTCAGATGTTAAGTCCCATAGTGCTCAGAGCCATTTGAACCATTTGATGAAGCTTTTTCAGTGCGTAAATCTCTGTAAGGTTAGTACATACTCGTGTAGCGGACAGCTAAGGCTGATAACCAGATTTGTTCTTTCCACACGACGAGTGGCTATACCTACCAGACGACATACCGTGGCAAGTGGCGCGGGCCATAGACATTCAGCATTAACCCCTAACAGCTCATTTAACTCCTTTGACATAAGAAGACCCAGACAGGGCACGTGCGTTCCGCGACAAGTACCAAACTGATAATGCTGTTGCTTTCAAAGATCGTGGCTGACACCCCCATGTGTTGCCGATTCCTTAGGCTGTTATTCTGCCGTCCACTTCCAGCCTTGTGATATGGCAGTACTGATACGAAGTGCACCTTGATTTACTACAGCACTGCTTTAACACAACGTGAACAGTGCATTCGTCAGAGACACACTGGTCGCAACCAAGTCCTTGCCGCCTGGATGTGGCGTTGCGGTGATGTTCTGTGCTGTGTTGGCAGAAGAGCCAACACCGTGTTGCTAGAGGAGGCCGAAATGCACGCGTTTAATTACACGCAGACTGGCGTGAGGTCTGGAACAGGTCAGAGAAATAAGACTAGCAAAACAGGAGGTAACTGGTAGAATACTTAACTTTAATCCATAATTGGTGTACATCGCTCTTGATGGTACATTAATATGCTCAATATAAACTGGTAATGGCGCCTTGCTAGGTCGTAGCAAATGACGTAGCTGAAGGCTATTCTAACTATCGTCTCGGCAAATGAGAGCGTATTTGTCAGTGTAGCATCGCTAGCAAAGTCGGCTGTACAACTGGGGCGAGTGCTAGGACGTCTCTCTAGACCTGCCGTGTGGTGGCGCTCGGTCTGCAATCACTGACAGTGGCGTCACGCGGGTCCGACGTATACTACCGGACCACGGCCGATTTAAAGGCTACCACCTAGCAAGTGTGGTGTCTGGCGGTGACACCACATTCTGCTGCGTATAAATTGCCACTCACCTTGTGGCGAATCTCTTCTCACACGCACGCCTGCTTGAAGCTACTGAAATGCAGTTCTCAGCCGGAAAAAGCTATAGAAAAAACAGCTGTACTCGAAGTAACCACAAGTCGTACTAAAAATTGTTTTGTCGGTAGAAGGTTAATAATAGTGAATACCTATTACGTTGTGGAACAGTTAGTTTAATTCTGAAGACGACGCTCATAGTAGCGTCGAAACCTGGTCAATTTTGACTTAATATTTGTGACCGAGGGCTTATTTCCTCCAATATAAATGAAAGTGTTTATGAGCGTAAAATTTCACTCTATTACGGTAATCTTCCATACACCAGTTACTACCAAGCCTTTCTTCAAGCTGTACATTAGTTCAAACTCTCTTCCACACTTTGCGGCACTTCTCAAACATTTTGGTACTGAAATATCAATAATTTTCATCGGAACACCTATCAGTAGGTCTGATCACCATGAGATCCAAGCCCCAACTCTACCCATCTCTCTACACAAAAGAAGTTTCTAGTTCCCAAAATACGCGCGAATATGCTAATTTCTGACTGGCAGAGAGACATCACAGCCAATCGGAAAGCAGCATCAAACCCGCTCAGACCCACGCATATATAGAGAACCAATCAAAATTTGACACTGAATCAGAACAGCAAAACAACATAAATAAATTTTGAAAACCCAGAAGTATAAAAGTATCTCCTTCGTAACAAAACTACTTTATCGAAACCATAATCTCATTTTTGCAGTACCACAAACTGACGAAATAGTTTATAAGAAATTCCCCAGTACGAATGACTTACACACATCATTTTTCAACATTCCTCACGGGACCAGTTACTTCAGTGTATAGTATAAAAGTTTTATATAAAACATTATTTCACATTCACACCTTCATCCAGTCTCATAACTAAGCACAATTATGACAGTAATTAATAAATTATTAGAGCCGGTCGGGGTGGCCGAGCAGTTCTAGGCGCTACGGTCTGGAACCGCGTGACCGCTACGGAAGCAGGTTCGAATTCTGCCTCGGGCATGGATGTGTGTGATGTCCTTAGGTTAGTAAGGTTTAAGTAGTTCTAAGTTCTAGGGGACTGATGATCTTAGAAGTTAAGTCCCATAGCGCTCAGAGCCATTTGAACCATTTTTTAAGTCATTAGAAAATCAAACAGAACTGAAAAAGAAAAGAAAGTATTTTGACTGCAGCTCAGTCTATCAGCTAGTAACCTCTGCCAGATCGCATAGAAACTACATACATCTGACGCCACCTGTCCTACGCGTGACTTTTACTGCACGTGTGTTTACTGCTGTTACGATCTCAATAGTCACGATGGAAGGCGCTAAGCCACTTGGGGTGTGACAAACTACAATTCTCGTTCACCCTCTGTTTGTGGAGGTAACGCTGCCCGGCGTTCGATGCGTAGGCAATGTTGTTCAACCAGTTGTTGTGCTGTTGTTACAACAGGAAGGTCATGTGCTGTTCCAACAGGATAATGACTGTACAACTCAATGTGCTCTGCGAGACGTACAGCAACTTGCCTGGCCAGTATGATCACTGGACTTGCCTCAATTCGATGATGGTGAGGATGATGTTTGGTTTGTGGGGCGCGGTTATCAGCGCCCGTACAAATTCCCAAACGTTGTTCAGTCCAGTCTTACCATTTTGATGGTTGGTGATGAAATGATGAGGACAAAACAAACACCCAGTCATCTCGAGGCCTCAATTCGCGCATGTATGGCACACGATGGGACGGCAAGTGACTCGTACGTTTCGTCCACCTACAGCTCTTAAGAGGCTACGTGAAAAGATCGAGCTCGTTTGTAATAACGCATCTCAAAACAATATTCGTCATCTTTATGATCGACTGCATGCCGGAGTCAGCATCTGCATAGCGGCCCATGGAAGCAACATTGTGTACTACTATGGGTGTTCCAGCATGCGTCTATACTTCGTACCTCAAACCACTCAGGCTATTGATCTCAAAATGTAATCATTCCATGTACTCCATACGCACTGTTTCTACTATAAATTTTGAATGAATTGGAAAACTCTCCGTGGTGTTCTAATTTTTTTCCAGCGGTGCACATCGAAAATAAAAGAAAACCAAAATTTTGAAAAGTGCTAGTATCGTAATGTTCTTATCTGAAAAAAGACTTTTTTGTAGATCAATGTCATCATTGGTAATGGGAAGTTTTTTTTCTTTCTTTAAGCAATTTTTCAACTATTTCTTTAATAATCCTGACAGGTCTGTTATATTCAGTGTGTCAGTAAGTGCGATCCAGCGATGGTTGAAAGGTAACAACAACCTCCATCGTACTGCCAGAAGCGTAGAGGATATACGGTGCATTATTACGGTGGTACTGGCGTAGGACAATGCGTATGTACAACATCCTCGTCCATTGCACCTGCAGAATTTTCCGCGTGAACTTTTTCCCCGCCAGCCCTTAGCGACTTGTCGGCGGCCGCCAGATGCTGACTCTGCCCCGCAGAATCACACCCCGTCCTTGGCGGTGTAAATCATCTCCCTACCGCTGTGGGGAGAATACACATTACGCCTGCCACGTACAAACGCCATGCGGGCAATGCGTCATTCCCAAACATGGGCCCGTCTGGGGTGCAACACGTGCGGCAGTAAATCAGCGGCTCCTGCTCCAATAGATCGCGGAATTGAAATGTCACGGTAACAGTCTCAAAAAAGTCGTTACAGCTTGGACTCGAACATCGCAGAAGTTCCACTACATAGAAGTTTCCTTTTTTAATTCTGCCAGTTTTGATATATATCTCAGCAGAGGAGGTTTATAGATTTAAAGCTTGCTGAGGGTAACTAGACGATGTGGACGAATGCAGGAAATCCACTCACTGGGAAGGGAAGGATATTCAACAGTCCCTGTGTTGGTAAATAAAGGCCGACCTTACATCGCGAAACATGCTTTGCTAAACAAAACGTCGCCTACCAAAGCCAAAACTTTTCTCTGATGGGAGAAACTGTACAGGAAATGTCCTGAAGCTAAACTAAATGGATGCGCAACATAACGTGGTGGACTGCTAAGGCGATGGACTCGTATTAGGGAGTATCGGATTTCGAATTCACTGCTGGACATGCCTACCGGTTTTTCCGTGGCATCATTAAAAGGCAAATGGTGAGACCAGTTTCCCGGCGTCGCTAGGTGTCTACAGGAACGCTATAACTTCCCTACCTTCCTTCAACATTTCAGATGACATTTCCTAAGTAAAAAGAAACCTACTGCACACCGTTCCTTGTGCGACAGACTGCAAAGATAAATTAGTATAATATATTCGCACACAGCATTGTTTCGCTTAGGCCTATATGTCGTATAAATTGAACATAGCATTTAGGAATGATTGCAAAACAAGACTTTTCATTAAGTGCTTCTTCGAACTTTGTTTAGGCTGAAATTGCCGACCGTTGTGGCCTTGCGGTTCTAGGCGCTTCAGTCTGGAACTGCGCTGCTGCTACGGTCGCAGGTTCGAATCCTGCCTCGGGCATGGGTGTGTGTGATGTCCTTAGGTTGGTTAGGTTTAAGTAGTTCTAAGTTCTAGGGGACTGATGACCTCAGATGTTAAGTCCCATAGTGCTCAGTGCCATTTGAACCATTTTTTTAGGCTGAAATCACACCTACATAAAGGAACATTTCAATACAGGTGAACCGATAAATCTCGCTACCTGAAAGCTCGTAGCAGAGTTCTAGTATCAGCAGTACTGTCAGTGTTATTCCTCCCAAACAAGATCACCTTCCCTAGAGAGTATACTTGGCGTGCCATCCTCACTTTACCTTCAAAATCCCATTAGACGAGGGCTATCAACTTCTTAAGCTTCCTTAGATCTTTTGACCACAGTCTCGTAGATCTGCAGCTCGTCCTGTGGACCGAAAACGTCGTCAAACACGCTCGCCGCAATGAAACATGTGAATACGTTTAATGGAACCTTAAGGATAGAGTAATTATGGTGTAGGAAACGCACGAACAGTAATGTATTGACGACATACCTTGAATTTTCTATAATTCGAATCTATGTCCGCTCAGCAGAACACAGTCATGTTTTCACCACGCTGACGAAGTCCCCCTCAGTACTGAATAGTTTTGAAATTTATCTATTATTGTGGGTTGTGTGCTGAAACTCCAGATATACGAGATTGTAGTCAAAGGCGCTAAGGAAATTTAAGAAATTGATAGTCCACGTCTAGCGGTGCTTTGAAGAGAAAGTGAGGATGGCTAGTGTAATATACTGAATATATTGGTAGAGCGCTTGCCCGCGGAAGGCAAAGGTCCCGAGTTCGAGTCTCGGTCGGGCACACAGTTTTAATCTGCTAGGAAGTTTCATATCAGCGCACACTCCGCTGCAGAGTGAAAATCTCATTCTGGAAACATCCCCCAGGCTGTGGCTAAGCCATGTCTCCACAATATCCTTTCTTTCAGGAGTGTTAGTTCTGCAAGGTTCGCAGGAGAGCTTCTGTAAAGTTTGGAAGGTAGGAGACGAGGTACTGGCAGAAGTAATGCTGTGAGTACCGGGCGTCAGTCGTGCTTCGGTGGCTCAGATGGTATGCCGGCACGGTAGCTCAGCGTGTTCGGCCAGAGGGTTAGCTGCCCTCTGTAATAAAAAACTGAGTTAATCGATCAACAACGAACTTCAATTGACGTCTTACGACGTCCGCCTCGAGCAGATGCAACGAACAAAAGCGAACAAAATGAGATTTAAAAAAAAAAAAAAAAGATGGTAGAGCGCTTGCCCGCGAAAGGCAAAGGTCCCGAGTTCGAGTCTCGGTCGGGCACACAGTTTTATTCTGCCAGGAAGTTTCAGTGTAATATACTGTCTGTAAATTGCCTGACTTATAAACTTCCGATTATATATTGAGATCCAGAATCGACGTAGCTAACCCACTTTTGAACAGGAACTTATTTATGCACGTTACGTTTATGAATATGGCTTGATTTAATCTAAACTTCATCTGTCTGTAAATTGGATTGTATGAAATAACAAATTACAAGAATACTCAGAATGACTAACTGTTACGTAATTTGTGCCCAATTACAAAAATCATGTGGAGAATTTATATGAAATTTCACTAATTGAAGCCGGCCGCGGTGGTCTAGCGGTTCTAGGCGCGCAGTCCGGAACCGCGCGACTGCTACGGTCGCAGGTTCGAATACTGCCTCGGGCATGGATGTGTGTGATGTCCTTAGGTTAGTTAGGTTTAAGTAGTTCTAAGTTCTAGGGGACTGATGACCACAGTAGTTAAGTCCCATAGTGCTCAGAGCCAGTCACTAATTGAAAATTGATCACTAATTGAAATATTCTGTCAAAATTTTAATTTAGGCTCTACAGCAAATTCTTACCTCGCAACAGGTAAGTAGTTTGTGCCCTAGCTGCTCTGCAAATGATCATCTGAATTAAAACACTGTTTGGCTGTTCGTCCTCTAATTGTTATTTCCAATTATGTACTGTTTTAGTAAATTGATTGTTATTTTCTGTTCAAAATTGTTAATTAATGTTCACAGGAAAGTGTAATGCGTGAGAATGCAAACTCTATTAAGCCCTATTTTTAAACAGTGGCGATATGCCTTGTGAAACATCTGTAAATGAGAAAAGGAAGTACTTTGGAATTCTTTTAATGACACAAAAGTGAAATTCAAATAACACGAACAGTCAGCATTCTCTATCTCCGTATTGATAATGTTTGTTCCTGTATAAATTTTCTATTACGAAATTTGTTTTCTTGACTTCGTAATACAGTATTATTTCACTAATCTAAATGGGGAGGGCTAATTAGAATACCTAATTCATGACTGATAATTCTTCCTGATTACCAGACATGGATGTCATTGAACACAAAGGAATCTTTGCACAGCAATAATTATGGAACTCGCGCTTGCAACGAACTAACTCGAAATATTGAGTTGTCTCACAAGCTTGTTCGCTTTCCGTTGCAGTGCAATCACAAAGAACGCCTGGGAACACACCTCCCGTTGGTGTCCTGTCTGCTTACTCATTTCACACAGAAGGTCATGCACAATATAACTAAATAAGGCGAATCGGTAAAACTATTTATTTCTTGCAGTATACACCATTATTGTCGACAATGTATTGCCATTTCTCTGGAAGCTTACAAATGTCCTTCTTCCTAAATATGGGAGTTTTCCGGTTGATGAGCAATTCAGTCTGCAATCCTCCAAGAAGGTGAGACGTTTGGCAGTTAGAAACTCTGCAGGTAACGGCATAGGTGAATGTCGGAAGGGGCAGTGTCTGGCGAATGTGGCGATTGGGGTATCACATCCCACTCAAAAGAACTCAGCTATTGATGGGTCACCATAGAGGTATGTGGTCTGGCGTTGTCGAGGTGAAAGACGACATCATGTCCCCAATCCGGTCGTTTCTCACCGATGGCTACCTTGAGATGATCCAACTGCGAACAGTCTTATTCGGGAGAAGTTCGTAAGGCAGGACGCCTCTGCAATCCCACCACCTTTACAATCCCACCAGATGCTCAGTAAAACCTTTCTCGGATGCAGCTCTGGTTTAGGAACCGATAGTGACGGCTGCCCTGTTTTGCACCACGATTTACTCTTCCGGATGTTGTTGTACACGATGTAAGGGGTTCATTAGGGGTTCATTACTATTCGCTAGCGCACTTGAGCAGACGTAATTTCGGTGGATTGCTCACGCGCTGCCTGCGATATGGAATATTTATGCTACAATATAATCGCAGGTCAGAGCAGTGTTGGCAGTAAGTCGAGTTTAGTAGTTCGTAGAGAGCAGTCGTGTTTTGTAGCTCGCACAGAGCACTTGAGTTCTGGAGTTCGGACAGGGCTCTCCAACGGTTGACTTGTGTTGGGTGTTGGTCCGGTCGTGCAGAACGATGGCAGAGCCTGAGCGATGTAGTATAAGGTTATAAATATATTGTTGTTGTTGTGGTCTTCAGTCCTGAGACTGGTTTGATGCAGCTCTCCATGCTACTCTATCCTGTGCAAGCTTCTTCATCTCCCAGTACCTACTGCAACCTACATCCTTCTGAATCTGCTTGGTGTATTCATCTCTTTGTCTCCCTCTACGATTTTTACCCTCCACGCTGCCCTCCAATGCTAAATTTGTGATTCCTTGATGCCTCAGAACACGTCCTACCAACCGATCCCTTCTTCTAGTCAAGTTATGCCACAAACTTCTCTTCTCCCCAATCCTATTCAATACTTCCTCATTAGTTATGTGATCTACCCATCTAATCTTCAGCGTTCTTCTGTAGCACCACATTCCGAAAGCTTCTATTCTCTTCTTGTCCAAACTATTTATCGTCTATGTTTCACTTCCATACATGGCTACACTCCATACAAATACTTTCAGATATGACTTCCTGACACTTAAATCTATACTCGATGTTAAGAAATTTCTCTTCTTCAGAAACGCTTTCCTTACCATTGCCAGTCTACATTTTATATCTGTTGTGGATTGGCAAGAGAGCCAACCCACTATGAGAGGAAGCCGAAAGGCACGCGTTTTAACTCACGCAGGCTGGCGTGAGGTCTGGAACAGGTCAAGGAAATTAGACTAGCAAAAAAGGACGTAATTTTAATCCATAAATGGTGAACATCGCTCTTGACGGTACATGTTTTACAGCATCAATAGTAACTGGTAATGGCGCCTTGCTAGGTCGTAGCAAATGACGTAGCTGAAGGCTATGATAACTATCGTCTCGGCAAATGAGAGCGTAATTTGTCAGTGAACCATCGCTAGCAAAGTCGGCTGTACCACTGGGGCGAGTGCTAGGAAGACTCTCTAGACCTGCCGTGTGGCGGCGCTCGGTCTGCAATCACTGATAGTGGCGACACGCGGGTCCGACGTATACTAACGGACCGCGGCCGATTTAAAGGCTACCACCTAGCAAGTGTGGTGTCTGGCGGTGACAGCACAATATCCTCTCTACTTCGACCATCAGTTATTTTGCTCCCCAAATAGCAATATATATATATATATATATATATATATATATATATATATATATATATATATATATTATTGTTCCTTGTTGCCGCGCGCATATATTAATTGCCACAACTGACTTAACCAAAATTGTAAAATTGAAGTACCATGTAATTCCTTGCAGAAATGTTTCAATAATAACGTTTGTTCTGAAGAAAACTTTTGCCAGTCATTTATCTGAATTTAAAGATCTTACGAATTTTTCCTGTACTTACTAATGTTGATTAAGCAAAAGAAAATCAGTTGTTTTCCTACAAATGAAAATCTAGTGGTCAGCATTGCACTGGGCTGTGTCAAAAATTTCTTGTGGGGGCCGACGTATGGATAGGGTTATCCGGCGACATCATTGTGAGGTATGAATTTTTCAGTTTATTCAGGATGATTTCACAGGGCCATGACGCAGCTCTGCTGACGTCAAAACTTATTAATCTCGATGTGCTGTCAGTCTTTAATGGAAGGTCACATTATAATTTGAAATTTTATTATTGGAAAGAAATTTTTCTATTGGGAACTGAAACGATATTCTTGTGTTGGGAGGTTACACTAAATGTGAATATCATAAATATTTTTCTGTTTGGAGGTTACAACGATCCACTTCCCACCTCTAGTTACAAGCCGTTCCACAGAAGGAACATTCTGACAAGGGAACCTCCCCATCGCACCCCCCTCAGATTTAGTTATAAGTTGGCACAGTGGATAGGCCTTGAAAAACTGAACACAGATCAATCGAGAAAACAGGAAGAAGTTGTGTGGAAGTATGAAAAAAATAAGCAAAATATACAATCTGAGTAGTTCATGCGCAACATAGGCAACATCAAGGATAGTGTGAGCTCAGCAGTGCCGTGGTCCCGTGGTTAGCGTGAGCAGCTGCGGAATGAGAGGTCCTATGTTCAAGCCCCCTTCGAGCGAAATGTTTAATTTTTTATTTTCAGACAATTATCAAAGTTCAGGCACTCACACATAATCAATTTCCCTCTCCAAAATTCCAGGACATGTTCAGATTTGATTGGACATAGGCAGGATTTGACGGTCTACACACGGAAAAATTTGAAACATATGTTTTGACAGAGCACAGTGGAAAGTGAGCGACTGCGAAACTGTTGGATTCATTTGTTGCAGTTTATGTGACACACTCTTACGTTTTCATCACTTTTTTGGGAGTAATTATCAGATCCACAAGAAAACCTAAATCGGGCAACGTAGAAGAATCTTTTTACCCATTCGCCAAGTGTACAAGTTAGATGGGTCGACAACATATTCCTGTCATGTAACGCACATGCCGTCACCAGTGTCGTATAGAATATATCAGACGTCTTTTCCTGTGGAGGAATCGGTTGACCTATGTCCTTGCGATCAAATGTTTTCGGTTCCCATTGGAGAGGCACGTCCTTTCGTCTACTAATCGCACGGTTTTGCGGTGCGGTCGCAAAACACAGACACTAAACTTATTACAGTGAACAGAGACGTCAATGAACGAATGGACAGATCATAACTTTGCCAAAATAAAGAAAAATTTTTCGCTGGAGGGGAGACTTGAATCAAGTACCTCTCGTTCCGCAGTTGATCACGCTAACCACGGGACCACGGCGCTCCTGAGCCGAGATTATCCTTGATGTTGCCTATCTTGGCATGGACTAATCAGTTTGTATATTTTGTTTATTTTTTCATGGTTCCACACAACTTCTTCCTGTTTTCTCGATTGATCTGTGTTCAGTTTTTCAAGGCGTATCCACTGTGCCAACTTATAACTAAATCTGAGGGGGCTGCTACGGGGAGGTTCCCTTGTGAGTGCGTCTCAATAAGGAGTTACACACGGACACGCGCTAAATCAAAATCGCTTCACTCAGTAGATGGCGAAGCCATACATCGCGAATATTTGCGTAACCCAGCTTCTTCAAGTTCCTGGGTACAGTAGCAGTAGCGACACTGAGCTCTAATGCCGACACCCGCGTTGTCAGTCCTGGATATTTGGCTGTCATGTCATTAAGCCGTTCCGCGACCGTAACCGTTGGCTGTCTAGAGCGAAATTCCCAGTTCGAAATCGACTGAACCACTTCCGACGTGCCCGGGCCGTTACCGCATCGTCCCA
Source organism: Schistocerca serialis cubense (assembly GCF_023864345.2). Classification (NCBI taxonomy): domain Eukaryota; kingdom Metazoa; phylum Arthropoda; class Insecta; order Orthoptera; family Acrididae; genus Schistocerca; species Schistocerca serialis. Next base: position 746,014,833 of record NC_064643.1, read on the forward strand.
TTCTACAGCACAAATCTTCTGCCGGCATTATGAGGTAGTGGTGTTCCCCTTATGATAATAAAACAGCATAAGGTGTCGTAAATATTCCATTTTGCTTTCCATAGCTTGTATACCCAAGTTCACGCTTTTTCCTCTAACGCCAGGCACAGACAGACACTGACCATCCAATGGCACGTCAGGTTGTCAACAACTACGTCGCAGGGGCGGTTAGGCAGATGTTTTATCACGGCTGGAGGAACGCGTGAGCAAACTGAAAGAACTTACGGGACAATTCTTCTGAATGGCAGTCTTTTAATACAATCATCTTGAAAATCATCCTTTCTCCTCAGGTTACATATCTCAGGACATCTCAAGCAGAAATATCTCTACGCCACATCCACTATCCAAGCTCATCACTCCTTCTCTGCCGGCCGGAGTGGCCGAGCGGTTCTAGGCGCTACACTCTGGATCCACGTGACCGCTACGGTCGCAGGTTCGAATCCTGCCTCGGGCATGGATGTGTGTGATGTCCTTAGGTTAGTTAGGTTTAAGTAGTTCTAAGTTGTCGATTACCCGTGGTCTAGAGGTAGCGTCTTTGATTTATAATCAAAAACGTCTTCGGTCCCGGGTTCGATCCCCGCCACTGCCTAAATTTTGATAAATAATCAGCATTGGCAGCCGAAGACTTCCGGCATAAGAAGTCAGCCACATTCTGCCAACGGCCTTGTCAAAGAGGGCGGAGGAGCGGATAGAGGTTTAGGGCACCCTCTTGTCCTAGGGGTGGGAAATTGCCCCTAAAGGCGGAAGAATCAGCAATGATCAACGACATGAGGATGCAGAAGGCAATGGAAACCACTGCATTAAAGACACGTAACGTGTATCCACAGGACATGTGTCATGATGATCTCTCCATTGGCAAAAGATTCCGGAATAGTCCCCCATTCGGATCTCCGGGAGGAGACTGCCAAGGGGGAGGTTACCATGAGAAAAAGATTGAATAATCAACGAAAGGATAACGTTCTACGAGTCGGGGCGTGGAATGTCAAAAGCTTGAACGTGGTAGGGAAACTAGAAAATCTGAAAAGGGAAATGCAAAGTCTCAATCTAGATATAGTAGGGGTCAGTGAAGTGAAGTGGAAGGAAGACAAGGATTTCTGGTCAGATGAGTATCGGGTAATATCGACAGCAGCAGAAAATGGTATAACAGGTGTAGGATTCGTTATGAATAGGAAGGTAGGGCAGAGGGTGTGTTACTGTGAACAGTTCAGTGACCGGGTTGTTCTAATCAGAATCGACAGCAGACCAACACCGACAACGATAGTTCAGGTATACATGCCGACGTCGCAAGCTGAGGATGAACAGATAGAGAAAGTGTATGAGGATATTGAAAGGGTAATGCAGTATGTAAAGGGGGACGAAAATCTAATAGTCATGGGCGACTGGAATGGAGTTGTAGGGGAAGGAGTAGAAGAAAAGGTTACAGGAGAATATGGGCTTGGGACAAGGAATGAAAGACGAGAGAGACTGATTGAGTTCTGTAACAAGTTTCAGCTAGTAATAGCGAATATGCTGTTCAAGAATCACAAGAGGGGGAGGTATACTTGGAAAAGGCCGGAAGATACGGCAGGATTTCAATTAGATTACATCATGGTCAGACAGAGATTCCGAAATCAGATACTGGATTGTAAGGCGTACCCAGGAGCAGATATAGACTCAGATCACAATATAGTAGTGATGAAGAGTAGGCTGAAGTTCCAAGACATTAGTCAGGAAGAATCAATACGCAAAGAAGTGGGATACGGAAGTACTAAGGAATGATGAGATACGTTTGAAGTTCTCTAACGCTACAGATACAGCAATAAGGAATAGCGCAGTAGGCAGTACAGTTGAAGAGGAATGGACATCTCTAAAAAGGGCCATCACAGAAGTTGGGAAGGAAAGCATAGGTACAAAGAAGGTAGCTGCGAAGAAACCATGGGTAACAGAAGAAATACTTCAGTTGATTGATGAAAGGAGGATGTACAAGCATGATCCGGGAAAATCAGGAATACAGAAATATAAGTCGCTGAGGAATGAAATAAATAGGAAGTGCAGGGAAGCTAAGACGAAATGGCTGCAGGAAAAACGTGAAGACATCGAAAAAGATATGATTGTCGGAAGGACAGACTCAGCATACAGGAAAGTCAAAACAACCTTTGGTGACATTAAAAGCAACGGTGGTAACATTAAGAGTGCAACGGGAATTCCATTGTTAAATGCAGAGGAGAGAGCAGATAGGTGAAAAGAATACATTGAAAGCCTCTATGAGGGTGAAGATTTGTCTGATGTGATAGAAGAAGAAACAGGAGGCGATTTAGAAGAGATAGGGGATCCAGCATCGGAATCGGAATTTAAAAGAGCTTTGGAGGACTTACGGTCAAATAAGGCAGAAGGGATAGATAACATTCCATCAGAATTTCTAAAATCATTGGGGGAAGTGGCAACAAAACGACTATTCACGTTGGTGGGTAGAATATATGAGTCTGGCGATATACCATCTGACTTTCGGAAAAGCATCATCCACACAATTCCGAAGACGGCAAGAGCTGACAAGTGTGAGAATTATCGCACAATCAGCTTAACAGCTCATGCATCGAAGCTGCTTACAAGAATAATATACAGAAGAATGGAAAAGAAAATTGAGAATGCGCTAGGTGACGATCAGTTTGGCTTTAGGAAAAGTAAAGGGACGAGAGAGGCAATTCTGACGCTACGGCTAGTAATGGAAGCAAGGCTAAAGAAAAATCAAGACACTTTCATAGGATTTGTCGACCTGGAAAAAGCGTTCGACAATATAAAATGGTGCAAACTGTTCGAGATTCTGAAAAAAGTAGGGGTAAGCTACAGGGAGAGACGGGTCATATACAATATGTACAACAACCAAGAAGGAATAATAAGAGTGGACGATCAAGAACGAAGTGCTCGTATTAAGAAGGGTGTAAGACAAGGCTGTAGCCTTTCGCCCCTACTCTTCAATCTGTACATCGAGGAAGCAATGATGGAAATAAAAGAAAGGTTCAGGAGTGGAGTTAAAATACAAGGTGAAAGGATATCAATGATACGATTCGCTGATGACATTGCTATCCTGAGTGAAAGTGAAGAAGAATAAAATGATCTTCTGATCGGAATGAACAGTCTAATGAGTACACAATATGGTTTGAGAGTAAATCGGAGAAAGACGAAGGAAGGTAATGAGAAGTAATAGAAATGAGAACAGCGAGAAACTTAACATCAGGATTGATGGTCACGAAGTCAATGAAGTTAAGGAATTCTGCTACCTAGGCAGTAAAATAATCAATGACGGACGGAGCAAGAAGGACATCAAAAGCAGACTCGCAATGGCAAAAAAGGCATATCTGGCCAAGAGAAGTCTGCTAATATCAAATACCGGCCTTAATTTGAGGAAGAAATTTCTGAGGATGTACGTCTGGAGTACAGCATTGTATGGTAGTGAAACATGGACTGTGGGAAAACCAGAACAGAAGAGAATCGAAGCATTTGAGATGTGGTGCTATAGACGAATGATGAAAATTAGGTGGACTGATAAGGTAAGGAATGAGGCGGTTCTACGCAGAATCGGAGAGGAAAGGAATATGTGGAAAACACTGATAAGGAGAAGGGACAGGATGATAGGACATCTGCTAAGACATGAGGGAATGACTTCCATGGTACTAGAGGGAGCTGTAGAGGGCAAAAACTGTAGAGGAAGGCAGAGATTGGAATACGTCAAGCAAATAACTGAGGACGTAGTTTGCAAGTGCTACTCTGAGATGAAGAGGTTAGCACAGGAAAGAAATTCGTGGCGGGCCGCATCAAACCAGTCAGTAGACTGATGACAAAAAAAAAAAAAAAAAAAAAAAAAAAAGTTCTAAGTTCTAGGGGACTGATGACCTCAGAAGTCCCATAGTGCTCAGAGCCATTTGAACCATTTGAACTCTTTCTCTCGATACAGCACCCTCTCTCCAGGACTGCAGAACTACTGCTGCTAAAGCCTCAGACCCAACTCGACTGTAACTTACTAATTTGGCCGCGATTTTCTCAGTGCTGCAATCTTTGCAAATCAGGGATTGTGTATCTCTGATGTGTTCAGCACACAAAGATATTGTAATGGCAATATTGCGAGCAAACCGATAATTTTCATTACATTTACATTCAAAGATGAGATGTGCCAAGTGGCTATATACTAATCCAACTGTGATTTACTATCGTTTCATTTAATGTACAAACCTTTCAATTGATTAAGTTTAGCGCGTGCTTCTCCAGTCGGCCAGTCGAAAACTTTCCTATAAGTAGGCTTACATTGCTCCCTATAATAGCGTACATTGACTTTACACACAACTATAATCGATTGGTGAAAATGAAATGGTTCACCATTTGATCTTTGTTTGAGACGGATGGCTGCTCTGTGACCAGGCTTGCAACCTCTCATCTCCTCCTCAGACCATTCTCTCGCCACCAGTGGCCACTTCTGCCTTTTCCTCTATCGTTCAAGACCTTCTATCCCAGTACTGTTTCCCCTTTCTTGAAAAAGCAGCAGCTTCCTGTTTCGTACAGTAAAACCATTTGATTGGCTACATCAGAATTGTTAATAAACATCCTATGGGATTGGAGTACATTTTGTCGTTCTCTGCAAAAGTTTTGCCGGCCGGTGTGGCCGTGCGATTCTAGGCGCTTCAGTCTTGAACCGCGTGACCGCTACGGTCGCAGGTTCGAATCCTGCCTCGGGCATGGATGTGTGTGATGTCCTTAGGTTAGTTAGGTTCAAGTAGTTCTAAGTTCTAGGGGACTGATGACCACAGATGTTAAGTCCCATAGTGCTCAGAGCCATTTGAACCATTTTGCAAAAGTTTTAACACACGGTCCTTTGGCCGCAACCTGACCGTGCCCTTGAGACTTTCACAGTGATAGAAAAATTCGCATATTAACGAAAGCGCGTTGTCCCAGATACCTGTTACAGCGTTTGAACTCCTGAGACTCGCTTAACCGCTCTACTCACTAGGCTAGAACGTCGTGAGCCTCTCGATCAGCATGTGTGTTTCTTCCTGTGCACTGTTCCACATCACCAGCAACTTTCGTATATATTCTGACGTGTCGAAAGTCATAGGGTAGCGATACGCACATATACAGATGGCGGTAGTGTCGCGTACACAGGGCATAAAAGGTCAGTGCGTTGACGGAGCTGTCATTTGTACTCACGTGATTCATGTGATAAGGTTTCCAAGTGGCTGTGGGTGCGCAGCGGGAGTAACAGACTTTGAACTCGGAATGATAGTTGAGCTAGAAGTATAGGGCATTCCATTTGTGAAATCGTTAGGGAATTCAGTATTCCGAGTCCCACACTGTCAAGAGTGTGCCGAGACTACCACATTTCAAGCATTACCTCTCACCACGAACAAAGCAGTGGCCTGAACCGTAAAATTACTACTGTTTCAACAAAAGTTATTAATCTCAATCAATACACAAAATGTAACGTGGAAGCAGGTGCCAAGGAATAACTGGTGAAATTAAAATTTTCAGTAACACTTTTTATTCAAATTTGGTGCAAGACTTTACGATATTTTTTTAAAAAAACGAACAATCATTTAACACAGAAGTCACAATTTACGATAGGAAAGGACTTTAAAATTATTAAATTATTGTAAAAAATTTCCCGCCGGTAAAAGGCAAGTACGGGCAAGTAATTTAACGTACACAACGCGACGCTGTATAATATTTCAAGCTCAGCTAAATTACAGGTGAATTTCACTCCCATTCATTAAATGGCGCAGAATCTAACTTGTCTGCAACATATAAAGACAATCCTGTTTACAAAGTTCTCAAAACAGAAAAACCAAAACGCATGAGTCATGCACACGGGGGGGGGGGGGGGGGGGGGGGACACACTCACAGTTAATAACATTAACATTTCCAAAATATATAAAAAGGAAACAATTTAACAAATGTCTGCCAGTTAACTTACGGCAGACACACGCTCGCCAGGTAGGACTTGCGAACTTTTACAACATTTCTACCCGTAATGAAATGGCGAACTTTTGCATGGCAAGTAAACACACTAATAACCAACTACCTGTATAAAACACGTAAGCACGTTGAGTAAAAGCCTTATAAGGTATTGAATTGGAAAAGCACACTACAGTTTTTGCTGTTTGCTTCTTATTTAGAGTACCTTTTACACGTGAGTCTAGTAATATTAGTTATGGCAGGCGAGAGAATGGATCAGGTCTTAGTGCCTTGCATTTTAAACAGTAAAGTCATTGGTGCCTTAGACTTTCACAGACATGGCAGAGGCTAACAGTCGAATAAACCCATAGGTGAGCTGGGAGGGGAAAGAAGCAATCCGAACCACAGATCTACTCTGATTCCCCCCTTTCCATCCTCAAAAGCGGACAAACGGACCACACTTTCTAATATTACCACCTTCCCGCGGGAGTGCAGACGAGAATGAATGGCGAGAAACGCACCCCCCCCCCCCCCAAAAAAAAAAAAGGCTGGTATAATTAACATTGAGCAAGTAAATTGAATTCAATTAAACTTCATAAAATCTGTTAACAATCAATACTCAACTTCTGGTGCGTTACGACTCCTAATACTGAACCTACGCAGCAACTCCAAGTGCTCTGCCGAGCCTCCCGCTGCCAGCCGTTTCAAGGGACGCAGGAAGGCGCGCCGATTTTCGGAACCTCCTCGCAGGTCAACAGCACACGGCCGAACTGCAGATTAGGCCCCTTGCGGACCCACGCTCAGGAAGATTCCTTTCGGGACGCACAGTTAAACGCCCCATACCACGGAACCGCCGCTCGCGTCGGGGTCTGCGTGCTGTCCCTTTAGCACCGGCAGAGAAGTTGCTTCTTGATGGCCCGACTGCCAACTCTCCGAGAGCCCATACAGCCACTTCTTAAAACCACGCGAACAGGCCACTTTCCCCTTTTCCGCTAGAGGGAGACACCGAAGCCTTCAATTGCGACGTAGGCGCCACCGCCAGAAAACGGAGGGCGTCTGCTTCGCGCTACGCGCTGAGGCGCGCTTTTCAAAGCTAACTTTACTAGGGCTCATGGCCCACGGCCTTCATTTAATGACAAAGAGCAGCGACGTTAGCGCAGAATTGTCATTGCTAACACATGAGATACATTGCGTCAAACAACTGCAGAAATCAATGTGGGACGTACGGCGAACGTATCCGCTAGGACAGTGCGGCGAAATTTGGAGCTAATAGGCTATGGCAGCAGACGACCGACGCGAGTGCCTTTGCTAACAGCCTTTGCCAACATCAAAGTCTCCTGAGATTTGTGGCGTACACGAATCCGGCATCTGGAAAATCTTAGCGTAACTCCCCTCTCTAAGACAAACGGTGTCAGCCCCCGTGCTAATACGAGAAACTTTGCGAGCGCCTACATTCACGTATGTCTTACACTGTCTTGTCGCACATGTCTCACTACTCTGTCACAAACGCTTACCATGTTTCCATTCCTAAATTTTAATTATATTTCCACAAGTCAAGTTAGTTGATTATTTTGGAAAATTGTTGTGTTTCATCACTGGTCACTTATATCAAGTAACGGTAAGAGACGTTGATATACACATATCAAAAAAAAGTTTTGAATCACCTCGGTTCCGAGAGTTCCCGAACCTGTATAGAAAACTGGAGTAGAAATCAATATAAACATCATTCCCGCCCTTTTTACTGCTCGTGAAAACCACACATTGCATGTCATACCACCATACAGCGAGACCTTCAGAGGTGGTGGTCCGGATTGCTGTACACACCGATACCTCTAATACCCAGTAGCACGTCCTCTTGCGTGTATTCGTCGTGGCATACTATCCACAACTTCATCAAGGTACTGTTGGTCCAGATTGTCCCACGCCTCAACGGCTACTCGGCGTAGATCCCTTAGAGTGGTTGGTGGGTCACGTCATCTACAAACAGTTCTTTTCAATCTATCGCAGTCATGTTCGATAGGGTTCACGTCTGGAGAACATACTGGTCACTCTAGTCGAGCGATGTCGTACCCAGAGGGAATGACAAGATGTGCACGACGGGAACGTGAATTGTCGACCATGAAGATGAATTCTTTGCCAATATGCTGCCGATAAGGTTGCACTATCAGTCGGAGGATGCCATTCACATATCGTACAGCCGTTACGACGCCTTCCGTGGCCACCAGCGACGTTCGTCGGCCCTACTTGAAGCCACGCAAAACAGCAGGGAACCTTCATCTTGCTGCATTCTCTGGACAGTGTGTCTAAGGCGTTCAGCCTGACCGAATTGCCTCCAAACACGTCTCCGACGATTGTCTAATTGACGGCATATGCTACACTCATCGGTGAAGAGAACGTGATGCCAATCCTGTGCGGTCTATGCGACATGTTGTTGGGCCCATCCGTACGGCGCTGCATGGTGTCGTGGTTGCAAAGGTGGACCTTGCCATGGGCGTCAGGAGTGAATTTGGGCATCATACAGCCTATTGCGCACAGTTTGCGTCGTAACACGACGTCCTGTGGCTGTACGAAAACCATTATTCAACATGGTGGCGTTGCTGTCAGGGTTCCTCCGAGCTATAATCCAAAGGTAGCGGTCATCCACTGCAATAGTAGCCCTTGGGCGGCCTGAGCGAGGCACGCCATCGACAGTTCCTGTCTCTCTGTATCCCCTCCATGTCCGAACAACATCGCTTTCGTTCACTTTCCTTGTTGAGAGACCTTCCTGGCACAAAGTAACAATGCGGACGCGATCGAACCACGGTACGGACCGTCTAGGCATGGTTGAACTACAGACAGAACGAGCCGCGTACCTCCTTCCTGGTGGAATGACTGGAACTGATCGGCTGTCGGACCCCCTCATGCATGGTTTTTTACATCTTTGGGCGGGTTCAGTGACACCTCTGAAGAGTTAAAGCGACTTCTCTGTGATAAAATACCCACAGTCAACGTCTACCTTCAGGAGTTCTGGGAGCCGAGGTGATGCAAAACTTTTTTGATGTGTGTAATATTGTGAGCGTCAGGTCTTCATATTGAAACAGCAATGGACCGACAAATTTCCCGAAGCTATACTACCTCCATAACGAAATTTCCCGTCAGTATGATGTCCTGTACATTTTCGTAAGTTCATATCATCGTACCTTAGGTAGATCATACCACACCGACGGGGTCAAAACAGACGTATGCTTCTGGACGGAGGATACGTTTAGAGGCTTCACCTGTTCGGCAGTATTTCACGGACATTCATTATGAGTTGACGACAATGTCAATTGTATGTTACCATGCTATACTTATTTAATGAATTTTATCCTGTCAATGGGAGTAGGAAAAGTTGTTACAGATTTCGAAGTTGAATTGCTAAATACAGCAGTTACATGGCAGCATCGTTGCTCAACCGTAAAAACTGTTATTTCAAGCACTGCCAGAGAACTGACTGTACACCGGAATATTGGAGAGCCTAGCCTTATACAAATGTCGTAGAACTTTGTATATCCCTTCGTTGAGTAACACTATCAAATTTGCAAGCACTTTTGACATTTTCGGGCTCCTTTCCCGCAACCGAGTGTCGCACATACCGAGGGTGTGGCGGCTTTCGCGATCTTGATATTTCTTGACTAGTTGGTAGTGGCTAGTCATCTTTAACATTAGTTTCTTTCTGATCTAAGTTCGTAGTAATTGTTAATTTTCTTTGCGAGAAGACGCCACAATTTACTGTTTTTAAATTCATTCTAAAACACGGTTCGTAGTGGAAGTGAATATCTCGTAGAACTATTATCTTTTTAAATTTGATGGATTAATCAATGAATAAATACGATAGTCTGTAAGCAAGTCCTGTCAAAAATGGTTCAAATGGCTCTGAGCACCATGGGACTTAACATCGGAGGTCATTAGTTTCCAGGAACTTAGAACTACTTAAACCTAACTAAGCTAAGGACATCACACACATCCATACCCGAGGCAGGGTTCGAACCTGCGACCGTAGCGGTAGCGCGGTTCCAGATTGAAGCGCCTAGAGCCGCTCGGCCACAGCGGTCGGCGAGTCCTGTCCAAATTAATTTTGCACTCTTGTAAATACCTTAAATTCACATAAAAAGAATTTTTGGAGTTATTAGAAAGTCAGTGTTCATTAATGCTGGCAGTCAAAGACTTTCGTTCGATTTGATGAAAAAACGGCTATAGCTGCGCTGCGTAGTGCAGCGTGCGAAAATAATTACAGTTCTCGCAGTTTTAACTTTTAATTTATTTCTGTCTACTGAAACTCGCTATTCTACTTTCATGAATTCACTTAAAAAATTTTAATTATTAGTTATTCATAATAATAAAACTTTTCCTTCTCACAAAGATAAATTCTTTCAGAGACAGTGGAAGGTACTTCTGAAATTAAAATTTTGAATATTTTCGCAATATGTATTTTCACAATTAAGCACTCACACAAACTAAGACAATACAGGCAACGTCAGACATGATGAGCTGAAACAAAACGATAAAAATGGTAGCGAGACATTATTGTCTCGACTATATATAGACTTATAAAAAACAAAAGTTGACGTAATTACAACTTCTTACGCGTAGAAGTTCTTAGTACACTACTTATTCTTTGGAAATGGTTATTCTTAAACAAGTCACAATTATACAAAAATCTTAACGAAATTGTTTGAAATGATGGCTTTCGGCCGTTTAAAAGTGGCTTCAGGGATCACACGGACATCGAGGAAATTTCTATGAGCTATGCACAACCTTGAAGAGGAGATGTTCTAGAAATACACAACTGATTTGTTACAAGTGTGCTCGAAGCACAGAGAAGACGAAATCTGTAACATAAAAAATTAAATTTACGTTCTGAGAGATACAACGCTATGATGGAGTGTTTCTAATTAAACACCTCGACATTCTTTGCTGTGACGAAAGAAATACACGAGAAAAGCGTACTTGACTGAAACAGATGTCAGCTTCCTGAACACGCCTCTCACCACTGCCACGTCACAAAGAACCTGTTTCTCCTGCAGAGTTTCTGCCTCGGTTACAAACAGTACGGATCAGTTTTCTTGGAAGCTCAGACTAGACCACCATGAAACTTCACACAAGTCAGTTAGTTTGACGGGTAACGCCCTTACACAGAAATTCGTGGTTTGTATGCATGACGGTTTATACGCCAATGGCCACTGACTGTTGCTGCCCACATCGGCACCCGTAGAGAAGATACCTGAGTGGCTCGTAAAGATCTTGAGTGATCGTTATTTCCAGGCGCCAGTGACAAAACCGCTCCGAGGAATGTTCGTTATTTCAGCAGGGTCTTCTGATTTCTTTGACTGCCGCAAAAGACGGGAGCCGACCATAAAACAGAAGGCATTTATCTCGCTACTCGGAACTCTGGAGATCTGACGCTGCTGATATTTCACACGTTTTATCTGAGACCTGTGCGTCAGCGGACCAGTTTCTCGTCCAACTAGTTTCTTTCGCCGTATCCTTCCTAGACGTTGCCTCAGGCAAGGAGGAATTTTTTGACTTAAAATGCGTGAAGCCTGAAAGCTTACCCTGTAAGACTACTCGAACGTAAATTTCTCTCGTGTTTTTTCTTGGAATACTGAATCAGTGTAATGTATGTCGTCCGTTGACATAGCTTTGAAATAGTTTTAGAGCTAAGGATTTTTAAGTAATCCGGCCTATACAATTCGTGCGTGCAAACTCTAAAGACCAAAAAATATCGACGGGAAAAAATTACTGCAGTCATGGATTTTTGTAGTAGGAGGAAGTGTCATGAACAACGTACTAAAAATCTTGACCGTTGGGTTGTGAGAATGTGTGTGTATGAGGGGGACGGGCGTTTAAAGATTACATCTTTAGAATTTTCTTGTACCTCGGAAACCGCGGCTTCTAGAGAAAGTGTTTCCCAGTACAAAATTAAACTAATCCGGTTCCCTACAACAACAGAAAAAGTCCTGTTCGTTTTTTCTCCATGAGCATTAGGTTTTCCGCATTGCAAGGAATAGAAATACCGCAAATTATGAAGAATAGCTTACATTGTTAAATAACGTGGGTTAAGATCAAAAATAATTGTATGAACAACATGTAAGTGCAGTAACAGTTTTAATGGATAAATTGTGTTCTGAGGTGTAACAGGGTGGAAAGGTGATGGTGAGGTTGGTAGTTTGAGGGAATGTAGGTCACCAGATTATGGTCATGCAAGTCCCTAACTCATAGATCCGCAAAATGAACAGCAGGCAGACAATTCCCCATTTGGTCTACCGCACTACGTTGCAAAATGCAGCTAGAGGGTATTTCACAATGCTATACTGAGCTTTGCGCAGCTTGCATTACGAATCGCTGGCAACACAGCGTGCAGACATGCCCGGGAGTTTTTATTTTCCAGAAAATGCTTAAACAATACGGAGATTACAATTACAGGGTGACAGTTATCGAACTATATGAAATAAAATCGTCGTAAGTTCTGAACGGTTTGCTTTAGAACATTCAAACTACACGGTTGGCCGCGGACGATTATGGGAATTAGTGCGTGTAGTACGGTATGGTTTAGCGACGAAGCCCACTTTCATGAAGGATGGGTTTGTCAATACGCAAAATTGGCACATTTGGGGAACTGAGAATCCGCTTTTCGCGATCGAGAAGTCTCTTCACCCTCAACATGTGACTGTGTGGTGTCAATGTCCAGTTACGAAATAATCGGTGCTTAACTACCAATCGTTCTCTCAGCGCACCATTCGTGCCTGGAACAACGAGGGGGGAAGTAACAGCGCTACACGACCTTCGGCGTAAACCATAAGGCAGCTTGTGGGGTATACATTTACGAGGGTGAGTCAAATGAAAACCTTAAATTTGTAATAACAAATCGAATTATCGCGCCGTTATCCTGTAAGCTGGTCATCCGTCGGGCAGACCGCTCACCTGGTGCAAGTCTTTCGATTTTTCGCCACTTCGGCGACTTGCGCGTCAATGGGGATGAGATGATGTTGATTAGGACAACACAACACCCAGTACCTGAGTGGAGAAAATCTCCGACCCAGCCAGGAATCGAACCCGGGCCCCTAGGATTGACAGTCTGTCGCGCTGACCACGCAGCTACCGGGGGCGGACCTGTAAGTTGGTAAGCGTGCTACAAACGGCGTGCAGAATGGCCTCTAGGTGGCAGCATAGTGCAGATGCACACATACCGTCGCAGTATCACTGTAAATATGGTCGCCCCACTTGCGACTTGCACCAGGGAAGAACAGCGTTCTGTTATTCGGTTTTTGCGTAGTGAAGGTGTGAAACCTACTGAAATTCATCGACTAATGAAGGTTCAGTACGGTGATGCATGTTTGTCATAGCTGCAAGTCCACAAACTGGGGTAGGAAGTTCGCAAATGGTGTGACTTCAAAGAAATGGTGTGACTTCAAAGATGCTCCTCGTCCAGGTCAGGCACAACGAGTTGTGACTCTACAGAATATTGCAGCAGTTGAAGCCATAGAGAAGGAAAACCGCCTAATGACACTGAATGACATTGCAGCATGTTTACAGATTAGTCATAGGTCAGTACACCACATTGTGCATGATGTGCTCCTGTTTCACAAAGTGTCTGCAAGATGGGTGCCACGGCAGCTGACTCCTGAAATGAGAGAACGACGTGTTGATGCTTGTGGAGAACTTCTTCGGTGCTTTGAACGAGAACGTGATGACTTCCTTGCAAGAATCGTTACTGGGGGCGAAACCTGGCTTCACTTCCACCAAACGGAAACGAAGAGAGCGAGCAAGGAATGGCGTCATTCCTGATCACCAAAACCAAAGAAATTTCGAACAGAACCATCAGTAGAGAAGGTTATACTTGTAACGCCGGAAATGCATATCCTCCTATTTCCATCTATTGTACTATTATTTTTTTTCCTTGTTTTGTTACCTCAAGATATGACATTTCTGTCTCTTTATACATTGTAATTGTTTTACTGTTTGTATATATATATTTATGCACTCATGTCGATGTATAATTGGTTTGTTTCGTAAATATTATTTGTATTTTTACGCTGGGTCTTGCCTAGGGAAAACTGCTATCGAACGATTACATCGATGGGTCGTGTGAAGAATCAAAGTGTGTAGGATCTTTGGTAGTGTTAACTCTGCCGCGTGGAGCGCGGGCAGGGCTGTAAGAGTCTGGCGGGAGTAGCGAGTGGAGCAGGTGTGTTGAGTGACGCTCCCGCGAGTTGCCGCGCTTTCGGGGTTTGGCAGCATGTAATTGCGCTCGACTCGCGATGATAGTTTCTGACATGGTGTCGCGGACGGGAAGCATTAGCTGGCGCACATCAAGAGCCCGTTTCGCCTGGTGACCGTGTCGAGAAGAAGGCGCGCCAACATCCAGCTTCTGCAACAGCGACGGCCGACAATGAGTGACTGTCGCCACCTCCTCGATCGACGGCTTCAAACCTTCAATCAACCAACAAGGAAGACTAAAAGCACGTAAAGTTTCAGAACTGTATGGCAGACCTCAGCTTTTCAAATTGTTCCATTTGCCTCGCAAAATTACAGCAACTTAGCATGAACCTTTGTTGCTCATTGTCCCAATTGCATTGCCAAGCAGGGTCCCTTCCTTTTCCGAAATGAACCCGAGGGTCGTTGAAATTCAAACGCCAGCATCATTCGATTTCACTGCTTTAATTTCAAAGTTCAGCTGGCTACAATATTTAGATTGCACAAGCACAAATTAAGAGTGCGAGTTTTGTTACCGTATTTTAGTTACCTGTGACTGCAGCTCAGCTTGGTACGTACTAAATTTTACTATTGTTAATTGTTCAGAATCATTTAATTCAAGTTCAAAGTTAATTCTCTTATTTCTAAATTGCGTAGATTCAAGTAGCTTTTGAAATGATTGTTGAGGTAGTCCAAGATTAACCTTATTTTACTGAATGTCGATGTGCTTCAGAAAGAAAGCTCACTATTAACTTCAGTCACTAAATTAACTTTCGATTTTCCAGTTTTATTAATTCTTTTGCTAAATTAAGTCAGAGTGTAGCGAAATTTATTACTTCTGACAAACTTTCAGTTTTCACACTACACGTGTCAACCTTCAGTTGCCACGCTTCTAGTGCTAATTATATGTGTAATTACCTTTCTTTTTCAGTTACTATAGTAATTGTCCTTACATCTACATCTACATCTACATCTGTACTCCGCGAGCCACCTTACGGTATGTGGCGGAGGGTACTTATTGTACCACTATCTGATCCCCCCTTCCCTGTTCCATTCACGAATTGTGCGTGGGAAGAACGACTGCTTGTAAGTCTCCGTATTTGCTCTAATTTCTCGGATCTTTTCGTTGTGATCATTACGCGAGATATATGTGGGCGGTAGTAATATGTTGCCCATCTTTTCCCGGAATGTGCTCTCTCGTAATTTCGATAATAAACCTCTCCGTATTGCGTAACGCCTTTCTTGAAGTGTCCGCCACTGGAGCTTGTTCAGCATCTCCGTAACGCTCTCGCGCTGACTAAATGTCCCCATGACGAATCGCGCTGCTTTTCGCTGGATCATGTCTATCTCTTCTATTAATCCAACCTGGTAAGGGTCCCATACTGATGAGCAATACTCAAGAATCGGACGAACAAGCGTTTTGTAAGCTACTTCTTTCGTCGATGAGTCACATTTTCTTAGAATTCTTCCTATGAATCTCAACCTGGCGCCTGCTTTTCCCACTATTTGTTTTATGTGATCATTCCACTTCAGATCGCTCCGGATAGTAACTCCTAAGTATTTTACGGTCGTTACCGCTTCCAATGATTTACCACCTATGGCATAATCGTACTGGAATGGATTTCTGCCCCTATGTATGCGCATTATATTACATTTATCTACGTTTAGGGAAAGCTGCCAGCTGTCGCACCATGCATTAATCCTCTGCAGGTCCTCCTGGAGTACGTACGAGTCTTCTGATGTTGCTACTTTCTTGTAGACAACCATGTCATCTGCAAATAGCCTCACGGAGCTACCGATGTTGTCAACTAAGTCATTTATGTATATTGTAAACAATAAAGGTCCTATCACGCTTCCCTGCGGTACTCCCGAAATTACCTCTACATCTGCAGATTTTGAACCGTTAAGAATGACATGTTGTGTTCTTTCTTCTAGGAAATCCTGAATCCAATCACAAACCTGGTCCGATATTCCGTAAGCTCGTATTTTTTTCACTAAACGTAAGTGCGGAACCGTATCAAATGCCTTCCTGAAGTCCAGGAATACGGCATCAATCTGCTCGCCAGTGTCTACGGCACTGTAAATTTCTTGGGCAAATAGGGCGAGCTGAGTTTCACATGATCTCTGTTTGCGGAATCCATGTTGGTTATGATGAAGGAGATTTGTATTATCTAAGAACGTCATAATACGAGAACACAAAACATGTTCCATTATTCTACAACAGATTGACGTAAGCGAAATAGGCCTATAATTATTCGCATCTGATTTATGACCCTTCTTGAAAATGGGAACGACCTGCGCTTTCTTCCAGTCGCTAGGGGAACGACCTGCGCTTTCTTCCAGTCGCTAGGTACTTTACGTTCTTCCAGCGATCTACGATAAATTGCTGATAGAAAGGGGGCAAGTTCTTTAGCATAATCACTGTAGAACCTTAAGGGTATCTCGTCTGGTCCGGATGCTTTTCCGCTACTAAGTGATAGCAGTTGTTTTTCAATTCCGATATCGTTTATTTCAATATTTTCCATTTTGGCGTCCGTGCGACTGCTGAAGTCAGGGACCGTGTTACGATTTTCCGCAGTGAAACAGTTTCGGAACACTGAATTCAGTCCTTAGGACTGGCGACCGTAATTTCCTCCAAATCTCAAATATCTAATTACCGCTAGTTAATTGTTAACGTAACGGCCGCACATTTACTTTCTTCATTAACTTTACCCCTTTTCAAAATTAATTTCCACCAGTTTCATTTGCATTTTTCCTTTCATTAAGATGTAACCCTTTCCTCCCTCTTTACCGACAGATTAACTTCGGTGACGATTGCTTTTCCCAAATTTCCATTAGGTACACGCGGTTTAATTTTTCCACTGTCATTAAGGTCGATAAGTGAGGGGGAGGTTACATACTGACTCTCTTTTGGGGCGAAAAAGGCGTCATTTTGGACCATTACATGCCTAGAGGGACCACTGTCATCAGTGCATCATACACAGATCTCCTAAAAAATCATCTGCGGCCTGCAATCAAATCAAAGCGACGTGGATTGCTGTCAGCAGGTGTCCTTTTGCAACATGACAATGCCAGGACCCACACTGCCCGTACAACATTTGCAACAATCACAGACCTGCATTTTGTCTTCCTCGTCCACCATACTCTCTAGACCTTGCCCCAAGTGATTTCCACATGTTTGGACCACTCAAGGACGCAATGGGAGGAAAGAAGTTCCGTTCTGATGAAGAGGTACGCCACGCGGTGCATGAGTGATTGCGCGGACTACCGAAAGAATTTTTTTCTGAAGGAATTTATGCACTTTGTAAGTGCTGGAGGACTTGCATTGAGCGTGGGGGAGATTATGTTGAAAATTGATCAGCTTTGTACCACTTCTGCACAATAAATAATGTTTCAAAAATATTTAAGGTTTTCATTTGACTCACCCTCGATGATATAGATGCGGATGGACTGCATCATTTCCCATGTGCTCTCCATGTCGTTCACCTCGACTCTCCTCCATTCACTGACTGAGAAGCGTCCCGAGGGAGCAAATGTAGTCGCGCCTAAGGTTCGAGGAGGATTCATTTTGTGTAGCACCTAGCACACATCTGTGAGGATTCGCCTATTCGGGCATCCTACAATATCCAAAGCACCAAATAAATACGAATAGCCGGATCTTCTGGAGATATTCCATCTAAAAAGGAAACAGTAATAAATAGCAAATTAGATACAGGGTGCTCCGAAACTACTAGTTCAAATTAATATAGGAGGCACAAAACATCGAATCAGATGTATTTAGTTACGGTACATATGGCGCCTGACTTATTATGGTTGGGACGATTTACACAGGATGTAGTGTAGCATGCTAATTACAGTAACAGAGCAATGCCATACATAGGAACTGCTTGAATGCGAGACCGAATGACCTGTATGCACAGCATTGATTGTCGTTTCTGAGGGTTCCTGGCCTGTTTGCAATAGTACCAGCGTCGACGGCAAACCTAGCGACGAGGTCTTCTTCGGTTTCCTCAGTGGTTTCACTCACCAGCTGCTTCTTATGCCGCCAGAGGAAGAAAACCCACCGAGCGAGGTGGCGCAGTGGTTAGCACACTGGACTCGCATTCGGGAGGACGACGGTTCAATCCCGCGTCTGGCCACCCTGATTTAGGTTTTCCGTGATTTCCCTAACTCGCTCCAGGCAAATGCCGGGATGGTTCGTTTGAAAGGGCACGGCCGACTTCCTTCCCCGTCCGATGAGACCGATGACCTTGCTGTTTGGTCTCTTCCCCCAAACAATCCAACCCCAACGAAAACCAGACAGTTGAGATCAAGTGGCTGGATATCCAGGCCACCGGGCGACTTCATCCGATCCACTGATACCCGAAAGTGCCGAAATGGGCTGGCAACTCTAGTATAGTAACATAAAAAAAGAGAAGAAAGAAATAATAATTGTAATTATACTAGATTTAGCACTCACGGTAATGTCTTTACCGTTTGTTTGTGCAGGTTGGAGAGAGAGGGAGAGCAGATTTTGTGAACTGCGTTGCGTCGGTTCTCGATTGTGTTCAGGAGGAAGAGCGTTTGATTACGCAAAGGTAGTTTGAACCTGACATTTAACCCGTATTGCCTTCACGCAAAATGATTCTTCGATACAAATACCTAAGGGACCTAACTGAATATTGAAATGGAAATGTATGAACAAAAGTGGGTTATGGTAATGATTATCAAATCTGAATATATTACTAGCCTCCCGAAAACAACCAGTATACAACTATAAAGAGCTGGCCTGGAACCTAGTTTGCATACAAAGAACAACACTGAGGTTATTTAAAGAAAAGAATAGAAAGAAAAAGATTTCATTTTAACACATCAATATATTCTGAAATATTCCATATTACTAAGCATGAACAAATAACCAAGGAATATAAAACTTACGTATTTCTTCCGCACATTCCGTGCTACGACAATGTCCTCTTTTGTCGGTCCATTATTTCTTGAGATTAGTTCTGGCGTGTGCGTGAATATTACATAGCTTCGCACTCTTTGTTGAAGCGTTCGTTCGAAAATTTAGAACTGCTGGTTCACTAAAATGATATAAATTGTAGCGATGCTACATTGCACTTCTTAACACGTCAGCAACGAAACAGTAAAAGGTAATTAATAATCTAGAACTACGCATAACAAAAGACAAAATTTTTATGATTCATATGTTTCTTATCTTATTAGGATCGAGCGCTGCGGCAGTTATTTGCATATCTGCGCTTGGCGGGTCATAGTGTTTATTTGAAGCAGTTAATGCTGGACTCGCGTGTTTGTGTACACGCACATTACAAAAATATTTCTTTTCCTAACATTTGCGCTGTGATGCGTCACATTTTACCAACTACAGCTCGATGGCTATCCTTCTTTTTTATGACAAATATTTTATATACAGAGCATCCGAAACCCAATAATATTACACACCTCATCGTGCTGCCAGTAGATCGTTTGTCTAACATTCAGAGGTACAGTCTCCAGCAGTTCTGGCAACACGTCTTCCACGAAGATACGATATCTTCGACAGTTGAGGTGGAATGGGAGAATGTATGGCCCAGTCAACCTGTCACTGAGAATGCAGGCCCACACATTTAAAACCGAATCGCTGTTGATGAGCACGAGGTCGACTACCCCGTGGATTCACATGTGCCGCATCATGGGAGTTGTGGATATTTAAGCAGCCCTCATTAGTAAACATAGTCATTCCGCTGTACCGGACCTTGACGGAAATAACTTGTGTAGGGCAGACTGTAAACAATTGTGCTGCTACAAGCAGAAGATGGAAAGGATGTAGCTGCTGGTCATGGAACGCATTCCATAAAGGGCCATGTGTGATGCCAAGGATGTGAGCATTACGTCCTGTACTTGTAGATGGAGTGTCTTCAACGTGTCGCCTTTCATTTTGGGAATTCTCACTGTTGGATTGCGATCTATATCATACATATACGCACGGAAATTGCGATGCTAGTGTCCGAAACTTCGCTGTTCTGAAATCCGCCAGTCAGTGCTCTCACTGCAGCTTGTCCGTTTCTATTGAGATACCCGTATACCAGATGTATGTCAGCCTATACATTGCAACATACGTAAACCGCTCGGGGTTCACTGTTGTTGGTTCAAGGCAGTAATGATTGCAACGCCATCAGTGTGTTTACTAGGAAGTCACCATTGTTGTCACAAAGCGGTGACGCTTGCTGATGAATCAGTGTGTTTCCAAGCAGACCTCAGAGCCAACAATCCGTACAACAGAGCAGTTTTTAATATCTATCAGTATACATTTCCAGCCGGTGACACCGTCAAAGCAGCTTACAGTTTAACACCAATACAAATTTTTTTATTGTTTTTTATCTATTTGCTGCCATTTACAAATGACCTGAAACCGCCGGCCGCGGTGGTCTCGTGGTTCTAGGCGCGCAGTCCGGAACCGCGCGACTGCTACGGTCGCAGGTTCGAATCCTGCCTCGGGCATGGATGTGTGTGATGTCCTTAGGTTAGTTAGGTTTAAGTAGTTCTAAGTTCTAGGGGACTGATGACCACAGCTGTTAAGTCCCATAGTGCTCAGAGCCATTTGAACCATTTTTTTTTTTTTTTGACCTGAAACCTCGCTACGAAGACAGGTCGTAGTTTCACAGTACGAAATTGTACATGTACAGAATATGATACTTACTTGTTATTTCTTATTATTTAAAAGGATTAATAATACTGCAGCTTTAAACACAATATTGGCCATTAAAATTGCCACACCAAGAAGAAATGCAGATGATAAACGGGTATTCATTGGACAAATATCTTATACTAGAACTGACATGTGATTACATTTTCACGCAATTTGGGTCCATAGATCCTGAGAAATCAGTACCCAGAACAACCACCTCTGGCCGTAATAACTGTCTTGATACGCCTGGGCATTGAGTCAAACAGAGCTTGGATGGCGTGTACAGGTACAGCTGCCCATGCAGCTTCAACACGATACCACAGTTCATCAAGAGTAGTGACTGGCCAGTTGCTCGGCCACCATTGACCAGACGTTTTCAATTGGTGAGAGATCTGGAGTATGTGCTGGCCAGGGGAGCAGTCGATCATTTTCTGTATCCAGAAAGGCCCGAACAGGACCTGCAACATGGGGTCGTGCGTTATCCTGCTGAAATGTAGGGTTTCGCCGGGATCGAATGAAGGGTAGAGACACGGGTCGTAACACATCTGAAATGTAACGTCCATTGTTCAAAGTGCCGTCAATGCGAACAAGAGGTGACCGAGACGTGTAACCAATGGCACCCCATACCATCACGCCGGGTGATACGCTAGTACGGCAATGACGAATACACGCTTCCAATGTGCATTCACCACGATGTCGCCAAACACGGCTGCGACCATCATGATGCTGTAAACAGAACCTGGATTCATCCGAGAAAATGACGTTTTGCCATTCGTGCACCTAGGTTTGTCGTTGAGTACACCATTGCAGGCGCTCCTGTCTGTGATGCAGTGTCAAGGGTAACCACAGCCATGGTCTCCGAGCTGATAGTCCATGCTGCTGCAAACGTCGTCGAACTCTTCCTGCAGATATGGTTGTTGTCTTGTAAACGTCCGCATCTGTTGACTCAGGGATCGAGACGTGGCTGCACGATCCGTTACAGTCATGCGGATAAGATGCCTGTCATCTCGGCTGCTAGAGATACGAGGCAGTTGGGATCCAGCACTGCGTTCCGTATTACTCTCTTGAGCCCACCACCGATTCCATATTCTGCTAACAGTCATTGGATCTTGAGCAACGCGAGCAGCAATGTCACGATACGATAAACCGCAATCGCAATAGGCTACAATGCGACCTTTATCAAAGTCGGAAACGTAATGGTACGCATTTCTCCTCCTTACACGAGGCATCACAACAACGTTTCACCAGGCAACGCCGGTCAACTGCTGTTTGTGTATGAGAAATCGGTTGGAAACTTTCCTCATCCCAGCACGTTGTAGGTGTAGTCACCGGCGCCAACCTTTTGTGAATGCTCTGAAAAGCTAACCATTTGCATATCACAGCATCTTATTCCTGTCGATTAAATTTCGCGTCTGTAGCGCGTCATCTTCGTGGTGTAGCAATTTTAATGGCCAGTAGTAGTGTACTTGCAAATTTAAAAGTAATTAAGAAAAGAAAATCTTACAGGGAATGATTTATGAATTGAAGATAGGTATTTATGAAGAGAGAGAAGAGGTTATGATATAACTTTGAGACATGTTATGAATCCGGAAAAATTTTTTTCTGAAATAAACAACACCAATAAGAAAATGTTCCCTGACATTACAAGTTGACTTTACAGACCATATGTTCACTATCGAAGTACATTTTTTGTTGTTGTTGCTCTGTATCTGCTGTATTAATGTGTTGGAATATTTTCGTAAGATCCTGTATAATACTAACGAGCACGCGAAATGCATATATTGTTAGCCTGTATTTAATTGTTATTGCGAAAAGAGAACAAATGGCATTCTAAAACTAACTTCTTATATTTCGAATGCTTCGTACGGTACTGCAGGAATTTTCAAATCAGTGATGCGACTTTTTTTTTCAGTTTATTTTTTCCGCTCCAAAGAGCAGAGTGGCTTTAGATTCATCCCATTACGGATACGTCGCGGTTCTTTTCAGCCAATTACCAGGCCTGCTGATAGTACGGCAGATGGTTTCTCAGTTGGTATTAAATAACAGGGATTTGCCAGTTACAGTAGTTACCTTTTATCCAAGAGAAACCTCCCAAAAACCTTGCTCGCAAACCGGGGAATGGGACTGTTTTAAATCATTTCTGGGACGATGTTATCCATTATTCGAGGCAAAAATTGAAGAACTAAAAAGATGTAGCCCTGAAAGCCTCGTCATACATGCGCGAGCTTCTTAAAGCAGAGGTTTAGTGTATGCAAAAATACTTTTTGGGAACGTGATAGTATGACTAGCAACAAACATGTAATAGACAAATTAAAAAAAAATGTCGTGTGACTGGGGCCTCCCGTCGGGTAGACCGTTCGCCTGGTGCAAGTCTTTCGATTTGACGCAACTTCGGCGACTTGCGCGTCGATGGGGATGAGATGATGATGATTAGGACAACACAACACCCAGTCCCTGCACGGAGAAAATCTCCGACCCAGCCGGGAATCGAACCCGGGCCCTTAGGATTGACATTCTGTCGCGCTGACCACTTTTTTTTTTTTTAAATCTCATTTTGTTCGCTTCATCTGCTCGGGGCGGACGACGTAAGACATCCGTTTTAAGTTCGTTGTTAATCGATTAAATCAGTTTTTTTTTAATTACAGAGGGTAGCTAGACCCTCTGACCGAACACGCTGATCTACCGTGCGGGCGTCCACTCAGCTACCGGGGGCAGACAATAGAAAAATGAGAGATGAGAGATAGGGAGAGCGACAGTTGCGGTCGAGAGGTTTATGGTTTCATATCTAGGAAGCGCTACCTTCCCTGAAGTCGAAAGTACTGTTGCTAGGTCATTATCTGACATCGACCTTCCGCTCTGCTATATTACTCTCTCAAACATTGTCCTGTGCGAAGTTTGTTATGATCTTCGCTGCAGTGATCATTTTCCAGTGTTGATGCCTGTGTCAGACGGGTCCCTTCCATTAAAGGAAGCCGCCAGTGCGTACGCTGTATTTGAACGTCACGTTAGCTTACAAGACTTGGTAGATCACTCTGGAGGAATGACTCGTCCATTCCAAAGCCCTCGAGTAATATTAAGAGGCAGTCTGCCTGTGGCGGAAAGATGAGGGCCGCACCGTCAGGGTCAATCCCATGGCTCTGCGAAGCTTCAAGTGCTAACCTTGAGTGGAGTACCTGGCCGCGTCTTGAATCGCGCCGTGATGGACACGCAAAGAGAGCAACACGAGACCGCAGTGGATGTTAACGGACTCCGTAATGCGTTTTGCTTGCTCTGTGAAAGTATGAGAGCCATTAGGAGAAACGCCGGTAAACATAACAGATTCTAATGAGGCAGAAACTTCTTCGAACATTCGACGGCATTCTCTACAGAGGAGAGGTGATGGCGGATTGACGGAGGAGCAAGGGGGAGGGGTTATTCCGCACGGTGTTTAATTCGTAAATGATGTTAATGGCAGGTTTGTGTGCGCCGCCGAGATTAGTTGGTGAATGGGACAGAATGGGAAATGCTCTAAAATTTAAGGGAATTGTTAGTTATATTTTAAAAATGTGTAATGACTATCTGCTTTCTGTGTTCCGTTACGGTCGATAGTAACTGAAATTGTGAACGACGTTCATACAGTCAGCAACGACTTATACTATGTTTTTTTCAAATGGTTCAAATGGCTCTGAGCACTATGGGACTTAACATCTGAGGTCATCAGTCTCCTAGAACTTAGAACTGCTTAAACCTAACTAACCTAAGGACATCACACACATCCATGACCGAAGCAGGATTCGAAGCTTCGTCCGTAGCAGTCGGGCGGTTCCCGACTGTAGCGCCTAGAACCACTCGGCCACCGCTACCGGCGTTTTTTCATAGCATAGAAAGTTTAAACACTAAATTAAACATCTACTGTCACCTTTGTTGGTTAACCAAACTGCAACGCAACTCTATCGTTCAGATCGGTACTGCCTCCTGTGTTTCCAGTATCGGCAATAAACAATGATACTATATATAAATGACAGGAATGAGTGGTGTCTGTTCTTCAGGACATGTCCAAAGGAAGAAACTTCACGCATGCGTTATAACTGATGCACCTCGACGGGCAATAAATCCGCCATCTTCAGAGAGGACGCACATTTATGTTCCAGCTCCAGCGGGAATCTAAATTTAGCAAGCATTTCGGACATGGACGGGGACTGCAGACATGTGGCATGTGGCATGCGAGTCGGCCTGGAAGCGTGCCGAGGTAGTCCGCTAATTTGCAGTAAGCACTATGTCCGGGTGGCGCAGTGGTTGAGCAACTGCCTAGGAAGCAGGAGATCCCGGTTTCGAGTCCCAGCCCGGCACACATTTTCACTCGTCGCCGCTGATTCCGCACCATGCCCCGATGCAGCTGATATGATTAGTTGTTTCCTCTCCTTTCTCCCCCCTCCCTCTTCAGTTTCCATAGTACTGTACACAAACGATATGAAAAATGCCTCTTCCGTTACATTACTGTTGCAGGTAGGAAACAAACACATTCCGCATCATCTTCTGTCCCGTTTGCCGCTGAGTCGCCGTGGACAGTTCTCACTTTGAACGGATATAAGTGAAGCTGCAACATTCCGAAGATATCATTGTAAACACGTAAAATTTGCACAAGCGACTACAGCTGCAATTCACCTTTCTGCCCAAAAAAGTTTTAGTGATGTCACTATCAGACAAATTAATAACTGCTGTAAAATATGAAATCAGTTGAAAGATACCCAGCATCAGTTTCTGTTTTCCCTGTCAATTTCGCTCCGCGCCACATTTATTTCGTTCAGATAACTGGGAGAACTGTTTGTTAACAAGCGTATGCTATCAGTGTTCACTTGCGAGAAACCTCGCGACTGACTTCTGTTCGAGCATTACCTTGTAAGAACATACCGCAAGAATGTAGTGATTTGTTCCGTAGCATCCTCTGTGGTATCCAGCGATATCACACACGCTTCTTTCCATTCTATGTAACGGTGGCAAAGCTATGATACAATATGACTGTGTGATCTTTGCAAGATTCATCGTACAATCAACGCCAGAATACAGGCACTTTCTCATGCTGGTTCACTTGGAGTATTAATGTTGAGGAGTGAGAATCCAATCTTCGTCTGGCTATTCTAGTTTACGGCTTCCAGTTTCCCTAAACCACTCCCCGATGAATACTTCCTTCCATGTTTTTGTAAGAGCACTACCAACTGTCAGCCTCATCCTAGTCCGATTGAGATGGGAGCCTCTAATGAGCTCTCTGCGGATGGGAATTCATATTCTTCCTATGTGCTGCCTGAAACGTAGAGCGCAGGTAGTAACTACAGTGGTCATGAAGGACGCATTTCATAATACTAAAATGAATTTAATTTATTATATTTCTGCAGTTTTGCCGGCTGGGGTGGCCGAGCGGTTCTAGGCGCTACAGTCTGCAACCGCGCGACCGCTACGGTCGCAGGTTCGAATCCTGCCCAGGGCATGGATGTGTGTGATGTCCTTAGGTTGGTTAGGTTTAAGTAGTTCTAAGTTCTAGGGGACTGATGACCTCAGATGTTAAGTCCCACAGTGCTCAGAGCCATTTTTTGCTGCAGTTTTCTCGAAGAGTACTGAAATTACCTTAGTTTTACTAGCACACAGCTTGTTACTCATGACACAACGTATTACGTTCATTTCATTTATTTAGTTATGTATTTATTCATATTGGTTATGTGAGATACGTAAATATTTTTGTATACGTGGTATATACACTGATAAGCCAAAACATCATGACCATCGCCATTGGATGGCGGCTGATGATGCGGCGAGCACGAGGCGAGGCAACAGGAGTATGTACAGGGCTATTACAAATGATTGAAGCGATTTCATAAATTCACGACACAGTACAGATACGTAGAAAAACTCATAAAGTTTTGTTCGGCTGAAGCCGCACTTCAAGTTTCTGCCGCCAGAGCGCTCGAGAGCGCAGTGAGACAAAATGGCGACAGGAGCCGAGAAAGCGTATGTCGTGCTTGAAATGCACTCACATCAGTCAGTCATAACAGTGCAACGACACTTCAGGACGAAGTTCAACAAAGATCCACCAAGTGCTAACTCCATTCGGCGATGGTATGCGCAGTTTAAAGCTTCTGGATGCCTCTGTAAGGGGAAATCAACGGGTCGGCCTGCAGTGAGTGAAGAAACGGTTGAACGCGTGCGGGCAAGTTTCACGCACAGTGATGTGAAAGATTCAGTGTTTAAACCTCCTCTACCAAGAAACGTGCCAGAACTGCGAGCTCGCATCAACAATGCTTTCGAACTCATTGATGGGGACATGCTGCGCCGAGTGTGGGAGGAACTTGATTATCGGCTTGGTGTCTGCCGAATCACTAAAGGGGCACATATCGAACATTTATGAATGCCTAAAAAAACTTTTTTTGAGTTTTTGTATGTGTGTGCAAAGCATTGTGAAAATATCTCAAATAATAAACTTATTGAAGAGCTGTGAAATCGCTTCAATCATTTGTAATAACCCTGTAAGTAGAGCAGACATGGATGAGGGTTCATCCTACTGCAGATAAGGGCTGAAAATGCGGAAATACACTGAGAAAAGAGACTTTGACAATGTACAGGTTATTACTACTCAGAGCCTGTGAAAGAGTATCTCGAAAACGGCGAAAATCGTCGAATATTCACGTGCTACTGTCGTGAGCATCTACGGAAAGAGGTAGGACAGTGAAACTACCACTAGACGCTTAGTGGTTGGACGTCCACGCCTCTTCACACAAAGTGCGGTTCGGGAAGTTGTCTGTTCTATAAAGTAGCGTAGATGGTGGTCTGTGCCTTCTCTGCCGAAAGAGCACAATGCTGCTACACGCACAAGTGTTTCGCAGCACTTCCTTCATTCTACCGTGTTGAACATGGAGCTCCGCAGCAGACCACCCCTATGTTTTCACAGGTTTACCCAACGACATTGTCAATTACGATCGCGGTGGGCACAGAGCCATCGGGTTTCGACCGTCGTTCAATGGAAACGTGTCGGCTCTTCGTATGAATCACATTTTTGCTACACTAGGTCGATGACCGTCTCCACATACGTCGCCCCTAGGTGAACGGCATTTCGAAACGTCCAACGCGCTACGGACGCAGGATGGTGGGAGCAGTGTTATGGTATGAGAGACATTCTTCTGCGATTGCATTGGACCTGCGGTAATAGTTGAAGACACGCTGACAGTTGCGAACCAACTGTATCCGTTCATGATTGATGTCTTCAAATGGCTCTGAGCACTATGGGACTTAACATCTGTGGTGATTAGTCCCCTAGAACTTAGAACTACTTAAACCTAACTAACCTAAGGACATCACACACATCCATGCCCGAGACAGGATTCGAACCTGCGACCGTAGCAGTCGCGCGGCTCCGGACTGAGCGCCTAGAACCGCTAGACCACCGCGGCTGGCGATTGATGTCTTCTCCGACGGCGATTTCATCATGCACCAATGTAATTATGCGTGCCTCGGAGTCAAATGCGTGCAACCTTGGTTTGAGGAGCATTATAGTGAATTCACGTTGATGTCTTGGCGACCAAATTCGCCTGATGTAAATCCTATCGAACCTATCTGGGTCAGTGCCGGGTGCCGTCACCGTGTACGTAAATCAGCGGCCCGTTATTTACGCGAAGTACGTGACCCGTGCATAAACGCCAAATACCTCCACAATCCTACCAACAAACTGTTGTATCACTGATATGCAGAATAAGTGACGTATCTCGTTCCAAACACAGATAAACAAACTATTAAGTAGTTGGTCATAGTGTTTTGGATCATCACTGTATGTATAGTGGTGAATGCTGCCCTGTGGTGTGTACTTTTTGTTTTATTGCCGCACCAGTATCGGACAGATGCCCATCTTCGGCGCCATCAGCCCTAGTAGACATGTATACCTCTAGCAGACAGTATTCTTTATGAGTGATTGTGACATGTCAAAAATTTTACTTGAAGTATCTTTAGTGTTGCACATGGCAAAAACATTTGCTGTTGTCATTCATGGTATCATCCTGTTATAGAACCCTGATAATCAGCGTACAAGTTTTGGTGAGATGTGATTGGTAAGAGTTATTTGCTTTTCATCCATATATTATGAATGATTTGCTGGTTCAAAAGTGGTTCAAATGACTCTGAGCTCTGTGGGACTTAACATCTGAGGTCATCAGTCCCCTAGAACTTTTTGTAAAAAAATCCTGTATTTCCAATCGTAATAATTATACAAGAATAACCCACCACCTTAGTGATTAGTGGGTCTTAATATTCTACAATGTTATTTATAATTACAGCTACTACTTATTAATTTGCAAGACTACAGACAGTATTACTTGGGTTAATGTGCACACTATTTCTAATGTTAACATTACTTTCTAATAACTACTGGTGATTTGTGTTAACTGCCTGCAGCGTTACATGTGTGCCAGTGTTAGTATAAACCTACTTGAGTGCCTGGCTCATAGAGCTAAACCCAATGAGCGTGCTCCTGACACAAGGTTCCTAGTCTACTATCCTATTCTATTCTACTGAACTACTACCTATTCTACGTCATAGTCGGTGCATGTGTCAAATCCGTGAAGTAGATCACCCCAGTGCCTCTAGTCCTGCACGTGGCAGATTCCAACTGTAAAGTCGACCTGTCCACGAACAGGCGGTACGGGATCGGAGTGCTGGACGCGATTGGTGATTAGCAACTATAGTTCAATTCATTTATCTTGGCGGTTCGCGCATGCCCGCCCAGACGCGGGAGATTGCTGCGTTGACAGTCGTACGCGCCAAGAGAAGCAGCGCCATAGTATAGTTCGCAAACTTACGTTTAGGGGGGAGCGCGCGCAGTTTATGAAGTAAAGCCACCACGGCCGCATTAACCCTTTCGCTGCTACAGAGACGTACTCCCCGCATTTTGTCATCACTGCACTGGTCGCCTGTGCAGACACATAGTCTTTCGACTGCTTTGACACACTTTATCATTCGATTTCACAAAAACTATTTGGCCCAAAAATTTGATTTTCACACATCTTCTTGACTGATACCTTCCCCCCCTAAATGACCTAATTTTGTTTGGAAGTTCAACGCAGTTATTGTGCAGCATTAGATGTAGTAAACCATTGCACGAAATTTTGAAGGTTTGCAGAGGTAACAGTCCATAGCGTATACTTTCTGTATAGTCGATTTTAGTTGTCACTAGAAATTTCACAAAATTACATTCAAACGAATAAAATTCGTGAAGTAACACACTTCGATATTGTTTTAAATAAAGAAAATATTAAGCACTAAACAAGGCTTGATCTCAGAACCTTTCGCTTAGCATCCATACACGTTAACCACTACGCTAACGCAGCTCGTCATTCAATACATCTCCTGGAGGACTTTAAAGTCACGCAAAATACCGACAAACACTGTTGGTATGACTATGAATTATTCACGTTTCGTCGAAGAATAATAGGAAATAAACAATTACCGCTGTTCTTTATTGCGAAAAAGCGTTTTGTGAGAATGATACAAACACCTTTCCTTGCCATCGCCTGAATTAGGAGGCTTATTGCTTATTTGGTTTAATTAATTAATAGAATATGAAGCAATTGGTATAAAGAATGCTTTTTCCAAACTTTCTATAAAAGGAAGTCTGCTATCAAGACACTGTTTTTGTTCAATTACTTTATGACTGAAGGTTTCTAAAACTGAAGGCACTCGTCTGCGCTTTACACTGCAATCGAGCTCTGGCAACGTCGTTCTCTGTTGACTGGCTGACTGTGTTTTGTGACGTCAGATGCGCAGAACGAACCTAAACTCGGCCGCCGTCATAAATGACGCGCACTTTAGTCACGAAAGTCTCTAAAGAATATTGTCAATACTTAGAACTACTTAAACCAAACTAACCCAAGGACATCACACACATCCATGCCCGAGGCAGGATTCGAACCTGCGACCGTAGCGGTCGCGCGGTTCCGGACTGAAGCGCCTACAACCTCTCGGCCACAGCGGCCGGCCGATTTGCTGGTGATATGTTTTGTATCATCCAGTATAAGTAAGGAAAATAGAATTATGACGCGTTCAAAGACAGCAGTCACATTCTCTTATACAAAACATTATTCGCTGGAGATGGGCATACACTACCTGACAAGAAAAGCGAAGCACTCAGGAGAGATGGTCAGATGTCAGCGGCCGGCCGCGGTGGTCTAGCGGTTCTGGCGCTGCAGTCCGGAACCGCGGGACTGCTACGGTCGCAGGTTCGAACCCTGCCGCGGGCATAGGTGTGTGTGATGTCCTTAGGTTAGTTAGGTTTAAGTAGTTCTAAGTTCTAGGGGACTTATGACCTAAGATGTTGAGTCCCATAGTGCTCAGAGCCATTTGAGCCAGATGTCAGCGGAACGCCGTACATGCCATCGACGGGTACGTTAGTGAATCGATTTGCAATTCTCAGGTAAAACGACTACCAGAATGCATAAGTGTTGTTAATGTTTCGTGTACTTACCATGTAGTGCGTTTAAGGACATGTGAAGGACAAGGAAACGCCGAATGCGGGTGTTAGGTAGCGTTGTCAGCAGCTGACAGAGTTTGAAAAGTGCCTCATTGTGGGCTTCCATTTGGTCGGCTGGTCCAATCGCACGGTCTATATTTGTGGGGTACTCTGATGTCACGGCTGCACGATGTTGGACTGCATGGAAACGTGGGGGCTGGCATACTCGTCATCAACGTACCTCTCGACACGTATGATCACGACAAGGGAGGGTCGCCGAATTTTGCACCCCCTCTTCCCATCTGCACCTGCCATCCGAGAACAAGAACCTGAGTCTCTGCACATTCTGTGCCAGCCTGCAATATTGGTCGGAGACAAGCTGCAGCGGGAGTAGGGAATTACCGACCGATGCCTATACGAGGTGTGGCTAGAAAAAAACCGGACTAGTACTGGTGAAACAATAAAACGAATGCAATAAGGCTGAAAGTCGCGTGGCCTGTCACGTGACTCTCGCTCCGCCTACTGCTCGAGTT
Organism: Schistocerca serialis cubense; assembly: GCF_023864345.2. Lineage (NCBI taxonomy): Eukaryota > Metazoa > Arthropoda > Insecta > Orthoptera > Acrididae > Schistocerca > Schistocerca serialis. The sequence continues at coordinate 746,046,670 of NC_064643.1, forward strand.
TCATCTGCCTCCCGCACTCAGTCTGCCCGTGGCGTCTGTTTTAAGTAGTTGACTTTTTGTCTGTGCGTCGGAAAATGTTGAGTGTACAGAAAGAACAGCGTGTTAACATCAAATTTTGTTTCAAACTAGGAAAATCTGCAAGCGAAACGTTTGTAATGTTACAACAAGTGTACGGCGATGATTGTTTATCGCGAACACAAGTGTTTGAGTGGTTTAAACGATTTAAAGACGGCCGCGAAGACACCAGTGATGACACTCGCACTGGCAGACCATTGTCAGCAAAAACTGATGCAAACATTGAAAAAATCGGTAAACTTGTTCGACAAGACAACAAGTGAACTCCTGTTAACTCAGACACTGCTCTGATTGTTAAACGGCGATCTTGTCGAACAAGTTTACCGATTTTTTCAATGTTTGCATCAGTTTTTGCTGACAATAGTCTGCCAGTGCGAGTGTCATCACTGGTGTCTTCGCGGCCATCTTTAAATCGTTTAAACCACTCAAACACTTGTGTTCGCGATAAACAATCATCGCCGTACACTTGTTGTAACATTACAAACGTTTCGCTTGCAGATTTTCCTAGTTTGAAACAAAATGTGATGTTAACACGCTGTTCTTTCTGTACACTCAACATTTTCCGACGCACAGACAAAAAGTCAACTACTTAAAACAGACGCCACGGGCAGACTGAGTGCAGGAGGCAGATGAAACTCGAGCAGTAGGCGGAGCGAGAGTCACGTGACAGGCCACGCGACTTTCAGCCTTATTGCATTCGTTTTATTGTTTCACCAGTACTAGTCCGGTTTTTTTCCAGCCACACCTCGTATTGCCGCTAATACGTAGATTGGAACTTAAATAGTGGCAACACTGCTGTGGTGACACTATGCAATGGAATCTACTATTGTCGCTGATAGCACACTTTGCTGGCATACCTGCCTTACCTCCGGTCAAATGGACTCGCCCGTCCCACGTCACCGGCGTGCGCACAATCGAGGGAAATACAGTCACTTGTGAGCGAGCGGTCTAACGTTACGGTGTCACTATGTTTTCGAAACAGGAACAACGAAGTTGGACTAAGATTGAATGTGCCAGAGGTCGAACAGACAACAGTGTCATCGAGGTCTTCAAGAGGCGTGCGGGAAATCGGCATTGCCGTACACAATAGAGGTACGTTTGGTAAAAGCCTTCAACGAAGGTAGGCAAACTGTAGCAGACACGCATAGGGCAGGTCGTCCTAGCGTCTCTGAAGAAGAAATGCATGCTGTTGTCGCGTTAGTGGACAGTGATCGACGCCATACGATTCGTGAGCTCGCCTACGAAACCGGATTAGCGCTTACGACTGTGCTTCGCATCCTGGAGGAACGCCTGGGCATGCGGAAAATTGCATCACGATGGGTTCCGCATGACTTGACGGAAATGCAGACATGGATGCGTTACGACGCTGCTCAGACGCACTTGGAGCGCTATGAGCGCGAAGGAGCGGCTTTCTTATGCCGTATCGTAAAACTGGATGAGACATGGGCCACATCGTACGAGCCAAAACTGAAACGCCAATCCAACGAATGGCGTCCCTATGGTTCGCCGCGTAAGTCTGAAGTGCGCCAGAGCCCCAGTGTGGTGCAAGTTAAGGTGATCCTCGTGTACGACGGTGATGGTGTTATCCTAACGCATTACGTTCCTCCACGGCAGACCGTCAGTGCACAGTACTACTGTTCGTTTTTGGAGCATCACCTGCGACCAGCTCTGCGAAACAAGCGGCGACACTTTCTGCGCAACCCACACATCATTTTGCACGACAATGCGCGGGCGCATGCAGCGCAAGCTGTGGCTGCTCTGTTTGGTCGATGGGACTGGGAAGTACTGTACCATGCACCATACTCCACCGACTTGAGTCCTTGTCACTTTGATTTGTTTCCCACGATGGAGAAACCACTTCGTTGCATTCGTTTCAGAACTGTTCCAGAGATTCGACAGGCAGTAGACCACTTCATTCACACTATCAACAGCGCAGGCTCTGCTTACGGTATACAACTCCTTCGACGTCGCTGCAACGCGTTTTAGTCAACGCTGGTGACTACTTGGGAGGACAGTAACAGGTGCAAACACGTAACTATTTTGTAGCTGTTGTGAATAAATAGTTTCCACTATTTAAGTTCCAACCCGCGTATCGCAACACAAATAACTGCGTTTCAAGAGGTGCCGTTACCGGGAACCATGAACTGCTGATGAACGTCTTCGCATTCAGCGATGAATCACGGTTCTGTACTGCTTCGGATGGCCTTCGTCGCCGAGTATGACGACGACCTGGGGAAAGTTCACTTTCTTCCAATGTTTAAGATTAGCTCAGCGGTGTTACTCTTGACGTCAAGGTGTGGGGAGTCATCAGGCTGGTAGTGACTGAGGAAACTCTGACGTCACGACGATACGTGACAAACATCCTGCATCCTCATATGTTACTTCTCATGTGGCAGCATCGCGGTGCCATTTTTCAACAGGACAATGCTCGTCCACAAGTGGAAGATGTGTCTCTGAAGTGTCTGCGTGATGCTGAGGTACTTCCGTGGCCAGCGAGATCCCCACATCTGTGTCTAGTAGAACATGTGTGGGACCAACTCAGACGCCAACTTCGTAGCAGTGACAGTACGCAAGATATCAAGAAATACACTACTGGCCAATAAAATTGCTACACCAAGAAGAAATGCAGATGATAAACGGGTATTCATTGGACAAATATATTATACTAGAACTGACATGTGATTACATTTTCACGCAATTTGGGTGCATAGATCCTGAGAAATCAGTACCCAGAACAACCACCCCTGGCCGTAATAACGGCCTTGATACGCCTGGGCATTGAGTCAAACAGAGCTTGGATGTCGTGTACAAGTACAGCTGCCCATGCAGCTTCAACACGATACCACAGTTCATCAAGAGTAGTGACTGCCGTATTGTGACGAGCCAGTTGCTCGGCCGCAAGTGACCAGACGTTTTCAGTTGGTGTGAAGTCTGGAGAATGTGCTGGCCAGGGCAGCAGTCGAACATTTTCTGTATCCAGAAAGGCCTGTAAAGGATCTGCAACATGCGGTCGTGTATTGTCCTGCTAAAATATGGGGTTTCGCAGGGACCGAATGAAGGGTAGAGCCACGGGTCGTAACACATCCGAAATTGTTCAAAGTGCCGTCAGTGCGAACAAGAGGTGACTGAGACGTGTAACCAATGGCATCCCATAACATCACGCCGGATCATACGCCAGTATGGCGATGAGGAATACACGCTTCCAATGTGCGTTGACCGCGATGTCGCCAAACACGGATGCGACCATCATGATGCTGTAAACAGAACCTGGATTCATCCGAGAAAATGACGTTTTGCCATTCGTGCACCCAGGTTCGTCGTAGAGTACACCATCGCAGGCGCTCCTGTCTGCGATGCACCGTCAAGGGTAACCGCAGACATGGTCTCCGAGCTGATAGTCCGTGCTGCTGCAAACGTCGTCGAACTCTTCGTGCAGATGGTTGTTGTCTTGCAAACGTCCCCATCTGTTGACTAAGGGATCGAGACGTGGCTGTACGATCCGTTACAGCCATGCGGATGAGATGCCTGTCATCTCGACTGCTAGTGATACGAGGCCGTTGGGATCCAGCACGGCGTTCCGTATTACCCTCCTGAACCCACCGATTCCATATTCTGCTAACAGTCATTGGATCTCGACCAACGCGAGCAGCAATGTCGCGATACGATAAACCGCAACCGCGATAGGCTACAATCCGACCTTTATCAAAGTCGGAAACGTGATGGTACGCATTTCTCCTCCTTACACGAGGCATCACAACAACGTTTTACCAGGCAACACCGGTCAACTGCTGTTTGTGTATGAGAAATCGGTTGGAATCTTTCCCCATGTCAGCAAGTTGTAGGTGTCGCCACCGGCGCCAATCTTGTGTGAATGCTCTGAAAAGCTAATCATTTGCATGTCACAGCATCTTCTTCCTGTCGGTTAAATATCGAGTCTGTAGCACGTCATCTTCGTGGTGTAGCAATTTTAATGGCCAGTAGTGTAGGTACAACATGTGTGGGCCAGTTTGCATCCCAGATCGGTGTGGGTGCAATGTCATGTTGCTAAGAGGGCTCACACTGCCAAGTTTTTGTGTATTTGAATCCATTTTGTAATTAATGACTGAAACAACGTCACATACACTCTAAACCCGTGACGTTTCGTTTCATTTGCTCTTCCCCTGGGTGCTTTAACTTTTTTTTTATCTTTGTCATTTTGCCAGGCAGTTTATTATAAGAGGTTTTCTCGTCTTCTGTAATGCAAATACTGTCCGATATTTTTTCGGTTATAAAATTTTAAAAAAGTGTACTATATTTGACACCTTACGTCAGAAATATGATAACAACATGGCATATTTTCAGTGACAGTTGTCAGGCACTTGTAATGCAGAGAACACTTCAATAAATTGTCTTTGTGAAGACTGCAGCCTACCTACCGGTACTGCGACTGGGTGTAATAATCTTGAACTTTTGCGGTGCTTTCCACTAGTCTTCTGCGTTTACTGTCCACGTACGCTATTTACGTAGGCCGGCGAGAAATACTACACGAGCCAAATAGTGCAGCGAGCGGAGACATGTAGTGGACGCATAATGCAAACCCGCTGGCGGCAGTCTCCATCCGGTATGGTAATTCCTGCACCGAGGCACGCCTGTTCTCTCCACGGGTAGCGGGGCAGGTCACGCCACCGTCGTGCGTGTCACTGCATCGGCTTTCTAAACGTTGCTTTTCAGATTTTCAAGGCAGCCAAATCGGTCTATGTTAGAATGAGCGCCGGCCGGTGTGGCCGTGCGGTTCTAGGCGCTTCAGTCTGGAACTGCGTGACCGCTACGGTCGCAGGTTCGAATCCGGCCTCGGGCATGGATGTGTGTTATGTCCTTAGGTTAGTTAGGTTTAAGGGGCTCCGGAACGCCCTATACTTGCAATGTTAAAATAACGCTTATAAATTACATCTTTCCTCACAAAGTATTTGAGGTAGGAAGTTGAACTTTTTACAGATTATTTATTGTAATATGGGCTACAACCTAACACAGGGATTTTACAAAATTTTGTTCAGTTATTAAAGATGATTTTTTTTCAATTGTAATGAAAATTCACAACATTTTTTTGCAATTTTTTATTTATATATTCAAAAATATACAGTTTTTTGGAAAAAGGCTGTGTTAAATTATGCAGAAGGTACTGTGTAACATTTACTGAAAGTTTGAAACAAATATGTTTGGAAGATCCTTAGAAAACATGTAATTAGTATGAGAAAATAAAAGTCTGGGAATCGAGCGACAAAGATTGGATTAACTTTTTAGTGCATTCCAGGTCCATAGGATGGATTATCTTCATCCTCAGCAAACTCCTCCTCCAGCTTCCTCTTGTTCCTCCTCCTGTTTACTCTTGCTTGTATTTCTAGACTCTTTACAGCCCCGTCTGCAGCCCAAAGGCGTTCCTTGTCTAAAGCAAGCATCGCTCGTTGTTGTGTTCGTAGATTTTGCTACCATTTTCTTCAGTTGCAGTTACTGTAACACTGTTCCAAAAGGTGGTCATGTATGAACGCTTATCACATTTCAGTTGTATTTCACTAGCAAGTCCTACGTGCTTTATTATGGAGAGTTCCAGACCAACTTCACTACAATGAATACATCTTACACAGTTTGAAAAAATTCCTTTGAGAACCGACATACCAAATATTTCATTCACATCCGATTCGCCCATAAAACATTCATAGTTTTCACTCATTGAACCAAGCTTCTTCTGTGAAGTATTTTCTTTCCCACTTTGACTGCTATGGGCAGGTGTACTTGAGAGGTAAGGTTGACTCACTTGGTTATCGTCTTTATTGTTTACAGTAATAACACATACCTTTGGCTTTCCAACATTTCTCCTTTTCTTAAAAGCCTTCGGAGGATTTCTAATAACTTTACTTTTACTCATTATTATATTTCAACAAAACAGAGACTCAAGAAACAGAATTAATTACGAATATTTTCGAGATAACGACAGAGTAAATAAACATGAAACAATCGACAATCACACCAGCGATATATATTGAACCATCACAGGTTAGCCACAACACATACTTTATCTCACATCACTAAAATGCACCTGATGAACACGGACGTTAATAATAACACCATTTGACAGCAGTTTAACAGCGCCACAGTGGGTCACGCCCATGTAGAACACATTTCAAAAAAAATTTAAAAATAGTTGTAGTCTTCGGAATTGAATAAATTATATATCTATTAAAAGGTAATAGTCTGCAGATTCAGAAAACGCGAAAAAGTAAAAATTGAACTTTTCATGGTTTTGAGCCTTTCCGGAGCCCCTTAAGTAGTTCTAAGTTCTAGGAGACTGACGACCACAGATGTTAAGTCCCATAGTGCTCAGAGCAATTTTTTTAGAATGAGCACTTTCCACTGCCGTAAATAGTGCGATAAATGATGACTTGCTTTAAATGTGGATAAATGTAAGTCAATGAAGATGCGAAAAGAAATATTACTGTAATGTCCGAGTACAGTATTAATGGTTGCTTGACCTAGTAACGCCATTAAACACCTGACCGTATCATTGGGAACCGGCATGACATTGAACTAGCACGTAAGGTTAGTTGTAGTGAACGCAAGTGGGCGAAAACGTTTTACAGAGAGGCTTGTAAGAAATTGTAGTGAACTATAAATGAAAGCGTCTGACGATCGCTTCTGCGACCCATTCTTGACTGCTGCTGGAGAGTTTGCAATTCGTACCAATTCAGATTAAGGAAGGATGTGGAAGTGATTCACAGGTACGCGACTAGATTTCATGTCGCTCGGTTCGATCAGTAGGAAAATATTATGGAAGTACTGCGAGGGCTTAGATGAGCATCTTTGGATTGAAGGAGACGATCTTTTCGCGAAACGGTATTGAGGAAGGGCCGGCCGCGGTGGCCGAGCGGTTCTAGGCGCTTCAGTCCGGAACCGCAAAACTGTTACGGTCGCAGGTTCGAATCCTGCCTCGGGCATGGATGTGTGTGATGTCCTTAGGTTAGTTAGGTTTAAGTAGTTCTAAGTTCTAGGGGAGTGATGACCTTAGAAGTTAAGTCCCTTAGTGCTCAGAGCCATTTTTTTGTTGAGGATGTTCAGGGACCAGAATTTGCCACAGATTGCAGAACAATTCCACTGAGTGCGATGTTCATCTCGCTTAAGGAGAGCACGACCAAAGTAAGGTAGGCGTGGAGAAAATCATTTCTCCCTCAGCCTTTTTGTGAGTGGAATAGGAAAGGGAATTACTGGCAGTGGTACAAAGAATCCTCCACCATTCGCTATGCTGTAGTTTGCAGAGTGTAGGTGAAGATAAAATCATGGACACAATCCACTTTCTGCGGAGAACAACCACAGCCCAGAGATGTTGTGAATAACAACACTCAATCCGCACTAAACAACGAAATTATCATAAAAACTATAACAATTAAAAAGTCAACAACGATGATGTGTTTCCAAAAGCTGCGTAGCAGTATGAAGGTCCTTTATTCGCAACCACCGGTTTCACGCAAGTACAGACGCATCTTCATGTTTATAACAGGGACATTTTCACGCTGTAGATGGGGAATCACTAAAGCTGGGATTCCATAATCCTCTATCTACAGTATGAAAATGTAAACTGTTATAAACCTGAAGATGAGCCTATACTGACATTAAATCGGTAGCTGCGAATGAAGCATCTTCGTACCCGTAATGCCGCTTCCGAAAACACCTAATCATTTATGGCTTTTTGATTGTCATAGTTTTAAGATAATTTGAATGATGATTGAGCTTTGAGTGTTGTTATTATTGTTCACAAAATAATCGATGTGTTCTGTAAACAGTGATTGTCTTTATGTCGAGGTTTCCTTTCACTTGATCAAATCAGACTAAATAATAGTCACGTGTTCCCCCATCGGAGTCAGCTGCATTCGGATACACAACATATTGTCAGCCATGTGACATAAAGTTACTAAAAACGTATCCATGCATGATAACCTAACAGGATTTCAGTATTGTATACGTGCGCTGTGTAACAGTTCTTCAGAAATCGCCGATTTCAGTTTTCTGTTGGTACAACTCCTAATAGCTGCAGAATATCTGATTTGAGTTGAAGATCTGTAACAAATACTGAATGTATTCATAGTGAATAAGGTACAAAAGTTAACAATTTTCACAGCTATACGAACAAGAGCTTTCTGATTTCATGGGTAGCTGTATTATTGCTAAAATATTAAGACAAAGTAAGAAGTAAAGAAAGATAAAACCAATGCCTTCATGGGAGCTTCTCAAAGATAAGATTACGGTCAGTTTTCAGTTATATAATTTCTAGAATTGCTTCAACAGCTGCAGTGACATGCGCCGGACTTGTGAATATGACAGTTTCTATTTTGTACGTAAAGAACAGAAAAATATTATTATTATTATTATTATTATTATTTATTGCCTTTCTCAGACATTATTATTATTATTATTACTATAGATTCATAACATTGTAAGGGATTGCCAGAAATCGTAAAAAATTTAGTACCCGGTGCTATGTTGTGAGCATTCCGCTGACAAACGTAAGCTTTTAAAGACTTGGTAACAAAGTATGCAGAGCTAAATACAGCTACTGTTGGGTATTTGGTGATGTGATTAATGTAGTCAGCAAGTGGAGGAGATATGCACGGCTGTTATATATGAATCGTTCGTTTTCAAAGCGCTATGTTTTCTTGGGTATTACATGTATAAATATAACAGATACATGAACAATGAAAGTAATGTGTAACACTTATTTTGATATCGAAATACGTAAATCTCAGTCCAGGGCAACAGAATTATGGGAAAATTTAATTTTGAACGGAAATATGTGCGGCACACGCTACACAATGCGAAATTCAGGCTAGCCCGTATATCAATTAATTCGTCTGCGAGAAAGCAATCCGTTTTCAGTGAAATCTACATATGCCACCTAACTGCAAAACAAATGACTCAGATTAGAATGTTGGGCCTGAACATAGCTAATCTTTATCTATAGTCTTGCAGACAGACTCTTTATTGAAATGTTCTGCTGGTATTAAGCCTCTGAAATTATATAGTATTATTTTCATAAATAACCCTGGCAATCACTGTATCTTACAGTGGACTTGAACTTCGATGATGATTAAATTTGCTGTCCTGTCTGTCTGCACGGAACGCTCGTCTGCTCTGCAGCCTCTCGCTGTTAGAATAATCATGAGACTGTCGATAGTCAAATTTCGTTTGCCGTAATTGCGATGAGCAGTACAGGATAGTATCGTCCTAACTTTCATAAAGATGCTTCTCAGTACACAACTCGCGATGTGCAATGCGATTATGCGAACGCAGTGATGAAAGTAAATGAAAACAGGGAACTAATCTTAAAGACTAACAAAAGAGGACAATGACAACTATACACCTTTTCATAAAGTTCTCCCACCTAGACAAGTCAGCAAAATATTTCTTAATAACTTTCCCGTGTACAATTACTTTCCTTGGTACTTGTTTCAATTATAAGACAAAATCATGTGTTGTACTAAAAGATTTATACAGTCAAAATCAACCATGCGCAATGTTATAACAATAAGAAGCTATAAAAATATTTTAAAAAACTGTATTACCTTAAAAATTCACCTTTTTGACGCTCTTCCATTCATCTAAACTCATTTTGTTTTCTCAAAACGTACTAGTACAAAATCCTTTTTAAATAATGCCGCTTGGCCGGCCGTGGTGGCCGAGTGGTTCTAGGCGCTACAGTCTGGAACAGGGCGATCACTACGGTCGCCGGTTCGAATCCTGCCTAGGGCATGGATGTGTGTGATGTCTTTAGGTTAGTTAGGTTTAAGCAGTGCTAGGGGACTGATGACCTCAGAAGTTAAGTCCCATAGTGCTCAGAGCCATTTGAACCTTTTTTTTTTCCAGGCTGTCCAACACACACACACAGCTACTCCCTTCAAAATGAAGTAACCTTTCCGACCAAAGAATATAATACGAGGGTTGCCCAGAAAGTAATGCAACCCATTTTTTTTCTCAGCCGAAAACAATGCTACGAATGCGAAACGTTACGTATGTATTGTTTGAAATCTCTGGAATGAGCGCGTCAAGTTACCGTCACTTCCGACAGATAGCGTAGCTGCAGGACAGTTTCAAAATGGCGTCTGTAGTTGATGTACGTTACGAAACAACGCGCCCTCATTGAATTTCTCACTGTGGAGAAAGCACTGTGGGGAATATTCACAAACGCTTGTGCGAAGTCTATGGAGCATCTGCTGTCGACAGAAGCGCATTTAGTCGCTGGGCACGGAGGGTGAGGTCAGCAGAAGGCGATTCGGCGGAGCTCCACGATTTGCAGCGGTCGGAGAGGCCATCTGCGGCTGCCACACCGTACATGTTTCACACTAGAGGAAGGCACGGAGATTAGGTGGAAAAATAGGCTGTGTAGATAAAACACCATTCTTTCATGTGTGTGATACTCATTATATTCAATAAAGAATTGTTGAAGAGAAAATGCGGTGCATTACTTTCTGAACAATCCTCGTATTACAGAGGTCGAGTACAATTATCAAATTCGTAACTTCGTTGACTATTATGGCCAAAACGTCTCGAAAATCGACATGGCAAACAGGACAGTCTCCTTTCAAAAGAACCATAAACTCACCAAGTTTGCATTTTGCAACGCCACACTATTCTCACGGAGAAAAAGGCTCATACATCTTCGTCCGTGAAATGGCACAGGATATACACTACTGGCCATTAAAATTGCTACGCCACGAAGATGACGTGCTACAGACTCGACATTTAACCGACAGGAAGAAGATGCTGTGATATGCAAATGATTAGCTTTACAGAGCATTTACACAAGGTTGGCGCCGGTGGCGACACCTACAACGTGCTGACGTGACGAAAGTTTCCAACCGATTTCTCATACACAAACAGCAGTTGACCGGCGTTGCCTGGTGAAACGTTGTTGTGATGCCTCGTGTAAGGATGAGAAATGCGTACCATCACGTTTCCGACTTTTATAAAGGTCGGATTGTAGCCTATCGCGATTGCGGTTTATCGTATCGCGGCATTGCTGCTCGCGTTGGTCGAGATCCAATGACTGTTAGCAGAATATGGAATCGCTGGAATCAGGAGGGTAATTCGGAACGCCGTGCTGGATCCAAACGGCCTCGTATCACCAGCAGTCGAGATGACAGGCATCTTATCCACATGGCTGTAACGGATCGTGCAGCCACGTCTCGATCCCTGAGTCAACAGATGGGGACGTTTGCAACACAACAATCATCTGCACGAACAGTTCGACGACGTTTGCAGCAGCATGGACTGTCACCTCGGAGACCATGGCTGCGGTTACCCTTGACGCTGCATCACAGACAGCCGGTCTGTGTGGCCGTGCGGTTCTAAGCGCTTCAGTTTGGAACCGCGTGACCGCTACGGTCGCAGGTTCGAATCCTGCCTCGGGCATGGATGTCTGTGATGTCTTTAGGTTAGTTAGGTTTAAGTAGTTCTAAGTTCTTGGGGACTGATGACCTCAGTAGTTAAGTCCCATAGTGCTCAGAGCCATTTTTTTGTATCACAGACAGGAGCGCCTGCGATGGTGTACTCACCGACGAACCTGGGTGCACAAATGGCAAAACGTCATTTTTCCGGATGAATCCAGGTTCTGTTTACAGCATCGTGATGGTGGCATCCGTGTTTGGCGACGTGGCAGTGAACGCACATTGGAAGTGTGTATTCGTCATCGCCATACTGGCGTTATCACCCGGCGTGATGGTATGGGGTGCCATTGGTTACACTTCTCGGTCACCCCTTTTTCGCATTGACGGCACTTTGAACACTGGACGTTACATCTCAGATGTGTTACGACCCGTGGCTCTAACCTTCATTCGATCCCTGCGAAACCCAACATTTCAGCAGAATAATGCACGACCGCATGTTGCAGGTCCTGTACGGGCCTTTCTGGATACAGAAAATGTTTGACTGCTGCCTTGACCAGCACATTCTCCAGATCTCTCACCAAATGAAAACGTCTGGTCAATGGTGGCCGAGTAACTGGTTCGTCACAATACGTCAGTCACTACTCTTGATGAACTGTGGTATCGTGTTGAAGCATGGGCAGCTGTACCTGTACACGCCCTCCAAGGTCTGTTTGACTCAATGCCCAGCCGTATCAAGGCCGTTATTACGGCCAAATAGTTCAAATGGCTCTGAGCACTATGGGACTTAACTTCTGAGGTCATCAGTCCCCTAGAACTACTTAAACCTAACTAACCTAAGGACATCACACACATCCATGCCCGAGGCGGGATTCGAACCTGTGCCGTAGCTGCCGCGCTGTTCCAGACTGCAGCACCTAGAACCGCTCGGCCACCCCGGCCTGCTATTACGGCCAGAGTTGGTTGTTCTGAGTACTCAGGATGTATGCACCCAAATTGCGTGAAAATGTAATCACATGTCAGTTCTAGTATAATATATTTGTCCAATGAATGCCCGTTTATCATCTCCATTTCTTCTTGGTGTAGGAATTTTAATGGCCAGTAGTGTATTAACGGTAATGGGGCGACACAGTTTCATGAGGATGTTTAGAGCCCCACGCGCTCACATTGTGACGGTAAGCCTTTCGACATACATGAAAAGTTGCTTCGATCAACTTGAAGGCGATATGTTCATCCTGAAGTGCTTCCCGCGTTACGAAGCAATACTGAAGGTGCCGGCCATAATCTTCAGGTTTTAATTGCAGCACGAATTGATTGAGAAGTAGCTGCTCTAGTCTCGTAAACTGACAAAATGGGCGGGAGGGCGGTGTGCTGACCACATGGCCACACTGGACTCGCATTCGGGAGGACGACGGTTCAATCCCGCGTCCGGCCATCCTGATTTAGGTTTTCCGTGAGTTCCCTAACTCGCTCCAGGCAAAAGCCGGGATGGTTCCTTTGAAAGGGCGCGGCCGACTTTCTTCCCTCATCCGATGAGACCGATGACCTCGCTGTCTGGTCTCCTTCCCGAAAACAACCCAATCCAACAAAATGGCCATCCATATTCGAATCCAGTGATGCCTGTTGGCTGAGGACGACACGGCGGCCGGTTGGTACCGTTTGGGGCTTCATGGCCTGTTCGGGGGGGGGGAGTGTAGTTTGAATTTTTAATTGTAGCACGAGCTGCAGACGGTACGGTTTCAAACGTAACCACTGTCGCAAAATCTTTCACAGTTTGCTGTGGTATTCCGAGTTCGTCGCTTCCGCTGACAGTTCATGTTTTGGATTGCGTACGGAATTTTCCCTCGCCGTTTCCACGATTGCAGCTGACACACTTGATCGGCCGTTGCTTTTATATTTACAGAGATAACCAGTGTTCTTAAATTGTCTACAACAGCGCACACTACTCAGTTTACATGTCAGTTTTTTTTCCGTAATTCCGGCTGAAACCATACTGTTGTGACAGGTAACATCTCGGATGTTGCAACACAAAAAGCTCTTATCTAGCTTTGCACTGGCAACGCACTGGACTTGTAACAACTGTCGGTCACAAAGCATACTCGGTGACTTCAAGGTTCTATTGAAGCATCAGTCATGTTTGTACACGTAATACTTCTGGAAATATAGTACTCTGAAAACGAATTAACCATTTACGGAAGCAGGTCTGTTTTGAAGCAGGTCTGTTATGGGTGCTGGAAAGAAAAATTACATGATCTTAACGTCTGAAAAAGGAAAGTAACTGATCGACAACTTGAGAGAATATCATGAAGCAGAAACAGGAGAATAATTATGTCACAGCTGTTCTAGACTTGGACACTCATTTAATACTTTTCAGTGCGAACCCCTAAAGGAAGAGTTGACTGTTCGCGTTATGGTCCACTGTGCAGTCAAGAACTTTGCAACCAAAATACCATGCGAGCTGGTAGTGGGCCGGATGAAGTCCAAATTGGTAACATTTGGGAGACGATATCCGGGCCCAGCATTCGACTTAAAACGAAGGGGAACCTCCCAAAAACCTTGACCAGCTCCTTTCTTTCTTCATACGCAAGAGCGTATATTGACCATACCCTAGCCTCCTGGATATCACTGTTTCAGTGATGCCATAGTTCTGCGCGGATTGCAAGATAATTCTTGTATCAGAACAAAAATGATCTTTATTATTCATCATTAAAGCTGCCAGTGGCTCAGAGAGGGGTTCAGTATGCAATAAAACGTTTTGGACATCTGTCCAATAACATGTAACGTCTGATCCAAAATCGTTTCTCCTAGATCACACCTATATTCACGACCGATTTCTTTTCAGAATCTGGTAGTCTGTAAAATAATATAGTTTTCAAGTGGAGTTACGTGAATGTGACTAAAAAGTGTGTTCATTAATAGCAACACTGATCATGCTCACGTATCTTGTAGACTCAGTCGTTCCACAGCATTTCGATAAAAGAATCATTCGAATGATCTGTGGAACACATAACTAACTAACTAAAAACTCGATCTGAGTTGTAATAAAGCATATACACCAGATTGTTGAATCGCATCTAAGACAATCACATACTATTAATCAGATGCCCACTCGCGGCAGTTGATTACCAGGATTTTATCCGTGCACTATGGTCGTGATTTACGACTGGATCCATTACGAGGCAATATAAGGAGCCGTTAGCCCAGTGCATAACTCGGCTTCTTCCCCCCCCCCCCTCCCTCCACATAAATCGGCGTTTATGCCCGCGGAAAAAGTTATTCAAAAGCTCTCCTCGGTCCCCACGCAGAAGAGAATCGTTTCCCACATTTTTGCCACCTCGACCCTTCGCGCGCATTAATCTTGGCGCCGATGTTACAGAGCCTATAAAGTTGGCTCGTTTGCGGTGCTCCATCACGCAGGGCCGCCAGTTCGCGGGAATCGAACCCGTAAACTACGGTCCAGCCATAACTCACGGTGTGGCGAGGCGAACTCTGGCTGCCTTGGGGGCGGGTCCCTCTAGGCATTGTCGCCGAATCTATATGGATTTTCTCCTCCCCTTTCCTACCCCTTGTTCTTCCTTCCATGACTTGAAAGCGGCCAGCGACCCGAAGGTGCGTAAGAGCGGAACTCACCCGAATGTTAATCGTCCGAACGGAGGTCTGAATTTGCTGCGATTATCACATGTCTCTGAGGACAGATTAGTGCTGTCGTCCTGTAAGCACTATCATTTTACTTTGAAAGAGCGTTGCAAAAGTTCATTTTTAATTTTCCTTGCCGTTCTTGACGATCACCATTCAGACCGGCGTAACGGTGTGTGATTACGCGAAGCTTAACCTCTTCCTCGGCGACTAGTCATTCCATTTGCCTTACTGTTTCATTGCAGCTGTTCCGTTTGTATATATTCGGACCAAAATCTTGTGTGGCCAAAAATGTCTAACACGATTAATGTGTTGCCGAATCCTCCTCTGCTGCCTATGTATCAAGGGTACTATTTGAAACTACGACTTTCTATTCGCCGGTAATCACTTAGTGTCCTTGCCTTGGCCGCGCGGGGTAGCCGTGCGGTCTAGGGGCGCGTAGCTACGGTTCTCGCGGCTTCCGCAGCCGGAGAGGTTCGAGTCCTCCCTTGGGCATGGTTGTGTGGGTATTGTCCTTGGCGCAAGTTAGTTTAAGTTAGATTAAGTAGTTTGTAAGCGTAGGGACCGATGACTTCAGCAATTTGGTCCCATAGAACTTCCCATGAATTTCCAAAAATTTCGGCCGGCTGCTATGACCGAGCGGTTCTGTGCGCTTCAGTCCGGAACCGCGCTGCTGCTACGTTCGCAGGTTCGAATCTTGTCTCGGGCATGGATGTGTGTGTCGTTCTTAGTTTAGTTAGGTTTAAGTAGTTTTAAGTGTAGGGGACTGATGACCTCAGATGTTAAGTACCTCTTCGTGCGGGAGGAAATGTTAACCATCAACATTTGCAGAGCCTATTTAATGATATCTAACTTGTAGTCCTAAAGTATTAAATTTTGTCAAATGGAGGCATAAATTTTATAGAAGGGGTTTCATTTATCTCTTTATCTTGCCCCTCCCAAGTAACGTTTGCGTCATATATATATATATATATATATATATATATATATATATATATATATATACTGCGTCTTCGCAACATATTTAGCTAAAAGCATCCATATATGATGCTGAATGCGCCTGCCAAGGTATATCATTTTACAACACATAGGTCAGGAGATACGAGAGAAGTAGGACTGTACGCGAGATTTACACACTCCTAAACATCCCTAGGTCAACTGGTTCCGATGTGATAGTGAAGTGGAGACGTGAAGGGACATGTACAGCACAAAAGCGTACAGGCCGACCTCGTCTGTTGACAGATAGAGATTGCCGACAGTTGGAGAGGGTTGTAATGTGTAAAAGGCAGACATCTATCCAGACCATCACACAGGAATTCCAAACTGCATCAGGATCCACTGCAAGAACTATGACAGTTAGGCGGAAGGTGAGAAAACTTGGATTTCATTGTCGAGCGGCTTCCTCATAAGGCACACATCGCGCCGGTAAATGCCAAACATTGGACGATTTAACAGTGGAAAAACGTTGTGTGGAGTGACGAATCACGGTACACAATGTGGCGATCCGATGGCAGGGTGTGGGTGTGGCGAATGCCCGGTGAATGTCATCTATCAGCATGTGTAGTGTCTCGTTCACAAATACTGAAAGAATAAAATCTGAGTATTCGCACCTCGTAGTCTACATTTAGTTTTCACCCTCACTCCCACCCCTTTGATAGACAGGTGGTCCTTATTCCCACAGGATTTTTTACAGACAGGAAGTGATATGTGTACCAAATTTGGTTAAAATCGATCCAGTGGTTTTGGAGGAGATGTGGTACATCCATACATTTTTATAATATGTGTGATTATTATTTTTTGTGATCCAATTTGATACAACGTAGTTTATAGAGAGCCCCTAGTTAAGTTGAGGTCACTTGTGAAAACCCCATAAAAACCCGTCTAGTAATTTTCGAGATTAGCGTGTTCAGGAATACAGACAAGCTCAGTTTTAGTAAAACTTTAAATAAAGATATCTTTTCTTCTCTGATGCGATTCTGATGAAATGTGCTTGTGCGATGCCCCAAACGAAGCTCAAGTCACTTGCATCAGGTAGTTTCCGAAACAGGTAGACACGACGGTTTTACAGATTTATAATTAGTCATAGACAGTGAAGTAGGCTGGACTTATATCTAACTTTATTACAAAATAAAAAAAAACACCATTCTACGAGTAATTAGTCGAAAATGTTTGACGTTATCATGACAACAAAAGATACAAATTATTAATTTAAAATCCAGTTACATGTATACCTCATGAAACATAAGAAAAACTCTTCAAATTTTAAACTTCCCGTTGACATAGACGGATGAAACACGAAATAAATTTGCCAAAGGGCATATTTATGAGACGCAGTGCTACTCTACTTGCTGAACAATACTTATCTTTTAAATACTGCACACTGTAAATATTCTTGAATGATTGTATTTATCACAACCCACCAGTTCACTTCGCTGGTGTGCACACTACTCACACAGACCTTCAACTAAAGACGGTTGACTAAATGAAGTATCTTCCTTGTGTTTCCATTTGTTTACCGTCTACTCCAGCAACTGGGCGTGTTACGGCACCCCGCTTACCTTCATGGTGTGGTAGTACATGAGGATCAAACTCAGTTTTATGCGAGCTTTTTAATAAGGTCACGTTTAATATGAATGGTGCCCTGTGGTTCGTTTTTGAGCACATCTTAAGGGGAAAAAAGTGCATCACCAAATAAAAAATATGGTGTTCTATTTTAAAAAAGGCGTATGCTGTTCATATCTTCGTAGCGAACATAACTAGAATAAAAAGAAACCTTTGGTTAATGTCCCCTTTGTAGCTAACCAACATTTGTTTACACATTTTTTATCTTGCTTCTTACTTGGGAGTGGTCAACATAAATCAGAAAACCACAACCTGGATACCAAATACCAAGTGAAAAGTAGTAAAAAAGAAAAAAAATACAACTCGCTAAATCTGGCTTCGGCAAGCGGGGAATTCTATCGGTTAACTAATATCTATAAAAGTGTGCCACAGCTTTCGATATCGCTCTAACTGCGCTGCAAAACCCTCTTTTCTATTTCACGCTGTACGTGCGAAACCGGTAGAAAGAAATTACCCGCTCACTACGCACTTCATATCCAATCTGTCATTAATTGACTGTCCCAGTAAAACAATGATATGAGTTGGTAAACAGATTTCATATGTTCATGGAATCCCAACAGCAAGTGCAGTGATCTAAGGCAACGCGGCGTTTTATACTGCCGAACATAGCACAGTGCAGAAGACTGTGGCCAACATTCTCTAACAGTGGCCGTCCGTCCTGGAGAACTCATTAAAAATCAGCGGGTAAACAGCAAGTGTTATGTGAACTTTCCAGAAAAAAGAACACACAGTTTCTGCTGGATATTAATATAGCAAACTTGTATCAAGTACGAGTAGTAAATGTTTTAAATACACTATAAAGATTCTGAAGCCAGATATACGGGTAAGGATTCTATCGACTAAAATATGCTTCACGGGAGTCCACACAGTAAGACACTGAAAAGGCGGAGGTGGACAGCAACCGAGAGCAAATGAGGTCTCAGCAGATACCAGTCATTGTGAAAGGTACTTGCTCATTAAAAAGGGGCAATGGTTGCGATCTACCTGTATTAAATTATGATAATGCAGCTTGAGAAGCAATATCTGAAAACATACGAGGACTACTGGAGGGGCTCATTGGCGACAGTAACAGGCTGTCGCGCATGGCGACTCTGGCCGTTAACTTGCAAGCAGAAGCGACTTACCGTACCGTGACTCAGAATAATGAGGGCCACGGTGCGGCTTCGACTGATGCAACTAACGATAAAAGCAACGAGGACTTAAACGCAGATCTTAAGCGTAGAGTGTGCGTTTGTCAACAGAATCTTTGCGAACGATCATCCCGTAAATCCTATGGAAGCGTCCTGCCAAGAAAGCTACTTTTCTTTCGTACCTGTGAGCTCTTGTGGGTGACAGTGAGAAGTACAGATACAGATATTTTCACATCAACAAAAGAACTCCTTCGAACGATTATGCAGTTTTAACAAAGTTTATGACTGCTCTTTTACCATTGTTTGCATGTCTATTGAAATACGTATGGATTCCTCTTTCTTCTGTTTGTTCTGAATTATTTCATTAAAACATGTTTAGAGATGTAGTTCGAAAGCTATGTTCTTAATGTACTTACATAACTGTTTTTAAGTTTTAGTGTGTCACAAGTCGAGTCTTCATATCTACAAGTATGTCCGAGTTTAGTACTGCTGGATTCATCTCAGTTGCAAATCCTTCAGTGTTAAACATTATACATTTATGTTGTCTGTTATGCGATTCATCATGATTTTGCAGGAACGTTTATGCTATTGTTATTAAAAACAGAGATAATAAGTAACTACATATTTATCAATTGTGTTCTAATTTCACTGTGTGTTTTTAATATAACCAAATCCTGATGTTATTGCAGAGTCAGCTGAACCTCTACTCTCGGTTCTTCTTCTCTGATTTGTTAGTAAACTCGTCATATGCGACTCTTATTGCAAATACATAAAGTAAGCTGAACATTTGCTCCAATTCTCTGATTTATGGGTTTTCATTCACACCATGCCTTATATAAAACAATACTACATTTATTTGGATTCATAGTAATACGAAACTTTTGTTGTAATGTTTTTCACTTCCTAAGTATATTTGACGAAATGCTTCCAATCTATTTTCGATGAAAATAATCAGTTCCTACTAAAAAGCCATTTCGTTTAATAAGCGAATTATGACAAAGTCTTGTGTGTTTTCTTTTTGCGTATAGTATCTGCATTTATCAATTAATTTTGTCGCTAAATCTGACATTAAAATGCTAATGTAAGTAAAGTATTATTTCGTCGTTCGAATGAAAGGGGGAGTGTGCAGCAAGATCCTTATTTCCAGTAATTTTATCGCTTTGCTAGTAACCTGCTTCGAGAATGAATGACCTTTTATTACACAGTATAATCGATCATTTGTTTGGAAAGGACTAGCTAAAATCTAGATATTGTGGCAACCAAGAAACCAAAGTGAACCGCGAGATTGGAGTTTCGGCAGCAATATATATGCAGACACTTTGATCGACACAAGAGCACAATCGATGGGAGGTGAATGGAACTATGTTGTTGCTGCTTTGTAGATTGGTTCCATCTTTTAACTAACAAATGCTCATACCGTGTCTTATCTGGCTTGTCTTTGGCTGAAAATAACATGGATTTCATGCGTCACTTTGGTACTGTCTTTAATATGTAGTCTTTCAAATTCGTAAGAACTCTTACAATGACGAAGTATGTCTGTATGGGCCATGAACTGCCCGGATTTCAGTCAGTATTTTTATTTTTTGTCTTTATTACAAAAAGTGGTTCCTGAAGAGGGGCAGCAGCCTTTTCAGTAGTTGCAGGGGCAACAGTCTGGATGATTGACTGATCTGACCTTGTAACATTAACCAAAACGGCCTTGCTGTGCTGGTACTGCGAACGGCTGAAAGCAAGGGGAGACTACAGCCGTAATTTTTCCCGAGGACATGCAGCTTTACTGTATGATTAAATGATGATGGCGTCCTCTTGGGTAAAATATTCCGGAGGTAAAATAGTCCCCCATTCGGATCTCCGGGCGGGGACTACTCAAGAGGACGTCGTTATCAGGAGAAAGAAAACTGGCATTCTACGGATCGGAGCGTGGAATGTCAGATCCCTTAATCGGGCAGGTAGGTTAGAAAATTTAAAAAGGGAAATGGATAGGTTAAAGTTAGATATAGTGGGAATTAGTGAAGTTCGGTGGCAGGAGGAACAAGACTTTTGGTCAGGTGATTACAGGGTTATAAATACAAAATCAAATAGGGGTAATGCAGGAGAAGGTTTAATAATGAATAAAAAAATAGGAGTGCGGGTTAGCTACTACAAACAGCGTAGTGAACGCATTATTGTGGCCAAGATAGATGCGAAGCCCATGCCTACTACAGTAGTACAAGTTTATATGCCAACTAGCTCTGCAGATCATGAAGAAATTGATGAAATGTATGACGAGATAAAAGAAATTATTCAGGTAGTAAAGGGAGACGAAAATTTAATAAGTCATGGGTGACTGGAATTCGTCAGTAGGAAAAGGGAGAGAAGGAAACATAGTAGGTGAATATGGATTGGGGGGAAGAAATGAAAGAGGAAGCCATCTGGTAGAATTCTGCACAGAGCATAATTTAATCATAGCTAACACTTGATTCAAGAATCATAAAAGAAGGTTGTATACCTGGAAGAATCCTGGAGATACTAAAAGGTATCAGATAGATTATATAATGGTAAGACAGAGATTTAGGAACCAGGTTTTAAATTGTAAGACATTTCCAGGGGCAGATGTGGATTCTGACCACAATCTATTGGTTATGAGCTGCAGATTGAAACTGAAGAAACTGCAAAAAGGTGGGAATTTAAGGAGATGGGACCTGGATAAACTGAAAGAACCAGAAGTTGTAGAGAGTTTGAGGGAGAGCATAAGGGAACAATTGACAGGAATGGGGGAAAGAAATACAGTAGAAGAAGAATGGGTAGCTCTGAGGGATGAAGTAGTGAAGGCAGCAGAGGATCAAGTAGGTAAAAAGACGAGGGCTAATAGAAACCCTTGGGTAACAGAAGAACTATTGAATTTAATTGATGAAAGGAGAAAATATAAAAATTCAGTAAATGAAGCAGGCAAAAAGGAATACAAACGTCTCAAAAATGAGATCTACAGGAAGTGCAAAATGGCTAAGCAGGGATGGCTAGAGGACAAATGTAAGGATGTAGAGGCTTGTCTCACTAGGGGTAAGATAGATACTGCCTACAGCAAAATTAAAGAGACCTTTGGAGAGAAGAGAACCACTTGTATGAATATCAAGAGCTCAGATGGCAACCCAGTTCTAAGCAAAGAAGGGAAGGCAGAAAGGTGGAAGGAGTATATAGAGGGTTTATACAACGGCGATGTACTTGAGGGCAATATTATGGAAATGGAAGAGGATGTAGATGAAGATGAAATGGGAGATAAGATACTGCGTGAAGAGTTTGACAGAGCACTGAAAGACCTGAGTCGAAACAAGGCCCCGGGAGTAGACAACATTCCATTAGAACTACTGATGGCCTTGGGAGAGCCAGTCATGACAAAACTCTACCATCTGGTGAGCAAGATGTATGAGACAGGCGAAATACCTACAGACTTCAAGAAGAATATAATAATTCCAATCCCAAAGAAAACAGGTGTTGACAGATGTGAAAATTACCGAACTATCAGTTTAATAAGTCACAGCTGCAAAATACTAACGCGAATTCTTTACAGACGAATGGAAAAACTGGTAGAAGCGGACCTCGGAGAAGATCAGTTTGGATTCCGTAGAAATGTTGGAACACGTGAGGCAATACTAAACTTACGACTTATCTTAGAAGAAAGATTAAGAAAAGGCAAACCTACGTTTCTAGCATTTGTAGACTTAGAGAAAGCTTTTGACAACGTTAACTGGAATACTCTATTTCAAATTCTGAAGGTGGCGGGGGTAAAATACAGGGAGCGAAAGGCTATTTACAATTTGTACAGAAACCAGATGGCAGTTATAAGAGTCGAGGGCCATGAAAGGGAAGCAGTGGTTGGGAAAGGAGTGAGACAGGGTTGTAGCCTCTCCCCGATGTTATTCAATCTGTACATTGAGCAAGCAGTAAAGGAAACAAAAGAAACATTCGGAGTAGGTATTAAAATTCATGGAGAAGAAGTAAAAACTTTGAGGTTCGCCGATGACATTGTAATTCTGTCAGAGACAGCAAATGACTTGGAAGAGCAGTTGAACGGAATGGACAGTGTCTTGAAAGGAGGATATAAGATGAACATCAACAAAAGCAAAACGAGGATAATGGAATGTAGTCAAATTAAATCGGGTGATGCTGAGGGGATTAGATTAGGAAATGAGACACTTAAAGTAGTAAAGGAGTTTTGCTATTTAGGGAGTAAAATAACTGATGATGGTCGAAGTAGAGAGGATATAAAATGTAGACTGGCAATGGCAAGGAAATCGTTTATGAAGAAGAGAAATTTGTTAACATCGAGTATAGATTTAAGTGTCAGGAAGTCATTTCTGAAAGTATTTGTATGGAGTGTAGCCATGTATGGAAGTGAAACATGGACGATAACCAGTTTGGACACGAAGAGAATAGAAGCTTTCGAAATGTGGTGCTACAGAAGAATGCTGAAGATAAGGTGGGTAGATCACGTAACTAATGAGGAGGTATTGAATAGGATTGGGGAGAAGAGAAGTTTGTGGCACAACTTGACTAGAAGAAGGGATCGGTTTGTAGGACATGTTTTGAGGCATCAAGGGATCACAAATTTAGCATTGGAGGGCAGCGTGGAGGGTAAAAATCGTAGAGGGAGACCAAGAGATGAATACACTAAGCAGATTCAGAAGGATGTAGGTTGCAGTAGGTACTGGGAGATGAAGAAGCTTGCGCAGGATAGAGTAGCATGGAGAGCTGCATCAAACCAGTCTCAGGACTGAAGACCACAACAACAACAACATTACAAAAAGCCTGAAAGTCAGTGATTAAAACTGCCTGTGATGATGCCACATGGTTAACCGTTTTTTAGAATGCGGGGTACCTTTTTTTACTTCAATATATACTTCATGTTTTCTTTTCTACATATGTAGCTCCTAAAGCTTGCAATAGACGTATTTCCAGTCCTACTCGGAAGAGGCTGAACTGCAAGTTATTACCGCTATATTAATATCGTATGTACTATTTTTTTTCTTCTCAGGTAACTATGGAAAATATTATAAATTCTCTGAAATTAGTCCTCGTAAATTTCACATCTTTCCAAAGGAGGTAATTTCATTGGTTATAGCACATGCACTGTAGTCCACAAAATACCTTTAGTTTTACTTCCTGTGAAGATAATGGGAATGGCTATGATACAAAGTCTTGGCACCGTTAACGACAGTAAAGAGAGATTATTAGATAGTTGGACACGGATGGGGAAGGAATCGCCCGATGCCTTGTTGAACTATTCCAAGATTTGTCTGAACAGAATTTAAGAAATCACGGAAATGAAAACATGATTACGATTCTAGTGCGACAAACATTGCAACATCTCTCTCGTAAATTTTTGGTAGCAACGATACAGAAGAGTTTCATGTGTTTCTCTGAACTTTATTTCCATTTTGCTCTTTACAGCGTCAGGCAGTGCAGCAGTGAAACACTTGACTCGCATTTGGAAGAATGATAGTTCAGATCCCACCAAGGGGCATCCAGATTTACGTTTTCTGTGATTCCCCTAAATCACTTAAGGAAAATGCCGTGATGGTTCCTGGGAAAGAACGCAGTAGCCCTCTTCACTAACTATTCACGGTCCGAGCTTTTTTTTTGAATCATCCGTCTTCCGAGTGATTTGATACAGCCAGCCATGAGTTCTTCTCTTGTGCCAACCTCTTCCTCTCAGAGTTGCACTTGCTTGAACTCCGTCGCAAATGGCCTTCTAATGTGCGATGCTACTTGTTTTCTTCTTTACCTTTTCTGTTAGCGTATAATTAACTTTCATCGGCAACGTAGTACACTTGATTCGTTTTCCAGTTTGAAGAGCATGGAGAAAAAATCGGCCTTAGACTTACATAAGGAGTCAATATGGTCTCTAAAAGGATAGAAGCTGAACTAACGAATTAACATTTGTGGCATTGCCGGGACTTGAATCATTGCTTCAACTTATCGAAGATAAAGTTACAAACCAATATGTATCCATAAAAATGTAATTCCATCAGATCAACAATCACTTACGCCTGAGGTACAGGCAGGATTTCCCCATTACGTACAAAGCTAGGACGCTATGCTTGTATGGGAGAGTCTGGGCTGTATTGACTATTTAAGAAGGGGAAAATCAAGATGAAGTGAGGTGTGAACAGAAGTTTTTATTAGGGAGGGTGTTGGACTAGGGTAATCCTTGCGGCTGTGTTATCCAAAATCCAAACATATTGGATAACACATCTGCCTTTTAACAATGACACCCGGGTTCAGGTCCTGGCCTTGACACAAATTTATCCTTATCGAAGATAAAGTTGAGACTGAATATGCCTCCAGGAAAATGTAATACCATCAGAGTGGCCTCTTATGTGTACTGATTTACTTAAACAATTACCAGAAGCTGTCTCCAGCGAGTGTCTTGTAGGATAAGGGCTCACTTGAACAAACTGAAACAAACTCGATCAGTACATAATATGCAACATGCGTTGATATAGAATTAGAAGGAGTAAATAAATTAAAAACTACGGATGGAATGCAATAATCGTGCAGCACGTAACAAACTAAACAGACGCATTTTAATTTTGTGAGAGAAGTGAATGTGTACAGATTAAATTATTCGTAAAGTTAGTGCAGAACTCAACCAACTGTTGAAAGTTAGTAATAATAGTAATAGGAATAATAATAATAATTATTATTATTATTTCGCGTAGCTCAGTGATCTGGAAGTCTTTCAGTTAGAAGTCACTTCGCCGACCTGCGTGTCGCTAATCTACTCCAGTTACCCATCTGCGGGAAGGCGACCTATAGTTTACCGTAGAATGCAAACCACTTATCATTCATGGCGAATTTCCAAATTATTGAGGGGTGAAGCCAGGTTGTAAAACGCATGCAAATTAAATCTTTCTCACGAAAAATTACTCGAATCTAATGACACTAATCTAATTATTCTACGCGGGAGAGGCTCTAATGCGAGTTACTGTCTCCATATCGTATGTACTTTTCTTTCCTAATCACGTATTTCCCAAAAATATGAGAAGTTATCAGAAAAATATTTTGCGAGCCATTAAAAACTCTGGAGATTTTCCTTCACGATTCTGAGAGACTAGCACGACGAGGGAAACCACATAACGCAGCGTTCGTCGTATCCCTAGCCTCAACGATGTTACTGACATAATTTTTTCACTTCAACAGAGTATATTCTGCAGCGAAAATATTTGGAACGAGATAAATATTGCATACTGGACGGGGACTCGAATCCATATGGCTCTGAGCACTGTGGGACTTAACATATATGGTCATCAGTCCCCTAGAACTTAGAACTACTTAAACCTAACTAACCTAAGGACAGCACACAACACCCAGCCATCACCGAATCCATATCCAACCGGTTTAAAATCACTACCGTCTGAGCTATCCAAAGATTTCTCAGAACTCAACTCAAAGCATCAACCTCGAATCAGTTCCTTCCCGTACCTTCAAACTCTCACAGTGATGATCTGGAGACGCCGTGAGTCTTGGACCCCTGGGAAAAAGCATATACTGCCCGCATCTCGTGGTCGTGCGGTAGCGTTCTCGCTTCCCACGCCCGGGTTCCCGGGTTCGATTCCCGGCGGGGTCAGGGATTTTCTCTGCCTCGTGATGGCTGGGTGTTGTGTGCTGTCCTTAGGTTAGTTAGGTTTAAGTAGTTCTAAGTTCTAGGGGACTTATGACCACAGCAGTTGAGTCCCATAGTGCTCAGAGCCAAAAAGCATATACTGGAGAAATTGACTCAGTTAACACTACAGGAATCTTACTACCATGAAATGCTTTTGATTAAGAGTTTTCTTAAGTTAAAGATTTGAATGTCCTTAAAGATGATGCTAATTATGTTGACTACAATTGACTGAAACATTTGTGTGGGAGCATTTTCAGTTCATTAGAATAGCTTATTACAAAACATCGGATGAGGCAATAAGTGAACTAGCGCAGCAGGGAATCATATTAGTAATTTTCTATTAGTTTTAGAAAACTGGGAAGTATATCACACCAGATGTCTGCAACATCAGGCGCATCGCATTTTGCAGTTATTACATGGTTGGCAGAGACACGTAATTTGATTTGGGCTACCGTGGACATGTCAGTATTACGATTAAAAATATTCTGTAAATCTGCAGGCACCGGCTTTAGTTCACCAGCTTTAGTCACATGGGGTAGCAGAATAACAGAGAAGTGTACATTATGACAGATTAAATTCGGAATTTCACAAGCTGAAAGAGCTTTCAAGAATAAGAAGGAGCTACTAACATCGAAAAATATTTGGTTAAACACCAGAAAACACTGTGCAAAAACTTTTCTTTGGGGTGTTGCCCTACATGTCTCTGTGACAAAGACAGTGGGCAGTCAAAACGGGAAACACTGAAGTCTAAAAGATATCATTTGGGAGAAGAGTCCTAAGGATTCCAAAATCAAAGGGAAAAACCAATGAGGAAGTTTCCTACGACTTGGGAGAGAAAAAATCGTTTTGGGTCACCATCAATGAATGAGGTAAACGATGATCTGACATCTATATAAACACCGGAGAGCATAAATCGATGAACATGGTAATAAAAAACTGTGTTCTGCGAAAACGGAGTTCTTCTAAACGCCTCGGACGTAAATAGGACACAAAAAAGTTAATGACTGAAGAACAATCATGAAAAAATTGAACTCATGAAACGAATTCTAAAGCATCCATGATTAATTAACTTGGTACTGGAAGAGTAGAGCGGAATAAGTTGGGGAGAAAGTTCGAGTGATAATAAAGCTTTCTCCTCCTACACCATTCTGCTGTTCTGTTCGGTTACGCTGTGTGTAACTCATTAATGTGGATCTACTGAAAATCTGGCACAATGTAGTAAGAAATAGGTGATGGCAACATACCGCCTACAGAGGAATGATAAATAAAAAGAAACGTTGTGTTGGAAACTGATCTGACTGGTATCATGATATAGATTCTGATAAAGATAAATTTTGTTGTTATATTTGATGATGTTCATCAGTTACATCCAGAGAACTTCACATTAAAGCTGATCTAATCAAAAACTGTAAGTGTTTGATAAATGTTGCAGCAATTGTAAAAGCGGAAATTCAAAAAGAAAACAGCTAATAGATTTATGTTTCTGACTGTTCCTTTGAACCTAAGACGCTAAAAGAGATCAAATACTACTTTTACAGAAAAACTCCAAATACGCTAGATGTTTCGTAATATTTTCTAATGTCAGAAACTGTGAACGTCATTATAAACTGCGAAAAAGAAAATAACAAAATAATACTTTCTAGTTTGTATTTCCTTAATTCTGCCAGTTCAGACATGAATGTCATCTATGTTTCCGATAGTGTAACCTTTCTCAAGAGACAGTTAGGAAAGACAAAAAAAAAAAAAAGCAACATTCCTGAATTAACCATTTGAAAGCGATGTTATGGTCAGTTTTTCATTCAACTTTATGGCTCACACTCTGGATGCCGCTGAAATAAATATTCTATATCGAAAAGACTTGAATTTAAAAAAAAAATTAAAGTGGGAAAATACCTTACTTGCTCTCTAAATAAGTACTAGTGTAGTTGAGAATGTCATGAATCAGTCGGAAACAGACGATCAAGCGGCAGAAAAAAATTGACTGTATGTAGTAAAAGTGCCACATGTCAGTGTTATCAGTCAGTTATTTAGATTTATCGTTTATTACGTTACTCCAATGCGGCTTTCGATTGAGTTTCATGCAGCACCGCGACACGATACTGTTAAATTTATTTACATCGGTGGGACATGCTATTCGCTTAAATGCTTTTCACACAGTTCATTCCCATTCTAAGCCTTTGCTAATGGCCAACGATCCACCGAAGCTGAACCGGGAAGCAAGCCTCATTAGATTTACTGCACGCAGTTAACTATGGCGTACAACCTATTCGATAATTATCGTCATCGGGAAAGAAAATACGACGCATGTAATAAACAAATTGACACTGGCAATTGTTGGACAGCAAACGATGTCAACGAGCGGCCATTGCCATAAAGCAACAACGCACAACGCAGAAAAACAGAAGTTCTCATTTAGCCGATGAGTTAGTTTCGTATGTGTTGCATCCTGTGGGAATCTGAAGTCTCCCACCGACAACAGCTTGAATAGCAGTTCGCACATCTTCCCTCGGTAAATATAAAAAGATGCACAATAGATTCTTTAAATCTCAAAATCAATCCCGAATGTTTAGCTGCCGTTGTAGCAGCATATTTGTTTGCTGCTATCTTCCACAAGTGTTTTGAGGTCAATTTTCACGATAGCGATTCCAGTTATTTCCATGTCAAAATGGTATTCATTACGGTGGAGTGTGCTTATGTCATAAAATACCTGTAAGTGTGTGCGTTATTAGTAATTTCAGATCACAACTAATGTTCCTTTTCTCTCATTTATTTTCTAGGTAAGGTCAAGATAGCGCCTTCTGCTTTTCCAAGAGCTTCGGTGTTATCAAGAAATCTTCCATCAGTCCGGATCCAGCTCAGCGAGTTAGTTTCGAGGTACCGATAATTCAAATTTAGAAGACACTTTTAATCATCTTCATAAAACCCGCTTTGGAATATTATATCTTTTCTTAACTGAGGTTGTCAATCAGACGTGTTATGTGAAAGTGATATCTACTGTCGATATTTACAGCTTGACCGAGTATATTATTCACCAACGCATTGTTATACTTACTTCGCTAACTATATAACGATTCATTACGCTTAAATTAACTCCTGAAAATCTAGCCTGAACATTTCATCCCAACGAGTCTTGCCCAGGTAACTGCAGAATCAAGTGTCGTTAAGTGTAATAAACGTTTAGTACTCGATTATTACAATAGTAATTCCTTGCAAATAAGATTTTTCTGTGGTACCAACGACTACCATTGTCAAGCCAAACGAGCTACCTTTGGACATTGTTAGAATGCAGAATTTCCCATTGATGGGCTTTGTCATGTTTACGGTTATTTCTACGGTGCACAAGCGATTTGACAAAACCCCAAGAGCCGTCTACAGTTTGATTGAAATGATACAGTTTGATTAAAATGACACACTAAAGGTGTGGCATAAAGCTGGGAGGTGTGTAATAATCATATACATTGATTTACTATTTTTCTTTTACCCTTTCCTGGGTATGTCGCAGTTCAGACAGTGGATTTTTATTTTAGAAGGACTGGTTTCATGCAGTCGTACACCAGTACTGATTTAGGCACTGAATAGTTTTTCCTTGTATGCGAATGGCCTTGTAATTCCCTTAGGCAGATTTTGGCGGATTTCCTTCCTCATCCTCAACAAAATAAGCTAGCGTTAAGGCTTTAAAATCTTCTGTGTTTTTCGATTATATTTTTCAGTTACTTTGTTTCATTTCTTCCTACTTGTAATGTAGTTATTGTCATGTTTATGAATTTCGCTATTGTCTCAAAATAAAAAGAAAACAGCTTCATATCGTACAATGTGAACGCTGAATAGTGATTGTGCCGTATAATACGCAGATTTTGGTGAAAACTGCAGCCAAACACTTTGTAATTTTCTGAAACAATTTGTTATTTCAAATGCTACTTTTCTATGCATTCAAGGCTTATCATGAGATTGTTGGCAAAATCAGGACCTCTACTTTGTAGATCACGTGCCATTACAAGCTAAGGGTGAGGTGATAGGACCCTGTGGCGTCACCACAAGAGCAGTGACTGGCTGCACGTAGTCTTAAAAACGGGAGTCCTGCCATTGCTAACTGTCAAATGATAAAGCTGCGTCATAGGATAATAAGTCTCTAAAAAGGGACGTGGCAGTTCTTACTAAAACCAACCGCTACTAGAAAGTAATTGTCAAGTTTACTAAGAATTTGTGTTCTTGACGAATTAACATGATGACACCGCCTGTAGCATGTCCATAACGGCAGAAGGCCTAGTATATCCTTGTCTAAACTGAACTTTGGTTTCCAGAAACCTAATGTTTACAGAATGGTTTACCAGCAGAAGAAATTCTGTGCATAGCTTGAAGATTGTTGATAACAAGACGTCTCATTTCTGTATATGTCCAGAAGAAATAAAAACTGTGAGAGTTATCGATGCCATTGTAATTCTGCCAGAGGTGGAAAAGAGTGGACGGTGCCCTAAAAAGAGGTTATAAGATGAACAAAAAGAAAAGTAGGATAATGGCATGTAGTTAAATTTAATAAGGTAATGTTTGGAGAATTATAATAGGAAGTGAGAAACTGAAATTACTGGGTTATATTTCTTATTTGGGCATGAAACTGAATGTATCCAAAGTAGAGAGGATGTAAAATGCCTACTGGCAAATCAAGAAAAGCGTATCCGAAAAAAATAATTTGTTAATATCGAATATAAATATAAGTGCTAGGAGCTTTTTCTTGAATGTATTAGTCTGGAGAGTACCTTTGTGTGAAGTGAAAGGTCGGCGATAAACAGTTCGGAAAAGAAGATAATAGACCCTTTTGAAATGTGATGCTACAGGAGACTGCTGAAGATAAGATGGGTAGATCGGATAACTAATCATGGAGAACTGAAAAGAATTGAAAAAAAAAGAAATTTGTGGCGTAATTTGAGTAAAAGAAGGATCGCTTGATAGAACACATCCTAAGACATCAAAAAGTTGTGAGTTTGACAGTGGAAGAAAGTGTGGGAGACGAAATTTTAGAGTGAGATGTAGGCTTAAGGACAGAAAGCAGGTGAAGCGGATAAAATTCGAAGTCGATTAGCGTAACACAGAGATGAACTGGATAGTAAAGTTTGGTTCCCGTGTACCCTTGTTCTGGCGGGTCGAGCCTAGAAAGAGAAATGTCGATTACATAATGGAACGCCACCAAGCTACCTGCATTCCTAATCGTAGAGTCTCTTGTACATTTCGCAAGAGATCATGTCAGGTTAGGCCTACCTTATGTGGTAGAAAATGTGCCTGGCTCTTTCAGAGCACAAAACGAGGTCGGAGACAGCCCAGTAATACTTGAAGTACTTTATTTGTCACTGAGGTGATAGTTTGAAGCACAGATTGCCCTACCGGTTACCGCTTACAACCGCGCTTTCGCAACCAGAGAGCGTTTCAGCCAAAGTAGTAATTATCTGTCACTAAAACTAAACTACTAGTTCTTAGTGCAGCAGTGCCGTAACTTTTAATGCGCTTTCCAAGATGTTGAGTAAGTGCAGGCTATTCGTACTACGGGCTTCCTTTCTCCAGATCAATTTCGTGCTGCATTTGGTCAGGGGATTAGGTCTAACCTAACGTTGATGTACATCAACTTAAAGAAGGTTTTTTCCCTATTTTTAATTCTATACGCAAACCATGGACATCTGGAATAAGATGGAGACCTTTATTTATTCGAAATACCAAATACAGATCTATTTTCCAGTATTATACGATTATTAAAAGCAGATGAGGGAGAAGAGACCACTCACCAGTTGCTCTGTTAACCACGATACTCGTGTCAATGAAGAATTTAGCAAACTTCCCAAACTACTGACTTGGCATGAGTTTGCATACATGTTAGTACGAGCAAATGGACATAGAATAATCTAAATTAATTATTTCTACTTAACTTCGGGGTCATAGTAATTATTGTTTGTCTAATTGTCTAAATGGTAGACTCTCTGTTCTGCGAGATATGGTTGGGTTGTTCCTAGGAAATATGCACATTGAAATAATATTATTATGCAGGCTATTTTCTTTACATCAACTTTTTAATGAACACACCCAGTAGCTTTACAACATCGCAGTTCTGCATAACAGTTACCCCATAGCTGGCTGATGGACTCCCACTACTTCTTGACAGTTACAAAGATATACAAAGCTTACATACAAAGATATATATGAAATCGGCATAATCCATGTTTCTTAACCAAATAGGTACAGTTAATTAATGTTTCATAAACAAAAGAATTTTTGCATCTATTTTATCTTTTTGAATAGTTATGTTATGCAGTAAGTATGATACTAATACCGAATTTAAATATTCATAAATTTAAACTAAGAGTTCTGACCTGAATCCTACAGAACACCTTTGGGATGTTTTGGAATGCCTACTTCATGCCAAGCCTCACTGACCAATATCGATACCTCTCCTCAGTGCAGCACTCCATGACGAATGGGTAATGTATCAGGTACTTCATGGGAAAAAGAGATGTGTTGAGCAGTTCCATTACAGTGAGTTACCA
Source organism: Schistocerca serialis cubense (assembly GCF_023864345.2). Classification (NCBI taxonomy): domain Eukaryota; kingdom Metazoa; phylum Arthropoda; class Insecta; order Orthoptera; family Acrididae; genus Schistocerca; species Schistocerca serialis. The sequence continues at coordinate 746,079,707 of NC_064643.1, forward strand.
ACAATTTTGTATGTGTCAACAAGTGAACAGAAGTCTGACACCAAACTATGGAATTGTTCAAGGCTCTTTTTAACAGGTGTAAAAGAGACAATTGACTTTTTGCAACTGAAATGTGTCTGATGTGTACAGACTCTGTTGTTATTAAATATTATTTTAAATACAATTACATAAAACAATCATACTTTTACCAATGGCATCAGAAAATGACTAGATAGCTACTTAAACATCACCAGACATAAATAACTTTAATGGTGAAGTTTTTCATATAATATGTTCTTCGTATTTGGCATACAGTGCCTCACTATATATCGTTCACCAGAAGTTTTGTCAGCAGGTAAAGAAGTATATGTAGTTTTCACATGTTGATATTGTCTGCCCAGTCAGTACGAGCCTCGCCATTCCCATTAGCTGTTCTGTGTTTCCACAGTGGATGGTGGCTATTAAAAAACTTCCTCATATATATGGCTGGGTGTGATAGGGAGGGCACGACTTTATGAGGCCAATTAGTGCTTGGTGGTTTGTACACATTATCCACTGACAGTTCTCCATCTTGACACAACTTCATGTAGATCGTCATGCACTGTTGCTGAGTGCAGGTGGGAATCTATAATTGCAGATACATGACCACCCATTAGGTAAGATGAAACATTGCACCAACTAGATTCTAACCTGTGGCCGGCCGGAGTGGCCGTGCGGTTCTAGGCGCTACAGTCTGGAACCAAGCGACCGCTAGGTCGCAGGTTCGAATCCTACCTCGGGCATCGATGTGTGTGATGTCCTTAGGTTAGTTAGGTTTAATTAGTACTAAGTTCTACGCGACAGAGACGTCAGAAGTTAAGTCGCATAGTGCTCAGAGCCCTTTGAACTCTTTTTTTGTAACCTGGGATCTTGCCTCTCCATTTAAATTGATCATCATCTTCAGTCTGAGTTTAGTCCAACTTATTCCTTCTGTGTTAATCTGGCAAATTTTGATGATAGGTCCAAGCGGCCTCATCCATGGGCTCTGGAAAGGGCCTTTTCTGTAGCTAGGCTTGTTAGTGTGTTTCATATCGGTGGCAGTCGATGTACAATTAGCCAGGAGATCAATGTTCAAGACTGAGCACTGTTTGGCTGCCTCAACACAAACACCTTACAACAACAGTCTCCATCATATCGCAAAAATAAATAAAAATATTATAGCCGCAGCACACATGTTAATCAAATTATAAATATACTTTGGCGATTCTTTTTTTCGTAACAGTTCAATTCAAGTGGTGACAGCAAATAGGAAAAGATAAGTCTGACATCGAATATTTTCAAAACAAAATTTTCCATAAATGTTTTACAACATTCCCCTAATGTATCCAAAAGTATCCATAAATACTTTATGAAACTGACCAGCAAAGAAACCCAAGAGACATCGAATGATATTACTTCTCAAAAGTGTTTTAAATGTGGATAATGTACAAATTTTCCAGATTATCCTAGATTTCATCTTGCAATATTTTTACATTACACAAAACGAGACCAAGGTTACAGCACATACAATGAAAAATTTTTCAGTAATTTTTCCCATCAAAGACAGTAAATTGTACATTCCATTTAAAAATTAATTCATTATTGTTTCAAATAATGGCAGAAGTTAATCGTTCAAAGCTTTCTTACAACCTAGACAGAGTAAAAAGATATAGCACAACATAATTAATTAATTTAAACAAATCATAAAAGCCACATTATATGTAATTTTTTAATACTAATCATCCTGCAGCGTAGTTCAAATCATAATCAATAAACATAATAAAAAAAGCATTAGGTAATCACTGTGCAATAGCAGATCTACCAGGACATAGGTTTTGCATGGTTCGCAACAGACAAGAATTTTTTAATCATCACCGTTGTCCATTTGAAACATATTCTTATCTGGTGACCCCTTGATCTTTTTCAGCAAGACATCTATTGGTGAATTTTGCTTCAGAAGTTGATTTTAAAAATAATTTGACTGTTACATTTTCCAAACAGTCTCTCTACTTCCAAAATTTTCGATTTTGCAGTCGGATCCCAACAACATTCTGCCACGATATTTCGGCCCAGTAACATTCGGCCATCCTCAAGTGAGCAAACGAAGTATTGAAGAGACCTGATGCAGTCATGGTATTTATAGCGAATTCCGCGCATATTCGAATCGTACTGGCGGTTTACGGCACATACATTTGAAGGTGGCATGCGCGAGGCAGCAAAGTTGTGTGTGCTGCTCTCAGTGGTAAAGTAAGAATAAACTAATCGCTGAGTATCGACTGAGCATGTCGATTCCGTTGTGACCGCATAATTTTAATAATTGGATTCCAATTTTTATCCAGCTGAAAGCCGTTATCATGATTCATTAAATTATCAGCAAGATGTATTTCCACGGATTCTTTAATTACAGAGTCCCACAAGCTGGAAACTCGTACTAAAATTTTGATGTTATTGTATTCAATTGATTGTCCCATGGAAATGCATTGTACGCGCAGTAAACCGCCAGTACGATTCGCATGGGCGCAATTCGCTATAAATACCATCACTGCATCAGGATCTTTAGTACTTCATCTACTCACCTGAGGATGGTCGGACATTTCTGGGCCGAAATATCGTGGCAGAATGTTGATGGGATCCGGCTGCAAACCCGAAAATTACTGGAATAATAAATACGCCGGGAAAATTTCAGAAGTCACAGTCTCTCTACTAATTCAACAGTCACTCGAAGTTTGTGTGAGTGTTTAAAAAGCATATGCATAAATTTAAATACTTTAGTATTCTTTTCCCTTAATTTTATTGCAAAGTTCTGAGCAGCTATTTCTTGAACAGAGTGAAATACTTTAAATGTATTATAATCACTACTTAATAATATTAAATTCCTTCCAGTTAACGTTAAATTGCCTGCAAAATACATTCAGGTACATCTCTCACCAATCAAGCTTTAATGTTTCATAGAATCCTGACAGTCTTCCCAAAATAGTTTTGTTGTTACTCTATTTATGTTATACAAAACTTCCTGCATCTAATGTTAAATGTTGAAAGTTCGTTTTTTTTCACAACATTATAGTTTAAAGCTTGCAAATTTACTGAATCGCCTTCAACAGTATTTTTGGATTCCATAGGTAGGGCTGTTGGTATTGAAATTATACTGTGTTTCTAATTTCATGTATTTCACTGTGGGTTGTTTTTATATCTTGACTCAAATTTGCGAAGTGTTTTACTGTGGCTTTTGAAATCACTTCATTCTTTAAGGAAAGCCAACAGTCGACTGGATGTTACTGTTCCTTAGTTATTTTTGAATGTATTAGTCACATGTAAAGTCAAATAAAGAAAATGTACACTTTGCACTTAACTTTGACTTGTTGATCCCTTGCCACTGTTGGTAGGCCAAGTACCTTTATTGTTTTTCGTAATTATCATTCTTTGTTTGCCAAAATATTTTTGCTTCATTTAACAATATTTCTATTTTCCATATCTCCTCCAACATACTTATGATTTCCATCGATATCTATGTTTATTTCTATCCTGGACATACACACCTCAAATTTCAACACACCCCTTGCTCTGTTGTCTGCAATAATCATGCCAATAAAGAAATGCATTTGCATAATAAATATATGTTAGTATAAGAAAGTGCATGTAGAATAACCAAAGTTAATTATTTCTACTTAATTTTGTGGTTTTATAACTGTTGTTCGGCTGTTTGTCCGGATGGGAAATCCCCATTCCCTCGAGAAATAGTTGGGTTGTGACTTGGAAATATGTATACCGAAATAATATTACGGTGCAGTTTAATTTTTTCACATCAACTTTTTACTGAATAGTAGTGTTATCTTAACATCATGTAACACAGCAGTTGCTTTACAACATCTCAGTTCCGCACAACATTTACTCCATTGCTGATAGACTGATTATCCCCATTACTTTTTGGCAATTGCACCGTTTGCATAAGAAGATATATATGTAAAATCGATATATTCGAGGATTCGTAATGAAAGAGGGACCAATAATTAATGCTGCATATACGAAAGCATTTTCCCATGAATTTTATCCCTTTGAATGATTATGGGAATCAATAAGTATGATTATAATACTGAATTTAAATATTCATAGCTTCAAATAAAAGCATAGTTGCTACTTACTACTTCACGAAAAAAAGAGATGTGTTGAGCACTTCCAGAACAAACAATAAAGTAATGGAACAGACGTATTTAGCGAGTTGAGACTATGCACAAAAAGACATTTAATAATTTTTGGCAAGAACTAATTCGAAACATTATGTTTTTGAGGGTATATGCTGTTTCCTCTCTCCATTTCACTTCAGTTACACCATACTCAGACACTGAGGAGAATATCCAGACAAAAATGTCCGATATGTGACTCCCACGATAAAGTGATCTATCGTTCATAATTTCAAGTTCATGTTGCTTGACTTGGGGTATAGCGACTGCTCCCAGCTGACTGAAAGCAAAATCATTTCCGAGCAGACTTCAAACACAGTCATGTACATTCTGAGTCATTCCTTTAGCTGCTGTCACAAAAGATAAATGTTCACAGTCGGATATGTTACGATTATTAAAATTTCAGGCTATGAAGTTACTTTCTACGGGATTTTCTTGATAAATCCATCTATCTGTTGAGGTTATCTTCAGGGAGGAGAAGGACATCTGCTTTCCATCTCTTGGAGGCCCTCCTAAGACGGGGACAAATCAGTGGACTGAAAAGCGACTTCCTACCCCCCAAATACATGACTGTTGGGTTGCTGCGTCACATATGACGATGCGAGAGTACTATTCTCCTCGCTACAGGGCAAAAAATAGATAGCAGTTGGCTCCTGAAAGTGTGTTAAGCTTCTAATTAAACAGAAGAGCCTGCCTGCTAATTTTAGAGATTTGTATGGCTTGAATTTTGTTGACCATATTAGAAAAGCTGAAATCATGACTGATCCATACTACGCATCTTTGCTGAACAAAGCTTACATTAAACTGATCTATTTTAATGAACTATGCGATTCTCTATTCTCGTTGGTTTTTTTTTTTTTTTTCCGGATACAGTCTGTTCTCCAGGTCTTCTTATTGTAACTGCTGTAAAACTAAACTAAAATCCGTCCAAACAGGTCATGATGGTCCAATGTTTACCGACTGGCCACCGTGTCACCCTCAGCGCACAGGCGTCACTGGTTGTGGATATGGAGGGGCATGTGGTCAGCACACCGCTCTCCCGGCTGTACATCAGTTTACAAGATCGGAGCCGCTACTTCTCAATCAAGAAGCTCCTCACTTTGCCTCACAAGTGCTGAGTTGCACTGCGCTTGCCAACAGTGCTCGGCAGACCGGAAGGTCATCCATCCAAATGCTAGCCCTGCCCAACAGCGTTTAACTTCGGTGATTTAACGGGAACCGTTCTTACCACTGCGGTAAGGCCTCAATGCGGTAAGGCCTTTGGCATTGCAAGTATGGTATCTTCGTAAATTTGCGGAGTTGGATCAGTAGGAATAAGTTCTTGTCGCCTGAAGTAACCATAATCGAAACTAACCTCTGTTTTTCCGGGCTCCAGAAATCTTATTATCAGAAATTAAAATAGCTGACAAAAACTTTGGACAAAGCATACTGAAGCCTAAAATCACTATGTTGAGAAATAATATAAATTTGGCTAAGGAAAATGTCGTGTAAAGCCACTGGCTTTTCAGGTGCACTCGAATTTAAGAAGGAAGCCTTAGACTAAATATTCTTCGTATAATGGTTTGCACTTTTTTTGTTGCACCTGTCTTCTCGGGACGTTTTGCTTTCTGGCTGTACTCATTCTTCACTCAGCTACTGCCTTGGTACACGTTCTTGAAGCAGCGTACATCCCAGCAGTCATGCCCTCAGCTAAAGTGTCTGCAGTAAAGTGAAATGTCAGGCGAGGCGATCGCTGGCTAACGAGATAGCGAGACGGGTGCCGACCTGCGCTGCTACCTGTTAGCATTTAGCAACGGCCGACTCGAGAGCTCGCAAAATGTCAGCGCCCAACAGAGGGCGCAGCTGCTGCAGGAGCCCTGGCTTCCACAAACCTTTCGTCTTCCATTTGTTGTTGTTGTGGACTTCAGTCCTGAGACTGGTTTGATGCAGCTCTCCATGCTACTCTATCCTGTGCAAGTTGCTTCATCTCCCAGTACGTAGTGCAGCCTACATCCTTCTGAATCTGCTTAGTGTTTTCATCTCTTGGTCTCCCTCTACGAGTTTTACCCTCCACGCTGGCCTCCAATACTAAATTGGTGATCCCTTGATGCCTCAGAGCATGTCCTACCAATTGATCCCTTCTTCCAGTCAAGTTGTGCCAAAAACTCCTCTTCTCCCCAATTCTATTCAATACCTCCTCATTAGTTATGTGATCTACCCATCTAATCTTCACCATTCTTTTGTAGCACCACATTTCTAAAGCTTCTATTCTCTTCTTGTCCTAACTTTTTATCGTCCATGTTTCACTTCCATACATGGATACACTCCATATAAATACTTTCAGAAACGATTCCCTGACACTTAAATCTATGCTCGATGTCAACAAATTTCTCTTATTCAGAAATGCTTTCCTTGCCGTTACCAGTCTACATTTTATATCCTCTCTACTTCGACCATTATCAGTTATTTTGCTCCCCAAATAGCAAAACTCCTTTACTACTTTAAGTGTCTCATTTCCTAATCTAATTCCCTCAGCATCACCCGAGTTGACTACATTCCATTCTCCTCGTTTTGCCTTTGTTGATGTTCATCTTCTATCCTCCTTTCAAGACGTCCATTCCCTTCAACTGCTCTTCCAAGTCCTTTGCTGTTTCTGACAGAATTACAATGTCATTGGCGAACCTCAAAGTTTTTATTTCTTCTCCATAGATTTTAATACCTACTCCGAATTTTTCTTTTGTTTCCTTTACTGCTTGCTCAATATACAGATTGAATAACATCGGGGAGAGGCTACAACCCTGTCTCACTCCCTCCACAACCACTGCTTCTCTTTCATGTCCCTCGACTCTTATAACTGCCATCTGGTTTCTGTACAAATTGTAAATAGCCTTTCGCTCCCTGTATTTTACCCCTGCCACCTTCAGAATTTGAAAGAGAGTATTCCAGTCAACATTGTCAAAAGCTTTCTCTAAGTCTACAAATGCTAGAAACGTAGGCTTGCCTTTTCTTAATCTAACTTCTAAGATAAGCCGTAGGGCCAGTATTGCCTCACGTGTTCCAACATTTCTACGAAATCCAAGCTGATCTTCCCCGAGGTCGGCCTCTACCAGTTTTTCCATTCGTCTGTAAAGAATTCGCGTTAGTATTTTGCAGCCGTGACTTATTAAACTGATAGTTCGGTAATTTTCGCATCTGTCAACAACACATGTAATAATCACGAAATACTAAAGCTACTATGGCATTGCTTGTTTGTTCACTCCAATTTGGTAAATCGTCTGATACAAATCTGTTTGTACCCTATTGTAAAATGGCTCTAAGCACTATGGGACTAAACATCTGAGGCCATCAGTCCCCTAGAATTAGAACTACTTAAACCTAACTAACGTAAGGAGCCGAGGCAGGATTCGAACCTGCGACCGTGGCAGCAGCGCGGTTCCAGACTGAAGCCCCTAGAACCGCTCGGCCACAGCACCTATTATATCATACATGTTTTTAATGGCTGCTTATTTTGTTTTCTTATTTTGATTCATAAGGAAAGCGTGTGTCAAGAGGATAAGTTTATACAGCAGGATTTGTTATCGAGAATGTAACATTATAATTTACACTGAAGACCCAAAAAACTGGTACACCTGCCGACGCGGCATGGACTCGACTAATGTCTGAAGTTTTGCTCAAGGGAATTGACACCATGAATCCTTAATTGCTGTCATAAATCCGTAAGAGTACAAGGGGGTGCAGATCTATTCTGAACAGCATGTTGCTAGGCATCCCAGATATGCTCAATAATGTTCGTGTCTGGGGAGTTTGGTGGCCAGCGGAAGTGTTTAAACTCAAAAGAGTGTTCCTGAAGCCGCTCTGTAGGAATTCTGCAAGTGTGGAGTGTCGCATTGTCCTGCTGGAATTGCCCAAGTCCATCGGCATGCACAATGGACGTGAATGGATGCAGGTGATAAGACAGGATCCTTACATACGTGTCACCTGTCAGAGTCGTATCTAGACGTATCATGGGTCCCATATCACTCCAACTGCACACGCCTCACGCAATTACAGACCCACCATCAAGTTGAACAGTCCCCTGCTGACATGCAGGGTCCATGGATTCATGAAGTTGTCTCCTGGCCTGTACACGTCCATCCACTCGATACAATTTTAAACGAAACTCGTCCGACCAGGATACATGTTTCCGGTTATCAACAGTCCAATGTCGGAGTTGACGGGCCCAGCCGACGCATAAAGCTTTGTGTCGTGCAGTCATCTAGGGTACACGAGTCGGCCTTCCACTCCGAAAGTGCATATTAAAGGTGTTTCGTTGAATGGTTCGCGCGCTAAAACTACTCGATGGCTCAGCGTTGAAATCTGCAGCAATTTTCATAAGGGTTGCACTTTTGTCACGTTGAACGATTCTATTCAGTTGTCATTGGTATCGTTCTTGCACGATCCTTTTCCATGCGCAGCGATGTGGGAGAGTTGATGTTTTACTGGATTCCTGACACTGATTGTACACTCGTGAAATGAAATGATCGTGAGGGAAGATTCCCATTTCATCGCTACCTCGAAGATGCTGTGTCCCGTCGCTCGTGCACCGACTATAACACAACGTTGAAACTCATTAAATCTTGATAACCTGCCATTGTAGCAGCAGTAACCGATCTGACAACTGCGCCAGACACTTGTGGTCTTACATAGGCTTTGCCTGCCGCAACGTCGTATTCTGCCTGTTTACATACCTCTGTTTTTGAATACGCATGCCTATACCAGTTTCTTTGGCGCTTCAGTATATTAAACTAGGTGCACGTGGCAATTGAAAAGAAGAATATTTAAAAAGCAATAAACACAAGTGTATAAGCAGTTGCAGACTTGTTAATGAGTACAACTAACACTTGCTCAGGCGCTTTGGAATAATGGGATGCAATTAACAGTGGTCAAATATGTTCCTTCCACTGATTAATGTTTAGCGCATTTCATGCAACTCTTCAATTTTAATGCATTGAGTTTCAGTAAGTAATTAAAAAAAAAAAAAAAAAAAAACTTGTCAGAGCAAGTTAGAAACTAGGCGTCAAGATACGATAAACCTGAAACGACGTGCAATGGGCTTATCGAAGAAAACTGTCAAATTAACAGTAAATGTAGAATGGGTATGTACTGTATTATGTCTATACAAGGGAGATGAAGGCGATATTGTAGAAAGGGAAGAGGACATAGATGAAGCTGAGACGGCAGATAAGATACTGAAAGAATAATTTGACAGACCAGTGATAGACCTAAGCGAGGCACTGGGAGTACACGATATTCCGCCAGAAAACTACTGATAGCCTTGAAAGAGCCATCCATGACAAAACTCTCCCATCTCGTGTGCAAAATGTATGAGGCAGCCGAAATACCGTCAGACTTCTCGAAGAATGGAACACTTCCATGTTCAAGAAAAGCAGTTGACAACATGAATGAAAATTGCTGAACTTAATAAACCATGGTTGAAAACCACAAACACGAATTTTTCAGAAGAATGAGGAAACCTGTAGATGCCGATCTCGGGGAAGATAAGGTTGGTTCTGGATAAATGTTGGACACGTGAGGCAATACTGACCCTATGACATATGTTACAGCATATGCTCAGGAAAGACAAACCTACTTTTTAGCATTGGTTGACATAGAGATAGGTTTTGACGATGCTGACTGGAATACTTTCTTTGAAGTTCTGAGGGGAGCAGGGTTAAAATACAGGGAGCCAAAAGACAATTTACAACTTGTACAGAAACCAAATGGCAGTTATACAGTAAGATTCGAGGGGCATGAAAGTGAAGCAGTGGTAGAGTTGGGAGTCAGACGGGGTTATACCCTATCCCCTATGTTATTCAAGCAGTAGAAGAACCCAAAGAAAAATTTGGTGTAGCAATTAAAGTCTAGTGAGAAGAAATAAAGCCATTGATGCCTTCCGATGACATTGTAATTCTGTCAGAGATAGCAAGAGTATTACAATGAAATGAACACCCTTAGCTGCTTACCGACCGGATCGGTCGGGACACACATTTTCATCTGTCCCCGTTGACGTATGTCAACGCCTGTAAGCAGCTAAGGGTGTTCATTTCACTGTAATTTCATTCAAACGAGCTGCATGGTCACCGATGGTATCTGTTCTTTCGGACATGTCCGAAAGAACAGATACCATCGTAGTGTATATATATATATATATATATATATATATATATATATATATATATATATATATATATATATAGCAAGGGTACTTGAACGGAATGGACAATGTCTTGGAAGTAAGATACAAGATGAATATCAAGGAAAGCAGAACAAGAATAATGGAATGTAGTCAAAATAACTCATCTGAGACTGAGAGAATTAAATTAGGAAACATAGGAAAAGTAGTAGGTGAATTTTGCTATTTGGGCTACAAAATAACTAAGAAAATATAAAATGCAGACTGGCAGTGGCAAAAAGAAGCTTTTCTGAAGAAGAGAAATTTGTTAACATCAAATATAGAATTAAGTGTTAGGAAGTCTCCTGAAGATATTTGTCTGGAGTGTAGCCATGTATGGAAGTGAAACATGAACGATAAACAGTTTAGACAAGAAGAGGATAGAGGCGTTTGAAATGTGGTGCTACAGAATAATGGAGAAGATTAGATGGGTAGATCGCGTAACTAATGAGAAGTTTCTGAATAGAACTGCGGAGACACGAAATTTGTGGCACAGCTTGACTGAAAGAAGGGATCAGTTGATAGAACACATTGTGAGACGTCGAAGGTTCGCCAAATCAGTGTTAGAGAGAAGCGTGGAGGTAAAAAGCCTAGAGGTAGACCAAAAGATGAATACAGTAAGCAGATTCAGAAGGATGTACGTTTCAGTAGTTATCAGGAGATGAAGAGACTTGCACAGGATGGAGTAGCATGCAGAGCTGCAAAGGCCAGTCTTTGGTCTGAAGACCACCAGCAAAACAACAACAGCGCAGTCAGAGAAGCAGTTTATAGAACAGAGGAAGAGAGGAAATGGATGGGCAGAAGAAATGGAGTAATCACAACTAGATTTCGGTGTTTCTGAAACTGAATGCCTAAAATCAATCACTATGGCAGTGAAACATGGCTGCTATTATAAAAAGTATTCAAAGACCTGTGGGTGGTTTCGTGTTTGGTGGATGTTAGTAATTATTTGGAGATATAGAAAAACAAACAAATGGTTCAAGGAACATATTAGATTAGGGAACTTAATTATGACAGTAATGAAAATAAAATGTAGTACGAGGAGGACATGTATGCTTATTCAGGCATATGGGCGGCAGCTATAGAAAGAATTTTCTTTGCTGGCTATTAAGAGATGAAGTAAGACAGGGAAGACGACACCAATGGAAGGTGGATAGGTAACATTTGACAGCACGTAGAAGGATGGATGCGTATGGCTAATGCATAGAAAAATGTAGAGAAGCCTTTATCCAGCAGTGGTTGTCAAGAATGTGATAAGATATTAGTAGTAGTGTTAATCAAAATTTTAGAAATTTAAGAAGCATGTAATGAACCAAAGACACATTGCTTGTGTTTAAGCTTAATCCTGAATGGGTTCTTTAAGAGATGGAACAGTTATATCGTTGTGCAAGCTGGATATTTTTGGGTTTTACAGTAACAATACCCAGAATTATGGCTCTCTTGCTTACGTAAAATCTCATTCCATTGGTAGCTTTGTGGTGTATAGAACATTGCTAATATACTAAGGAGACCATTAAGCCAAAGAAATTAGACTCTTTATCCTTATAGAAAAACCTTGTTGACAGATCGATCAGCTCTTGGATCTGTGTGTGTGTGTTGGTTCTGTGTCATTATAAGCTTTGAAACTACAATAGAGCGCTGCAGTGAGTCATTCAGCCTTTAGTAGGATAGTTAGCAAACAACTTCTCTGCTAGTATTGTGCATGTGAGGTTCGTCTTACCTTGTTTCTCATGTACCATCATAGGAATACCTTTCTGTAGAAGTGTATGGAAATATCTATCGATTTGTAAGTAGAGACTGCTATAGATTCAATAAGATGTAACAGGTTAGATTAGTTAGTAGTGCTGAATCGCATGCTCCTCGTGTTACACTACTGACAAGCTTATTACTTTCACATACAGAACATTTCATAATAAACAGCGAAAATGGACATGGTTATCAGTATACGCTAACAGAAGCAAAACACGTTGCCGTAAGCAAGGGGCCGCAAAAGATCCGTTTGCGAGGTAACTGCGGATGTGTGGTTCCCATCCGTCACTGAATTCAGTATGAAATATTTCCCTGTTAGTAGAAATACATTTTCTGAACTGTAAACTCACCTATTGAGTTCTTCACTAACTAGGATCAAACTTTGCCGTTGACGCTGTTTAACTGGAGCGGCGAACTACACTGATCTATGGGATGATCCGGAGATATTTGAAGGAATTTGTAACTCGTTTGCAGAGTTGAGTGCAGTGTCACTTTAAATGCGATTATGACAGGGAAAAGACCGCCTTCAACAGGTGCGAGCGTACAGTAAACTGTAACATGTCACGTAATGAGGTAGTATGGTATTTTTTGTTGTGGTAGGCCGTAGGTGAAATTAAAGCTTAGTTAGAGGAGGATTTGATCGATAAATTTATTTGTCAAATACTTTTCTACTAATTCGAACAATATTCCATTCCAAAGCAGTGACGGCTCATAACTCGACATTCGCAGTCGTCTCGAGAACATTTCATTCGCTGATTCGTGTTTACTAGATCCTTACTATTACTATCATTACTTCCAGAATGAGATCTTCACTCTCCAGCGGAGTGTGTGCTGATATGAAACTTCCTGGTAGAATAAAACTGTGTGCCGGACCGTGACTGGAACTCGGGAACTTTGCCTTCCGCGGGCAAGTGCTCTACCAACTCAGCTACCCAAGCACGACTCACGCCCCGTCCTCACAGCTTTACCGAGACTCGAACTCAGTCCGGCACACAATTTTAATCTGCGAGGAAGTATCATATCAGCGCACACTCCGCTGCAGAGTGAAAATCTCATTCTGGAAACATCCCTCAGGCTGTAGCTAAGCCATGTCTCCGCAGTATCCTTTCTTTCAGGAGTGCTAGTTCTGCAAGGTTCGCAGGAGAGCTTCTGTAAAGTTTGGAAGGTAGGAGACGAGGTACTGACAGAAGTAAAGCTGTGAGGACGGGGCGTGAGTCGTGCTTGGGTAGCTGAGTTGGTAGAGCACTTGCCCGCGAAAGGCAAAGGTCCCGAGTTAGAGTCTCGGTCCGGCACACAGTTTTATCTGTCAGGAAGTTTCGCTACAATTACTATCGTCAACTTTCACTTGTTGAAGCTTTCTCTATTATTTACTATACGCCCTGCATTAATCGCTTACCATCCACTTCTCTATTTTAATTATTGTCCGATGTTTCAACCGTTGATATCATTCAAATGATGTTAGTTGTATATGTTTCCTACAGATAAGGTTTTCTGTATTTTATTCAAGTACGGCGTAGTTTGATGAATGGAGCGTTATGTATGTCGCCGAACGTATATTCGGGATTTGAAATCGGTTACATGAAAACGTTAACGTTACTTCAGCAGTATCTCACTATGATTTTGTCTGACGTGTGCGTCTTCTAAAATCATTTATCAGTCATGGTCGGTTCTCCATATTGTGGCTTTACGCTAACCATGAATAAAATATTGATGTTACCGGTGTATTGTCACAAATGCTGAATAATTTTCGGTTAATCTTGCTCCGTTGAACGATGTGACACTTAGACGTCGCTATGGATGAAATATCGTAGCCGTTTATTTTATTTTTCATTTCATTTTATTTCTTTCTTATTCTAGACTTTTTGTCAGCCATTCACGCTACTGCATATGTCGGTGTTATCTCGCAGTTCACATACTGAACAATAACTACACTCCTGGAAATGGAAAAAAGAACACATTGACACCGGTGTGTCAGACCCACCATACTTGCTCCGGACACTGCGAGAGGGCTGTACAAGCAATGATCACACGCACGGCACAGCGGACACACCAGGAACCGCGGTGTTGGCCGTCGAATGGCGCTAGCTGCGCAGCATTTGTGCACCGCCGCCGTCAGTGTCAGCCAGTTTGCCGTGGCATGCGGAGCTCCATCGCAGTCTTCAACACTGGTAGCATGCCGCGACAGCGTGGACGTGAACCGTATGTGCAGTTGACGGACTTTGAGCGAGGGCGTATAGTGGGCATGCGGGAAGCCGGGTGGACGTACCGCCGAATTGCTCAACACGTGGGGCGTGAGGTCTCCACAGTACATCGATGTTGTCGCCAGTGGTCGGCGGAAGGTGCACGTGCCCGTCGACCTGGGACCGGACCGCAGCGACGCACGGATGCACGCCAAGACCGTAGGATCCTACGCAGTGCCGTAGGGGACCGCACCGCCACTTCCCAGCAAATTAGGGACACTGTTGCTCCTGGGGTATCGGCGAGGACCATTCGCAACCGTCTCCATGAAGCTGGGCTACGGTCCCGCACACCGTTAGGCCGTCTTCCGCTCACGCCCCAACATCGTGCAGCCCGCCTCCAGTGGTGTCGCGACAGGCGTGAATGGAGGGACAAATGGAGACGTGTCGTCTTCAGCGATGAGAGTCGCTTCTGCCTTGGTGCCAAAGATGGTCGTATGCGTGTTTGGCGCCGTGCAGGTGAGCGCCACAATCAGGACTGCATACGACCGAGGCACACAGGGCCAACACCCGGCATCATGGTGTGGGGAGCGATCTCCTACACTGGCCGTACAACACTGGTGATCGTCGAGGGGACACTGAATAGTGCACGGTACATCCAAACCGTCATCGAACCCATCGTTCTACCATTCCTAGACCGGCAAGGGAACTTGCTGTTCCAACAGGACGATGCACGTCCGCATGTATCCCGTGCCACCCAACGTGCTCTAGAAGGTGTAAGTCAACTACCCTGGCCAGCAAGATCTCCGGATCTGTCCCCCATTGAGCATGTTTGGGACTGGATGAAGCGTCGTCTCACGCGGCCTGCACGTCCAGCACGAACGCTGGTCCAACTGAGGCGCCAGGTGGAAATGGCATGGCAAGCCGTTCCACAGGACTACATCCAGCATCTCTACGATCGTCTCCATGGGAGAATAGCAGCCTGCATTGCTGCGAAAGGTGGATATACACTGTACTAGTGCCGACATTGTGCATGCTCTGTTGCCTGTGTCTATGTGCCTGTGGTTCTGTCAGTGTGATCATGTGATGTATCTGACCCCAGGAATGTGTCAATAAAGTTTCCCCTTCCTGGGACAATGAATTCACGGTGTTCTTATTTCAATTTCCAGGAGTGTATTATGAGTCGCATAGTTATTAAGAAACATAAGATTTCACTCTTCTCAGGCTTACCATCTTCCGCTACATTGACCCTATCGTTAACCAGAAAAGACGTTTGAGCTTAAATTAGGGAGCATATATTATGAGTATGTTTACTTTATTTTCCGTATTTGTGCTTTCAGTTCGGGTTGATGCGAGTCGCCTTCCAATGAAAGTAATACCGAATTAATTTATTGCATTATATGCTAAAGACGAGCAACGTAGTCATAGGATCCAAACGCTCAGCGAATCTTCCATTTCTTTTTTGCACCGGCATTGAAAATTATAAAAAACGAATAATTAGGCACGTTTATTAATGTAACTGGATTGGTTACAACGACGGTCACAACTAAATACATCAAATCTTGTGGTTCGGTTGCACCCTGAATTACAAGTTAAATTTTTTACACGTCATTCGTAATAATATTTTTGCGAACGCAGGCATCGCTCGCAGGGAAATAGCGACCGTTAGAAATTAAATTTGCAGAGCAGCCACAAGTCGTGTGTAACTTCCCTTATTTACACGTTTTACTCGTCAGAGGCGAGCATCTTCAGGAATTAAGTAGCCAGGGAATGCTTTAAATGCATCTCTCTGTGCGCAGCGCCGCCGTCATACATAAATTTTATGTATGGCGGCGTCTCTGCACACAGAGAGATGTATTTAACAAGTGGTCCTTGGCTACTTAATTTCTGAGGATATTTACATTTGTTGAGTGAAACATGTAAAGAAAAGAAACGTACAAATGACCTGTCGCTGCTTTACCATTTTATGATATTTTAAGTGACTTTAGGTGTTTCAGTCTTTTGTAGAATGTTTGCTACGTTTGTGAAATTAGGAAATCAGGTAGTCATTCAATATTCAAAGAGTGCCTCAGTGTGTAATGAGTTCAGACAGAGTACACGTCTGGCATTAAACACTGATGGTAGCCAATAAACAAGAAACCCACACGACAAAATTGGTGTACAGCCCATTGACTGCAATATAGGTCGCGTTATGATGTATGTTCTGCAATGCAAATAGGTAAAAAAATGTAAACTATGTGATTAGCATATTTGCTGGTTGAGAGTAATTATCATGCAGTATTTTTTTTACATGTAGCTTTGTGTGCATTATAAATTTCTGATCACAATATAAATGTATCCACATTTTTCAGCTCCTATTCCATCTGATAATCTGGTTTGCAAGTTGGCCACGTATTTCGCTCCAGCTGGAAATTTGGTTTCACTTGCTGAGGGAACAAACACTATTTTTATTTGCTTACGTGCATTGTTTTAGATTTAAAATATCCTTTCTGAAACTATTCTGAACAGCAGGACATTTAACCCAGCTTGAAAGGACTTCATTTAAGTTAATGCTGTTTGACAGATTTATAATACACACAGTAAGCTTTCTGTAATATTCGCAACATCCAGTAAGCATTCTGTAATAGTCGCAGCAAAAGGCAACATGCCTCAGGCAGCCTTAAGTATTCAAAATAAATCAACCACTCTTCAACACAATCTTGCTCCATCATTCAGTTTTAATATATCAGGGTGTGTCAGTAAGAGGAGAGATAGTCGTGACAGCATGCAGAGGTGCGTTGAAAAGAACTGGTAGCAAAAAAATGGTTCAAATGGCTCCGAGCACTATGGGACTTAACAGCTAAGGTCGTCAGTCCCCTAGAACTTAGAACTACTTAAACCTAACTAACCTAAGGACATCACACACATCCATGCCCGAGGCAGGATTCGAACCTGCGACCGTAGCGGTCGCGCGGTTCCAGTCTGAAGCGCCTAGAACCGCTCGGCCACACTAGCCGGCAACTGGTAGCAAATCAGTTATTTTACTAAATACCTAAAGACAGAACAGCAACGCGAATTTCGTTGATCAACACATACACATCATAAATTACATTTTGAGGAACTAGGCTAGGGTACTGGATACTGTTTCACTGCCACGCCCAAGTTTGGTGGCCAATTGTGAGGTAAGAGGCAATGTGTCTCGAGGGTGAAAATATATCACATACTTCATAACAATTATACATGTCGAGCAAGTGATCGACTTTACTCTGTTACACGTGCACAAACACACATAGACGCATTTGGAGTTAATATTTTTACCTGTAACATATTGTTCCTGAAAGAAATTAAAGATTGGTCGTATCTTCCGCTTTTAACCAAGATTTGAGAAAGGTTTCCCTTGGTTGTAAGGCAATTACTGGAGCTCGTGATCTTCTCCCAAATATGCCCAACTGGGAAGCCACCTACCGCACTCTCGCTAGAGTCCTGCAGTGAGTCGGGTCTTAAGCAGCCCGCTTTGCCAGTCGATCAGGGAATGAAAAGTAAGGGGAGCCATAATCAGCCCTATGAACTGAAAGTCACTCGAGTCTCCAGAGGACTCTAACAACAGCTCCCAACATGTTGCGAGTAACTTGTCTTATGAGGATCGGTCTGATTTTGAACCTGTTATTCGCTCCCTGTCCGTCAAGCTTTTCTTCTGCTCGATGAATCTCAGGCTGTGATTTTACTTTCATCGTACTGCTCGTATAAGACTTACGTTTTTTCTTTAAATTATTTGCTCAACTGGAGGTACCTGCCTACTCAAACGTAGCAGCAGTCTCGATTACGATTACACCTTTCACCCCGCCTGCCTTTCCCCCTTCGTTCACCACTTACAAGTCTGCTGCCTAACTGACCATCTTGTAACGTACCTCTGTCACTTCTACTACTGGCTGTTGGGGGCGGAGACTTGCCACGACAACGTGCAAGTGATAATTTGATATTTTAACGCGACTAAAGTCCTCCTGACACTTATATGTTCCAGGATATGCCGGCAAAATCCAGTTCTCTTTTAACGAATAAGTTAAAACACGTATAAAATGTACACAAGTGAGGAGATTAATTAGCACAGAAAAATACTATCTACTAAAGGATAAATGCCGTGATTTTAACATATTTATTCATCATAAACTCAATTCAGAGGCACTAGGCAATAATTACAACTCTCAGGTTCTTTCTGAATTAATATTGGTCCCTTAAACTGTCTGGCTCTGCCCCATAATGCACTCACGATCTGCGATTAAGAGCGGAGTAACTGACATCCCCCTTGTATTACATAGCAACAAGGGACTACTATCTCAGTGAGCAGTGTGAAACCTCAGTGCTGAACGGAGCAGAACACGTAATTCAGCAATGTAAATTTACTCTCCTACAGGTCGGCGCATAAGCACGGTCACCGTAGTGATCAGACGCTATAGCTGCAGAACTTCTCACTTCAGCCAGGAATAGTAAAATTTGTAAGGACGGCTGATCAGAACCTATTCGATTATCTAGCTGTAGGTTCTCC
Organism: Schistocerca serialis cubense; assembly: GCF_023864345.2. Taxonomy (NCBI): domain Eukaryota; kingdom Metazoa; phylum Arthropoda; class Insecta; order Orthoptera; family Acrididae; genus Schistocerca; species Schistocerca serialis. The sequence continues at coordinate 746,098,520 of NC_064643.1, forward strand.
ATGGTTTCGCTAAATCGTATAAGGCAAATGCCTGGGTGAAATGGACGCTGCCGATTTCTTTCTCAATACGAGCTACTCATCCGTCGCTAATAATCTCGACTTCAACAGGAATGTAAGCACTAAATTTTCTCCTCTTTTCTGGAAATTGTTTATTTAGTGTTATTCCGTAGCGTGAAGTTGCACCATGAATAGATTTCTAAGTTAAACTTAATCTTCCTGTAACCGCTGCACTCTAATTGCTGGAATGCAAAGGCGTAACACATCCAACAGGATAATCAGTGGTTCCAATAAGATCACGTTTCATTAAAGCTCCATGGCGCTCAGAGCATACTCTGCATTGAAGGTTGCCTCATTCTTTTGTTGATAGCTGGTACCACTTTATGACAGGTACTGTTTCCCATATCTCTATCCCTGGTTTGTGCGATATGCATCTCTGCCTTCTTAAATTTTCCGATCCAGTGTTGCTTGTGAATCACATTTCGTGAACTTGAGGTCGTGGTTTTGAATGCCGCCTAAGGCAGGAGATGAAATTTTCAGCTACTATATGGGCCCTCAACTCCTGCATCACGATAGTTATAAACAAAAATCTTTGGAAGATTTTAGATGATTGACATTATGTAAAACACTTGATTGCTTTCAGGTACCTTCATTGCTCTATTACCTTAGTGATATATTCACTTATGAAACCTTATTGTTTCATTGATCAAAGTTCAATATAACTGGAACTGCAACATTGTTTCGCTACCTGCGAGCTGGTAGCTTTCGAAACCACTGTATCCTGATATCTAAGTGCAAAATATGTGTTTGTAAGTACCGGTAAAATTTCTCTAGACTCATAATTTTACAATAGTAAAAAAATTTAAATGGTGCGTGTGAAACGCATTGTAACAGGCGGACGAAGTGTAGCGCTGACATCCGTCGAGGAAAGTTATTCGTCGACTGCAGAAAATGCGATGAAATTGAAACTGGACTCCAGTTAGCTTTCTAGCACAAGTCATTCCTTGCCGCGTAAATGACGATTATGAAGCTTAGGAACACAGTTTTTTACGACGATATTTTGAAGGAAATCCTATATTTTCTTGCTGCATTCGATTTTTTAAATACAAATAATCATGGATTTTATTTTATAATGATCGCTTTCAATTATGATGTTGAGCTATCTTCATATTAGTGTTGCAGCAGAGGTTCATCACTTTCCTATCATGTATTATAATCGACATAGCAAACGTAAAGAACATCAGTACAACTTAATTGGACCGACTGTTAGATACAACGTGTCGTCAAGGCACATTAATCACCACAGTCTTAACGATGACGAGAAAAAGTCGTCGAAAGCTTGAGTTCCTACTTACAAAGCTGTTGAGTGGTAACGACACACTTGCTGCCGAAAGTCACTGTCACAAACTTACCGAGATATACACGTATAATAACTTAATAGAGAGGAAAGTTCCTGTGAGGGATGAAGAACAGATAACAACACGTTGTTCGGAAAGCTGCTGTTTTAAGAAAATAGTATGCTAAGTTGATAGATACTGCATGTAGAAATATTCCAGTTAGTAGACTACGAGGGCAGTTCAATAAGTAATGCAACATTTTTTTTTCTCGGCCAATTTTGGTTGAAAAAACCGGAAATTTCTTGTGGAATATTTTCAAACATTCCCGCTTCGTCTCGTGTAGTTTCATTGACTTCCGACAGGTGGCAGCTCTGTACGGAGCTGTTAAAATGGCGTCTGTAACGGATGTGCGTTGCAAACAACGGGCAGTGATCGAGTTTCTTTTGGCGGAAAACCAGGGCATCTCAGATATTCATAGGCGCTTTCAGAATGTCTACGGTGATCTGGCAGTGGACAAAAGCACGGTGAGTCGTTGGGCAAAGTGTGTGTCATCATCGCCGCAAGGTCAAGCAAGACTGTCTGATCTCCCGCGTGCGGGCCGGCCGTGCACAGCTGTGACTCCTGCAATGGCGGAGCGTGCGAACACACTCGTTCGAGATGATCGACGGATCACCATCAAACAACTCAGTGCTCAACTTGACATCTCTGTTGGTAGTGCTGTCACAATTGTTCACCAGTTGGGATATTCAAAGGTTTGTTCCCGCTGGGTCCCTCGTTGTCTAACCGAACACCATAAAGGGCAAAGGAGAACCATCTGTGCAGAATTGCTTGCTCGTCATGTGGCTGAGGGTGACAATTTCTTGTCAAAGATTGTTACAGGCGATGAAACATGGGTTCATCACTTCGAACCTGAAACAAAACGGCAATCAATGGAGTGGCGCCACACCCAATCCCCTACCAAGAAAAAGTTTAAAGCCATACCCTCAGCCGGTAAAGTCATGGTTACAGTCTTCTGGGACGCTGAAGGGGTTATTCTGTTCGATGTCCTTCCCCATGGTCAAACGATCAACTCTGAAGTGTATTGTGCTACTCTTCAGAAATTGAAGAAACGACTTCAGCGTGTTCGTAGGCACAAAAATCTGAACGAACTTCTCCTTCTTCATGACAACGCAAGACCTCACACAAGTCTTCACACCCGAGAGGAGCTCACAAAACTTCAGTGGACTGTTCTTCCTCATGCACCCTACAGCCCCGATCTCGCACCGTCGGATTTCCATATGTTTGGCCCAATGAAGGACGCAATCCGTGGGAGGCACTACGCGGATGATGAAGAAGTTATTGATGCAGTACGACGTTGGCTCCGACATCGACCAGTGGAATGGTACCGTGCAGGCATACAGGCCCTCATTTCAAGGTGGCGTAAGGCCGTAGCATTGAATGGAGATTACATTGAAAAATTGTGTTGTGTAGCGAAAAGATTGGGGAATAACCTGGTGTATTTCAATGCTGAATAAAACAACCCCTGTTTCAGAAAAAAAATGTGTTGCATTACTTATTGAACTGCCCTCGTAAAATAGATTTTACTGCCATGTTTGGTGCCTGTATTTCGTCTTTTTCGTCCTTCGCTGCTAAATTTAATTTAAGCAATTGCAGTTGGCAGGAAACTAAATGGAATCAGTTCATTTCTGCTACAGTTGACCCCCCCACCCAGCCTTCTCGCGTCCTGTATTTCGAGTAATTACTGGCTGCCTTATGGTGGAACAGGGTAAGGTCTGTGAGGCGGAGGGAGAATGTATTAAGCAACTAGGAGTCAAAGCTCAGAGCCACACCCAGATGAGCTGATTGTACGTTGTATGCATTTTTGTAACTTGTGGAAAGCAATGAAGTCTGCCTGCATATTTACTGTCACTCCGTAATATAACTATTGGATCGGCTTAGATTGTGAATGGTAGTCTTGCGTATACCACTTCTCCTAGTTTTACGTAAGAGATGAGGAATGTTGTATACGAGAGGTATATCATAGACAATATTTCATTAAATGTTGAGTGGTAAGTTTTTGCGAAGCAATAAATTTACGCAAGGAACTCTGATCCTGGAGTTACGATCGCGTACGCGAGGACTGGAACGTGGACATCAGAGACATATTTCCACCCTAAAGGGCGATTCAGCTTGTAGTGAAAATGGAATATTCAGTTGCTCTAAAGGCGTACTAATTTGACGGTGGCTAGTTCCCAAAATAGCTGGACTGTTTATATACGTAATAATGTACGGGACCCTCAGAGGGTGAGGCCTGCTCGCACCTGGCCATGTCATTTCTAAACTGAAATCATTGTCTTAGTGTTTTATTACGAGCTATTCGCCCTGCCTGCGAGTCTGCAACTTTTTCCAGAAGTTGTGCTGTGAGGCAGGCAGTTCTGTCTTGCTGCCTTTCAGCAGCGTCTTCAACGTATTTCATATGCTGTCCAAACTGAAGTATGGGTACTATTTTACTAGCACTGAAAATACCGTGCAGTAGCCTTTTTCATTGACTGTCTAAATCACCAACAACTTTAAAGTAATGTAAGGCTCAGCTGGAGCTATGTGGTCGTCGCTCAGCTTTCTTCGATTGCCTGACATTTAAGTCGATGAATATGTGCGACGAATAAGACTAAATTATTAATCCTTCCTTATTTAAATACTTACAGTACCAAAAAAATATTTGGTATGAAGGATTTGACAAATGAAATCCTGTTACTGGTGACAACAGTTACTGCAAACGTTCAAGGACAATGTTTTCCCTAGACGTGAAATATTTCCAGGATTCGTAACAGCTAAATGTAAACATTCCAGTGATCTATAAGCTCAACCGTCTTCGTGCATTACCTACCTAGGGATTATAAATTGTCGGGAGATAAAGGACGGTGGTTTGAGGTTTAACGTCGAGATCTTAGAGACTAACCAGGAAAACACAAGAATGATGTAAGTAAATCGATCCTAGCGTAATTTAAGAAACCATCGGAAAATATGAAACTGGCTGTCTGCAAAGGGATTTGAAGCAGAACAGTCCCGCATGTTTTTACGGTATCTTAAAACTGAATGAGGTGGCGCGGTGGTCAGACACTGGCATCAAATCCCCGTCTAGGCTTCCCCAGATCAGTCAAATACCATGGTGCTCTCCAGCTACTGCTCCTTTTCTAATAACGTCAGCATCACCTACACCACTGCACTAAACTTCCATCCTTCTATCTGGTTTAATAACTACGCTACATGGCACTTAAGGAGTCAAAAGAGGCAGCTTGCACAGCGCGGTAATCACTTTAAGAATTGCTACAAAATTAAGTTGTATTCTGACCTAAATCAAAAATTAAATCGTAAAAACTCAGCTGCCAAACTAGTGACCATGACGCTAGGCGAAAGTAATAATAAAGAAGAAGGAAGATTAGGGTCTAATTCTCCGTCGACGATGTGGTCATCAGAAACAAAGGCGAGAGATTAATAAAGAGAAGACAATCAGTGGCTGATGAATACATATTTCACTCGCAGGAAGGTGTTTAATGACTAACAAAGTAAGCAAATACGTGAGTGGCTCGAAGACTTCTTAAGTAATAGAACCCAGTTCGTTGTCCTCGATGGTCAGTCTTCATCGGAGGTGAGGGTATCATCTGGAGTGCCCCAGGGAAGTGTGATAGGTCCGCTTTTGTTGTCTGTCTACATAAATGACCTTTTGGATATGGTGGATGGCAATGTGCGGCTGTTTGCTGATGATTCTGTGGTGTACGGGAAGGTGTCGTCGTTGAGTGACTGTAGGAGGATACAAGATGACTTGGACAAGATTTGTGATTGGTGTAAAATATGGCAGCTAACTCTAAATATAGATAAATGTAAATTAATGGAGATGAGTACGAAAAAGAATCCCGTAATGTTTGAATAATTCATTAGTAGTGTAGCGCTTGACACAGTCACGTCGATTAAATATTTGGGCGTAAGGTTGCAGAGCGATATGAAGTGGGACAAGCATGTAATGGCAGTTGTGAGGAAGGCGGATAGTCGTCTTCGGTTCATTGGTAGAATTTTGGGAAGATGTGGTTCATCTGTAAAGGAAACCGCTTACAAAACACTAATACGACCTATTCTTGAGTACTGCTCGAGCGTTTGGAACCCCTATCAGGTCGGATTGAGAGAGGACATAAAAGCAATTCAGAGGCGGGCTGCTAGATTTGTTACTGGTAGGTTTGATCGTCACGCGAGTGTTACGGAAATGCTTCAGGAACTCGGGTGGGGGTCTCTAGAGAAAAGAAGGTGTTCTTTTCGTGAACCGTTACTGAGGAAATTTAGAGAACCAGCATTTGAGGCTTACTGCAGTACAATTTTACTGCCGTCTATTTATATTTCGCGGAAAGACCACAAACATAAGAGAGATTAGGGCTCGTACAGAGGCATATAGGCAGTCATTTTTCCCTCGTTCTGTTTGGGAGTGGAACAGGGAAAGCAGATGCTAGTTGTGGTACGAGGTACCCTCCGCCACACACCGTGTGGTGGATTGCGGAGTATATATGTAGATGTAGATGAACAAAGAATGGGAAGTTAGAATTTACCTGTAGTCGACATCAAGACTACCGGAAATGGAAAGTAGATGAATAGATCACTTCTATGATAAAATAACGATGATAATAATAATAAGAATAATAATAGTATTGGGGCAAGGGCAAGGGAAGTTAGGGGGAATCCAACGTGAACTAAATTAAAAAGAAAACTTTGAACATGGCTGCTAAGGTTCAGTGACAGTGTCAGAATTATATTGTTGCAACCCTTGTTCACAGTACGAGCAGCCCTTAGCGGTTCGCCATCTCACAAGTGTTCATGACGTCGCCTTTCCGGCTTAGATCTTTTTTGATATGTGACTTGTAAGTACTGCATCTTTTCGAGTCAGTACAAACTTTAATTTTATTAATGTACTATATACCTAATGTTTTAGTACAGTTAGTCTAATTCTGAAGACGACGCTCATAGTAGCGTCGAAACCACGTCAATTTTGACTTAATATTTGTGACCGAGGGCTTGTTTGTTACAATATAAACTGAAAAGATCCTAATCTGATGTGGTAGCAACGGAGAGAAGGAAACTTAGATCACAATAACAGGATTTCGAACCTTGCACGCATAGAATGTGGGTGTATGTTTGAATCATTGTGCCATCTTGTTAGACGGTGAGTCAAACGTTTAAAGGGCTTTCAGCATAGTCTTGCAACTATCCCGATTGTCACCTAGTAAGGAATCATGAAGATACCTTGGTATCCTCAACTCACATGAAGCTTCGTACAGATTGTTTCGTCAGGTCAGAATCTCCACAACGTTGCGTGTGTCTTGGCAGGTGGGGTATTTGCGCAGGCATCTTCGCGGCCAGAATTTATACACAGGTCCCGGCGGAGGGTCGTGTATCGGGAGTCGTAGCTCTGCTTTAATTGCAACTGTGTGCCGCCGGTCGATGTTGATACGCAGGCGGATCGCTGTCATGTTACGGCATTCAGCGCGTCACGTGTATAACGACCTCAGGGCTTGCAGCTTGTTTAAAGCAGGGAGGGGTGGCCTCTCCAGCTCGATCCATTGCTTCTGTCCCGAACCTGAAGATTTAACACCCCCCACATTGTAGCACATAGGGGACGTCCATAAATTATTTCTACAAAATTAGAATTTAATAACTTTAAAACTATACTAGATGACAGAATGAGATTTTCACTCTGCAGTGGAGTGTGCGCTGGTATGAAACTTTCCTGGCACATTAAAACTGTGTGCCGGACCGAGACTCGAACTCGGTACCTTTGCCTTTCGCGGGCAAGTGCTCTACCAACTGAGCTACCCAAGCACGACTCACGCCCTGTCCTCACAGCTTTACTTCCGCCAGTACCTCGTCCCCTACCTTCCAAACTTTATACAAGCTCTCGTGCGAACCTTGCAGGACTAGCTCTTCTGAAAGAAAAGATATTGCGGAGACATGGCTTAGCCACAGCCTGGGGGATGTTCTGTAAATTTTGGAAGGTAGGATACGAGGTACTGGCAGAAGTAAAGCTGTGAGTAGCGGGCGTGAGTCGTGCTTCGGTAGCTCAGTTGGTACAGCACTTGCCCGCGAAAGGCAAAGGTCCCGTGTTCGAGTCTCGGTCGGGCACATAATTTTAATCTGCCAGGAAGATTCAGTACTAAATCTGATAGTATGTTCTCCCGCAGATCGCTTCCAATAGTGAAATTGCACACTGAAAGGAGAAAAGTGAGTTTTTACCTGTGCAGTGTTTATGCGCCTTCAGACGTTCTTCTAATCTTTTATTTTAATTCCAATTCCTATTCATCTCTGTCTCCCTCACTCTTTCCCTCCTCCTCCTTACCCTTACCTACATGTCTCTCCCTCTCTTTTTGTCTCTCTCTGCTTTCCTGATTAAGCATCTTCAATAACCAGCAAATTATTTCAGTTAATCATTATTTCGAAGTAACGAATTTCTCGGCATTTCAGTCAAGTAACTGAAACAAACTCGTAATAAATAAAGAGACGGTCAACATCAGTGAGCTGAATGGTAGGTATAGGTTAAAGAATGCGTATGTATAAAGTATAGTACGCCAAGCATAGCGCCATCTGGTTTCCACCTTCAAGCTAGACGAGTTTCGTTCTTTGTAGTTTTTTCGTTTGACGCTTATTTCGTGAATTATTTGGCCCGGTCACGATCAATGGATTAGCCTGCATGTTCTAATCTACGTCCTCCACTACAATTTTCACCCTTCAGAGTTGTTTTCTTAAAGCAGGTCATATCATCCAGTTCCTTCTTGTCGGTGTTTACCACATGCTCCTCTCATTGTTGATAGTTACCTTATTACTGCACCTAAATTTCAACGATCTTCTGTAGTACCACATCTCAAAGGCTTCAATTCTCCCCCTTTCCGGTTTCCCCACAGTCCGTCATTCATTTCCATATAATAATTTCTCCAAATATACCTTGTCAAAACTGTCTTCCTCAAATTAAGGCTGATGATGATAGTAAACTTCTCTTGGCCTGGAATAACCTCTTTGCTTGTGCTAGTCTGCTTTTTCTGTCCTTGCTGCAGCCGGCCGGAGTGGCCGAGCGGTTCTAGGAGCTACAGTCTGGATGTGTGTGATGTTCTTAGGTTAGTTAGGTTTAAGTAGTTCTAAGTTCTAGGGGACTGATGACCTCAGCATTTAAGTCCCATAGGGCTCAGAGCCATTTGAACCATTTGTCCTTGCTGCATCGTTCTGCATGTATTACTTTGCTTCCAACGTAGAAGAATTATTTCACTTTATCTACTCCGTGATCACCAATCTTACAATAAGTTCATCACTTAATCTCATTTCTACTACTCCTCATTACTTTCGTCTGTCTACAGTTGGCTCTTAGCCCACTGTGTCTCATCAGTAGAGTTGCGCTCCAGCGCTACTGCTGGTCGGTAGTCTTGGTACAATACATAAATGTCATGGTAAAAGCTAGGGTTGATGTATCGGTAGCATTGAGAGGGAAAGGTACATAAATGAACGTGTGAGGGAAATTGGGAGCCGACGATTTCTTTGTTTTTCTTGTTTTGTTGCTTTGTTTGTTTTGCACATAATTAGAAACACCTATCGTTCAGTGTTAGTCCATTGTGTATTTTTCATCCTTAAAAAAAATTGTATTTTAAGTAATAGAAATTGGTTAATCGCGTAACTTCCGTGCTTTTATGTAACCAAAGCAATTACTTTGATACAGATACAGTTTACACGCGCAAACTTTAAAAGGAATTGATATAGTTATTATCCTTATTTTGTGCTCAGTATAACGTTCTGTTGTTATTGCCGCCGCGCGGGATTAGCCGAGCGGTCCTGAGGCGCTTCAGTCATGGACTGTGTGGCTGATCCCGGCGGAGGTTCGAGTCCTCCCTCGAGGATGGGTGTGTGTGTTTGTCCTTAGGATAATTTAGGTTAAGTAGTGTGTAAACTTAGGGACTGATGACCTTAGCAGTTAAGTCGCATAAGATTTCACACACATTTGAACATTAAATATTGACTTTTCTTTTTGGAAATTGTGTTTTCTAGTCACACATGATCAATCTGTATTTTTTTTACTGTAATATCGCTCTTTGTCACATTCAAATTCAACAATTTTCGAAAAAAACCTGAATTACGCATTGAAAATTGGAATTTTTCTATAAATGCTGTTTATTATTAAGTAATAGACAGGAGGATTACATTGTAGAACAAAAATATTCCGTAGGTTACGCACGCTTTTATATATCCTCAGTCAGTTTTTAGACGTCCACCGGTTCCAGTTTGTAGGGTAATCTAGTAAGACACATGTCACATACATCAACATAGCTATCGAAATGAGATAACGCCCAACAGATATGTAACACTCCTAACGTACAGGTAAAGCAGTTACGATCTTAACTGATCAAAGCAACTAGGAAAAGTACCGTAGTATACCTTTACTCATGATAGTCTACGGTAGCCTACGGTAGTTTTATAACTCTGGATATGAGCGATTTTTTCCGCTGATGTCCTTTCACTCTGAATTTTAATGCCACTCCCGGACCTTTCTAGACGCGGCATTTCTTTTCACGATTTCTGTTGTACTTGTGACGGTGGCTTGCGCACTGATTGATTGCTACACGAGCGGAGGGATAGTTGGCTGCGTGTGGTCCCCTCCAGAGGCTGTGGTCCCAGGAGCCGCGCCAGGGAGTCGGTCCACCGCGATTTCCATCGGCTGGCTGCCGCCTAATGGGGCCGCTGTCGGACCCTTATTGAGTTCTGCGGCCTGGAAGTGAACAGCGGCGGCGACCAGAGCGCGCAGAGGGGGGAGCGGCGACTTGAAATTCTGGCGACAGACACTTGACTCAAATTGGTTTACGACCCCTACGCGGCGAAACTCTTGGAAATGGCGCCGGAATAATAATGTGGCAGCAGCATAGGTGGCGGCTGCATCGATCCGGGCGTCGCGCCGCCGGCAGCGACGGGCGGCGGAGGCGCCGATTCTTGCGGCTGCGGCTAAACTAGTAATCGCCCACCACGTGGGAGGGGATCGGGGAAGACCACCGCGCTGGTACAGGCAATGAAGGCGTGCAGCGATGCCTTATTCAGTTACGAGTGCCTTATTTCCGTAGCAGAAGCAGAACTGCGTATCTGTAAACTGCGTTAAAATAGCAGTCTAGATCGCAATAATATTTTATCACTGATCAGGTTCGACTTCATGTAGAAGTCATCTTCAGGAAACGTGCTCAGCTGGCCGGCGTGGCCGAGCGATTCTAGGCGCTTCAGTCAGGAACCGCGCGACCGCTACGGTCGCAGGTTCGAATCTTGCCTCGGGGATGGTTGTGTGTGATGTTCTTAGGTTAGTTAGGTTTAAGTAGTTCTACGTTCTAGGGGACTGATGACCTTAGATGCTGAGTACCATAGTGCTCAGAGTCATTTGAACCATTTTTGAAACGTGCTCTGTAAGAACAAGAAAGCAGAGTTACAGAAAGTTTGATGATTATGTGAAATCTCCCCTTAGAAAAATTTATGAATGATTGTGCTGATAAACCCTTTACGTTATTTGATTTTCAAGCAGCTGAGCAGAACTGAACGTACTCAGACATTACTAAAAAATGGCTCTGAGCACTATGGGACTTAACATCTATGGTCATCAGTCCCCTAGAACTTAGAACTACTTAAACCTAACTAACCTAAGGACAGCACACAACACCCAGCCATCACGAGGCAGAGAAAATCCCTGACCCCGCCGGGAATCAAACCCGGGAACCCGGGCGTGGGAAGCGAGAACGCTACCGCACGACCACGAGATGCGGGCTCAGACATTACTCTCTTTTCTTATTCTGATAAACACTAAACTGACACAATATTTTTAGATCAACGCAATCTGACTTCCAATAATCCCTACAAAAGAATGGCCCTGACTAACAATAACCTATAGCTTTCATGAATCACTTACCCCTTACAAAAGTCTTCGTTACTCGAACTATTGCAATACAGCGAGCGCCAATACTGCCAGCTCAATAAAAGATTCTAACTACTGAAGGCACTAAATACTGATAGCCATAGTTAGCAAATGAAAGATTTTGATAGAGAACAAACAATGTATTTACCTTAATAGTGTTCAAAAGTCATTATATATATATATATATATATATATATATATATATATATATATATATATATATATATATATATATATATAATCAGTTCATGACATCCAGCCTTAGAACTCTCTCTGATGGACACACGTCCAGATCATCCGCTCTCCAAACTCCGCCATCTCTCTCCCCACATCCACCACTGCTGGCGGCTCACCTCCAACTGCGCAACGCTACCCGCTGTTCACGTCCAACTGCTCAACACTACAATGGCGAATATATAACAATGCCAACTAGTCACAGACTGCACACAGCACAGCCAGTGATTTTCATACAGAGCGCTACGTGGCGTTACCGATATAAAAACCTAAACAGCCTACTTACATATGGAGTCAGACGAAAGTATGTAGCATTCATCCATCTGGCTACTGTTGGTGGTTCCTTAGCGCGGAGTTTACACGCAGTTTAACCCGTGGCTCTGCAGCCGTCAGTCAGCACATTACGAACGTGTTTTTTTATCTATTTAATTTTGGCTTTCGGCAGCAAAGACCTTACAGCCAACAGTAGCTACAAAAGTGTCGTGTTAACAAAATTGCAATTTCCACAGTAAAACAATAAGAGGGGATGTCTTGAAAATCATCCATACGAAATCACAATTAGTTTATTTTTATACTTACCCAGGCATGTTTCAAGGCATATGTGTCATCTTCAGTGGGTCAAATTTTTATTTATGTAAAGTACAGTATCAAATCTGGAGGAATTTAACTACTGTACGTCTAAGAATTACAATATGTGCATTTTGCTTTGTTTTGTTTAGACTAAATGAACTGCGTCATTATAAATCTGTTTTTATCTCCCTTTTACGTCGTTTTTTTAACATCATGTCATCTACAAACTAGCCACGAAGAAAACTATTGCGTATTTGTGAAGAACTGTTTCATGGGTAGAAGCGAGAACAGAAACGCACAACACCTCTACCCATGAAACAGTTCTTCACAAATACCTAATAACTTTCTTCATGGCTAGTTTGCAGATGAAATGGTACCAAAAATAAAATGACTAAAAAGGAGCACAAAACCCGTTGTATAATAATCCAGTTCATTTAGCGACGCAATTTTAAGGTGAGCGTCTAAACAAAACAAAGCAAAATTCACATATAGTTCTTGGGTCTACAATAGATAAATTACACTCCTGGAAACGGAAAAAAGAACACATTGACACCGGTGTGTCAGACCCACCATACTTGCTCCGGACACTGCGAGAGGGCTGTACAAGCAATGATCACACGCACGGCACAGCGGACACACCAGGAACTGCGGTGTTGGCCGTCGAATGGCGCTAGCTGCACGGCATTTGTGCACCGCCGCCGTCAGTGTCAGCCAGTTTGCCGTGGCATACAGAGCTCCATCGCAGTCTTTAACACTGGTAGCATGCCGCGACAGCGTGAACGTGAACCGTATGTGCAGTTGACGGACTTTGAGCGAGGGCGTATAGTGGGCATGCGGGAGGCCGGGTGGACGTACCGCCGAATTGCTCAACACGTGGGGCGTGAGGTCTCCACAGTACATCGATGTTGTCGCTAGTGGTCAGCGGAAGGTGCATGTGCCCGTCGACCTGGGACCGGACCGCAGCGACGCACGGATGCACGCCAAGACCGTAGATTCCTACGCAGTGCCGTAGGGGACCGCACCGCCACTTCCCAGCAAATTAGGGACACTGTTGCTCCTGGGGTATCGGCGAGGACCATTCGCAACCGTCTCCATGAAGCGGGCTACGGTCCCGCACACCGTCAGGCCGTCTTCCGCTCACGCCCCAACATCGTGCAGCCCGCCTCCAGTGGTGTCGCGACAGGCGTGAATGGAGGGACGAATGGAGACGTGTCGTCTTCAGCGATGAGAGTCGCTTCTGCCTTGGTGCCAATGATGGTCGTATGCGTGTTTGGCGCCGTGCAGGTGAGCGCCACAATCAGGACTGCATACGACCGAGGCACACAGGGCCAACACCCGGCATCATGGTGTGGGGAGCGATCTCCTACACTGGCCGTACACCACTGGTGATCGTCGAGGGGACACTGAATAGTGCACGGTACATCCAAACCGTCATCGAACCCATCATTCTACCATTCCTAGACCGGCAAGGGAACTTGCTGTTCCAACAGGACAATGCACGTCCGCATGTATCCCGTGCCACCCAACATGCTCTAGAAGGTGTAAGTCAACTACCCGGGCCAGCAAGATCTCCGGATCTGTCCCCCATTGAGCATGTTTGGGACTGGATGAAGCGTCGTCTCACGCGGTCTGCACGTCCAGCACGAACGCTGGTCCAACTGAGGCGCCAGGTGGAAATGGCATGGCAAGCCGTTCCACAGGACTACATCTAGCATCTCTACGATCGTCTCCATGGGAGAATAGCAGCCTGCATTGCTGCGAAAGGTGGATATACACTGTACTAGTGCCGACATTGAGCATGCTCTGTTGCCTGTGTCTATGTGCCTGTGGTTCTGTCAGTGTGATCATGTGATGTATCTGACCCCAGGAATGTGTCAATAAAGTTTCCCCTTCCTGGGACAATGAATTCACGGTGTTCTTATTTCAATTTCCAGGAGTGTATTATTAACTTGGTATTGTACTTAACAGAAATAAAAATTTGATTCACAGAAGATGACACACAGGTGTCGAAACATGTCTGGGTAAATATTAAAATAAACTAATTGTATTTGCGTACGGTTGATTTTCAAAACAACCCAATTTTTAAATCGCAAACACGGAAAAACTGCAAGAGAACCTTCAAACCTTAGTTAAATGAGTAGCAATAAGAGTGTTCGATCAACAAATATAAGTTATTAGCGTAAAATAAAAACACTAAAAGACGAGAACCAGACAGCCACAAATATCACCGAATGAATCTGCAACATTATATCACGTACGACACAGAGTCATTAACACTGAGATGGGAGTTCGATTCTGTAAAGAATCTGGTGTGGAGATCTACTGGATAAAACTATGTGCCATGCTGGGAATCAAACCCGATTCATTTGTGGTTTCACAGGCAATAAACTGAATCATTTACTGGCTTCGATAAGCGTGCACCAATAGCGCAGATGAAATCATACTGCCTCCGATGTTGGAGTACCGATCTCACACGCAGTTTTCCACTCTTCAACATGGAAGTCGACATCGAGACACACGCAACATCGCGTAAGTTACTACATCATTAGATTATTCATCGCGGAACGTAGATCACTGCTAGTTCAATTCTGTTCCTCGCGACTTCCATACGGACATACTAGAGCATTTAAGGAGCAGCCTAACAAGCAAATATTCGATTTCATGTGTACATGATAAAAAAAGAGGAAAGAGGGAACGATAAATATTCACATTCCATTTAGTCCAATTTTAAAAAACGGTGGTGTAATACCATTCACTAGAGATCAGGAGGAAGTCATGAGATGGGTTACAAAGTGAGCAGTAAAGAAACCTGTCGCAAACGGAATATTTTACTTGCGTTAGGTATTTGTAAGATAAGAACGTATTGTAAAGATTTACCGTATAACCAAATACTGAAGCTAATGAAGCAGTCCTCACAGCCAGTCGCCTGTTAATCTCTCAACTCCTCCCAAATCACGATACGAGAAGTCCAGTCCACAGCAGGATCTTCACCTTGTACACTGGTGAGGAGCCAATAAAGAAAAAGACCCATGAAGATATCCATGAAGACATTTTTACGGCATGCCGCTGTGCATACCGCTAGCATTCGGCACTGAAGGATAACAAAGCTTTGTACATAAACTTCAGTACGTCTATTTGCCTGAACGCCTTGTTGTTGACAGCAACATACACTTTTCCCTATGTACAAATAAGTTCTTCAGACAAACTTCCTGGCAGATTAAAAGTGTGTGCCGGGCCGAGACTCGAGCTCGAGACCTTTGCTCTTCGCGGGAAAATTCTCTACCATGTGAGCTACCCAAGCACGACCCACGACCCGTCCTCACAGCTCTCGTCTGCTAGCAAAGCCATGTCTCCTCATGTAAAATCAGCAACTGGGTCAAAATCAACTAGCCATTCTCTTAGCGACCACACCGACACCGGAACGGAAGATAACAGAGAGAAGGCCGAAATACCGAATTCAATCCTCCGAAGTTGGTTTACCACGGAAGATTGTAACACTGTCCCTCCTTTCAACCGTCGTGTGAACGTCAAAATGGCAGATACTGAGATAACCGATCGCGGAACTGAAAGGCAGCTACGATCGCTTAGTAGTGGAAGGGCTGCAGCACAACATGAGATACCTATAAGATTCTGCAAAGATTACGCGAAAGAACTTTCTCCCCTTCTAGCAGTAATTTATCGTAGATCTCTTGAGCAACGAAAGATACCTAACGACTGAAAAAAGCGCAGGTCCTTCCCATTTTTAAGAAAGGCCGTTAGACAGATCTACACAATTATAGGCCGATATCGTTGGCGTCAATCTGCTGTAGAATTACGGAACATGTTTTATGCTCAAGAATTATGACGTTCTTGGAAAACGAACAGCTCCTCTATAAAAATCGGCCGGCCGTAGTGGCCGAGCGGTTCTAGGCGCTACAGTCTGGAACCGCGCGACCGCTACGGTCGCAGGTTCGAATCCTGCCTCGGGTATGGATGTGTGTGACGTCCTTAGGTTAGTTAGGTTTAAGTAGTTCTAAGTTCTAGGGGACTGATGACCTCAGATGTTAAGTCCCATAATGCTCAGAACCATTTGAACCATTTTTTTGTAAAAATCAACATGGATACCGCAAGCAGAGATCCTGCGAAACTCAGGTCTCTCTGTTCCTCCATGAGATCCACAGCGCAGTGGACCGAGCGAGGTGGCGCAGTGGTCAGACACTGGACTCGCATTCGGGAGGACGACGGTTCAATCCCGCGTCCGGCCATCCTGATTTAGGTTTTCCGTGATTTCCCTAAATCGCTCCAGGCAAATGCCGGGATGGTTCCTTTCAAAGGGCACGGCCGACTTCCTTCCCCGTCCTTCCCTAATCCGATGAGACCGATGACCTCGCTGTCTGGTCTCCTTCCCCAAACAACCAACCAACCAACAGCGCAGTGGACAACGGCACTCAGGTTGATGCCGTGTTCCTTGATTTCAGTGAGGCTTTTGACACAGTCCCGCCTTGCCGTTTAGTGAAAAAAAATACAAGCTTACGGAGTATCGGAGCAGACCTGCTATTGGATTCAAAACTTTCTTGCAGATAGAAATAAACACGTCGTTCTTAACTGAACTAAATCGACGGATGTAAAGGTAATATCTGGTGTAGCACAGGGAAGTGTGATAGGACCGTTGCTGTTCACAAGATATATAAACGATTTAGTAGAAAGCGTCGGATGCTCTTTAAATCTATTCGCAGATGATGCAGTTGTTTATATCAAAGTAGCAACTCCAGTAGATAGTAAGAATTTGCAGAACGACCTGCAGAGAATTGATGAATGTTGCAGACTCTGGAAGTTGACCCTGAACGTAAATAAATGTAAGATATTGCGCATACATAGGAAAAGAAATCCTCTACTGTACAGCTACACTATTGATGACAAACAGCTGGAGACAGCGTCTGCCGTAAAATATCTAGGCATAACTATCCAAAGCGACCTTAAGTGGAATGACCATAATAAACAGATTGTGGGAAAAGCAGACACCAGACTCAGATTCATCGGAAGAATCTTAAGGAAATGTAACTCTCCCGCGAAAGAAGTGGCTCATAAGGCTCTTGTTCGCCCGATTCTTGAGTATCGTTCATCTATCTGGGATCCCTATCAGGTAGGACTGATAGAGAAAAGCCAACGAAGAGCGTCGCGTTTCGTCAAGGGATCGTTTAACTGGCGAGAGAGCGTTACGGAGATGCTAAACAAACTCCACTGGCGACGTTACAAGAGAGACGTTGTGCATCACGGATAGATTTACTATTGAAATTTCGGGACAGCACTTTCCAGCAGGAGTCAAACAACATATTATTTCCCCCACCCCCACATACATCTCGCGTATTGACCACGCGGAGAAAATTCGAGAAATTAGAGCCAATACAGAGGCTTACCGACAATCATTCTTCCCACGCACTATTCGCGAGTGGAACAGGGTTGGAGGGATCAGACAGTGGTATCGAAAGTACCCTCCGACACACACCATTAGGTGGCTTGCAGAGTATTATGTAGATTTAGAGCATCTGAGAAGTTTGGAAGGTAGGAGACGAAGTACTATTGGAAGAAAGCTGTGAGCAGGGGTCGCGAGTCGTGCATGGGTAGCTCAGACGGACGCCGGCACGTTAGCTCAGCGAGCTCGGTCAGAGGGTTAGCTGCCCTCTGTAAGAAAAAAAAACTGAGTAAACCGATCAACGAAGAACCTCACCGGGTGTCATCGGACGTCCGCCATGAACAAATTCAACGAACAACGTAGAATAAAAAATGAGATTTAAAAAAAAAGAAAAAAAAAAGACGGTAGAGCACTTGCCTCAAAAGGCAAAGGGCACGAGTTCGAGTCTCGGTCTGGCACACAGGTTTAATCTGCCAATAAGTTTCATTACTGATCCATTTTTTAAACTGTTCATCATTCATGCCTTCATGATATATCCAGTTTCTTTATTTTTTTATTTCAAAATCTAATGTGCATCCTCCAAAAGATCATTGTTACTATCTATACGTGTAACAACTAATCTTCAACCTATTCTCGGTGGATATTTTATACCCCGTGTCAAACTGGAAATACGCCTGACCAAAGTAAAACAATTTGCATTTCTCGCGTCTAATGTCTTGAATTTGACTAATTTTACATCTCCACGAAGAAATATCATCACTAACTGTTTTCTCGCTATTTCGTTTCATAGTTTCGTATGAAAATCAATCTCTCTTATTAATTTGTAGAAACTATAGCTGCCCGCATCTCGTGGTCGTGCGGTAGCGTTCTCGCTTCCCACGCCCCGGTTCCCGGGTTAGATTCCCGGCGGGGTCAGGGATTTTCTCTGCCTCGTGATGGCTGGGTGTTGTGTGATGTCCTTAGGTTAGTTAGGTTTAAGTAGTTCTAAGTTCTAGGGGACTGATGACCATAGATGTTAAGTCCCATAGTGCTCAGAGCCATTTGAACCATTTTGAAACTATAGCTTTTAAAAGTAAGCAAGTCGTTATTGTCATTTACCACTTGTAGCTTCACTTCTCAATTAAAAAAACAAAAGAACAAAAAATGCGGCATCTTCAACGTCACAACACTTTTCACAAAATCGCCACATTTTCTTAACACACGCGGATGTCGTCTTCTGTTATCTTCTGTTACTGCCAGGAATGGACAGTTAAAACGTCCCCTTAGAAAAATTAATGAATGACTGTGCTGATAAACCTCTCACATTATTTGATTTTCAAACAGCTGAGCAGAACTGAACGTACTCAGACATTTCGCTCTTTACCTATTCTGATCAACACTAAACTGACACACAATATTTTTAGCGCAATGCAATCTGACTTCCAAAAATCCCTACAAAAGAATGGCCCTGACTAACAATGACCTATGCCATTCATGAATCACTTACCTCACAAAAATCTTCGTTACTCAAACTACTGCAATACAGCGTGCGCCAATACCGCCAGCTGAATAAAAGATTCTAACTACTGAAGGCACTAACTACTGATGGGCATAGTTAGCAAATGAAAGATTTTGATAGAGAACAAACAATGTATTTACCTTAATAGTGTTCAAAAGTCATAATATATATATCATTTCATGGAAATGGAAATGAGCGTTTGGCGTCATTGGCCGGGAGGCCCCTCGCGGGGCAGGTCCGGCCGCCATATCGCAGGTCTTATTACAGTCGGCGCCACATTGGGCGACCTGCACGCCGGATGGGGATGAAATGATGATGAACACAACACAACACCCAGTCCCTGAGCGGAGAAAATCTCCGACCCAGCCGGGAATCGAACCCGGGCCCAGAGGACGGCAATCCGTCACGCTGACCACTCAGCTACTGGGGCGGACATATCATTTCATGACATCCAGTCTTACAAATCTACTGTCTCTGATGTACACACGTCCAGTTTATCCGCTCTCAAAACTCCACCATCCATCTCCGCACATCGACCACTGCTGGCGGCTCTCCTCCAACTGCGCAACGCTATGCGCTGTTAACAGCCAACTGCCCAACACTACAGTAGCGACTATTCCAACAATTCCACCCAGCCACAGACTGCACACAGCACAGTCAGTGATTTTCATACAGAGCGCTACATGGCGTTACCAATATAAAAACCTAAACAGCCTACTTACTTACACAACTGCACAACACTTTTCACAAAATCGGCACATTTTCTTAACACACGCGGATGTCGTCCTCTGTTACTGCCAGGAATGGACGGTTTACACTAGTTCCGTTTTTCTTTTCGCGCATGTAGCATACTCGACACAGAACCTTCGATGAACTCAAAAGTTATTTCTGTAACATGTGTTTTGATAGCAACTGATTCTTTTTAAAAAGAATTAGAAATAATTTTGCGGTTTTTTCATGGTTCACTACAGAACATAACTTCCTACATTTCACAGTGTGTGCCAACTAGAAGATAGTAGGTTCACGACGAATAGAATATAGAAACCAAATGATTGGTGAGATCTGAAATAATCCTTGTGTGGGTTAAAAGTTTACCATAGTGATTACCAAAAACGCTAAACACTTTTAATTCTTTAACGTACTTCACTGTATCCTTCACTCGAGAGTAACAACCAGCTTTCTATAGCCTAGCTCCATTATAAGAACGTGTGTATGGGTGCTGTAGTATCGGAGCAGACCTGCTATTGGATTCAAAACTTTCTTGCAGATAGAAATAAACACGTCGTTCTTAACTGATTACAATCATTGAGAGTACTTTTGTTTACACGGTTATTGAACTTACGGTGAACAAAGTATAAGCTTCCAGAATGAGATTTTCACTCTGCAGCGGAGTGTGCGCTGATATGAAACTTCCTGGCAGATTAAAACTGTGTGCCCGACCGAGACTCGAACTCGGGACCTTTGCCTTTCGCGGGCAAGTGCTCTACCAACTGAGCTACCGAAGCAAGACTCACGCCCGGTACTCACAGCTTTACTTCTGCCAGTACCTCGTCTCCTACATTCCAAACTTTACAGAAGCTCTCCTGCGAACCTTGCAGAACTAGCACTCCTGAAAGAAAGGATATTGCGGAGACATGGCTTAGCCACAGCCTGGGGGATGTTTCCAGAATGAGATTTTCACTCTGTAGCGGAGTGTGTGCGCTGATATGAAACTTCCTGGCAGATTAAAACTGTGTGCCCGACCGAGACTCGAACTCGGGACTTTTGCCTTACGCGGGCAAGTGCTCTACCCGCACTTGCCCGCGTAAGGCAAAGGTCCCGAGTTCGAGTCTCGGTCGGGCACACAGTTTTAATCTGCCAGGAAGTTTCAAAGTATAAGCTTCAGCATTTCTCCTCTTGTTTTTAAAATTTTTTTTAATTTATAAAGTTTCTCAGATGAAGGGCGGAACACGTATCCGCAGACAACTGCCTGTATCAGGGGGAGTAGAAACAGAACCAGCACGTAGTTGATATACGTCCGGGTGGCCACATAGGAGACCAGCTTTGCCTCCTTTTATGAGGACTGCGGAACCTGCTCAGTAGCGCACGTTCTGTCGTATAGACAATAAAAGTGAATCACTGACCAGACAACGCAGGAGTGCCCGTCCTCTGCATTTCGGTTTATGTCTCAGGATCTAATGGGAGCCTTAATTTTAATTTTGTGTGTTCTGGACAGTTTATTACGCTTTTGATTGCACTAATGAACCGTAAACTTCTCCCCGCAAACTATGGCATTGCAGCAGTTATAAATGTCCTCACTTCTCTGAATTGAGACAGCACTTGACTTTTTCCTAACTTCCAGTAAGTGCAGCTGACCGTTAAACACCGGTAGCTGTTTTCGAATGTAAAAGTAACATGCCCATTCCTTTACGAAGTACAAACACACTGTGCGATGATCTCCATATAGAGCCGAATTCCAGACACAAGCTGGATGCATTGTTGACTAGAGATTCTAATGTGTGTCTACAGTGAACTCAGTTCGTTCCTCTGCTCGCAGTGTCTGTCGAAACCAGTTTCGTAGTACTTTTGCTGCAACTGTTAAGTATAATTTGTACTTTTTGAATGAATCTGAATATTTCGAATAGTTCTCATTTATGGCTCTCGTTAAACGTTTAGTCCTACATGTTCTACGTTGTTGTAAATATTTCATATTTATACCAACACAGTAATAATATAAATGTTTACATAGTGTATCACCTACAACCCCTCTAGGTGTTAATAAACCAAAATAGCTCCCAAATTAGCTCCCATGCCCTCGAAATATAAATTCAGAAAATGTCCCAAACCCCTCCACAAGTAGTAATTTACGAAATAGAAATAAGAGACAAATAGAGAAAAATCTATAGTAGAAAAATAATAGAAAAAGAAAAGAATTTTAATCATAAGTTTTGGAAGCATGGGGGGGGGGGGGGGGGGACGATAGAAATGGTTAAATTATTAGTTATTCTTATATATGAGAAAATCAATATTATAGGTACAGAACGTAGGTCTTGAACACCAAAGATAGCGGTTACTAAAGTATAAATAGACATACAATGCAATTATGATACTCCAGTCTCTATCCTGTAGTCTGTTCGAAGTCAATTAGGACGTACAGCTTTAGGAAGCAACAATAGGAGCTTTATTAAACCAAGGTGCAAGAATAAATGGCGACGAGATTGTTTTTTGGGAAGCATTAATTTCAGATCAGAATTAGAACTTTTGTCATATTAGAGGAACGGGGAGGTGATCAATAATCTCTCTGACTTTAACGTTACATCGTGTGAAGATTTAAATATTTTACGGAGTTAACGATTTTTGGGCGGATTCGGACTTTGTATTGTGATAGTGGAAAAGATTTACTTCACGCGACTAGTAATCATAGTTCGTGACAGTTTATGGATATTAAACGGGAACAATTTTTTTTATCGAAAGTGACAGAACATTGTTTAGTATCTCTGATATTGACGGGATTCCAGATTAGATGCTTATTCAAGGAACCCCTTTGAATGCGATCGTGTGAATGAACTGATTTACTAATAATTATTGTTAAATGAAATAACGTCTTAATTTGAAACTGACTATTCGTCTTGAACTTTACTTCGATTTAGGTTCATAAATAATTAGGTTACTTGATTTTCACCAAGAATAAACTGCAGACTAGTAACTGAAACAAGTGAACGAGAATCTATTGAAAACACTAGTATTAATTTACTTACGGTTTTTTTCCTTCAGAACTGGGAAGACAATACGTGTAGTGACTCACTGGGGTTAATTTAAGAACTAGTCGGGATAAAACAAAACCCCTCAATACCAGTCAATGTATAGACAAATTAACATTCCTACTTTCATGCAAGATACGGAAGTCGGGATAGAAAAAAGGGTCGCTAGAATAGGCTAAAGTAACACCAAGCACTTGCACAAGTCTACGGACACAACAATTTTGTTATTAATAATGGGAACTCTTTATCTCTTCCTCGACGGTAACGCATTAGTATTTATTATACGAATATTTGTTACATCATTAGTGTTTCAGAACAATTTAGTAATTGTAATACCCGTCTGAGTTCGTTACCCGAAGTCCTGAAGTAACTCACTCAGTTACTACAGACATAACACACATTTTCTGAAAACCTGCATAACGTTTGTTGGTCTTATCATCCCATTCCTTCCTAGAGGTGAGGTCAGTATTAGGTCTTCGTTAGTGGAGCTATCTGAAAGTCTGACAGAACGGAATTCTGACGTTTTTCAGTCTCATCGACACATTGTCAGCCCTGGAGTGAAATATCCGGTATTCCAGAAAATGGTAGTACCGCCGTTTCTCGGGAAAACGTCATGCATGCACATATGCTCTGTTTTCTACAGTTTTCTCGCTCTGCTGTTTGAAATGGTTTGGAGGACGGTGCAGATTATAATAAAATGAGAAGTTTTTTCTTGTTGCGCTTTATTGTTAATTTCCGTTTATCACTAATGTTAACAAAAGCCACTGCCAATTTCAATGTATTTTGCTGCTCGTGTAGACAGATATTGTGTTAATAATCGCAGCTGACGCTTACAATATTCTGTAATACCTAAAATGAGGAAAAGAGCAATTTATGTTGCTTTTACCTTAGTCCACAAACACTGGACTTTTAATCGATCTTTTCGACGTTAATGAAGTGGAGAAAGTTCGGGCAGACTTGATAGCTATGCAAAACACCAACGTTCATACCGGGTTTCATTAACGTATTTAGCAGTAACCGCTTGGAGTACCACTTAAAAAGTAGCACTTAACGAGTAGATATTAGCCCTCTTGCCACAGGAATAATCTTCGAGTACTCCGGTAACACATTCTATGGTAACTCCAGATAACGGACTCCGATAATCAGGCTGTTTGCGATAACTGGACCAGTGAGTCGGTAATCACTGGAACAGCATCACACATTGAGAAACGACGCTGAAAATTACTCTCCTCAACAGCATTATAATTTTCACCCATTCATGGAAGAATTGATTTCGTACAACGACAACGGCGTTCCACGAGTAAACAGTATTTATGAAATCAGTTTGTGATCGTCCATTCACGTTTATTGCCATACAGTATTTTTTGTCGAATTTCTACACTCTACGGCGGTGTTAGAGATAGATCTCTTGTTTTAATTTTCACGAGTACAGAAGTGTTAGGCCTGGTGAGCGTGCTGGCTGTACTGCGCTTCCCGAATGACCTATCCAGAGATATTCAAATGTCCTGCTAAGAAGATCCGTAATGAGCTGTGCAGAATGAGCGGGACATCAATCATGTAGATACCACAGGGATTGCCGTATGTATTGTCGGATGACGTACAGTAACTGCGAGGCACATCCGTTAAGAACTGCAGAAACTTGTCGATATTTTAGAGTGCCATCAACAATACAGGGACTGATGATGTGATTTTCGGAAAACCCGCACCACTTGTTGACCCAAAAAGCGCGTGTTTATACACTTTCCTCAGAAAGTGTGGATTTTCAACTGCCAAGCTATGCGTACCCCGGAGATTGATTTGGCCTTGGCTCATCCATAAAACACCGCATCACTTTTTTATTTTTCGTAGATCCCATTCGGAACACTATAACTGATTATTAAAGTCACCTCCATGAGTGAGTTACCTCCCCAGACAGCCGCACCTCGTCTTGTGTGGGGGGATTAACAACAGCGGTCGGTGTGCCGGTCAGCCTGGATGTGGTTTCTAGGCGGTTTTCCTCAACGCACTGGGTGAATACAAGAGTGATACTCAAGTCAAGCCTCAGTTACAGAATTTGCAAACATTTAGAAAACTTTCACTCACTTTCACATGAATAACACTACACCCAGCCAAGTGGGGTACACCTACGTATTCCGTCCTGGTGGGTAACGGGATGAGAACAAGAAGAGGATCCGTCCACCCCTTAAATTAACCATGCCAGATCCATAAATAACCATATCGACATGTGCCGATGGAGGAAAAAGGCGCAAGAAAATGATGATGATGATTGTCGTGAATCTGTTGATGGAGTAAAGTGTGGAAATTATGAAATACGTTGGAACGCAAGAATCGCAGAACACTCCTTTGCCTGGTACCACTGGCACACCCAAGCTGCGCCGGCCGAGGTGGCCGAGCGGTTCTAGGCGCTACAGTCTGGAACCGCGCGACCGCCACGGTCGTAGGTTCGAATCCTGCCTCGCGCATGGAGGATGTCTGTGATGTCCTTAGGTTAGTTAGGTTTAAGTACTAAGTTCTAGGGTACTGATGACCTCAGAAGTTAAGTCCCATAGTGTTCAGAGCCATTTGAACCATTTTGAACACCCAAGGTGCCTCACAATGACGTATGGACCCTGTGTTACCGCTCCTAAAATGTTATTTGTATTTCTCTCATGAGCTGCTGCTCTCTAACCTTGATGTATTGTATATTTCACACTTCCAAATGATTTTATTTTGTTTACTGATTGTGCGGGATTGGCAAGATCGTGATATGTTTCAGTTTAAAGTTGTGCAGCTCCTCAAACAGTTCAGCGACAACCACTATAAACGAAAATCATATCCGCTGTACCGCTTGTCGTATACAGGGTGAACTAGAACTGTACCGACAAAATTTCTAAGGTTGCTCTGGAGATTTTCTGACTATTTTCGTATCAGAGACGCGTGGTCTAAATGGCTCGTTACAGGGTAATAAAGCAACTACGATTTATGTGAAATCTTATGGGACTTAACTGCTAAGGTCATCAGTCTCTAAGCTTACACACTACTTAGCCTAAATTATCCTAAGGACAAACACACACACACCCATGCCCGAGGGAGGACTCGAACCTCCGCCGGGACCAGCCGCACAGTCCATGACTGCAGCGCCTCAGACCGACGATTTATTCAGTTTCTTACCCAGTTACCTTCATTTATGAGAAAACACCTGCACGTAGCCTTGGGAGAACTAACAGTGACAGAACTCTTCCATCTAGTGCATAAGATCTCGGAGAGATGCTAAACAGCTTACCCTCAGACTTCAAGAAGAATGAAATAATTCCAGTTCCAAACGAAACAGGTGCTGACAGGTGTCTATATTACCGAACTATCAGTTTAATAAATCATAGTTACAAAATACTAACAGGAATTCTGTACAGAAGAACGGAAAAATTGAAAGAAACCGATCATTTTGGATTCCGCAGAAGTGTTGGAACACACAAAGCAATACTGACCCAAATACTTCTCTTAGAAGATAGGTTAAAAAAGACAAATATGTTTATAGGATTTGTACACTTAGAGAAACCTTTTGAGTACGTTGACTGTAATATCCTGTTTGAAATTCTGAAGATAGCAGGGGTAGAATACAGGGAGCGAAAATCCGTTTACAACTTGTACAGAAACCAGATGGAAGTTATATGAGTCGAGGGCATTAAAGGGAAGCAGTGACTGAGAAGGGAGTGAGACAGGGTTATGGCCTATCTCCGATGTTATTCAATCTGTACATTGAGGAAGGAGTAAGAGAAATCAATGAAAAATTTGGGGTAGGAATTAAAGTTCAGGGAGAAGAAATAAAAACTCAGCGGTTTCCCAACGCCACCCTCGTTCTGTCAGAGATAAAGGACTTGGAAGAGTGGTTGAACGGCATGGGTAATGTCTTGAAAGGAGGTTATAAGATGAAAATCAACAAAAACAAAACTAGGATAACGGAATGTAGTTTATTTGCGTCAGGTGATGCTGAGGGAATTAGATTAGGAAACGACACACTTAAAGTAGCAGTTGAATTTTGCTACTGGGGCTGCAGAATAAGTGATGATGACCGAAGTAGAGAGTGTGTCAAATGTAGACTGGCTATGGCAAGGAAGGCGTTTCTACACCGAATGTAAAGAGAAGAGACTGTAAGATTTTCAGATGTGGTGCTACAGAAGAATGGTGAAGATTAGATGGGTAGATCACGCAGCTAGCGAGGAGGTACTGAATAGAACGGGGAAGGCAAGAAATTTTTGGCGCAACTTAACTAAAAGAAGAGATCGGATGATAGGACAAATTCTGAGACATCAAGGGATCACCAATTTACAATTGGAGGGAGGTCGTAGACGGAGAGCAAGAGAAGAATATAGTTAACAGATTCAGAAGGATGAAGATTGCAATTACAAAGCAATGGTCCACCGGGTCCCTCATACCAAAATACTCAGAGAATATCCCTGAACAACTGCGGAAAATTTGTCGGTTGAGTTTCAGTTCATCCTGTGTATTGCAAAAGTCTAAATACCTTCACGAGTGATTTGTCTGATCGTTACAATATCATAGTACCAACTAACGGTCTTCGTACGCAGATCAACGCACCGACCATGCTGGAGATTCGTGTTGGCTAACATTTGGTGATGTGGGCAGACTTCTGCACGCCCTCTGCTGTAGTGACGGGGCGACAGTAGATTGACGCTCTATTATCTTTTTATTATCTAATCAAGTTTCACATATTTAAGTTTCAGAGGAGGTCACGCTCAGATTAGGAAAGGACTGGGGAGGGAATCGACCGAGTCCTTTTAAAGCAACCATCCTTGCTTTTGCTTTAAGCGATTCAGGGAAATCATGGAGCACCTAAATCTGGATGGCCGTAGGGATATTCCTCCCGAATGCGAGTCCAGTGTGCTAATCACTGCGCTAGATCGGTCGGTTTCGGAACTCGATCTACTTGGTCGTTTAGGACACATCTGGGGCGGCGTGTCTTAGCTGCTTTAGTCTGTGGCGTCACGGTACACAAAGAAATTGCGCTCACGTTTCTATCTCAGGCATAGCAGAATGGTAAGACCTATAGCTTCATCACTCTATGAAAGCGGTGTGCGCACTTTCGCGCGTTTTCTTTTCAGAAGAGTCCACACTTTAAGCTTTTAACGTATTTCCATATTCACCTAAAACAGCGTATGTGGTATACCACACAAGAAGTGTTGATGCATGGTCTTCTACATCTACATACATACTCCGCTAGCCACCAAGCGATGTGTGGTGGAGGACACAATTCGGCCAAAGTGATATTCCACTCCCCCCCTCTCTCTGTTCCACTCGCGGATCACACGAGGGAAAAACGACTGTCTGAACACGTCAGTACGAGCTCTTATTCCCCTTATCTCTGAATGGTGATCATTGCCCGATTTTAAAAGTTGGTGGTAATAATATACGCTCTACATCCTCGCCGAAGATCAGATTTCGGAATTTACTGAGCAACCACTCCCGTTTAGCGCGTGTTCTATCTGAAAGTGTATCCCACTTCAAACTTTCTAGGAGATTTGTAACGCTCTCGAGATGACTAAATTTACCAGTCACGAATCTTGCTGCTCTTCTTTGGACCTTCTCGATCTCTTGAATGAGACCCAACTGGTGAGGGTCCGATACAGACGAACAATACTCTAAACTGGATGAACTATCTTATTGTAAGCAATTTCCTTTGTTAAAGGACTGCATCGCTTCAGGATTCTACCAATAAACTCCAATTTAGTGTTCACCTTGCCCGTTACTTGTGTAATCTGATCATTACATTTGAGATCATTTCGAATAGTCACACGCAGATACTTGACGGAAGTTACCTCTTCTAAAGACTGGGCATTTATTTTGTCCTCGTACATTAATGGCGATTTTCACCTTGTTATACGCAGTAGGTTACACTTACTAATAATGACAGATAACTGCCAGTCAATACACCACGCATTTATTTTCTGCAAATCCTCATTGATTTGTTCACAGCTTTCGTATGGACTACAGCATCATCGGCAAACAGTCTAATGCCGCTGTCAATACCATCAACCAGATTGTTTATGTAAATCGTAAAAAGCAGCGGACCTATTACGCTACCCTGGGGCACTCCTGAAGTTACGCTTGTTTCTGTTGAAGTCACCCCATACTGCTCTCTGTCTGTTAGAAAACTTTCTAGCCAACTGCATATGTCATCGGATAGACCGTAAGCGCGCAGTTTTTGGCGCAAGCGGCAGTGCGGAACTGTGTCTAACGCCTTTCGAAAGTCGAGAAATATGGCATCACCCTGGGAGCCGGTATCTAGAGCCTGTTGTATATCATGCACACAGAGGGCCAGCTGTCTTGCGTGACCGCTGTTTCCTAAAACCGTGCTGATTTCTGCATGTGAGCTTCTCAGAGTCTAGAAAGGTCATTATGTCTGAACACAAAATATATTCCATGATTCTACAACAAATCGATGTCAGTGAAAGTAGCCGGTAATTTTGTGCATCCGATTTTCTACCCTTTTTATAGATTGCTACGACCTGGGTCTTCTTCCAGTCCCCTGGAACCTTCCGCTGTCCCGATGATCTCTGATAGATGATGGATAAGAATGGTGCTATATTTGTAACATAGACAACATATAAACCTACGGGGATACCGTCTGGGCCAGATGCCTTCCTGGCGTCTATAGATCTTAACTGTTTTACAATTCCTGATACACTAAACACTATGTCAGCCATCCTTGCGTTTGTTCGATAATTTAAAGGGTAAATGGTGCTGCAGTCCTCTACCGTAAACGAATTTTTGAAAGCTAGGTTTAGAACTTCGGCCTTCTGTTTATCACCATCCGTTACATTACACGTACTGTCAGCAAGAGAAGGTATTGAATTATTTGTAGCGTTCATAGATTTTACGTACGACCAAAATTTTTGAGGTTATTTTTAGAATCTGCACATAAAATATTTTTTTTCAAATTCGTTAAAAGACTCTCTCATTGACCTTTTGACAGCTGCTTTTATTTCGCTTAATTTCTGTTTGTCAGCGGGGCAGTTACTTAGCTTAAAACGACTGTGAAAATTCTCTGGTTTCTCAGCAACTTCCTAATTTGTTTGTTGTACCAAGGTGGATCCTTTCTCTCCCCTACGTTTTTGTTAGGCACATACTTCACGTGGTGGGCAATAACTTTAAATTCCAACCAAAGATGCTCAATATCTTTGTCTCCCATGGTGAATCCTTGGAGCTGACTACGAAGACATTCATTAATGACACTTTTATTTGCTTTTCCAAACAAAAAACTCTGTGTTTATTTATTTATTTATTTTTTATTTTTGCAGCTGCCGCTGACATAGAAGCCGCACACAATGGCATTATGGCCGCTAATTCTTTCTCAAAAACACCAGGCCTGTATGTCGCCAAGATATCTAATATGTTCCCATCTCGAGTTGGTTTTCTAACCAATTGTTCAAGGTTGTATGTTGAGAGCGCTCCTAGAATAGCTTCACATGAGTCTTTGCTTTTGCCCCCTGTGATAAACGTGTAATTATCCCAGTCAATGGATGCCAGATTAAAGTTTCCGCCCATAACTAACGGATAATTTGAATATTATTTCCTAAGTACTCAAGACTTTCCCTGAAACGTTCTGCGACGTTTGTTGCGGATGCTGGTAATCTATAAAAACATCCTAATACAATGATCAATCCTTGTCTGATTGACAGCTTTATCCAGAGTGTTTCACAGTCCGACCCATTATCGATCTCAGCTGCGTTTAAACAGCTTTTAACTGCAATGAACACACCACCTCCCATAGCATCAGTTCTATCCTTCCTAAACATTGTCCAATTCGAGTTGAAAATTTCACTGCTGTTTATGTCTGGTTTCAACCAGCTTTCGGTATCTAATACAATTTTGGCACTGCTACTGTTTATTTCGGAGAGTAACTCGGGGATCTTGCTACAGACATTTCGGCAATTTTCTAACATGAGATTTAGCATATTTAAATCCTTCTAAGAAGATCACCGCCAGGGCGAGAATCAGTCATCGGGAAGTAACCATTCTCAAACTGAACTCAGTCCCATACTGTGACGGTGTGCGTTGGCAAAAATGCTGGAATCCAGTATTACTGTCCTGGGCAGTATTCTAACGAAGATGGTCTTCCTTTTCCTTTCTCCAATGTTGTATACAGAATGTTTCAGAATGACGTTTTGAAAATTTGGAGAGAGCTTCCTTACACCAAAACATGTCAAGTAAACATCGGCTCTAAAATCCATATCTTAAGTGATATGAACACTTCTTCATTCTCGATACTGTGAAACACATCTCCTCTATTGCAAACTCTTTGCTTTCCATACTTTTGGAGGAGGTAATATGGACGAAAACAAGAAAAAAGCCCAGTAAACATGGGTTCTAACGGGCATGCTTTAAGAGCTAGAAACAATTGTTCACCTTCACAACTATGAAACACGTGTCTTCTACTGAGCAAATGCTCATAGTTCTCAAGGCATGGATTTCAGAGCCACTGCTTACTCGACATTGTTTTCTTGTTTTTACGTAACCAATCTGTCCCCAAATCTCTAAAACATCATTTGAATCACCATGTAAGGTTTCACCTGCAAATTTATGTTTTGCAGAAGAGTGTGCTGTACCAGGGTTTGTGCCGTGTACTGCTGCGATGTTCTGATGTGGATGAGTATGGAATGAAACTGCTGACCCATACGGGATTTATCTTTTATAATGCTAATGTGACCTTCCTACAGATGCAAATAAAGTGTTTGGTTACACTACTGCAGTCACTGGAAGCGATCACATCCATTTAATAATTCGGAGTACGCGTCCGAGCTATTTAAAGTGGAACAGTTACATAACACTAATCGCATCAAAGGCAGGCGTCAGACTAAGGTTCATTTGAAGCATCACCAGAAAGAATAGTCTACCGACAAAAGAGGTAGCTTAAAAAACCTTCGTTCAACCAATACCTGAATAAAGTTACTCAGTACCAGGGATGATTTATGTCGGGAACAGAGAAGATCCAAAGAAGAGCAGCACATTTCGTGACATATCGTTAAGTGCTAAAGCGCCACGGAGATCACCATTCAACTCCAGCGGCAGACGCTGGAAGGGAGGCATAACGCATTACGATTTGGTTTGTTGTTAAAATTTCGAGTTCGTACGTCATAAGAGAACAAACCAATATATTGCTTTCTCCTGCGTATATCTCGCAAGATGACAGTGAAGGTAAAACTAGAGATTTTCGAGCCCCCATGGAGGGAGCAATCGCTCTTCCCGCCCACCATTCGCAGCTGGGACAGTGAAGTGAGGGTTTTGTAAGCTACACTATGTGATCAAAAGTATACGAACACCCTCAAAAACAGACGTTTTTCATATTAGATGCATTGTGCTGCCACCTAGTGCCAGTTAATCCATATCAGCGACCTCAGTAGTCGTTAGACATCGTGAGAGAGCAAATGGGGCGCTCCGCGGAACTCGGAATTCGAACTTGGTCAGGTGATTGGATGTCACTTGTGTCATACGTCTGTACGCGAGATTTTCACACTACTCTTCATCCCTTGGTCCACTATTTCCGATGTGATAGTGAATTGGAAACAAGAAGGGACTCGTAGAGCAGAAAAGTCTACAGTTCGACCTCGTCTGTTGACTGACAGAGACCGCCGACAGTTGAAGAGCGTCGTAACGTGTAATAGGCAGACATCTATCCAGACGATCACACAGGAACTCCAAACTGCATCAGAATCCGCTGCAAGTACTATGACAGTTGGGCGGTAGGCGAGAAAACTTGGATTTCGTGGTCGAGCGGCTTCTCATAAGCCACACATCATGGCGGTAAATACCAAACGACGCCTTGCTTGACGCAAGGTGCGTAAAGATTGAACGATTGAATAGTGGAGAAACGTTGTGTCGAGTGACGAATGACGGTACACAATGTGGCGATCCGATGGCAGGGTGTGGGGATGGCGAATGCCCGGTGAACATCATCTGCCAGCGTGTGAAGTGCCAACAGTA
Organism: Schistocerca serialis cubense; assembly: GCF_023864345.2. Taxonomy (NCBI): domain Eukaryota; kingdom Metazoa; phylum Arthropoda; class Insecta; order Orthoptera; family Acrididae; genus Schistocerca; species Schistocerca serialis. The sequence goes on from NC_064643.1 coordinate 746,131,209, forward strand.
AAATTCGGTGGCGGTGGTGTCATGGCGTGGTCGTTGTTTTTCATGGAGGAGGCTTGCACCCCTTGTTGTTTTGCGTGGCACTATCACAGCACTGGCCTACATTGATGTTTTAAGCATCTTCTAGCTTCCCACTGTTGAAGACCAATTCGGGGATGGCGATTGCATCTTTCAACATGATCCGGCACCTGTTCATAATGCACGGCCTGTGGCGGAGTGGTTACTCCACCATAACATCCCTGTAGTGGGCTGGCCTGCACAGAGTCCTGACCTGAATCCTACAGAACACCTTTGGGAAGTTCTAGAAAGCCGACCTCGTGCCAGGCCTCACGAACCGACATCGATTCCTCTCCTCAGTGCAGCACTCCGTGAAGAATGGGCTGCGATTCTCCAGTCAACCTTGCAGCACCTGATTGAATGTGTGCTTGCGAAAGTAGAAGCTGTCATCAAGGCTAAGTGTGGGGCAATACCATATTGAATTCCAGCATTACCGATGGAGAGTGCCACGAACTTGTAAGTCATTTTCAACCAGGTGTCCGGATACTTTTGATGCCATAGTGTACCTCCTTTCTGGGTTGACTACACTTCTTGACGATTCTTCGAATGATTCATAATCTAACACCTGTCTTTCCTGAGGTTAGTTTTATGCAGTCGTTCCACTTTGAATAGATCGAAAACGTACTCCCAGTTATTTAATGGATGTGACTGCATCCAGTGATACACAAAGTGCCCTCCGCCACATATCAGGCTATAGAGATAGCTGTAGAGTACACGCAGATAATTGTGTCCCATTGACAATGAAAATTGTCTACCGCGATTTCATGATTTGTGAGAGTTCCGATAGCCGGCCGCTGTGGTCGTTCGGTTCTAGGCGCATCAGTCTGGAACCGCGCGACTACTACGGTCGCAGGTTCTAAACCTGACTCGGACATGGATGTGTGTGTGATGTCCTTAGGTTAGATAAGTTTAAGTAGTTCTAAGGGACTGATGGCCTCAGATGTTAAGTCCTATAGTGCTGAGAGCCATTTGAACCATTTTTAGAGTTCCGATAACGCGCTTCTCTTCTGGCCCTTACTGGCTGCGGCCTTGCGTCTCTAATGCTGGAATTCGACAGCGATTTCTAAATTTCTTACGTGCAGCAAGTGAACGAAAGTCTGTAAGATGGTTGCTAACATACCTTACGATCGCCAACAGGTGTGTCCTGGTCTGTTGCGGGACGCACTGCTGCCGTCGTCCTTTTTCGGTATCGGTCTCACTTACACTGTTTTCCAATTAGAAAGCAGAGCCGCGACTCGGCGCAGAGTCGTACAGATGGTTGCCAAGCGGCGAGCCATTTCATCTGCATACTGCGCCGAGAGTCTGGTCCGCATTCCGCTCAGTCGGCCTGCCTTGCGCCATTTCAGGGAGGCAACGCGCGCCGGTCACACCAGACACATTTACATCGTGATCGCGTCCTTCCAGTTGCCCGCGCACAGGTATCAGGTGCAAACCAACTTCTGTAACACTTTTTTTTACCTGCACTGTTTTGGGTAGCCACTTTTCTGTTTAAAAAAATGTGTAGTCCTGCCCCCTCCCCCTAGTACCACTCTGAGGACTTCAGCGGCTCGCTGTGACAGGATCTTCGAAAAGCACTTTTACGATCTCGAATAATTCAAAGAGCGAACGCAGTGGCCCGGTGCGACGTTAACGATCATTCTTGGAACTTAAACTAATACCAACAGAACTATCCCCGCACTTCTGCGAAAGAGTATTGCAACAAAACCAAGTGTTTGAAACTTCGCTTGTCTCAGTCACACTTTTTATTGGATGAAAATCGCCTTATGCGTTTCGGTACTACATGATTTTCTAAAGCTACAGAGAGAGAGAGAGAGAGAGAGAGAGAGAGAGAGAGAGAGAGAGAGAGAATATTACTCCTTTATACATTATATGAAGGACTGTGGGATCTATTAATGAATAATATACAGTAATATTACTCTTTTCATCATTGCACTTTTGGTATTTGCAATCTGACCCATAATTTTAATGTGAAATGTATCATGAGCATGCTATTGATTATAGATGTCATGCTGTATTTTGTCACCATAGTCAACGCCATCTGTTGGTTGATGGTGTAGTTCTACTCAGTAATTTTCTTAATGACTAAAGCACTGTGTCTACTTGTGCTGTAACTCCACTTTATTCTTTTTATAATGCAACTACTTAGAAGTCTTATCGTTATTTCGTTAACTTCTTTCATATTTCATGGTTTTTTTTTTTAATTTCCTATCACAACTCTATAGGTAATTGACTGATATATAATGCTACACTAGCGCCCTCTTGTGGCTTACTTGAATTAACACAACGTAGCATTACGATCCGTCTGCACTTGGATATGGCAAACACCCTATGACGAGGCAGAGTATACCCACATGTCACGGTTGTGAACAGTATTTAAGCATGAAAATTATTTATATTTTGAAGATTTGGTAAGATTTCTCGAGAACTTTGGCAGTACCATCGTAACATTTATGTAGGCATTACATAATTATACAGGGTGAGCCACCTAACATTACCGCTGGATATATTTCGTAAACCACATCAAATACTGACGAATCGATTCCACAGACCGAACTTGAGGAGAGGGGCTAGTGTAATTGGTTAATGCAAATCATAAAAAAATGCACGCAAGTATGTTTTTTAACACAAATCTACGTTTTTTAAATGGAACCACGTTAGTTTTGTTAGCACATCTGAACATATAAACAAATACGTAATCAGTGCCGTTTGGTGCATTGTAAAATGTTAATTACATCCGGAGATATTGTAACCTAAAGTTGACGCTTGAGTACCATTCCTCCGCTGTTTCATCGTGTGTATCGGAGAGCACCGAATTACGTAGGGATCCAAAGGGAACGGTGATGGACCATAGGTACAGAAGAGACTGGAACAGCACATTACATCCACATGATAATTCCTTTTTATTGGTCTTTTTCACTGACGCACATGTACATTACCATGAGGGGTGAGGTACACGTACACACGTGGTTTCCGTTTTCAATTACGGAGTGGAATAGAGTGTGTCCCGACATGTCAGGCCAATAGATGTTCAATGTGGTGGCCATCATTTGCTGCACACAATTGCAATCTCTGGCGTAATGAATGTCGTACACGCCGCAGTACATCTGGTGTAATGTCGCCGCAGGCTGCCACAATACGTTGTTTCATATCCTCTGGGGTTGTAGGCACATAACGGTACACATTCTCCTTTAACGTGCCCCACAGAAAGAAGTCCAGAGGTGTAAGATCAGGAGAACGGGCTGGCCAATTTATGCGTCCTCCACGTCCAATGAAACGCCTGTGGCCCGTGTTTGCTACAACACGCAACTGAACGTCGGAGGTTTCAAGCGTCAACTTTAGGTTACAATATCTCCGGATGTAATTAACATTTTACAATGCACCAAACGGCACTGATTACGTATTTGTTTATATGTTCAGATGTGCTAACAAAACTAAAGGGGTTCCATTTAAAAAAAACGTGTGTTTGTGTTAAAAAACATACTTCCGTGCATTTTTGTATGGTTTGTATTAAACAATTACACTAGCCCCTCTCCTCACGTTCGGTCTGTGGAATCGGTTCGTCAGTATTTGGTGTGGTTTACGAAATACATCCAGCGGTAACGTTAGGTGACTCACCCTGTATACTTCATATACTATCTGGTAGCCTTCGAAAATGTAATATCGAAACACGTAAGGCAGATTTCATCCAATAAGAAGTGTGGCGGTGATAGTTCACCTGAGAGCCCGCGGCCCACCGAACGTTGGCTGGAGTGAGAAGCACGCTTCTGATATTTTGAGCTAAGTACAGCTATTGACATGGTACACACGTGCCGTTTATTTTACATTTCATGCGAGTCTTTTGCCCTTTTGGGCGTTCTGTATTAATGTTGGACCATTCCTCTTTAGACAGTTTGTAGCTTTAGTGTGTTCCGAAGAAGGCGTGATTACGCGCGCGGAAACCCAGTTCAACACCCGGTTTCTATTTGCAATCGAGGCGGATTCTTTGTTAACATTAAATTATTCACGATTGCTGACGTGCTGCTATGTTAAAAGTTCTCTACAAGTTGTTAGACGTCCGTGCGTCGTCACAGAACGTTGAGGTCGCAGGGTTGTCCTCTCCGTAAACCAGAATAGGAAGAAATCTATGAGAGATGTGACGATGGAGTGCTGGAGCGGCCACAGAGTTCCTCTTCACCAGACGACCAATACGTGCTCCCATGTTGACCAAACACATCGTCTCTTAGCCGTGGCGTATGTGCTCTTATGGAAGAGATACAGTTTCTTGGAACATGCCTTACGAGCTAAGGAATATGCTTTTTGGCTTCCTTTGGCTCTCCGTCCTCTCTTCTGTTGACTGTTTATTCCTTACTAGGCAGACAGTTTCGTCGATCTGACCCACTTGCGACATAATGGCTCCCTTTGTGCTGCCCCCTCTGTCTCTAACATGATTGGAATTTGCCTAAGGCAATGTGAGTGAGCTTTAATAAAAAAAAGTCTGATTTCTACCCCTTCCTATTCCGTGCCGTAACAGCTGTGGTCTACGTGAAAACTGTTGCAGACCAGCTGCATAATTTCACGCTTGATGTCTTTCACAGCAGCGATGGAATCTTCGAGCAGCATTTGCCCACGTGACAAGGCCAGAATCACGCTGCATTAGTTTGACGAGCATGATAATGGATGGAACACATCTCGTCTACGATGCCATCCGAAGCCAGCTCCTGCTAATAATTTGCGGGCATTACATGATCTGTGCGCAGCCGCATACTTCCAGATCTCTACTAACGTCTTGTCGAATCCACTGCTACGCAGAACTGTTGCTGCGTTGCGCTATTAAGTAGGTGATCTGACGTTTCGGTGAAGAGTGTAGGTAGAGTAAGTTCTTGTTGTTTTAAATTCTTAAAAATTTATATGATAATTTATTGTGTGACTACCGCTCTTTAATATTTTATTAATACTTCAGTCCACACTTCATTGTAGCGCTGCTTTGATAAAATTCTGAATAGTACTTGAGTCCGCTGTCCTAGAGCTTAGTTTGTCACTCACGGTTCTATGTCCACTATTGTATTTGACTAGATACGTTGTATCCACCAGGGTTTTTCAGATATGTGTCAGGAAATGCGAAATTTCCTGCTATCCTCCTTGCACATTATTCACACATCAAAAAACGTTTTGCATCACCTCGGTTCCGAGAGTTCCGGAACCTGTAGAGAAAAATGGAATAGAGATCAACATAAACATCATTTCCGTTCTTTTTATTGCTCATGTAAATCTCACATTGCATGTTGTACCACCATACAGCAAGACCTTCAGAGGTGGTGGTCCAGATTGCTGTGCACACTGGTACCTCTAATACCCAGTAGCACGTCCTCTTCCATTGATGCATGCCTGTATTCGTCGTGGCGTACTATCCACAAGTTCATCAGACACTTTTGGTCCATATTGTCCCACTCCTCAACGGCGATTCGGGTTAGATCCCTCAGAGTGGTTGGTGTGTCACGTCGTCCATGAACGACCCTTTTCAATCTATCACAAGCATGTTCGATAGGGTTCATGTCTGGAGAACGTGCTGGCCACTCTAGTCGAGCGATGTCGTTATCCTGAAGGAAGTCGTTCACAAGATGTGCTCGATGGGGCGCGAATTGTCGTCCATGAAAACGAATGCCTCGCCAATATGCCGCCGATATGGTTGCGCTATTTGTCGGAGAATGGCATTCACGTATCGTACAGTCGCCTTCCATGACCACCAGTGGCGTACGTCAGTCCCACATAATGCCACCACAAAACATCAGGGAACCTCCACCATGCTGCACTCGCTGGACAGTGTGTCTAAGGCGTTCAGCTTGACGGGGTTGCCTCCAAAAACGTCTCCGACGTTTGTCTGGTTGAAGGCGTATGCCACACTCATCGGTGAAGAGAACGTGATGCCAATCCTGAGCAGTCCACTCATCATGTTGTTGGGCCCATCTGTAGCGCGCTGCATAGTGTCGTGGTTGCAAAGATGGACCTCGCCATGGACGTCGGGAGTAAAGTTGCGCAACATGGAGCCTATTGCTCACAGTTTGAATCGTAACTCGACGTCCTGTGGCTGCAAGAAAAGCGTTATTCAACATGGTGGCATTGCTGTCAGGGTTCCTCCGAGTCATAATCCGTACGCAGCTGTCATCCAAGGCAGTAGTAGCCCCTGGGCGGCCTGAGCGGGGCATTCCATCGACGCTTCCTGTCTACGCGTATCTCCTCCATGTCTGAACAACATCGCTTTTGTTCACTCCGAAACGCCTGGACACTTCCCTTGTTGAGAGCCCTTCCTGGCACAAAGCAACAATGCGGACGCTATCGAACTGCGGTATTGGCCGTCTAGGCTTGGTTGAACTACAGACAACACGAGCCGTGTACCTCCTTCCTGGTGGAATGGCTGGTACTGATCGGTTGTCGGACACCCTCCGTCTAAAAGGCGCTGCTCATGCATGGCTGTTTACATCTTTGGGTGGGTTTAGTGACACCCTTGAACAGTCAAAGGGATACAATATCCATAGTCAACGTCTATATTCAGGAGTCCTGGGAACAGGGGTCATGCAAAACTTTTTTTGATGTGTGTATTATGTCAACTACTCCTTACGTACCCCTCCTTTTGTTATAAATGTGTTGACGGCTGATCCCGTAAAACGTTGACGGCTGATGCCGTAAAACACCGTAATAAGAACCAACAAAGGTACACGATCTATACTACTCTGTGTGTAAGAATCAATACTTGAAGTGCTCGCCTCATGTTCGCTAGGGGTGAGATAGATATTTGCGTTAGTTTTATTTCAGTGTATCAGTTCAAACAAGTGGCTGGATTACATCTTCTATAATTTCACGACTGACTCTTTTCTCCAACGTAACTCAAGCTCCTTCTGTTTCCACCTCGATCTCAAATTCTTCTCTTGACTATCTTCAGCAACAGGGTTGTCCAAGCAGTTTCGAGATTAGTCACGTTCCCTCCATAAATCGCCTTTTTTTGCCAATATCACTGAAATCAAACATCCTCAAGGATGTAGCAAGTACTGTCATATTATACACTACTGGCCATCAAAATTGCTACACCACGAAGATGACGTGCTACAGACGCGAAATTTAACCGACAGGAAGAAGATGCTGTGATATGCAAATGATTAGCTTTTCAGAGCATTCACACAAGGTTGGCGCCGGTGGCGACGCCTACAACGTGCTGACATGAGGAAAGTTTCCAACCGATTTCTCATACACAAACAGCAGTTGACCGGCGTTGCCTGGTGAAACGTTGTTGTGATCCCTCGTGTAAGGAGGAGAAATGCGTACCATCACGTTTGCGACTTTGATAAAGGTCGGATTGTAGCCTATCGCGATTGCGGTTTATCGTATCACGACATTGCTTCTCGCGTTGGTCGAGATCCAATGACTGTTAGCAGAATATGGAATCGGGGGGTTCAGGAGGGTAATACGGAACGCCGTGCTGGATTCCAACGGCCTCGTATCACTAGCAGTCTAGATGACAGGCATCTTATCCGCATGGCTGTAACCGATCGTGCAGCCACGTCTCAATCCCTCCGTCAGCAGATGGGGACGTTTGCACGAACAGTTCGACGACATTTGCAGCAGCACGGACTATCAGCTCGGAGACCATGGCTGCGGTTACCCTTGACGCTGCATCACAGACAGGAGCGCCTGCGGTGGTGTACTCAACGACGAACCTGGGTGCACGAATGGCAAAACGTCATTTTTTCTGATGGATCCAGGCTCTGTTTACAGCATCATGATGGTCACATCCGTGTTTGGCGACATCGCGGTGAACGCACATTGGAAGCGTGTATTCGTCATCGCCGTACTGCCGTATCACCCGGCGTGATGGTATGGGGTGCCATTGGTTACACGTCTCGGTCACCTCGTGTTCGCATTGATGGCACTTTGAACAGTGGACGTTACATTAGAGACGTGTTACGACCCGTGGCTCTACCCTTCATTCAATACCTGCGAAACCCTACATTTCAGCAGGATAATGCACAACCGCGTGTTGCAGGTCCTGTACTGGCCTTTCTGGACACAGAAAATGTTCGACTGCTGCCCTGGCCAGCACATTCTTCAGATCTCTCCACAATTGAAAACGTCTGCTCAATGGTGGCCGAGCAACTGGCTCGTCACAATACGCCAGTCACTACTCTTGATGAACTGTGGTATCGTGTCGAAGCTGCATGGGCAGCTGTACCTGTACACGCCATGCAAGCTCTGACAATGCCCAGGAGTATCAAGGCCGTTATTACGGTCAGAGGTGGTTGTTCTGGGTACTGATTTCTCAGGATCTATGCACCCAAATTGCGTGAAAATGTAATCACATGTCAGTTCTAGTATAATATATTTGTCCAATGAGTACCCGTTTATCATCTGCATTTATTCTTGGTGCAGCAATTTTAATGGCCAGTAGTGCATATTCAGTGGGAACAGATGTCTACTTAATCGCGTATTTCATATCGTCACTACTTCGGCCATCGTGCTATTCTGCTTCCCAAGCAGCAAACTCATCTACCACCTGTTGTGTCGTTTCTTAATCTAATTCCTTCTGCATATCTTGCTATAATTCGACTGCATTCCATTCGCTTTTTTTTCTTTTGTTCATATTTATCTTATAGCCTCTTAACTCACTTCGTTCAGATAGTCTGTAAAGTTTATGATACTGTGTACGACTAGAATGCGATTTATCTCGACCGCCATCCCGTTTATTACGTAAAGTCCGTTACCTGAGGTGTCGCCAGTTTGAAATCAGCTGCCCGTCTTCTCGAGTCGGAGCCGCTCTTGCCAAGGTCACGCACTGACCTTGGGGGCGGCAGGCTAACTGATCGTTCAAGCGCTGCACCTCGAAAGCGGACTGCTTAAGTTTGTCGGCGGGCGAGGTGCTCAGGCGGTGTCGGCAGCTGCGACAGTATATACAGCACATACCTACCTATCTCTGGCGACCGTTGCAGGATGCTCTATCGATTGTAGCAATCGGACGGCTCAGGCCGACGCGTCGGAGCGCGGAGCGGCGGCTGTGGAGGTGCGCGCGCCGGCCGCTGGCGGCGCCACCGTCGCGGCTGGACGGCGCCGCGTCCGTTGATGCGCGTCAGTCCAGCTGCGAGCGGCGCGCCGGAACAGCGCCTCCAGCTCCAGCCAGAGTTCCAGCGTCGGCCGCGTTCCAGGTCGGCGTCCGCCCCCGCACACCAGGTAACACGTGCTCGGCGTGCCGGCCCGTGGCGCGCTACCGCGCCTCGTCCCGTCTCTGACGTGTGAAGCTTGTGGTGTCGTCCGCGATACTCAGCACCGACAGAGCTACCAGTTCTTTTCTTTTGTCCATTATTAGCGAGTAACGGCGAATGATGATGTATCTAACTGCAGCGTGTTCAGGAGCAGCCACGGAAATTTCGACTGACTCGAATTCCGACTCATAAATCTTTCGATAGGAGACTTCATCATACTGGTTTTCTCCTGAGATTATCTTGCCCATAACTAAATGTGCATCTACTGCTAAAATTACGGAAAACATGAAAGCTTTTGTTCAGCCACTCATTGGGCTGAGAATTATATAACTCGTATCGGAGATTTTACTGTAGAACTATGTTGTAATAAGGTGTTCCGTGTGATCAGTAGGTTTATTGCAACAAGAAGATTCTTAAACTGTTTCGTGACCAACTTTGCGCTAATATAGTTTATCATTCTTTAATTAGTTCACTGCTTTGTAACTGGAATACGCATGCAATTTCATATGAACGAGTAGATGAAGTTTTGATGTAACCACGTCACTGTAAACATTATTTACAAGGTACTGATATTGTCGTAATTAAACGATTTTTCATTTACTGTTTTCTTCTTCAGTCCTCAGACCTGTTGACGCTGGTAGATTACGACAATTATTTATTGAATACTTATCACTATTGCTTAATGAATGATAATGTCCTAAACATGTATTTACACTGCGGTACAATATTTCTTGACAGAATCACAGACATTCTGTTATTGGGTTATGCGCATGAATTACTTGCTTCTAGTTACTCAAAACGTAGAGAAATTGAAGAAACATTTACCAGTGATGACTTATTTATGTGCCCCGGGGACTTCGTGTTTGTGTTGTCCTCATCATTTCATCATCATCATCATCATCAGTCATGGCAGTGGCAAAATTGGACTGTGTAAAAATTGGGACTTTCTACGGCGCGAAAGACAACGCATTTGAGCGCCCCACAAACCAAACATCATCATAATCATCATTTTCACGTTCAGTGAATATTTAAGCTACGGCACGTTCTAGATAGCTGCATACGGAGAATTTCGCTAATAAACGGTGTTAAATTGTTCATCTGCCTTTTTCTCCTTCGCTTTTTGTTTTCTCAGTTTTTTTCCTCATCGCTTCCATCAGTGGGAAGATTTCAGGAACACTTGCAAAATGCATACAGTTCGTAGCAGTGAAGCAAATAGCAAGTGGGACGGTTCCCGTTATCGCATATGCTGGTCCATTCAGAACTTTTTTCTGTGAAGTCACGTGCACACGAGGTCCGGCCGGCAGGAACAGTGAAGCTTCTCTGACTTCGCCGCAGTGAAACTCATTTCGTGTTTGTACGTTGCCAAAATTACAATTTGCTTTGTCGTTGTTCGGATATTGTCAATAGGAGGAGGAGGTCACCGTTGTATAAAACATGAGAAATTTTAGTAAGCTGATCTGATCTTATTTATTCCTGTGTGAAAAACTTTAGTAACGTGGTGTGATCCTGGGTTAAACTGTCAACTTTGTTTCTTACTGAACACCTTGAATTCACTATGCTTTTGATATTCTATTACGCAACAAATTTAAATCCACGAATTTCATGACTACCGTAAATTCCTTCCTTCAGCCGAAAAGATTCTTTTGTTCATAGCATATGTGAATTACTCACCGAAACCAGTTTTATGTTTCGGTATGAATATGTAACTAGTCATAGAAAAATTTTTGAGACATATACAGAGAATCAGAGAGCCACCCTCTTGTTGCTCAAAGAGCACTCACTAACGTGGCAGTATTGTCTGTAACATCATATTCAAGTCCCCGTCTGCTCCCGTAAAATACCACACACTCGACAGATATTCACTCGCCGTAATCCTTGTCTCTTTCGGATGCATCGACATGCAATAACCACAGAATTTATGCGTTTAATTGCGCCTCGGGGATCACATCCCCGTGCAGACATTCTGGTGCAGTTGTTACGTCTTTTTTGCCCAAATTATTGTGAGTGAGTGTGGGGATGGTTTTCCTGCAATGCCTCTAGTGATTCTTCCGCCCATCTACGACCAATCCGAACTTGTGCTTCCTCAGTAATGACATCAAACTACGCTAAATGACGACCTTGTATATTGTACATAATGTTTATACACAGACTTTGTGCTGGTAACAATGTAAAGACTGTGCAACCAATATTGAATTGTGCCTTGATGTACGTAGCTCCTTTCGTTACACACTTTTAAAGAAGCCTACAGTTCTGATAGTGGTATTGTCATATACGATTTGAATGCGAAAAATCATCAGTGTTTAGTAATATAGCAAATGTAATCATAATATGTACTAGGATGTTCGTGAACTTTAATTTTGTTCGACGCATTTGCACGCGTTTTTCTTTTCGTTTGTTTGTACTGAGTGACACGTAAATACAAAATCTTCCCCTGATAAACCTGAATAGTGTGAAAATGTGATCAGTAAAACCCAAGTTGCAAACGAAAATATATATTAATTTCTATTACTCAATGTATTATAAAACAGTAGAATGTCCGAAATTTTTTGGTTTACTTCTGTCATATTGCAGCTAAAAACTCTTGCTTATTCCTGTGTCTAACGGGAGACAATAAAATTCCTGGCTCGTTTCAAAGTCTGTTTACTTACTCCGCAAACTGTGTAACGAAGCTGTACTTTCTTCCCAGGATATCAGAAAATAAGCCGATGTAAATTAGCGTCGCAAAAGGTTCTTATCTTCGTACGTTCAAGTGACTAAACAAAGACTAGATCTCCTGTATTTGAACTTAAAGCTTTTTGAACTATGGTCGGGTTATTTACGGTTCTGGTCGAAGTGCAGCCAGTATAATTGAGTTTATTGCTGTGTTTTGGGCGCTTGTTGGTGCAGTCATTAGCTAACCACGACTGTGTGTACTCGCGGGACAGGAAGGCGACCCTTGTTTTCTATATATCTGTGTATTCATCTAGATATTAACACGTGCATGTGTACCGTTAATGTCAGTGGAACGATAACAATCATTAGTGTCCTCGTCAAAGGGTCAATGATGACTTTTGAAGGGTTGCTCTACTGCCAGTTTTGTGCAATATAGCCCCACAAGTGGGGACTTAACACTACTCTGCCGCGTGGGAGATGTAAGAGTGTAGTGTATGTGATGGAAGGAATTGCTTTAGCATGAAGATCCTCATCTGGTTTCCCTCAAGCTTCTTCACTCTGTCAGACATGGTAGAAATATTAAAGAATTACCGAAAAGAAGGGTGCACCATCTGATGATCAGTAACACAGTGCCATTGACTCTCCTCCTCCATTCGGACTATTCTCCGACTGAAATTATTTCCTTCATCGGACTTCGATCCGGATATCTCTGGACTGGCTGACCCTTCTTATAACGATTCACTCATTTCCGTAACAGAGTGCGTAATGATATCAATTCTTGAAACGAGTAATTCACGAGGAACCATTTGTAAACGTTGGTTGTTGTTGTGGTCTTCAGTCCTGAGACTGGTTTGATGCATCTCTCCATGCTAATCTATCCTGTGCAAGCTCCTTCATCTCCCAGTACCTACTGCAACCTACATCCTACTGAATCTGCTTAGTGTATTCATCTCTTGGTCTCTCTCTACGATTTTTACCCTCCACGCTGCCCTCCAATGCTAAATTTGTGATCCCTTGATGCCTCAGGACATGTCCTACCAGCCGATCCTTTCTTCTAGTGAAGTTGTGCCACAAACTTCTCTTCTCCCCAATCCTATTCAATACCTCCTCATTAGTTACGTGATCTACCCACCTAATCTTCAGCATTCTTCTGTAGCACCACATTTCGAAAGCTTCTATTCTCTTCTTGTCCAAACTATTTATTGTCCATGTTTCACTTCCATACATGGCTACACTCCATACAAATACTTTCAGAAACGTCTTCCTGACACTTAAATCTATACTCGATGTTAACAAATTTCTCTTCTTCAGAAACGCTTTCCTTGCCATTGCCAGTCTTCATTTTATATCCTCTCTACTTCGACCATCATCAGTTATTTTGCTCCCCAAATAGCAAAACTCCTTTACTACTTTAAGTGTCTCATTTCCTAATCTAATTCCCTCAGCATCCCCCGACTTAATTCGACTACATTCCATTATCCTTGTTTTGCTTTTGTTGATGTTCATCTTATATCCTCCATGGGAAATAAATTTACTGTTCTCTTAATTTGACAAGAAAAAAATTGAGTTTGGATCAGTATGACGAACGACAAAGTGAAGAACATATTAGCAAAATGTTTTCTTCGCTGCTTATCACCGCAGAGACTCGCTAGCATAAAGGGACGAAGACGTGAGATGGGAAGGAAAAGAAATTACAAGGACAACACATTTTTTACCTTTCCTGAAGAAAATACTAATATATTCTACTGCAAGAGAACTGAAGACACGCTCGAAAAGTTCAGCTTTCCGTAACTATAAGATGTTAACTTACCATTGGATGCTGCATCACAGCTACTTAACTCTTTACGTAATAGCGAATGGTGAAGAATAATTTCTTCTCCACAGCTACGCCCCTTCCCCGTGTCGTTCAAAAGTCAGCGCATGAAGAAGACTACCTGTAGGTTTCCAATCTATAATTTTTATCATGGCACTTTGTTTTCAGTGCATAGATATGTGGGGCTGAGGTAATTTTCTGAGAAGAAAATCTATCGTAGTTTCAAAGCAGCATTTCTTGTGCAGTTCGGTGGCTCGCTGGTAGAGTCCTATATTGGACTTAGCTGTGTATTTTAATACACTTGTATACTATCACGCATCGTGCAACTCTGCTTTCAGCTTTTATAGATTCTTTAGTCAGTTGCTATTTGCACGAATCACAGACGCAGCTCAGTTCAGAGTTTGCTTTACACATTACAAAACTCACGTTGTCTTTCCATGTTCTGTCGCACTGGAAGTATATGCATAGATATTGAGGAGATATAACAGATTGAGATGATTCATCCGTAATGCTGTTCTATTAGATTTTAGACAATTCTACGCTGCTTATTAAATTTATTTACAGAAGGGTTAATTTCCAATGAAAACTACTTATGTAATAATGTAATAGCTCATTATTCCCTATGGAAGAACGGCCTTTCAAAATGTTACGCCTGTTACAATGAAACTTCCAGTTACCCCAGTCGATTTTCCAGTAAATCCCATGATTAACAGCAAGCCCACATCAAAATATATCAGTCCAAATGCATAGCAGACTGTATTTAATCATATAAAAATTATATTACGTTGTATAAGATGCGTGATTTTAATCCATTGGGTCTGCGTTTATTTTCATGGTCCCTACCTAAAACATATCGAGTGTTGTTAAAGAAATTTCGCATTCCACAATGTAATAAACTCAGTAGATTTTTCGGAGGTATTAGGACTCTATCTGAAATGTCTGCAGCTCCAATTTTGTAGTACTTCCGTCACCGTCAAGTTCGTTCACAAGCTAATGGCTGTATTGTGTTTTTTAATAAGTTCTCGAATATTGATTCTAAGCCTAAACTCTTTCTCCCAGGTGACCTCTGAGATATCTTTTTAAGTTTTTCGATACTATTTTTAAACATACGTAACATCTGGCTCATAAAACCTACCTTCTGCCTATGCCGAGCGAGAGGGTACAGTGGATCAACCACGGGTATCGCATTTCTGCTCTTTCCCTAAATCAGTTACGGTAGGCTTCCGTTGAAAAGGGCAGCAGTCTCTTACCCCATTCGTTTCCTAGTCGAGCTTCTGCTGCGTCTTTAGTGATCCATAGATGGAGCGTTAGACAATAAGCTTCCTGCTTTCCTTTTTTTATTTTTCTTTAAGTCTCACTTTCTCAAACTGGTCTTTATTGGCCAGCTAATGCTCTCTAATGCTCTGATAACGAAGTCTGGATTTGGCGTTCCTGAATTGTGTTTAGTGGACTCAGAAGACTCTTGGGAGAATCTATGCGCTCATTAGTTTTTAACGAACCAGGTATAATATCCAAGCGCGGTGTAGTCGGTCTAGAGTTACCATATTCATTTTGTGGAAAATCGGGACATAGGGGCTAGTTAGTTCAAAAAAAAAAGGCAAGGGCCTTAATGTTTCGATCTACCCCGTCAGTCCAGATAGTTTCGGGACTGAATTAATACAAAGTAGTGAAAGTAATTTTTGAGAACATTTATCGCGAACAGCGGTTTTTTATAGCGCTTTAACATGTACTTACAGTCTCAACCGCAAGAAACCTTTATTTTTGTGGCTACCACAACGAAGCAGTTAACTAACGTGAAATTCGCAACGGCTGCTCCTTCACCGCCATCGCCTACCAACATGGTATGAGGTTTGAACATGGTCAGTAACTGGCCGAAAACGGTAACCACTAAAGTAAAAGTCCCTTGAGGTCGAGACTGATTATGTTCATTTTAAAGCAGAGGAAAGTTAAGACGGCGGTTTTAACACTTCAGGTGTCCTATACAGTCTGTTCCCACTCGAACACAATGCACAGAGCGATCATAGAATCGTCTGAAACTGTTAGCAAAGTGACTGTCTGTGATGTTGTTCAATTCGTGTGTCACATTGTTCTGAGAGTCAATTATGTCGTGCAAACTTTATAACCCTTCATGAGAATTTCTGCACTTTGTTGTTTTGTAGTTGGTTCATATTGACAACAGCAAGTCACATCATCCTTAATGATTGTTTTTCTAGAAAAGAATTGTCCGCGGTTCGCATTTCAATCAAGTTGCTGCAGGCGTCCACGGATCGCTGTGATTGTTCGGCGTCAAGTTGTGCAGAAACAACTTTGCACACACTTTACTCTTCAGAATATTCTGTAGAATATCTTTGTTTTTTAACTTTGGGCTTTCAGTACTCTCCCACGAGTGTAGTGTCGATTATGACGTACGAACGTAAGGATAACACAACAATCAGTCCGCCAGCGGAGAAAATCTCCGACCCGGCCGGATGGCGATCCCGTGCCCCTTAGGGTAGCGATCCGCCACGCAGGAGAACGTCTTTATACTTGATTTATAGCTGTTGCTCCATTTAGAAGTGTTGCTCAACAACGTTGAGACACAGCTGCCACACGTCCACTGCTTAACACAGGCTCCTCCGAACTGCCTAGGCACATGCACATCTGTTGTTTCCAGTTATTAGTTCAAGCTACCAACGTAATTACCGCGCTGAAGTCGTTTACACGCCAAGAGTAAATCAGTCTTGGAACAATTTGGTGGGACGATTTACATACTCTTTTCTATAATACTTCTCTAGTAATAGACATTATCAGTGCTACATAGCTTGTAGAGAAAGGAATTCGTACCTGTTCCGACATTTCTGGAAACGTAATGGACTGGACAAATAAGGGCTGTAATGTCCATACTGTTTATTGTTCTAATTTGTAGGAGAGTAAGAACATTCTCTGTTGTGTGCATCTTTAAACATTTGCGGTACAAAAAAGTTCACAATATTTGCCAAGAAAACAAGTGATTTTCTTATCAGTCTTCCTGAAGTCTACGATTCATTATCCCGTCAACAAATAATCGCACATTAAGTGATTACGTACGAGAAACACACGCGCAATAGAGGATTTTATACCTTACGTTTCTTGAGAATATTGATGAAGCTTGAGAACATAAGACGGGTCGATGTTTAGGCTTATTGGTGTAGTTAGTTAATATACGTAATTAGCATGCAGGTTAATTCAAGTTGTTTTACTGTGTATCGGAATAGATACATACTGTATAAATTAGTTTCCGGTAGTATTTCCACCGATTGAATGGACTGAGAACGTCGACACACACACCTCTCGCGTTTTCTTTGTCACTACAAACAAAGTCAGGAAGCGATAAAGTGGGCGTCCGCGATGGGTGGTTACTGGCATGGAATGGAGTGGACGTACTAACTGCGCGAATGGGAGAGAAGGTTTGGGGTGGGAGGGGGAATTTGAAAGACTGTTCAAAAAATAGCGACGTGGCGCCACGATACGAGTGTTCTGTAAAGTTCAATGGTTCAAATGGCTCTGAGCACTATGGGACTTAACATCTGTGGTCATCAGTCCCCTAGAACTTAGAACTACTTAAGCCTAACTAACCTAAGGACATCACACACATCCATGCCCGAAGCAGGATTCGAACCTGCGACCGTAGCAGTCGCGCGGTTCCGGACTGAGTGCCTAGAACCGCGACCACCGCGGCCGGCTGTAAAGTTCGTACAGCCGCTTAGCCGTGTCTTTAGTTTACAATCTCATGGTGATCTCTCTTCACAATGCATTTCTTCTTGGTTACCGCCATCGACGCATCCAGAAACTTACGTCGCCTGGTTCACATATTCGACAATTATTGTGTGAATAAACATTATATTTCGATCTAGCTTAGTGCCTGCTGCTTCACTCGTGTAGACTGTATGGTCTGCTCAAATTCTTTTTTTGTGTAGTTTACTAATTGCAACCCCGTTCTAGACTTTTCATGTTAATTACGGCCATAGATGCATGGTCTTATCCGCACGCACTTCTGACCTAAAAGTAATTCTGGCACCTTGACCCCAAGGCTTTTGTTAATCAATCCTTTTGCATTCTCGTGATGATATCTCCATAGGAACTTTCATGCTCTACCACGTATTTCCTTGTATGGTAACCGAGAGAAGTGAAATAGCAATTTTCATAGATTTATCTTTAAATTTTTTTAACACAACGAAACATTTTCCTAAAAATGTTCATCCCTTATTTCACCTCCTTAGCGACTGAATTTGCAAAAACACAGTGACATGTATTGTTTTATTTTTAATTAGGAAGTCATATAGGAACTTTCACAAGTATAGCTTTAAAAATGCCTTTATAGTTTTTTTTAATACTGATTACTTTTCAAACTAACTTTTCACCCATTATCTTACCCCCTTAATGGCTGAATTTACAAAAATGCTGAAACATGTATTTTTTTTATTTCTGACTAAGAAACCAAACACCAAATCGTTTTAGATCTGGCTGCAAAACTGCCTTAATAGCGACGTATTTTCAAAAAGCATTTCATTCCCTATGTCAACCCATTAGGAGAGGAATTTCGACGATCCCTTCTAAAACGACGCCTACGGTGTAAGATCCACACCTTATCCAGATATCAGGTTCCTATGGTTCAGATGGCTATGAGACTTAACACCCGAGGCCATCAGTCCTCTAGAACTTGGAACTACACTACTGGCAATTGAAATTGCTACACCAAGAAGAAATTCAGACGATAAAAGGGTATTCATTGGACAAATATATTATACTAGAACTGACATATGATTACATTTTCACGCAATTTGGGTGCATAGATCCTGAGAAATCAGTATACCAGAACAACAACCACCCCTGGCCGTAATAACGGCCTTGATACGTCTGGCAATTGCGTCAAACAGAGCTTGGATGGCGTGTACAGGTACAGCTGCCCAAGCAGCTTCAACACGATACCACAGTTCATCAAGAGTAGTGACTGGCGTATTGTGACGAGCCAGTTGCTCGGCCACCATTGACCAGACGTTTTCAGTTGGTGAGAGATCTGGAGAATGTGCTGACCAGGGCAGAAGTCGACCATTTTCTGTATCCAGAAAGGCCCGTACAGGACCTGCTGAAATGTAGGGTTTCGCAGGGATCGAATGAGGGATAGAGCCACGGGTCGTAACACATCTGAAATGTAACGTCCACTGTTCAAAGTGCCGTCAATGCGAACAAGAGGTGACTGAGACGTCTAACCAATGGCACCCCAGGCCACCACGCCGGGTGATACGCCTGTATGGCGATGACGAATACACGCTTCCAATGTGCGTTCACCGCGATGTCGCCAAACACGTATGCGGCCATCATGATGCTGTAAACAGAACCTGGATTCATGTGAAAAAATGACGTTTTGCCATTCGTGCACCCAGGTTCGTCGTTGAGTACACCATCGCAGGCGCTCCTGTCTCTGATGCAGCGTGAAGGGTAACCACAGCCACGGTGTCCGAGCTAATAATCCATGCTGCTGCAAACGTCGTCGAACTGTTGGTGCAGATGGTTGTCGTCTTGCAAACGTCCCCATCTGTTGACTCAGGGATCGAGACGTAGCTGCACGATGCGTTACAGCCATTCGGATAAAATTCCTGTCATCTCGACTGCTAGTGATACGAGGCCGTTGGGATCCAGCACGGCGTTCCCTATTACCCTCCTGAACCTACCGATTCCGTATTCTGCTAACAGTCATTGGATCTCGACCAACGCGAGCAGCAATGTCGCGATACGATAAACCGCAATCGCGATAGGCTACAATTCGACATTTATCAAAGTCGGAAACGTGATGTTACGCATTTTTCATCCTTACACGAGGCATCACAACAACGTTTCACCATGCAACGCCGGTCAATTGCTGTTTTTGTATGAGAAATCAGTTGGAAACTTTCCTCATATCAGTACGTTGTAGGTGTCGCCACCGGCGCCAACCTTGTGTGAATGCTCTGAAAAGCTAATCATTTGCATATCACAGCATCTTCTTCCTGTCGGTTAAATTTCGCGTCTGTAGCACGTCATATTCCTGGTGTAGCAGTTTTAATGGCCAGTAGTGTACCTAAACCTTAGTAATCTGAAGCATCACACACATCCATGCCCGAGGCAGGATTCGAACCTGCGACCGTAGCAGTCGTGCGGTTCCAGACTGAAGCTCCTAGAACCGCTCGGCCACAGCGGCCGGCCCAGTTTCCTGTACTTAACGGTTTGGGCTGGGCGATTATGAGTCAGTGAGTGAGTGGGTCAGTCAGTCCGAAGTCGGGATAGTGCAAAAGTGGTGCGTGGGACGGCTCATGGCACCCCTAAAAATCGGGATATCTGACAACAGTAAGCAGATCGGTATTTCCAGAATGAGATTTTCACTCTGCAGAGGAGTGTGCGCTGATATGAAACTTACTGGCAGATTAAAACTGTGTGCCGTACCGAGACTCGAACTCGGGACCTTTGCCTTTCTCGGGCAAGTGCTCTACCAACGGAGCTACCCAAGCACGACTCACGCTCCGTCCTTACAGCTCATCTGCCAGGAAGTTTCATATCAGCGCACACTGCGCTGCAGAGTGAAAATCTCATTCTGGAAACGTCCCCCAGGCTGTGGCTAAGCCATGTCTCCGCAATATCCTTTCTTTCAGGAGTGCCAGTTCTGCAAGGTTCGGAGGAGAGATTCTGTAAAGTTTGGAAGGTAGGAGACGAGGTAGTGGCAGAAGTAAAGCTGTGATGACGGGACGTGAGTCGTACTTGGGTAGCTCTGGTGGTAGAGCACTTGCCCGCGAAAGGCAAAGGTCCCGAGTTCGAGTCTCGGTCCGGCACACAGTTTTAATCTGCCAGGAAGTTTGAGATCGGTATTTGGTTGGTTGGTGGCGTGCTCTGCGCTGTTGTGGACGAGGCCGTTGATGTAAGATGAGTAGGAAGAGGCCGACGGAGCGGGCGGCCGGCTAGCGCTTCGCCGCGGTGCGTCACCCGGCACCGGGTTACGACTGGTTCCCGCGCCTGGCCCGGGGGCTGGCGGCGTTTTTGTGCGCGGCGTGGCCCGCCGTGGAGAGGCAGGCGGCGGCGCACGTGGTGTGGCGGGCAGGGCAGGGCAGGGCAGGGCGCAGCCAGCGCGCGGACACAGGCTGGAGGAGCCGTCCACATCCGCCGAGGCGAAGGCGCGGGGCGGTCCCAAAAATAGACCCGCGCCGCCGCGGCCGGGGAGTCGCCCGCTGCCCTACAGGGCTCCGCACTCGCCCAGACGCGCCTGCGTTCAGAAGAAATCTGCACCGATGCCAATATCTGCAGTAATGGCCGTAGTCCGGGTAAAAGACTGCGCTGCTCGGATATACCGTGTGTATCCGCGAGTGTCCACAATAGTAATTCCTTTGTGTATAACAGAGATACTAGAAGATATCAGATAGATTATATAATGGTAAGACAGAGATTTAGGAACCAGGTTTTAAATTGTAAGACATTTCCAGGGGCAGATGTGGACTCTGACCACAATCTATTGGTTATGAAATGTAGATTAAAACTGAAGAAACTGCAAAAAGGTGGGAATTTGGGGAGATGGGACCTGGATAAACTAACTAAACCAGGGATTGTACAGAAAGAAATACAGTAGAAGAAGAATGGGTAGCTCTGAGGGATGAAATAGTGAAAGCAGCAGAGGATCAAGTAGTTAAAAAGACGGGGGCTAGTAGAAATCCTTGAGTAACTGAAGAAATATTGAATTTAATTGATGAAAGGAGAAAATACAAAAATGCAGTAAATAAAGCAGGCAAAAAGGAATACAAACGTCTCAAAAATGAGATCGACAGGCAGTGCAAAATGGCTAAGCAGGGATGGCTAGAGGACAAATGTAAGGATGTAGAGGCTTATCTCACTAGGGGTAAGATAGATACTGCCTACAGGAGAATTAGAGAGACCTTTGGAGAAAAGAAAACCACCCGTATGAATTTCAAGAGCTCAGATGGAAACCCAGTTCTAAGCAAAGAAGGGAAAGCAGAAAGGTGGGAGGAGTATATAGAGGGTCTATACATGGGCGATGTACTTGAGGACAATATTATGGAAATGGAAGAGGATGTAGATGAAGATGAAATGGGAGATATGATACTGCATGAAGAGTTTGACAGAGCACTGAAAGACCTGAGTTGAAACAAGGCCCACGGACTAGACATTATTCCATTAGAACTACTGACAGCCTTGGAAGACCCAGTCCTGACAAAACTTTACCATCTGGTGAGCAAGATGTATGAGACAGGCGAAGTTCCCTCAGACTTCAAGAAAAATATAATAATTCCAATTCCAAACAAAGCAGGTGTTGACAGATGTGAAAATTACCAAACTATTAGTTTAATAAGTCACAGCTGCAAAATACTAACGCGAATTCTTTACAGACGAATGGCAAAACTGGTAGAAGCCGACCTCCAGGAAGATGTTGGAGCCGGCCGCGGTGGTCTCGCGGTTAAGGCGCTCAGTCCGGAACCGCGTGACTGCCACGGTCGCAGGTTCGAATCCTGCCTCGGGCATGGATGTGTGTGATGTCCTTAGGTTAGTTAGGTTTAAGTAGTTCTAAGTTCTAGGGGACTGATGACCACAGCTGTTAAGTCCCATAGTGCTCAGAGCCATTTGAACCATTTTTGAAGATGTTGGAACACGTGAGGCAATACTGACCCTACGACTTATCTTAGAAAATAGAGTAAGGAAAGGTAAATCTACGTTTCTAGCATTTGTAGACTTAGTGAAAGCTTTTGACAATGTTGATTCGAATACTCTCTTTCAAATTATGAAGGTGGCAGGGGTAAAATACAGGGAGCGAAAGGCTATTTACAATTTGTACAGAAACCAGATGGCAGTTATAATAGTCGAGGGGTATGAAAGGGAAACAGTCGTTCGGAAAGGAGTGAGGCAAGGTTGTAGCCTCTCCCCACTGCTATTCAATCTGTATATTGAGCAAGCAATAAAGGAAACAAAAGAAAAGTTCGGAGTAGGTATTAAAATCCATGGAGAAGAAATAAAAACTTCGACGTGCCTTGAAAGGAGGGTATAAAATGAACATCAATAAAAGCAAAACGAGGATAATGGAATGTAGTCGAATTAAGTCGGTCGACGCTGAGGGAATTAGATTAGGAAATGAGACACTTAAAGTAGTAAAGGAGTTTTGCTATTTAGGGCGTAAAATAACTGATGATGGTCGAAGTAGAGAGGATATAAAATGTAGACTGGCAATGACAAGGAAAGCGTTTATGAAATCAGAAAAATTTGTTAACATCGAGTATAGATTTAAATGTCAGGAAGTCGTTTCTGAAAGTATTTGTATGGAGTGTGGCCACGTATGGAAGTGAAACATGGACGATAAATAGTTTGGACAAGAAGAGAATAGAAGCTTTCGAAATGTGGTGCTACAGAAGAATGCTGAAGATTAGATAGGTAGATAACATAACTAATGAGGAGGTACTGAATAGAATTAGGGAGAAGAGGAGCTTGTGGCACAACTTGACTAGAAGAAGGGATCGGATGGTAGGATATGTTCTGAGACATCGAGGGATCACCAATTTAGTGTTGGAGGGCAGAGTGGAGGGTAAAAATCGAAGAGGGAGACCAAGAGATGAATACACTAAGCAGATTCAGAAGGATGTAGGTTGCAGTAGGTACTGGGAGATGAAGAAGCTTGCACAGGATAGAGTAGTATGGACAGCTGCATAAAATCAGTCCCAGGACTGAAGACCACAACAACAACAACATAACAGTTAAAGAAAACTGTCATCATTACTATTTAGTTTTCGTCAAACTATGTTATTTGTATCTACATCTACATCCATACTCCGCAAGCCACCTGACGGTGTGTGGCGGAGGGTACCTTGAGTACCTCTATCGGTTCTCCCTTCTATTCCAGTCTCGTGTTGTTCGTGGAAAGGAAGATTTTCGGTATGCCTCTGTGTGGGCTCTAATCCCTCTGATTTTATCCTCATGGTCTCTCCGCGAGATATACGTACGAGGGTGCAATATACTGCTTGACTCCTCGGTGAAGGTGTGTTCTCGAAACTTTAACAAAAGCCCGTACCGAGCTACTGAGCGTCTCTCTTGCAGAGTCTTCCTCTGGAGTTCATCTATCATCTCCGCAACGCTTTCGCGATTACTAAATGATCCTGTAACGAAGCACGCTGCTCTCCGTTGGATCTTCTCTGTCTCTTCTATCAACCCCATCTGGTACGGATCCCACACCGGTGAGCAGTGTTTAAACAGTGGGCGAAAAAGTGTACTTTAACCTACTTCCTTTGTTTTCGGACTGCATTTCCTTAGGATTCTTCCAATGAATCTCAGTCTGGCATCCGCTTTACCGACGATCAACTTTATATGATCATTCCATTTTAAATCACTCCTAATGCCTACTCCCAGACAATTTGTGGAATTAACTGCTTCCAGTTGCTGACCTGCTATATCGTAGCCAAATGACAAAGGATCTTTCTTTCTATATATTTGCAGCACATAACAATTGTCTACATCGAGATTCAACTGCCATTCCCAGCATCATGCGTCAATTCGTTGCAGATCCTCCTGCATTTCAGTACAATTTTCCATTGTTACAACCTCTCGATATACTACAGCATCATCCGCAAAAAGCCTCAGTGGACTTCCGATGTCATCCACAAGGTCATTTGTGTATATTGTGAATAGCAACGGTTCTATGACACTCCCCTGCGGCACACCTGAAATCACTTCGGAAGACTTCTCTCCACTGCTGCGTTCTGTTATCTAGGAACTCTTCAATCCAATCACACAATTGGTCTGATAGTCCATATGCTCTTACTTTGTTCGTTAAACGACTGTGGGGAACTGTATCGAACGGCTTGCGGAAGTCAAGAAACACGGCATCTACCTGCGAACCCGTGTCTATGGCCCTCTGAGTTTCGTGGACGAATAGCGTGAGCTGGGTTTCACACGATCGTCTTTTTAGAAACCCATGTTGATTCCTACAGAGTAGATTTCTAGTCTCCAGAAAAGTCATTGTACTCGAACATAATACGTGTTCCAAAATTCTACAACTGATCGACGTTAGAGAGATAGGTTTATAGTTCGGCACATCTGTTCGACGTCCCTTCTTGAAAACGGGGATGACCTGTGCCCTTTTCCAATCCTTTGGAACGCTACGCTCTTCTAGAGGCCTGCAAGAAGGGGGACAAGTTCCTTCGCGTACTCTGTGTAAAACCGAACTGGTATCCCATCAGGTCCAGCGACCTTTCCTCTTTTGAGCGATTTTAATTGTTTCTCTATCCCTCTGTCGTGTATTTCGATATCTACCATTTTGTCATCTATGTGACGATCTAGAATTATGAAACTACCTGACGTTACCCTAGACTACCATAAGTAATTGTAGACAAGTGTAATTTCCTAGAGGCTTTGTTCAGTCACGGTCGTACTCACGTTACCTATATGTTGAATGTGTTGCATACCTATTGGGCGTTACCGTATTTCGATGGCTTCGTTTGCTTATTTCATAGTGTCCTACTTGATTGCCACAAGAACTGGAATCAGAGAACCGTGTACAAAATGAGGGCCAGTAACCTACGGGACATTTTTTGTTCCACATAGTTATTCCCTTGTTCAGCAGTATCTGTACCAAAACTGAAATTTTCAATGTTTACTTAATGTTTTATTTGGAAACTGTTGATCTCTGACTTGAAACAGAGGAAGCCTGTTGTTAAAACGAAGAAAACTATACAGATTTATCATATAGCGCTAGAAAACACAATTTCCTCAACAAAAGGGTAAAGAAATTGCAAAAATCACTTCAACACTTCGTCGAAGATATACAAAGCATATTTCTGTTACTCATAAACGACTTTCACATTTGTCAATAATAACAGGAAACTCTTGTCTTACGATCATGATGAAGAACATTCTATTGAGCACGAAATTACAACATTAGTTGCATACTTTATAATGTTTGTGCATGTAAACCGTACTTGCATCAAAAGTAATTGCTTTGGTTACATAAAAGCGTAGAAGTGACGCGATCAACTGGTTTTTATAGCTTATAAAATGCAATTTATATACTGAACAATGTGCAGCTCTAATTATGTGCAAAACAAACATCCAAAGAAACGAAAAACCAAAGACAAGTCGTTGGCTCCCATTTTCTCTTTTATACATTCATTCATGTTCCTTTCCTTACCAGTTCTACCAATACTGCCGGTAATCCTATCATTTACTGCATCATTTACGTAGAGTACGAAAACTACTGAACCGTAGTTTCGGGAGCGCACAACTCTAATTAACTTGCAATGAATGAACGTGATTACATGAAGCAGTCCTGGTTACAGTGCGGCAACTTTGAGATGATAACAGCGTTATGATTAACTAACGCACATGTGATGAACGAATGATATGACAAGCATCTGACAATGTGTAGCATCTGACAATGTGTAGCATGCGACAGCTTATACCACGACTCCATTCGATTTTCCACTGTCGGAGAGACGTTTCACAGAAAAGTCACAAAATTTGTTTCGGTATTACGACAGTCAGTCATAGATTTGCGATTCGTATACTGGCCTTCAGATCAGGTGGAGACCGAACATGTCCCTGCTAAAAGCGTTCTTTAGATATCCCCAGAGCCAAAAGTCACACGGATTCAGGTCAGGTGATCTGGCAAGGTTCTGGAAAACATGTGGAGATTGCACTGTCGTGGAAGTTTGCATTAAGCAGATCTTTCACTGGCCGAGAGACATGAGGTGTTGCCCCATCTTCCTTGAAAACTGATTTTCCACACAGTTATGTCCGGGTACGTTGTATTAAAATGTGGTCATGCTGTTAAAATGTGGTCATGCTGTGTCTCTACGTTCTTATTCTATGAAATGTAAATCGGGAAGTCCACCGCTTGCAAGCGGTACAGTTTTGAATTGCTTCGAAGTAATGGCATTTATTAACGATAATGCGTTTGCCTGCCTACTGGTGTACGTTAATACCAAACCTCTCATTGCACTTGATTGTGAGCATCAGCAGTTTAGATTGATTTTAAACGTAAATAAGGAACAAAATTGTTTTGTACCTCTCCTAAATAGAGAAGGAAACGAGCGTCAATTTGATATGACTGAAACTAAAATGTGGCCAGCCATTTAATACCAGTAAAGTTCCAAAGCTGAGAACAGATTTCAGCAGCTGAAAATGCAACCCAGGCACAAGCCTGTCACCACAGCAGCAATGTACCAAATAGGTTAAAGCGCTTTACGAAACTAGAATATCGATTAACGTGTGACTTGCAGATAACCCACTTACAGATGGAGATTTCTTATGTCTACAGATCTCTACCTACAGTGTCTCACGCACTTCGATTTCTGTTAAACAGAGAAATGTTCACCCCAATAACAAGCATCGATTTTGTAAAAAACATGAAACTCGATTCTCTTACTTTCGTTAAACTCTGTGATACAACCTAAATAATCATCGCTCAATTCTGTCTCTGTCTTTAATCACGAAAACTTGGCGACTCTGCCAGGATCCATTTAGAACCTAACGTTCTTGATATTTGGGAACGAATGGAACAAAAATACTTCTTATGACCTGATATTATTGCAAAAATGAAAATACAATTATAAAATCAGTAGAATCTAGCAACCATAAAGACACATTTCGTTACTCTGACTGTAGTCAGACAGATGTTCACTGATGATAGAATTTATATATTAACAACTATTTGATATTTATTTATTAACATATTTTGTGCAGATGGTGGACCATAGTTCCTAGTATTTGAAAAATATCATAATATAGCCGTCAAGAACTACTGATAAATAATAATTTGCGATCAGCTTAGAAATTCAGACCATCTTTAGGTATTTCACAGTTATCTGCCACAGCCTGTATGACACGATTACTACTGTGGCGTCACACGATATAAAACCCATCATTCAACACTGTACCAAAAGGAAACTACCTCACAAAGTCAATAGTAAAATGTACTAACACTATTAGTCTTAGTCTAGTACCGAGCGAGGTGGCGCAGTGGTTAGACACTGGACTCGCATTCGGGAGGACGACGGTTCAATCCCGCGTCCGGCCATCCTGATTTAGGTTTTCCGTGATTTCCCTAAATCGCTCCAGGCAAATGCCGGGATGGTTCCTTTCAAAGGGCACGGCCGACTTCCTTCCCCGTCCTTCCCTAATCCGATGAGACCGATGACCTCGCTGTCTGGTCTCCTTCCCCAAACCAACCAACCAACCATCTTAGTCTAGTATTATAACTGGGTTCCGCCTTTACATGCGAAGCACTCTGCGTACTTTAACACACTTTAAGATGAGATGAAGATCAGAACTGGCTGTAAACAAAGAATTATTTATCAGCTGCTCTTGGCGTTAAATAAGACGTTTTTCATTTGTTGGCAATTTTCACGCTTCCACATATCATCTGTGGCTGATAGTCTTTAATTCCATATGGCATTATTGACTAGCAAAATACAATCGGAATTCGCCATAACTAAGTTTCGCACTGTCTATGAACGAAAAATTCCAACCAGCCACACGTTTTCAATGAATATTTTATTTCGCTGTAACTGCAATGCCTGACAAAAAAGTGAAGCTCGCAGAAGACAAACTCTGACGTCAATGTAATTCTATACATGTGCAATGCATCGGCATGTCTTTAAATGATTTGAGTTGCAATTATTTGCAACAAGGAAATGGCCAGCAGAGAGGATTAGTTTTGTTGCCAGGCCTGGTAAGGTGTATAAGGGCGTGAACAGTGTCAGATGTTGAGTGATCACTATGAAGGCCGGCCGGTGTGGCCGAGCGGTTCTAGGCGCTTCAGTCTGGAACCGTGCGACCGCTACGGTCGCAGGTTCGAATCCTGCCTCGGGCATGGATGTGGGTGATGTCCTTAGTTTAGTTAGGTTTAAGTAGTTCTAAGTTCTAGGGGACTGATGACCTCAGATGTTAAGTCCCATAGTGCTCAGAGCCATTTTTGATCACTATGAAGAACACGCAGATGATGCGTATTCATATGAGACACAGTTATCAGCGCCTGATTTTGAGCCTCCATTTGGTTGTCTGGTCGAGTCGTGCAATATTCAAATTTGTGGGGCAGGCGCCCGATGTTGGGCTGCGTGGGAACATATGAACATACTCGTCGTGAAGGTTCCCGTCGACCGTGTCTGACAGCCACAAGGGAGGAATACTTTGTTGTGCACCGAGCGTATCGTAACCCCTTCTCATCTGCACCTGTTATCCCAGAACAAGTAATGGAGTATTTAATATTAAAAACAGTCTTGATCACGATTTATTTATTAAAGTGACCGGTTTCGACCACTACTGTGGTCTGAAGATGATCATAGTAGTGGTCGAAACCGGTCACCTTAATAAATAAATCGCGATCAAGACTGTTTTTAACATTAAATATTTGTAACTCATTGATCACTGCCACTCCCATAATGTATTCAAAAGTAAGTAATGGAGTCTCTGCAACATTCTGTGTCTTGCCACACCATTGGTTAGAGACCAGCAACAGCCAGACGAGGGGGTTACCGTTCCATTCATAGGGTGCAGCCCAGATAACCATAGTCGAAAAGTACTGCAGCGCAGTGGAGAGATGTCTCATTCTGGAGAGGCACAGTGGAGTTACTCCTGGGGTCATGATGTAGGGAGCCATTGGGCGTGACGTCAAGTCACGGCTGGTAGTGACTGAGAGAACACTGATAGCACAACAGTAGTCACGAACATCTTGTGTGACAGTATCGTGGAGTCATTTTTTAACAGGACAACGCTCGTCCACATGTGCCACGTGTCACTGTCTGATGGGGTTGAGGTACTCCCGTAGCGAGCAAGATCTGTCCCTGACAGAACATGTGTGGGATTAGGTCGAGCGTCAACTCTATCCCAGTGCCATTCTCCAGTATATGAAGACCCAGTTACAACTATTGCTCGCCGATTTGCCTTATGGGGGATTACAACTGCTTTATGACACCATTTCCAAACCAATCAGGGCGGATATTATTCCAACAAACTGAGACGACACTCGGCGCTGTGGCTGACGTGAGCAACCGTAAAGTCATTTTCCATTTCCGATTACTGCCATCAGCCGGCGCATCGAGTTTCTAATTAGTTTGTGGACACAGAATCCACACTACGGAGTCTAATGTAATACTGTCAAGTGGGTTCATACTGCAAAGTTCTTTGTAAATTTGTCTCGAGTGAAACAACATCACATGCTCTCCCATCCCATTTGGTAACCGTGATAGCGTTACGGAGATGTTTAATAAACTCAAGTGGCAGACTCTGCAAGAGAGGCGCTCTGCATCGCGGTGTAGCTTGCTCGCCAAGTTTCGAGAGGGTGCGTTTCTGGATGAGGTATCGAAAATATTGCTTCCCCCTACTTATACCTCCCGAGGAGATCACGAATGTAAAATTAGAGAGATTAGAGCGCGCACGGAGGCTTTCCGGCAGTCGTTCTTCCCGCGAACCATACGCGACTGGAACAGGAAAGGGAGGTAATGACAGTGGCACGTAAAGTACCGTCCGCCACACACCGTTGGGTGGCTTGCGGAGTATCAGTGTAGATGTAGATGTAGATCCAGTGAAGCTTCATTTCGTCTACTCCGTTCCTTCTGGATGCTTCATATTTTTCTTTCAAGTAGAGTACGTTTCGCGCGTGAACCCCCGAGAATTTCTTCTGCGACTTCCACAGTTTTGTCTCGAGGAAAATTTTTGCTTTATACATTGCAACATAGTGGCCAGCATCGTTCATATGTGACATGCTGAACATGAGGTCCTCTAATGATACTTTCGATCGCGTATCAAAAAATGAAATGATCTTTTAACAACTGTTGTGTTTCCATGCAATATCCGCGAATGGAACAGGTAGCCGAAAACACACCCACACAATACGCGCAACGCACTACAAACCGTACAGTGACTGACTAATTTCGCGTGCTTCGTAGTATGGCGTAGCGAGCGCCCACAGCGCAGCCACATTCGCCGCTGCACTGTAGTGTTACAACGTACTTTCTTCGCTTGTGCTGAGAGTTCCTTTGGCGCTGGTCCAAGAGGAAGCGGAAGGGAAAGGGGGAAGACTAGTCCATATTTTATGGATGTGCGGTGGAGCTCTCTGCTGAGGCTTCCGAGTTGGCCAACTCTCTCGCTAGGGCCCAGTGGACACGTGTGTGCGCGCCAGTGACCCACGATGTCGCGCAGTGTGGTTCTGCTGCGGGGCCAACGTGCTGTCTTCGTAACACGTGCCACAAGGTGGCAACAGTTGCCCCATATAGATACCTGTCAATGTAATTTATTTTGTTTACACTGAGAATGAGGACGTACTCAACCCGTCTTGTACATCAGCCTGGAATCAGAAACCTAGAGTATTTGGCAAGTTTGGTTAAGACACTGGACTGGCAGTCGCAAAGAGCAGTTTCAAATCCCCGTCCAGTCATCCTAATTTAGGATTTACGTGCTTTCCTTAAACTGTTTAACGTAAATGCCGCGACAGTTCAGCTGAAAAGAACTTGCAGAAATTCGTTCCCGTCCGTGTCTTGTCCCTGGTTGTGATTCATCTTAATGACCTCATAGCCGAAGGGGCTTAAAACATTAAAATGGTTCAAATGGCTCTAAGCACTATGCGACTTAACATCTGAGGTCATCAGTCCGCTAGACTTAGAACTACTTAAACCTAACTAACCTAAGGACACCACACACATCCACGCCCGAGGCAGGATTCGAACCTGCTACCGTAGCAGCAGCGCGGTACCGGACTGAAGCGCCTAGAACCGCTCGGCCACAGCGGCCGGCGCTTGAAACGTTATTCTTCTTTACTTTCTCTCTAGGGCACGAACAGCGATACAATTCATCTTTGAACCATCCGTATTTACTTGACCTGCAAGGAAAGAAAGTACTATCTATCCGTAATCCACTCATTATTTGAAATTTCGGTACCGCGAAAGAACTTGCCCCCCTTCTAACAGCCGTGTACCGCAAGTCTCTAGAGGAACGGAAGGTTCCAAATGATTGGAAAAGAGCACAGGTAGTCCCAGTCTTCGAGAAGGGTCGTCGAGCAGATGCGCAAAACTATAGACATATATCTCTGACGTCGATCTGTTGTAGAATTTTAGAACATGTTTTTTGCTCGAGTATCATGTCGTTTTTGGAAACGCAGAATCTACTATGTAGGAATCAACATGGATTCCGGAAACAGCGATCGTGTGAGACCCAACTCGCTTTATTTTTTCATGAGACCCAGAAAATATTGGATACAGGCTCCCAGGTAGATGCTATTTTTCTTGACTTCCGGAAGGCGTTCGATACAGTTCCGCTCTTTCGCCTGATAAACAGAGTAAGAGCCTACGGAATATCAGACCAGCTGTGTGGCTGGATTGAAGAGTTTTTAGCAAACAGAACACAGCATGTTGTTATCAATGGAGAGACGTCTACAGACGTTAAAGTAACCTCTGGCGTGCCACAGGGGAGTGTTATGGGACCATTGATTTTCACAATATATATAAATGACCTAGTAGATAGTGTCGGAAGTTCCATGCGGCTTTTCGCGGATGATGCTGTAGTATACAGAGAAGTTGCAGCATTAGAAAATTGTAGCGAAATGCAGGAAGATCTGCAGCGGATAGGCATTTGGTGCAGGGAGTGGCAACTGACCCTTAACATAGACAAATGTAATGTATTGCGAATACATAGAAAGAAGGATCCTTTATTGTATGATTATATGATACCGGAACAAACACTGGTAGCAGTTACTTCTGTAAAATATCTAGGAGTATGCGTGCCCAACGATTTGAAGTGGAATGATCATATACAATTAATTGTTGGTAAGGCGGGTACCAGGTTGAGATTCATTGGGAGAGTGCTTAGAAAATGTAGTCCATCAACAAAGGAGGTGGCTTACAAAACACTCGTTCGACCTATACTTGAGTATTGCTCATCAGTGTGGGATCCGTACCAGATCGGGTTGACGGAGGAGATAGAGAAGATCCAAAGAAGAGCGGCGCGTTTCGTCACAGGGTTATTTGGTAACCGTGATAGCGTTACGAAGATGTTTAACAAACTCAATTGGCAGACTCTGCAAGAGAGGCGCTCTGCATCGCGGTGTAGCTTGCTCGCCAGGTTTCGAGAGGGTGCGTTTCTGGATGAGGTATCGAATATATTGCTTCCCCCTACTTATACCTCCCGAGGAGATCACGAATGTAAAATTAGGGAGATTAGAGCGCGCACGGAGGCTTTCAGACAGTCGTTCTTCCCGCGAACCATACGCGACTGGAACAGGAAAGGGAGGTAATGAAAGTGGCACGTAAAGTGCCCTCCGTCACACACCGTTGGGTGGCTTGCGGAGTATAAATGTAGATGTAGATGTGGATGTATTGTGAAACAAATAACAACGAGCACCAGTATCATGCACAGGAAGACCGCACAATGGAGGTAACCGACCACCGCTTCTACTCTACCCTAAATCGTCAATGAATGACGCTGTCGGCGGATCGTGCGATTAGCGCACCCTTGCCCAAGATGTTAATCTCAACTTTTGGACTGGAACCTCTATTTCGTCAGGCAGATCCTGAGTTACTATAACGAGGGTGCGTGGAAAAAAATCCTTAGTCCTACTGATTACTGAATCGTGGTCCTCGGAGTTGCAACAACACTGCTGATCTGTCAGCCACGTACGCTGGTCATTTATAACAGATGCTGTAGTACAAAGATAAAGACCAGTCGTACCCAAAGGAAATGTCAGCCATAGGAAGGCGAACTACATAGGCTTTTATTAAATTGTTTTAAACAACTTGTAACAGTATAGCCATTGTACAGTGGTATTTCACCTCTCCACAGAGGCTGAAATTCGAGTGTAGGCTTTGGTTTCCTTCTTCGATCGTCTCCATTCATTTCTGTTGCTAACGTCCCTTCTCCGCTCACACAAATTCATTATTTTCCGGTCCTTTGCAACGTCATGCAACAATTCCTCTTCCGGGATAACTCCACCCCTGTGATTTTTAGGAAATTATCCTCTCCCTATCATATATTTTTGTAGAGATGGGCAGCCGGTATTCTTTGAAGGGGGTTTAGGCATCTTAGTTTATATGGTTTCATAAATCTGACAGTGTCATCATTATCTAAGACAGAAATTAAATTTTTTATAGTGCAATATTCCTTCCGAAAACCCGTCAATGGGATTTTTAGCATCGTAATTCTATTAAAATAACATTTGTTCATTATAGACATTCTTTTTTAAAAACTGTAAATTAGACACATGTTATAATTCATATTTGGATATTTTTCACTAGTTACGTTCGCTTTGTTGTTTCTATTGTCTGTTTGTTGACATAGAAATTTTAATGAATTTGAATATAGTAATTTTTATTATCAGTTAATAAGCTAGGAATTTTCTATTATTTCACCTTAATAAGATCCGTACAAGTGGTCTAACCTACTGAAATTTAGGCTTGAACCGGGAGACTTTCTCCAAATGACTCCGTTGGTAGTGTACTGTCTAGTAAAGACAATGATTAGGCATCTGTTTTCGATCGACTATCCGGGGGGGCCGGCCGCGGTGGTCTCGCGGTTCTAGGCGCGCCGTCCGGAGCCGCGCGACTGCTACGGTCGCAGGTTCGAATCCTGCCTCGGGCATGGATGTGTGTGATGTCGTTAGGTTAGTTAGGTTTAAGTAGTTCTAAGTTCTAGGGGACTTATGACCACAGCTGTTAAGTCCCATAGTGCTCAGAGCCATTTGAACCATTTGACTATCCGGGAGGAGAAACGTTTTATTTCAAAATTAATCGTTGTACTACAGCAACTGCATTCTTTTAGGTGCTTCCTCCGATAATGTCGCGGTAGATTCTTAACGCGTTGATGCATTTTCGTGGCATCACTATCGAAAAAAGCTATACTCTGACCTTTCTTCTTCTCCTTTTTTTTTTTTTTCTTTTTAGCAAGTTATTCGAAAGTATCTGGAGCAAATTTTTGACACACGTAAACGTAATATTTCCTTTCTGAATCTTAATTCTTTTTATCCAAGTATACCACGTGTGAGATGCTGTCTATCATAACCAGTCTGATACTCAGATGTTTATATTCTCCATAACAACCACCTTTTAGCTGAAGTACCTTTAACACGTTTCTAAGTTTATACTTCTTTGATTTTATTTTCTACTTAAATTGGAGCGTGTTGTGGGCACATGCTAGGTGATAAATGGTTCAAATGGCTCTGAGTCACTATCGGACTTAACATTGGAGGTCATCAGTCCCCTACAACTACTTAAACCTAACTAACCTAAAGACATCACACACAACCACGCCCGAGGCAGGATTCGAACCTGCGACCGTAGCAGTCGCGCGGTTGCGGACTGAAGTGCCTAGAACCGCTCGGTCACAACGGCCGGCCTTGATGGTAAGTTCGGTAGCCATACACATACCACATCCTTTATTTGGAGAGTGTGCTCACTGCTACTATCTTCAGCATCAGGGATGTAATAGCTCTCATACAAATCGTCGGTTGTTCCGAAGGACGGGCGTGTAACCTTATATATTTCGCTTCTAGAAGAGAACACACACATCTTGGGTGGAGGTAACAAGATTGATTCGACTATTCGTTCACGCATAGTGAAGCAACCTCGGATGTGCATCGGAATTATGGGACAGAGCAAAACTTTTCAGGCTATGTATCAATAACTCAGTGGAAACTGCTGGTTGCGTAACAGAGATCTTGCAGATTGCACAGCAAGCTACTGTGATAACAACCAGTAAGATCATGATCAAATAACAGCTTCACGCAATGGATTTCACTAACGTCTTAACTTAGAAATACAAAGAACTAAGTTAAACAGGAATCGTTCGCTTGGTCTACTGTTACGCTATTCCGTCCCTCAGTATGCGTTACCGTAAGGCGAACTCCGGGTGGATTTTACGCTGTAGGCCAGCTTTTTCCGACTGTGAAGCGTCGAATTTTCACTACGTCCCACGGTTACAACGAAATTAAAGGTAACCGGTAAGGTTTGTGAAATCATAATAGGTTAACCTTTGCGTCAAAAATCGTGTTGTTAATGATTTATTGCGGCCTATTTTCGGAAAACAATAAAGAATTCATTTCCTTGCTCAAGTGCTTTTCTAGAGTTAGAAACTGTCTTTTTTGCGGCCGTGGTATAAAGTCCCTTGGATCGTAGCTCAGAAATAATACCCCTCCAATTCCAAAAGAGTTTGAGCTGATTTAAATCTCAAACGTGGGTCTGCATCACTATTGATGTTGTCTTGTCCATCATACGCATGTTTCTCAATGACGCACGGCAAGTCATGGTTTTCGACGTTGCTGATATGGCTCATTAAGAGAAAAACGGAGAAACTGCTTATTTGCTTTTATTATTTGTGGATTATACTTAGATGAATAGATGGATGATTCCTCCAGCTTACTGTCAGGTGAACAATCAGTCCTAACACTTAAGAAATTCATAAGAAAGTTTTGCTTAGCAAAAACTTTTGCATTGTGATGTCAACAGTAATTTTCCCTGGATTTTTGCTACAGTAATCGTGTACTCGTTTTGATGGCAGAACTTTCAGTCGCAAGTTTCTCCCGAGAAATCTCAATCTAATAACATAAAGAGCGAATTTTGGTCGCGTTAAGGTGACTTGCCAGTGGACGGCTGGAAAAACAATAACAATTTTCATAAAGTTTATGAGGGTCTAACCACATTACGTGAATACAATGAAATTTTAGGTCAATGAAAATGTTTTGAGGATGAAGATTTTGTTATAAGAATAATCAGAATAGCTTAGATATAAACGATATTATATAAACATTTATGTCGGTCAATAATTTAAGATTTTTCCTGCCAGTCTACGTTTGAAGTCTATTATACACTTATTAACTACCTTTCCTAGATGCTTAAAACTTTGCACATATTTATGACATTGTTATCTAAAAAGTAGGCTACAATCAAATGATTTCAATCAGTGGTTTTTATACTATACATACATAAATTACACAATCAAAATTAAGGTAATATTTTATAATTAATAAGGGTATATTTTTCCTCCTGGTGGTAGTAATCTGGTGTTTATTGTATACTTTTCTCCAAATGGTAGCCTGAAATATCACAAAAAATTTCAGACCTCTATCTCAAATAGTTTCTTTTTTTTGCATAAAATAAGCATGTCAGAAAATTTGATTCTTGGTAAATTCAGTTTAAAGGTACATTTCATGTGTTACTCACCTCTGTTGTTCTTAAAGCCCTCCAGTTGCATGGTATTCTTGGTTTGTGTGTTCCTCATCTTCTCTCTTCCTTTTCTTGTTCCTCTGTGCTATTCTGGCCTCTTTGGTTGCCTCAATTGCCCATTATTCACGCGGAATTTTTAGTTTCATGGCTTCCCTGCATGCGACTCCGCTGCGCTTTGCTTGCTACTTGTCCCGCTATACAAGCCCAAACAAGTGACAGTGAGAGAATCGCATAAATTAGACACATCGCGAACGCATAAATTACCCTAACTCCTCGCTGCCTTCACTTACAATTTTCAAACGTTTACACCGCCAAGCGACCACCGACCTTACTACTTGATATCAATTTCAACGTGATACACGCTTACATTCCCAGGGAAAAACTCTCTCAAAGACGGAAATACAAACTGAAAAACGGATTAAAGGAACTCAGAGAAATGCTGTTTTTCGTCTTAGTTAATTACAAATTAAACACTTTCCTTTACTTTCCTTCAATTGTATTGTGAAGCCTTGTTTCTTTCCGCGTCTCACGCTTCTAGGTCAACGCAAATAATAATGACGACATTTGACAACCGGCCGCATACCGGCATACATTTAAATTTGTTTTTAATGATGTTCCCGATGTCCGAATCGATTCATTTAACTATTATTTTGTTCACAAAACTCTTAAACATTGATTTAAGATGCAAAAAAAATCGAATTTTTGAAGCAGATTCACTAGCAAGTGACCTTAAATGAGCAACAACATGTCTCTACGTGCGCGTAGCTGCGACCTGGAGTGCTGCACAACCACGCAGCAACATACACAGTGCTCACACGAGCGTCGCTGGCTGGCATTCTGCTCTCATCGGACGCTGCCGTTCCTGGCGACGAGCTGGTGGGGCGAAACGTTTTAATCACTGCCGAGAAGAGCTTTGCGTGTACACACCCGCATA
Organism: Schistocerca serialis cubense; assembly: GCF_023864345.2. Lineage (NCBI taxonomy): Eukaryota > Metazoa > Arthropoda > Insecta > Orthoptera > Acrididae > Schistocerca > Schistocerca serialis. The sequence goes on from NC_064643.1 coordinate 746,169,063, forward strand.
CTGCTGCAGATTTTTGTTTCCATGCCGTAACTGTGTCGAGCATCTGGGAACACGCGAAGTGCCGCGCGGGGTTAGCCGAGCGATCTGAGGCGCTACAGTCGTGAACTGTTCCGCTGGTCCCGGCGGAGGTTCGAGTCCTCCCTCGGGCATGGGTGTGTGTGTTTGTCCTAAGGATAATTTAGGTTAAGTAGTGTGTAAGCTTAGGGACTGATGACCTTAGCAGTTCAGTGCCATAAGATTTCACACACATTTGAGCATTTTTGAACACACGAAGTACTGCTGGCGATACGTAACCTATGCTAGAAATATTTTCCTGGTATATCATTTGGTTCAAATGGCTCTGAGCACTACGTGACTTAACATCTGTGGTCATCAGTCCCCTAGAACTTAGAACTACTTAAAACTAACTAACCTAAGGACATCACACAACACCCAGTCATCACGAGGCAGAGAAAATGCCTGACCCCGCCGGGAATCGAACCCGGGAACCCGGGCGTGGGAAGCGAGAACGCTACCGCAAGTATATCATTTGGTAACCAGCTCGTGGCTTCAGAAGAGTTTAGGGTAACTCCGGTAGTAAACACGAGAAAGTGCCGGTGCCACTAAGTAAGGTTCATTTTTGCAAAATACCACACAATTACTCATACTGTAGGTGACACTCGAGCAGTCACTAAGCGTCGCGTGCTTTGTTAGCCATATGCACTTATTGGTCCATGTATATCCGAGTTCTTTGGATTTGTATTCACGACCGATTACAACGGTGTTTACGGCCGTAGGGTGAAAGAGAAGTCCACAGCCAAACTTTCAGAATTGGTTTATTGATATTGCCCAATTGTTTTGATTAGCGGCTCTATACTGTCTGATCAAAAGTGGCCGGACACTCTCCTGTTATCAGGAATTGAGCATTATACACGTCACGAGAGGCGGATTCGCCAATATAAAAGGAGGTGCAGAGTAGTGTGTTGTCTGTCGAAAAGCGGCAACAGCACACTCCATCGATCAGGAGAGCTCAGTGATTTCCAAGGTAGACTAGTCACCTGAGTAACAGATCGCCGGCCGGTGTGGACGAGCGCTTCTAGGCGCTTCAGTCTGGAACAGCGCGACCGCTACGGTCACAGGTTCGAGTCATGCCTTGGGCATGCATGTGTGTGATGTCCTTAGGTTATGAAACGTCCTGGCAGATTAAAACTGTGTGCCCGACCGGGACTCGAACTCGGGACCTTTGCCTTTCGTGGGCAAGCGCTCTACCGTCTGAGCTACCGAAGCACGACTCACGCCCGGTACTCGCAGCTTTACTTCTGCCAGTACCTCCTCTCCTACCTTCCAAACTTTACAGAAGCTCTCCTGCGAACCTTGCAGAAATCTGCCAGGAAGTTTCATATCAGCGCACACTCCGCTGCAGAGTGGAAATCTCATTCTGGAAACATCCCCCAGGCTGTGGCTAAGCCATGTCTCCGCAGTATCCTTTCTTTCAGGAGTGCTAGCTCTGCAAGGTTCGCAGGAGAGCTTCTGTAAAGTTTGGAAGATAGGAGACGAGATACTGGCAGAAGTAGAGCTGTGAGGACCGGGCGTGAGTCGTGCTTCGGTAGCTCAGATGGTAGAGCGATTGCCCGCGAAAGGCAAAAGTCCCGAGTTCGAGTCTCGGTCGGGCACACAGTTTTAATCTGCCAGGAAATTTAATATCAGCTCACACTCCGCTGCAGAGTGGAAATCTCATTCTGTCCTTAGGTTAGTTAGGTTTAAGTAGTTCTAAGTTCTAGGGGACTGATGACCACATATGTTAAGTCCCATCGTGCTCAGAGCCATTTGAACCATTTTGGGCGACTGATGACCTCATATGTTAAGTCCCATAGTGCTCAGAGCCATTTCTGAAGCAACAGATCCATGAGGGTCATTACAACTCTTCTAAAGGTGCCCAAGACGACGTTGGTGATGCCACTCTGAAATGGAAACGCGAAGGTGCATGCACAGGTAAAGCAAGACCAGGTAGACGTCCTCTGTTGACGGACGAGCACTGCGGAGAGTGGTTGTAAGAAATCCCTAGAAATCAGCAGAACGAGACATTCGTGAGTTTCAAAGTGCTATCAGCAGTCTAGCTAACGCAATGACTGCGCATAGGGAGTTAAAAATGGTGGGGTACAATGATCCCACGGTTCCCCATAATCCATACATTGCTGTAGTCAATACTAAGCGATGCTTCTGATCGTGTAAGGAATAACGCTACTACCTAGTGTAAGACTGAGTACGAGTGATTTGGAGAAATGCTCACGCTGCACGCTGTGGCGATCCGATGGAAAGCTTTGGGTTTGGCGCGGGCGTGGAGAGTGTTACCTGCCGTCACATATAGTGCGTTCGACTCAGTTTCGCACTGTCGCTTGCTCCAAAAAGTGGGCGCTTACGGCCTGTCCGATGACATACGCGGTTGGATAGAAAGTTTCCTAACAGACAGGGAGCAGTAAGTCATCCTGAACGGGGTGACCGACAGAAACAAGCGTAACTTCATTTGTGCCCCAGGGAAGTGTCATAGGTCCGCTGCTTTTTACGATTTACATATACGATCTGGTTGATGTACTGACAGCGGCATTGTTTGCCGATGATGCTGTAGTCTACAGGAAAGTAGTATTACACGAAAGTTGTGAACAAATCAACGAGGATTTGCAGAAAATAAATGCATGGTGTAATGACTGGCATTTATCTCTTAATATTAGTAAATGTAATCTACTGCGTATAACAAGGCGAAAATCCCCATTACTGTACGAGTACAATATAAATGCCCAGTCTTTAGAAGTGGCCGGCCGGAGTGGCCGAGCGGTTCTAGACGCTTCAGTCTGGAACCGCGCGACCGCTACGGTCCCAAGTTCGAATTCTGCCTCGGGCATGGATGTGTGTGATGTCCTTGAGTTAGTTAGGTTTACGTAGTTCTAAGTTGTAGGGGACTAATGACCTCAGATGTTAAGTCCCGCCGGCCAGAGTGGCCGAGCGGTTCTAGGCGCTTCAGTCTGGAACCGCGCAACCTCTACGGTCGCAGGTTCGAATCCTGCCTCGGGCATGGATGTTTGTGATGTCCTTAGGTTAGACAGGTTTAAGTTGTTCTAAGTTCTAGGGGACTGATGACCTTAGAAATTAAGTCCCATAGTGCTCAGAGCCATTTGAACCATTTTTTTGTTAAGTCCCATAGTGCTCAGAGCCATTTGAACCTTTAGAAGCGGTAACATCCGTCAAGTATCTCGGTGTGACTGTTCGAAATGATCTCAAATGGAATCATCAGATTACACAATTAATGGGCAAGGCGAACTCTAGACTTCGGTTTATTGGTAGAATCCTGAAGCGATGCAGTCCTTCGACAAAGGAAATAGCTTACAATACGATAGTTCGTCCAATCTTAGCGTATTGCTCGTCTGTATGGGACCCTTACTAGTTGGGTCTCTTCAAGCGATTGAGAAGGTCCAAAGAAGAGCGGAAAATTTCGTGACTGGTACAGTTAGCCATCGCGAGAGCATTAAAAATCTCATAGAAAGTTTGAAGTGGGGCACACTTGCAGATAGACGGCGCCCTAAGCCGAAGGGGCAGCTCACTAAATTCCGAAATCCGATCTTCGCCGAGGGTGTAGAGCATATATTACTAGTTTCAAATCGCACAATGATCACCATTCAAAGATAAGGGAAATCAGAGCTCGTACTGAGGCGATCAGACAGTCGTTTTTCCCTCGCGCGATCCGGGAGTGCAACAGACAGGGGGGAAGTATGACTTTCATGCGAATTGTGCCCTCCGCCACACACCGCTTGGCGGCTAGCGGAGTATATATATATATATATATATATATATATATATATATATATATATATATATATATATATATATACAGAATACTAAAGTATGGAGGAGGTGATGTTACGGTAAGGAGGTCTTGATTGTGATTAGGGTGTCGTCCCGTATCTGCGCTTAAGAACACGCTAAATGGGGAAAGGTATGATTACACTTTACAGCATTCTGTAGTGCATGCAGTAAAGGTACAATTCAGAGACGGTGGTGTCGGCTCCTGACGCCTAATTTCCTGCCCCCAATTCCAGCCGCGCACCGCACAGAGCCCACAGCCGTTGCCATGGATACATCGTGGGCAACGTTCTTAACGCAAGCCGGCGTGCCTCCACAGCGCACGTCAGTTCCCGCCCGTAGAGGCGCCACGGTCGAGTCGCGTCCCCGGACACCGACCAACCACCAGCCGTCACGCTTGAACGGGGTGTTGTTCAGGACATTGCAGTCGCCCGTGTGCCAGTATCAAGTGAGCAGCTTAGGTGCTCCACGCCTCATCAGACGTTAAGACTAACATTGCAAACGTTATTCGGTTCTCTCTCCGGCTCATTCATTGGACTGTCTGCGTTCAAGTGTTATACGACCTGGACAGTCTACGGATCCCGATTGTTATTTATGTCACTGGTTACGGTGTTACGTATTTGAAATAAACCTGATTCACTGTCCCATGCTTCTGGTTGAACGATTTCTTATGAAGTCTGGGATGATATAATTCAGAGACGGCTCTTGAGGAAGAATGGGCTGTCATTTCTCCACAAATGTTCAGACACGTCACTGAAAGTGTCCCCAGCAGAATTCAAGCCGTCGTAGAGACGAAGAGTGGACACACTCAATATTAACGTCCACTCATACGTAACCAGATATTTTTGATGAGATAGTGTGTCTTCTCGGGTTCTTTGTGCAGAATGAATGAGCGTTTGGCGTCATTGGCCCGGAGGCCCGTTGCGGTGCAGGTCCAGCCGCCTTGGTGCAGGTCTCACTACATTCGACGCCACATTGGTCAACCTGCGCGTCGGATGGGGATGAAATGATGATGAAGGCAACACAACACCCAGACCCTGAGCGGAGAAAATCGCCGACCCAGCCGGGAATCGAACCCGGTCCCGTAGGACGGCAATCCGTCACGCTGACCACTCAGCTATCGGGGCGGACACTTTGCGCAGAACAGTTTTGTAGTGAAGCTATGCGAGGCTTCGGGGCACTATATATCGCCACCGTCATCAGACAGATAAAGGGCACTACATTCCGCTAAACGTGTGTCTCTGGTTTGTTGGTACCACGTGTATAATATTATTAATAATAATATTTCTCTGGTGAAGCGAGTACTATGTACGAAGAAAAAAAACTCTTATTGTAGGAGTTTCTGTATAATTAGTGATCCTAGGATACGATTAATTAAGTAGTGGAATATCATGAGATAAGTATTTGCCGGTACATGCACTGCTTTTCAGTGGCTTCCTTTTGTTTATAACAGCTCTTAAAAATATCGATATGTGCTACATATATGTGTCTGGCACTTCTAAAAGAGGTTCACTTCTTAAAATGGCTGTCTAGGTCGTATTTTTTCGAACCAGCTATGGAACACGATTGTTTTGTCTGGTTCCTCTGTGAGAAACAATGTATCAGTGAGGTTATTAACATCACATGCATACAAAAAATAAGTTTGTTAAAATGATTCTCATTTTGTGAGACTGTACTCAGAGCTAACTAACGTAAAATGTGTAAAATACATGTAAATACTTCGTATTGAATTACGGGAAGCTGTCATTTATATAACTAGTGTAACAAGTAAATCGGTTGAAACTTGCGTATGTCTCTTTGGGATAACTGTAGTGGCGTGGCAAGACAGCCAAGCCACTCGGAGGTAGCCGAAAGGCATGCGTTAAGCTCACGCAGATTGGCGTGAGGTCTGGAATTACTGACAGTGGCGACACGTGGGTCCGACGTATACTAATGGACCGCGGCCGATTTGAAGGCTACCACCTAGCAAGTGTGGTGTCTGGCGGTGACACCACAATAACGTTGTGAGGGGCGAATACAGTGTTCGGCGTGGTTGTGCGCATGTGTCATCTCACGCTAAGAAATTCAAAGCCGTGTCCTCGGCAGGCGAGGTGGCGCTGTCCGTCGATTTAGACGTCCGATGTTCGATACTCATCGAATTCCTCGAGCATGAAAAAACCATTAGAAGTGACGTGAACTGCTAGACAATACGTAGTCAACGCAAGTCCATCGAGAGCAAACGGCCTGGACTGCTCACGGAGAGAGTAATTCTGCTGATGATAACGCGCGTCAAAACGTCTCGGAGATCATTCAAAGTATAGTAGACATGTTCAAGTGGGAGCAGCTTGAGTGTCCGTCCTACAAGCCTGGACATGTCGCCCTCCAACCTCCATGTGTTTTCTCCGCTAAAAAACGTCTCAAAGAGAAGTACTCCACCTCGGATAACGAACAGAAGGACACTGCGGAGAACAGATTCCTGTCACAGCCACAGGAACTCTGGTAACAGGGAATGCTTCAGCTCATGAAACAGTGGAATAGTAATGCTCAGGCCTCTGGTGATTACTTCTGTACAAAGATTTCAGCTATACCCACAGTGTTGTTTCGGACCTTTTCTTCTGAACACGCCCATAGTATCAAAACATTAATTCAAAATACCTGAAAGAATGGGCTAGTTTCCATCATGTGTTACAATTTCTCTTCTCTTTTCGTCAGTACGTTCATAAATTTGTATTTCTCGTAGTGCCTATGATTTGTGACGTCATTTTACCAAACTTATTACGGTCGGCCGGTCGCATTTGGTTGGTCTCTGTAATTCACCTAACGAGGCTGCATGAACAACCAACAGAACCCCATTGACTGCTCGTAGTATTTTCCTATCCCCTGGATTTTGTGTATGTAATCAACAAACGACCAGAATTATAACAGTGTACTCAATTAGCATTAATTGTGATACGTCACTGAAGGACACATAGTGAATGGTCCTTAATTTTACAAACCATTCAAAAAATAAACCGATTATATTACACCCTGTCTCCTGGAATTGTGTACAATTCTCAACAAGCAATACGACTGTAATTTTTCATAAGCACCAGGTAAATATATTCGTTTCGAAAATTAATAAAAGCCGCGCGGGATTAGCCGAGCGGTCTCAGGCGCTGCAGCCATGGACTGTGCGGCTGGTCCTGGCGGAGGTTGGAGTCCTCCCTCGGGCATGGGTGTGTGTGTTTGTCCTTTTCATAATTTAGGTTAAGTAGTGTGTAAGCTTAGGGACTGATAACCTTAGCAGTCAAGTCACATAAGATGTCACACACATTTGAACAAAGTAATATAAGCCGTATTCATTTACGTCTCAGCCGAACTCAAGGAGTTGTACGAGGGGTGGATAAAAGTATACCATTTTTTTCTGCTGTTGATGTCACCCTATACTCGTCTGACCAGAAATCTTTGTCTTCTTTCCACCCCGACTATATCTAGACTGAGGCTTAGCATTTCCTTTTCCAGATTTTCTAGCATCCACACCACGTTCAAAGTTGTGACACTTCACACCCCGACTCGTTTTCTCACGGTCGTCTCCCTCTTGGCAGTGACCTCCCGGACATCCGAATGGATGAGTAGTCCGGAATGTCTGCCATGGAGATTCATTATGACACTTTTTAAGTTACAGGCCACATGACCTGTGAATACACACTGTGCGTCTTTAATACACTGATCTCCATCGACTTCTGCATCCTCAAACCGTTCATCAGTTTCCCACCCGAAGGGCAAGAGAATGCTCTGAACCTCCGTCGGATCCTCCGCCCTCTTCGACAATGCCGTTTACGGAATGAGGGTGACGTCTTATGCCGGTAGTCTTCGGCCGCCATTGGTGATTATTTTGTTCAAAGTTTAAGCGGGACAGGGGGTCGAACCTGAGACCTAGGAGTTCTACTTACTAATCAGAGACACTACCCCAGACCACGGATATGCTGATTCGGGAGTATAGCGGTTCAATTGCCACCCGACCATCCAGATTTAAATATTCCGTGATTTTTCCAAAATTTCCTTTAGAAGGGTACGCCCGACATTGTTCCCCAGTCTCCCCCAGCCCCAGGGTGTGCTCCACCTTTAACGACCTCGTCGTCGACGGAACGTTAACGCCAGATCTCCATTTCCTTCCTCCGCTTCCTTTTCGTAATACGAGGGCAGTTCAATAAGTAATGCAACACATTTTTTTTCTCGGCCAATTTTGGTTGAAAAAACCGGAAATTTCTTGTGGAATATTTTCAAACATTCCCGCTTCGTCTCGTATAGTTTCATTGACTTCCGACAGGTGGCAGAGCTGTACGGAGCTGTTAAAATGGCGTCTGTAACGGATGTGCGTTGCAAACAACGGGCAGTGATCGAGTTTCTTTTGGCGGAAAACCAGGGCATCTCAGATATTCATAGGCGCTTGCGGGATGTATACGGTGATCTGGCAGTGGACAAAAGCACGGTGAGTCGTTGGGCAAAGCGTGTGTCATCATCGCCGCAAGGTCAAGCAAGACTGTCTGATCTCCCGCGTGCGGGCCGGCCGTGCACAGCTGTGACTCCTGCAATGGCGGAGCGTGCGAACACACTCGTTCGAGATGATCGACGGATCACCATCAAACAACTCAGTGCTCAACTTGACATCTCTGTTGGTAGTGCTGTCACAATTGTTCACCAGTTGGGATATTCAAAAGTTTGTTCCCGCTGGGTCCCTCGTTGTCTAACCGAACACCATAAAGAGCAAAGGAGAACCATCTGTGCGGAATTGCTTGCTCGTCATGTGGCTGAGGGTGACAATTTCTTGTCAAAGATTGTTACAGGCGATGAAACATGGGTTCATCACTTCGAACCTGAAACAAAACGGCAATCAATGGAGTGGCGCCAAACCCACTCCCCTACCAAGAAAAAGTTTAAAGCCATACCCTCAGCCGGTAAAGTCATGGTTACAGTCTTCTGGGACGCTGAAGGGGTTATTCTGTTCGATGTCCTTCCCCATGGTCAAACAATCAACTCTGAAGTGTATTGTGCTACTCTTCAGAAATTGAAGAAACGACTTCAGCGTGTTCGTAGGCACAAAAATCTGAACGAACTTCTCCTTCTTCATGACAACGCAAGACCTCACACAAGTCTTCACACCCGAGAGGAGCTCACAAAACTTCAGTGGACTGTTCTTCCTCATGCACCCTACAGCCCCGATCTCGCACCGTCGGATTTCCATATGTTGTGGCCCAATGAAGGACGCAATCCGTGGGAGGCACTACGCGGATGATGAAGAAGTTATTGATGCAGTACGACGTTGGCTCCGACATCGACCAGTGGAATGGTACCGTGCAGGCATACAGGCCCTCATTTCAAGGTGGCGTAAGGCCGTAGCATTGAATGGAGATTACGTTGAAAAATTGTGTTGTGTAGCTAAAAGATTGGGGAATAACGTGGTGTATTTCAATGCTGAATAAAACAACCCTTGTTTCAGAAAAAAAATGTGTTGCATTACTTATTGAACTGTCCTCGTACGAACAAAAAAATGTGAGGCCGGATGCACAGCTCTGCGATAACAGGCGCTCCCAGCGTCGCCAGGTGTTTTGATTATGAGTGTCAGCAGTCAGTGTGAAAGGCACAAAGGGCGGGGCGGGTCGCGTGTTAATACAGGAGGCGGCGGGCCGCGCGTGGGCGTCGGAGCGGCGCGGCTGCCCCGCCGCTAATATTTTCGCAGCTTCCTTTGATGTCTGGCCGCGCGCCGTTGCCTCGGCAACCGCCGCGCTGTGCCTGATTGCCGACTGGTGGGCCAGGTGAGGCGCGTGGGCGGCGCCCTTTGTCTGATGCCGCGCGCGCTTCCGTCTGTCAGAAGGAGCCTACCGGCAACGGCTAAATCACTGAGCGCGTGTCACTCTGGAGCAATCTGTGAGTGGGCCTGCTGGTTCTTTTCTTCTCGAAGACCGTATCGGTGTTGTGAGGTGCAACACAGGCTATACAGTCGATTCACTTCATTTCGATCACCATCTGTGAATAAATGAGGTACATGTGCGGCAAAAGTCAGCTAACTGAATATGCAGTGCAGTGTTCTGTAGCTTTAATGGTTTATACAAAGTAATTTGTCGTACTGAGCGTTCAGTGAATAAGATCTTCTCGCTTTTTTTAAAAATACTCAGCCTTCCTACGGCTATCTCCGCCATCGCCTTTAGGAATAAATACCATGGCTTTCGCTTATATAGAAGCGATCGGAGACTCTGGCACCAGTCAGCTGGAGCTGATGCCAGGTGCGTCAGTCGTGCCTATATAAGTGATAAATGATGTTTTTTTTCTTTTTTTTTTCAAATGTTCTTTATTTTTCCAGTCTTTGCTCACAATATCAGTTCTTTAGATGAGACCGGTTTCAGTCCGTAATGAAGATTTCTTTTTTTTTTCTTTATTGAATTTCGATTCCCCCTGAAGGGGCGGGCTGGCAGCAGAGTAGTACGCTGCTCTACAGCCTACAGACTTTTTAAAACGTAAGAAGAAGAGAAGAAACAATAGAAGCAGGCTATAAAATGGCGACTTAAATTGTAAAACGGCGGAAAACTGTTGAACGTTAAAACATAAAGCAAAGGGTTGGCAATGCTAATGAAATACACAGGAATTAGAAAAGTAACATAGTAGACAGACAATTAAAAAAAACATGGTGACAGCCTGGTTTCTGTTCGCAAGAGATAAAAAATCACACCCAGCGACAGTATGATGGCCGTTCGCAAGACTTCCGAAAAGACACACAACACTCACTATATCACTGCATGAAAATGTCGGCACAAAGATGACACTCCCTAGCCAAGGGCAGATGGGGGGGGGGGGGGGGGAACCTGGTAATGAAGATCCTCAGATCTACAATATACAAATACATACACCTAGTGATCAGGGTGTCTTTCAACACAATACAGCAATTTCTGTCACAATATACTATCATACAACCAGGGAAATGCATAGACACCTATTCATGGAATGTATAGCCAGACTATATAATTGTATTTATTGACTGTTAAAATGTTGTTGTTTAGCCGGTCGTAGTGGCCGTGCGGTTCTAGGCGTTACAGTCTGGAGCCGAGCGACCGCTACGGTCGCAGATTCGAATCCTGCCTCGGGCATGGATGTGTGTGATGTCCTTAGGTTAGTTAGGTTTAATTATTTCTAAGTTCTAGCCGACTGATTACCTCAGAACTTAAGTCGCATAGTGCTCAGAGCCATTTGAACCAAAATGTTCAAAAATGGTTCAAATGGCTCTGAGCACTATGGGACTTAACATGTATGGTCATCAGTCCCCTAGAACTTAGAACTACTTAAACCTAACTAACCTAAGGACATCACACGACACCCAGCCATCACGAGGCAGAGAAAATCCCTGACCCCGCCGGAAATCGAAGCCGGGTACCCGGGCGTGGGAAGCGAGAACGCTACCGCACGACCACGAGATGCAGGCGAACCAAAATGTTATTTAAACGTTTTCTGTGGGAGACATATCACGTTGTATGTAAAGACCTCTAGTGGTTAAGTTCCTAAGATCGGTGCACGCCTACATAACAGCCTGGCGGCCGACCCAACAGAGGGCGCTGATCATTGATCTGTCATATAGTCATTTTAGCTTTCATAGGCAATTTATAGGTTGCTACAGGCAATGTATTATGTATATTAATTGTTACCCATATATTCACCATAAAAAAGGATCGGTCCTGTTCTCTTCATATATTTCCGTTTAATAATTTTATATGGGTAACTGTATTCGTCTTTTAATGCAACACAATTGGTTTCCATGATAGTTATCAATTTTAAAAGTCTGCTACATGTATTTTACCTGATGAGTCTGTATCAGATTACGTTTTTCTGCGTAAATGATGACTACATCTAAGCCCACAGTAGCGACATCTAGGGAGGATGTAGGCAAACATATTTCTGGTAGCTACTGAACTTCAGTAGCCACTTGCAATAGTGACTGTGTGGACGATGTGGCCTATTCTACACCTTATTTTAGATATATGTGACGATGCTGTGTTGATTATATTTATATGTTTTGACGATCCCATTATGGCCTTATCACTTGAGGACATGGTGTAAAAAAGGTACGTTTTACCGTATTTTATCTGTGCATTTCACTGGTTGTATGATAGTATATTGCGATACGTATTGCTGAATTATGTAGAAAGACACAGTGCTCACTAGGTGTATGTATTTGTATATTGTAAATCTGAGGATGGTTATTGCGAACTGAAACCAGTCGCGTCTAAAGAGTTGATATTGTGATCAATGACTGGAAAAATAAACATTTGACAGTATTGGATCACTATTTGTATACGCGACCAATTCACAGTTGGTGAAACTTTTTTTTTTTCCCGACGTCGATAGCAGAGAGAGATTTTATTCTCACGCCGGTGCGAGAGATTCGGCGTACACTTGATATATTCAATGTTCTACCTTGTTATCTAGAAATTTGACTCATCGTTCAAACGTTTACTTACATATATTGTCACGTAACTCCCCATACTTTTCCAAAAATATTTTCAAATTACTGCTCAGTCAGATCTCTTGAATGCTGTAAGTTTAATGGTCTTAGAGTGAAAACATTATGAATATCGCCCATATTGTAAAACCACACTGTGTGTGGTCCGGAGATCTTGGAGGCCAATCGATTTTTCCTCGCCTTCCACAGCCACTCTTGAAAACTGTCGTCCAAAAATGTGCGGACGTGCAATCCGTAATGCGGTGCAGGACTGTCCTGCTGCCAAGTAAGATTATTTCGTATTATTCTGAAAGAAATTTCCGCCTTTTGATTATTAATTGTTACAATTAAAAGAAAACAGCCCTCGGTCACTAATTTTTAACGAATTAACCGGGTTTCACCACTCCTAGGAGTGTCTTCCTCAGAATTTAAACCAAATAATGGTCTATAACATGGTCACAGAATTATGACTAAAAACGTATGATACAAATTATAAGTACGGAATTATCGTGAAAGACTGGCAGTATTTATATGTCATTTATAAAATAATAAATATGCCAAAAGGGCATAAGTCACAAAGAAATTTAAGAAAAATAAAACTGTGATGGCGAGCCACTAAGGGCTGCTTGTTACTTGCGTGGTGCAGATTGTAAACGGACTCCATTAATTGTTATTAATTGTTCGTTTATTTTACAGTCACGATTTCGGATTTGTAGCCAATCTCAAGTGCATGTTGAAATGTTGGCACGTGTCAGACCTATCCGTGACGTGTCGTCGTCGAAAAAACACATTTTAGTCTTACAAACCAGTTATCGTATTTTTGTTCTGTGAGGCCAGAAATATGTGTTTTTCGACGATGACAAGTCACAGACAGGTCGGGCATATTTTAAAATTCCAAGGTGCACTTGAGAATGGCTGTAAATCCATGATTGTGTGAAGTAAATGAATAATTAATAACCAAATGGTGGAAATTTATTTCAAAAATTTCTATACGCATGTGATCTCCATCAACGGAAAGATAATTATGTCGTGCAGCTTTACGTACTGGAAGTCTTGTCTAATTCAGTAATACCTTCTCTTAACATTTCATGATAGCGTTCCGCGATCATGGTACCACCGGAAAAAATAAAGCCCTTTCACTCATTTGATGCATCTGCCAATCCAAACGCCATCTGCAGGAACATTTAACTTCTCAATAACAAATCGCGGATTTTCAGATAATGCACGCAGCTGTCTTTGTTAACTCACCCATTAACTTAAAACTTGCTTCCTCATACCACAGGATTGTTTTGTAAAAGTCAGGATGACTTTCACTGTGAACCATGTACCACAGACAGAATTCACTGGATTGTAAGGCTTTAGATGTAATATTCTTAACATTACCCTTAAACTTCTGTCAGAAAATTATTTCTTGGGTGAACGAACGAATGCCTGTGCAACAGTTCTCAGATTTCTCCAGTAATTACTAATTTTTACCGGCCACTTTGTGGTAAGTCAACTAAAGAACCATTGAACCTTCGATTTAATTTGCAGATAGCTCTGCTGCATGGTGGCTGTGTAGGCCCTATGCAGGAACTATCCAGCTAAAGTTCGTCTTACATGTTCATAATGTGGATCAAATTTCCACTACATCTTCAAAGAAAAAACGCCATTTTCTGTAGACAATTATCTATTCGTAATATACATTTCCCACCCAAACAGTGAATACACAAGTGACGTCAAGGCCCAGATTTTCACTTGTTAATGACAGGCCAGTTCCGTCACCACATTTCAAACCAATTTCACTGCGCACAGGTTTCGCGATTTCCCGGTATGGTGGATATTACTTAATCACTTAGCTAAAATTTGACTATGGATGGAAATGCGCGGCTGTTAATTGACTTACGCCACAATCAATATATGCAGCGAATGCAGCGCGGTGACATTTAGATTGGCTAAAAGTTTATCAGGAAACGGCGGCTAGGAATGGCGGTGTCCTGTTGGAACATGCTCCACAAAACGCGATAGGCACACCGGTAATGGAACATTAGAAGTTAGAGGATGTTCACGTGTTAGCTGGCACCTATCTTCAGTAGGAGTATACGGGAGGAGACAGACCGTGGCACTGCCTGGCAACATGAACTGCAACAACACACAGTCTGCTATTGTCTTGGCTGCCTGCAGCTGCCGACCTACTTACTGACAGCGCTTGCAGGGCCGCTACATCAGGCGAGCAAGTAAAACAGTGCGGCCAACGAATCGCAACGCAGTGTTCAAGTCCCGGCGTCTACTGGGCACTCTGAAGCAAAATATTTCGGCACTGTAGGGACTTAAGTTGCATTCATCGATACCATCCAACAGGACTTAAAAACAACTAGACATATCAATGAAGCATAATCTTGTCTTACAATCAAAAATTAATTTCTTGACAGTTCGGCTCTAGGTGCAAGACTACATTATTTAAGATCTGTGCGCATGACTGGCTCCGTATTTAATACACGACTCTGATAAAGGCGACTTACGCCTGCAGCTCTGTAGAACCGAACGAGTCGGTAACGTATCCGCTGGAAAAAAGTTTGTAGGTCATGAGAATGCCCTCCGAAACCTAAGACCGCACATTTGGTAGGCTGTGTGTGTGTTTTTCTCCAACAACCACTTCGTGTTTTGGGTGGCTGTTTCTGCGAAATACTTCAGTGCTTTCAGTGTCTTTGCAAAGACGACTCGCTATCGTTGCATCAGAGAAAGAGAAGAGCATTTGATAAGTTATCTTTCCGTCGAGGACGATCCCAGAGCACAAGCGCGGACAAGACAGAGAAGAGCCTGATAATGACTAGGAATTTTTCAGGGATACCATACAGTCATTCTTCTTAACTGATTTAGGGAAACGTTGGAAAACATAACTATGATAAATGAAAAGCACTAGTTTGCTTTTGTTCTACAATACTACTTTTATTGTTAACCGGTTTTCGGCTTACAAGACCATCTTCAGACAATTACTGCCAGCGGCCTTGTAAGCCGAAAACCGGTTAACAATAAAATTAATATTGTAGAAAAAAATCAAACTGGTGCTTTTCATCTATTATAATGTTGTTCTACCAAGATCGGACGGAAGATTCCGTTAACATAACTATGGATAAGCGGCTAGATTTGTATAAGAAGTCTTCCTAAAAGCGAGTGCGGTGCCTTAAATCAACAAGATAAAATTACTACGCGTCTGTCTGAACGTTATTGAAACGACGTAACCAATCGCTCAGTGTCTACTTTCAAAATGCTCGGTCCTCTGTATCAGAGGGAACTTTCCACTGCACCACGTATGAGGGTTTCCTCTCGCTCCATTTACGTATGGAGAGCGGTGAGAAAGATTCTTCATATATCTCTGTCAGTGCTGTAATCAGTCTACTGTTGTAGTGGCCAAGAGAGCGATACGTAGGCGGCTGTGGTGTTTTCGTAAATTCTTACCTAATACCGATTGAAACTTTGTATAAGCAGGCTTTGGTGTCTCTCTTCAAGTGTTTGGCAGTTCAGGCTCTTCAGAACCGTTGTCACAGTTTCCCGAGGATCGAAAAAAGCTGCAACCATTAGTGCCGTCCTTCGTTGCATACGTGTATCCTCTGTTAGTCATATCTGGTATGGACTGCACACGTTTGAACAACATTGTAGTACGATTCGCACGTGTGTTTTGTAAACAGTCTCCTTTGTTGACTGACTGCTTTTTCTCAGTGCTCTATCAATGATCATAAGCCTACTAACTGATTTACATACCACTGAGCCTATGGGATTCACTCTGGAATCCCCAGAAATTTTTACATCCGCGTTCTTGTATGGGTTGACTGATTCTGACAGTGACTCATTGGTATTAAAGCCATGGAATATTACGTCTTCTGTGCTTTGTGAGGCGCGGAATTTTAACATCTCTGAACATTTAAAGTAAGTGCTTAATGTTTTTGGATGTGAGGTCCGCCAGTTACGCAAAACACCGTTTTTGTCAGTACACAAACATGTTTCGGCACCACTGCGCCATCATCAGTGGGTTTTCGTTTTTATTTATTCTGCAGTGTGAATATTTTGTTACATGATTATAAAATTATGTGCATTTTTAGTTCAAACAACAGATCGTTTCTTCTTGTAACTACCTTTACATTTGGTAAACAATTTCCCGGATCACTTTTGTGTTAATTATTACAGGTAGCTTGTCATCTGAAACCAAACGATGTTGATGAGAAAGCTTATTGCTGGGAGTTAACCTATCTTCTAGAATGTAATTTAGTTTTTCACGATGTTTTCGCGCCTACTTTCGCCTTTAGTTACGTTTTCGTGTGGCAAGCACTTCCGTTCTCCCCATCATGCTGAGATGTTGCGATGCGTACTTAACTATAAAAAGTATTTTCCACAAATAACGTAGTAAAACACTTTTCACTACAACAGAACACAGTGTGATTGTGGTTTGTTATGTGTCCCAGCCTAGTCAGTGTTCATTTGTTCACCAGAGAGTTCGGCTCCAAATTTGAATTTTATTTGTATTTTATCTTGTGTGTGTGTGTGTGTGTGTGTGTGTGTGTGTGTGTGTGTGTGTGTGTGTGTTTGTGTATGTATGTATGTGTATGTGCACGTCTGTGTGTGTGTGTTTTCTGTGTGCTTCTTAGCTGTGTGTTGTCTTTTATATGGTATTCCTATTTGTGTGTAAATGGTGCGTCTTTGCAGATTTTAGTGTATCTTTTTTCGTGTGTGTGTGTGTGTGTGTGTGTGTGTGTGTGTGTGTGTGTGTGTGTGTGTGTGTGTAAACTTTATCTGTTTGTGCTGTTTTTATTTGTAAAGTTCCTTTAATGTATTAAATAATGTGCTCTTGCAAGGACACATTATTTAACACATTAAGGGAACTTTACAAATAAATGTAAATACTTGTTATAGTTACGTATGCATCACAACATCTCAGCATGATGCAGAGAATGGAAGTGCTTGCCACACGAAAACGTAAGTGAATACGAAAGTAGGCGCGAAAACATCGCCAAAAACTAAATTACATTCTAGAAGATAGGTTAACTCCCAGCAATAAACTTTCTCATCAACATCATTTGGTTCCAGATGACAAGCTACCTGTAATAATTAACACAAAAGTGATCCGGGAAATTCATGTTCACCAAATGTAAAGGTATTTACAATAAGAAACGATCTGTTGTTTGAACTAAAAAATGCACATAATTTTATAATCATGTAATAAAATATTCACATTGCAGAATAAATAAAAACGAAAACCCACTGATGATGGCACAGTGGTGCCGAAACATGTTTGTGTACTGACAAAAACGGTGTTTTGCGTCACTGGCGCACCTCACATCCAAACAATTTCAACTGCAAAACACGGTCAATACAAAAAGATGGATAAGTTCTTAATATTTGTATCACTTGTAAATCGTACCGAAATCAGGATATTCGTGTAGCGTTTTCCAGGCAGTTCTTCATTATAGACAACTGGAAGGTAAAAAATCAATTATCAGAGCCATCTCGAGAGAAAGAAATATGGTGGGAAGATGTTTCGGCGAGGAGGAGGAGGAGGAGGAGCTGTGAGCAAAAACGTTGTGGCGGTCTTGTAGTATGCACCGGCCACAGCGGCGGGCCTCGGCTGTGGTCGGCTGTCGCTACGGCTGTGGCAGCGGCCGTGGCTTGGCCCGGCGTGTCGCGGTATGTCCAGAGGCGCTCCCCTGCATGCTGATGCTGCCGCCGGGCCCCTGCTGGACGCAGGAGTCGTGTCGGCGGCCTGCCACGAGTCTCTCCAGTAGCGGCAGACACAACTTCAGATCCCTGCGCAGGGCGTCTATTGATTTAAATTTGTATTTTCTCGGCAGTTTAAGGAATGATAGGACGAACACAGAGCGAATTGTAAAGTTCCGTTGAGTTCCGAGGTTTCTTATGAATTACTCTGATGGAAGATGGGGTGGGGGTGGGGACGGATGGTTCCTAATTCGCTGTAAAGGTCTGATTCATCATGTACACTACTGGCCATTAAAATTGCTGCACCCAAAAGAAATGCAGATGATAAGCGGGTATTCATTGGACAAATATATTATACTATAACTGACACGTGACTACATTTTCACGCAATTTGGGTGCACAGATATTGAGAAATCAGTACCCAGAACATCCACCTCTGGCCGTAAAAGCGGCCTTGATACGCCTGGGCATTGAGTCAAACAGAGCTGCCCATGCAGCTTCGACACGATACCACAGTTCATCAAGAGTAGTGACTGGCGTATTGTGACGACCCAGTTGTTCGGCCACCATCGACCAGACGTTTTCAATTGGTGAGATATCTGGAGAATGTGCTAGCCAGGGCAGCAGTTGAATATTTTCTGAATCCAGGAAGGCCCGTACAGGACCTGCAACATGCGGTCGTGCATTATCCTGCTGAAATGTAGGGTTTCGCAGGGATCGAATGAAGGGTAGAGCCACGGGTCGTAACACATCTGAAATGTAACGTCCACTGTTCAAAGTAACCGTCAACGCGAACAAGAGGTGACCGAGACGTCTAACCATTGGCACGCCATACCGTCACGCCGGGTGATACGCCAGAATGGCATGACGAATACACGCTTCCAATGTCCGTTCACCGCAGTGTCGCCAAACACAGTTGCGACCATCATGATGCTGTAAACAGAACCTGGGTTCATCCGAAATAATGACGTTTTGCCATTCGTGTACCCAGGTTCGTCGTTGAGTACACCATCGCAGGCGCTCCTGTCTGTGATGCAGCGTCAAGGGTAACCGCAGCTATGGTCTCCGAGATGATAGTCCATGCTGCTGCAAACGTCGACGAACTGTTGGTGCAGATGGTTGTTGTCTTGCAAACGTCCCCATATGTTGAATCAGGCATCGAGACGTCGTTGCGCGATCCGTTCCACCCATGCGGATAAGGTGCCTATCATCTCGACTCCTAGTCATACGAGGCCGTTGGGATCCAGCACGGCGTTCCGTATTACCCTCCTGAACCCCCCGATTCCATATTCTGCTAACAGTCATTGGATGTCGATCAACGCGATCAGCAATGTCGCGATACGATAAACCGCAATCGCGATAGGCTACAATCCGATCTTTATCAAAGTCGGAAACGTGATGGTACGCATTCCTCCTCCTTACAAGAGGCATCACAACAACGTTTCAGCAGGCAACGCTGGTCAACTGCTGTTTGTGTTTGAGAAATCGGTTGGAAACTTTCCTCATGACAGCACGTTGTAGGTGTCACAACCGGCGCCAGCCTTGTGCGAATGCTCTGAAAAGCTAATCATTTGCATATCACAGCATCTTCTTCCTGTCGGTTAAATTTCGCGTCTGTAGCACGCCATCTTCGTGGTGTAGCAATTTTAATGGCCAGTAATGTATGTTCAATAATCAACCAACCAAGGTTTGCTTTGGAATATTCCATGCTTCGGGACGTACTGAGTGTCCCAGAAATGTTGCGACAAACTTTGAGGTGTTGTGGAAGGTGTCTTGAGCAACAAATCGAGGGTAGGAACGCGTGTCTGGAATCGTCGTCCAGCGACGCTACAGAGTGACGGAGTTATAGTGGACGGTGACTGCCACCAGACCGCACGTTCCGCAGCAAACGTGAGTTTGTACGCTGACGGACCGTAGCCGGAGCGTCTCGCAATGCTGTTTCTTATTCAGCGATCGCGACTGATTGTCACGATCGCCACTGGAGAACACGGAGCTACCGTCTGCGTAGACCGGTCATGTCGCCTACGAATATGACGCTCTGTTGCCTTGGTGGAAGATGGTCTCGTACACGGGTTTCCATCTGCAGTTTATTTTTGTCCTGTATTCCGAAAAACATTGGTGGCAGGCGTTGGCGCCTGTAACTTCCACGATCTACAGCGTCGTTGGATGAAGATTCCAGACAGGCGTTCCTTCACTCGATTTGTTGCTCAAGACACCCTCTACAACCCTCGAAGTTTACTGGGACACCCTGTATATAAAGCACGTGCGTGCCATTCTTTACAAATTTAAAACCGATTGGTGTGTGTGTGTGTGTGTGTGTGTGTGTGTGTGTGTGTGTTTTGTAACCCACCTTTCCTTACTGGTAAAATACAATCTGGAAAAAATATTTAGATTTTACAAAAACATATACAGTGCATTCAAGAATGGTTTGCCTTGGAAAGATAACTCACAAGTGCGATTGCACGGTTCAGTTATCAGTATAACACTGGATGTTGTGTGCTGTCCTTAGGTTAGTTAGGTTTAAGTAGTTCTAAGTTCTAGGGGACTGATGACCATAACTGTTAAGTCCCATAGTGCTCAGAGCCATTTGAACCAGTATAACATACATCAAGTAAAAATGAATTATCGTGGATAATGTCGTCAACGTCTTCGAATGCCGACACATTTACCATTTGGTACCGATGTATCAGGCCCTGGTGGCGACTATACATCTTCATTGTTTCAAAGCATTCTTTGGCGACGAAAATACCGTATTGACGACCAGGTAAAAATGTGATAGCAAGTATGAGATCCGACTTCAAAAAGTAAGTTCGACCTTGTATAAAAGCAGTATTTAAACGAGATCATGCGGTACATATAGCATTAGATCCTTACGCTATCAAACAATGAATGCACAATCCTGGCACATATTCCTGACACACAGAAAAACTCACACAACGAACTAATGTGATCAGGATTCTACAAATGACTTGTACAAATGAGTTGCAGACACTTTTTAAATAAAACTAACCTTATTATTCAACTAACAGAGAGCCGTGGAAACATACCTCCTACCATGTCTTTAGTAACAGCAGAAGTTACATACCAGAAGCAGAAATCCTCTTTTACACGCAGTATTTTCTTTCAAGAAGAATGAACACGTAGCTTGCATTGTCGATGCACTGCATTTTACATCGACTCTTTGTATTTTAATATGTTACATGTTTTATGAAATATTTTTCAGTACTTAGTAATCGGTTCAACCTAAGGATTTATCAAAAAAGTGAAAAATTAAGCCACTTATTGCAAGCTACCCTGTACTGTTCGTGTGTGTGTGTGTGTGTGTGTGTGTGTGTGTGTGTGTGTGTGTGTGACTTTTCAAACAAACTTTCAAACGACCCATAAATGCGAGTCCAGTATCCATTGTCTCAGTCCTGCAGTATTAAGCAACCTCGTTCGCTCGCTCACGAGAGAGAGAGAGAGAGAGAGAGAGAGAGAGAGAGAGAGAGAATTTCCTGAGTCAAACCGTTTATATGAAACAATTTTAGTGTTTTAACGCGTCCACGCCGACGTGTGCCATTGTTGGTTCACGCTCGACTCCACTAATTATGCTACCAGCAACACACTACCGTATGATGTATTAATAATCAGCCAGGCGCAACGAACAGCTATGAATAATGTTTTTTTTGTGATCCTTCCACAATAGAGCTTCCTGAACAAATGAGATAATCACGTAATTTGTTATTCGTCTAGTGTGAAATTCTTTTAAGTGGTCTGTCGTTTTTTTAAGAGAATGGACTTACACGACTTAGAAAATAAAAGGTCAAGATATTAAAATAATAGCCTACGGTGTTTCAAATACGACCGCCGGCCCAGGGCGACAAACAGGAAAAGCAGTGCCGCTAGATAAAGCGGAGCATCAAGACGCGTTCTCGGCGCCGGCGTCAACTTGAAAGTCATACTAGCTGAATTCATTGTAAGACGTGTGTGAAATGTATTCGTGTTACACATCACTTTTAAACATAGGGAAGTATTATTTACTGATATTTTCGGACACTCTCATCTTTATATATAAACTTGCTCTCTTTTATTCCATTCCGATAATATCGGGTATAATCTGAAGAATACGTAAGTGGGAAAATGTCCTGTGATAACGGTAATTCGGATTTCCCGTGCGTTGGACGATTACGAATAGTGTGAGAAAAAGATAACTACGATTAAGTACATTCGTTATAGGAATCACGTAACGGTTTTTTGCATTTTTACGCCAATAAAGGTCGTTATTTACAATTCCTAAGGCATCATTGACGCAAGGGACCTTGTGTCAAAAGGCAGAAGCTGACAGAAATTTGTTGACGCAATAAGGCGTTAAGGAAGAAATTTTCACAACGAGTTATTCTGCAGCGAAGGGAAGAAGAAGAAGTGACATGCAGTCTTCATTTGCAGAGTGTGCTTGGATGTCTTCGGTTTAACCCCAGACCTTTCCCGAGTTTTCCATGACTTGAGTCGCTGTTGATAGGGATGGTACGATCGCTGGACATGTGATGCTATTCGAGATATACAGGCTCTACACTAGCTGCTGTTTTCCACTCTTCTCTGTCAGATTACTACAGTGATGCCCTACAAAATCGCTGCACCTCAGAAGCATTAAGTATTCAGTCAGGCGCAGCTGAACGTGACTTTTGGACTATAAGGAAATCCATCTATACGTCAACGCGCATTCCGTCGGAGCGGATTGTATCTTCTGATGGAACTTTCGGTCGCAGAAGCTCATTTTCTTTCACTGTCATTGTTTACTCCACAAAAACGTGTTTACGTCTCAAAAATGTTACAGTATTACATGTTGGTCGTGACACAAGGACGAGTACCCTACGGTAATAAAATAATATGTTGACACGAAACAGTGAGAATTTCCAGATTATAACATAATCTTTGTCTAGTAGCAGATATTGACTCTAACAGGATCAAACTTACAACAAACTAGTGTGCACCACATTAACAGTGATGAAGTGGTAACTACAGTCACCGAGCCAGACACTGATGCCTTGGAATAGCTAAGGACCATCCACTGAAACAAGATTAGTTAATAATAGATTGTTTTGATTCAGCATTCTACAAATTTATCAAATGTTGTATGTCCTTGTTAGATATTGAATGGTATAGCTTTCCATATATGTACAAGTCAGTAAAAACTAACTTTATTAATTAATGTGGTGTGGATGGACACATCCGTGGTTTATACAGTCAAAAGCAAACGGATAAAAGTAAACTGAAAAGAGATGACATATGAATTTTGAAGTTCAAACTTCCTAGCAATATCGTAACTGGTCGTTGCTTCCTCGACTAAAAACGTCGGGCTGGAAGGAATGTTTACGACATTTTAAAGCTATTCGCACAAGGAACAAACAAAATCAAGTCTGACAATACATGAAGGGAATAAACACAATCAACTCTGATAACACATTACACAGTCTGTTGTGAAGTAATCAGTGATCAGTATATTCCAAAAAGTCTCAATTTTCTGTATTGATCACATTGCACAATCTTGATTACCAGTTTCATCTTCAGCTCACGATATTCAAACTTTAAATACAAGAATAGGTCGTGGCTAATCCTCTTGCCTTGCTACGTCAACTGCACGCTTCTCATGACTCGTTGATACACCGCATTCTACATCTACATCTACATTGATACTCCGCAAGCCACCCAACGGTGTGTGGCGGAGGGCACTTTACGTGCCACTGTCATTACCTCCCTTTCCTGTTCCAGTCGCGTATGGTTCGCGGGAAGAACGACTGTCTGAAAGCCTCCGTGCGCGCTCTAATCTCTCTAATTTTACATTCGTGATCTCCTCGGGAAGTATAAGTAGGGGGAAGCAATATATTCGATACCTCATCCAGAAACGCACCCTCTCGAAACCTGGCGAGCAAGCTACACCGCGATGCAGAGCGCCTCTCTTGCAGAGTCTGCCACTTGAGTTTATTAAACATCTCCGTAACGCTATCATGGTTACCAAATAACCCAGTGACGAAACGCGCCGCTCTTCTTTGGATCTTCTCTATCTCCTCCGTCAACCCGACCTGGTACGGATCCCACACTGATGAGCAATACTCAAGTATAGGTCGAACGAGTGTTTTGTAAGCCACCTCCTTTGTTGATGGACTACATTTTCTAAGCATTACGCCATTTTCGAAACAGTACACAATTCTTGGCCCTGTATCAAAAGAGTCGAAGTCGGTTTCATCTACCAGGAAGGATAGCCAGTGTTTTATGAAATGCGATACGAATTCTTCATATCGGTTACCTTGCAGACTAACGAGTAATACTCCTGTGTTATGGACCAAATGGATGAAATGACGAGTGAACAAAAGTTTGGATGACAAAAATTTAAACAAAGTGTTATCAGGAGTACGAAAGGTGCTGTGATGGTAGAAAAGTTGAGAATTTTAAGTACGAATCATTGGTACATACACTCGTTTGAGCACATTTGGCACTGACCGACATCTCACATCTAAAGGACGTTGTAAGTGGATAATATTTTAGAGTTGTAAATTTACTATGAATAGTATAGATGTATTGCAAATATTCCATGGTCTTACTTAAGGGGCTCAATCTACGCACTGGAAAAACCTGTAAACATGTAACGAATTAAATGAGGGCAATATAGATAATGACATCTATAAGGGGCGTTCGAAAACAAACAAGCCGGAGTCTGGAATGCGCAAACCGGTGACAGGCGGGAAATATCGTGGCGTGTGTAACGAGGTGTGGTTCCGACCAGAGCCTGGAAATTCACAGCCCCTCGCTAGAGAGCATGCGTGCACGTCACGTGACTATACAGAGTTAGCAGCAGTATGCATCAATCGTCCAGCGCTGCCAGTCGGATTGCAAAGAGTGACATGGAGGCGTCAACAGAAAGAGCAAAGAGGTGTTGTTCGTTTTCTGACAGCGGAAGGAGTCGGAGGAATGGACATTCATTGACGAATGTCACAAATGTACGGCGAACACTGCACGTCCCTCGCAAGGATCAAGGCGCGGCACGAGCGCTTCAGGGAAGGACGGGTGTGGTTAGCTGATGACGCGCGGTCTGGAGCACCACACTGCATTACCGATCCAGCTGATGGATTCACTCATTACTCAGGAACGCCGACTGACAGTGAAAGCCATAGCCGCATTGAGCATCGGAAGTGTTCACACCATCATGAAGGATGGAGTGCACTTGCGCAAAGTGTGTGTCCCATGGATACCCCAGAGTCTTAAATCACACCTGGAAGCACGTCGAATGGCCCACTGACTTGCTCATCTGCAGCGCTGCGGTTCAAATGGTTCATATGGCTCAGAGCACTATGGGACTTAACTTCTGAGGTCACCAGTCCCCTACTTAAAACTAACTAACCTAAGGACATCACACACATCCATGCCCGAAGTGGGATTCGAACCTGCGAGCAACGCTGTGTTAGGGAAGGGAATGCGTTCCTGGCACGAGTGGTGGCTGGAGACAAGTCATGGTCTCATCACTTCGAACCAGAATCAAAACGACGAAGTCTCCAGTGGAAGCATCCAAGGTCACCACCACCAAAAAAATCCAAGGCCATCCGCATGAGTGCAGGAAAGGTTATGCTGACGTTCTTCTTTGGCCAAGATGGGCCCTTTCTGATTCACTTCCCGCAGCACGGGACAACAGTGGATGCCCAACGCTACTCGCAAGCCTTGACCACCCTTCGCCTAGCGATCAAAGTAAAAGGCAATCTCACCCGTAGGGTCATTATGCTACACGACAATGCAAAGCCTCGTACGGTCAACACAGTCGCGGCACTCCTGCCTCGGGCATCGATGTGTGTGATATCCTTAGGTTAGTTAGGTTTAAGTAGTTGTAAGTTCTCAGATGTTAAGTCCCATAGTGCTCAGAGCCATTTTACCCATTTTGTTTTTACCACTTTTTCTCTGACATATAAATTTCTCCAAGCGCGCACACACGGCCAAATGGGCCGCTGCCAACCTTCCGCTCGGGTTTCTCCAAGGCCTGGTGCACGCCAGGTGCTCGCCACGGCCCCGTACTAACCGCCAGCCACGTGGCGGGAAACTGCCGCTCTAATCTCACCCCACAACTTGTACGCTCACAAGAGTCGTGATACAGTACCACAGCACACCCTCAGGAGTGACTAACCAAAATGTAGACAATGGGCTCTGTCTCCTGTAGCGGCGAGCTGCAGTTCTTGAACACCAGTACTTGCAAATAAACACAAAATTAATTGTGTAACATAATTTTTTCGAGATGATAGTTAAAACTTCAAGGTTACATTTCGTACTTTGAAAGCAGGAAAACTTCACCTAACGTTTGTAGTTTAGGAATATTGCCGGTGTACTGAGATAGAAGCTGTAACGTAGACGGAGGTATAGCGGGGCGCAGACATCCTGCACTGTAGAGATCCGGCGAGTCTGTTACTTCTCACAGCTCACTGGCCAGTTGTGAGAGCTCCGGACCTGTGACGCTAATGGCAAGCCTCCGCAGACGCAGAGCCCGTGACGTCAGCAGGCCGACTGCTGGTCCGCATGGGAACCGAGTGCCGCCCGTGCTGGCAGTAGCGCCCCCGACCGGGGGCCGGGGATCCGCTGCGTCGCCAGTGGGCCGGAAGCTTGCCCCGCGCCCCCGGATTAGCTCCATCTGCGGGCTGCGGCCTGGCTCGGCTCCGCCGGCCTAATTACTTCATCGGACGCAGATTACCGCTGCAGCCAACACTGCCCCGTCCCGGAGCGGCCGCCGTTTCCGCCGATGCGTATCGCCCGCTTCCGCTCGGCCCTGGGCTGTACTTCGCGCCCCGGCATACCGCACAGGCGCTCGGAATGTTTCTCTTTCTCCTTTTTCTGCCAGTGACCGATGGTCCCATTGTTTGTACTCTTGTAGCACAAAACCAAATTTCGTCTCCCGTGAGAACGAGAAGCCTGGGCAGTACACGTACGAGGCCTATTCGGAAGTAAGGTCCGATCGGTCGCAAAATGGAAACCACTGTGAAAATCAAAGTTGTTTTATTTGCAACAGTTAGCTACACCTTCCAGATACTCCTCTACATAGTCGCCGCTCCGATTTAGACATTCGTCTTAGCTATCTTGTCTAAAACTGACATGGTGAGACCGTGGCTATGTACAATTAATGTAGGTGAATTCTTACAAAGAAGAAAACAGCAACCAGCCACTATTAATATTGATATTTATTTAGGTAAATAGCGCCGTTACCGGTTTCGAACTGGCAAGTTCATCATCAGACGACTGTTCACATGATTTTCAAGATACACTTTACATTATCGTCCGATTTCGATTTTTGTTATTCCACTGTGGCGAAGTATTTTTGGTGTGTTGTTGCCCTTCGGTGGAAAACAGTGTTAGAATCGTCCTATGTGAGAATAACGAACCTCCAAACGATGAAATACAGCGTAGATAAATATGTGAAGTTCAGTGGTGAAAACTTGAGATGTCACCAGGAGGTGAAAACTCGAATTTCCATAGCGAAGGAGGCATTCAACAGAAAGAGGAGACTCTTATGTGGAAAATTAGATAAAGGGCTAAGGAAAAGGCTTGGCAAATGTTTTGTCTGGAGTGTGGCACTATATGGGGCAGAAACTTGGACACTGAGACGAGAGGATGAAAAGAGGTTAGAAGCATTGAGATGTGGATGTGGAGGAAAATGGAGAGAATAAGCTGGATGGAAAGAGTGAGTAATGAAAGATGATTGGAAAGGGTTGGTGAGAGAAGATGTGTGCTGAAGGTTGTAAGGGAAGGGAACAGAATTGGTTAGGACATTCATTGAGAAGGGAGTGCTTGCTTGTAGAAGCTTTGGAAGGATTGGTTTGTGGGAGAAGACTGAGAGGAAGAAGGAGATACAAGATGATAGACGACATAAAGGGAAGAGGAAATTGTGCAGACCTGAAGAGGATGGCAGAAGACAGGACAGCCTGGAGAACTACCATGTGAAAACCTGCCTTTAGGCAGAACACTGATGATGAATTAAGTGGTTATGGTACTTACGTCGAAAATTCCGCGTGATTTTGTTGCGAAGTTGCAGCATTGTATTTTCCGAATATTCCTAAATATATCCAGCACTTGTGTAATTTGTACATCACCAGGTAAGTACCATAACCACTTAACGTCACATATTTATTTACGCTGTATTTCATCGTTTGGAGGTTCGTTATTTTCACATAGGACGATTCTAACACTGTTTTCTACCGTAAAGCAACAACACACCAAAAATACTTCGCCGCAGTGGAATAACAAAAATCGAAAACGGACGATAATGTAAAGTGTATCTTGAAAATCATGTGAACAGTCGTCTGATGATGAACTTGCCAGTTTGAAACCGGTAATGGCGCTATTTATCTAAATAAATAGCAATATTAATAGTGACTGGCTGCTGTTTTCTTCTTTGTAAGAATTAGCCTACATTATTCGTCTTAGCGTTGCACCAGCTTTCCAATACCCTCGTCATAGAAGGCAGCCGCCAGTGCTTCCTGCCAATTCTCTACGCTGGTTTACAGCTCGTTATCTGTGCCAGAACGTTGTCTTCATAGCTGGCGGTTCATGTGAGCAGAGATGAAACTCAGGGATAGTCAATTACGGGTTCTATTGTGGATGGTTAAACTGCAGGAGCGTCTTCATTGCCCCTTCAGACTGCGGCCAAGAATTGTCGTGCAGAAGGAAACGTATCGCAGTTATGTTATGTGGGCTGCATGACATCGGGCGAAATGTCACACCAGGCCCTCGTACTTGGCGGGAGACACTGTTGTTCTAACCATCTTTACGTGCTCACTGTGCGGTTAGAACTAGGAAGAGCGACGTGATGCGATCGACGCGCATACTAGAGACACTGCCCAACCTATCTGTGCAATCTTACAGAACACATCAAATATGGAGCCAAGATTGGGAGACTGCATACGACACTGCATTCATAAAATAACACACGAAGAACGTTGAAACATACGCAAGAGGAAATTAACCACAACCAACCGATTCAATTTTCACCCAAAGAAGTTGCGGTCGTAGCGCAACCCTGTCCATCATGAAATTACCACACACTGGTAAACTAAATTCATACTAATTGTCTGTGAAATCTTGTCGAAAAGAACAGCTGAGGGCTACTTTGATGCTTACACCACATGCTTCACGTGGTCAACTTGGTTTACACAAAGAGTGTAACTCCACAATAATTTTGATAATCAATATAAATTACATAGAAACGCAATTTACAAAAGAAAAACCTCGATCTGGTTACTATCGTCTTACTATTAACCTGATGGGTCAAACAATTGTATAAGCACGCGGTACTGGTGTCCCAAAGTACACCCCACGTGGGTTGAACGTAAAGAAAAGTTGCTATCTTGAAAAATATTGTCAACATGAGACATTATAATCTCACGCACATTCACATTTAAGATTGATGATGTCAGTTACAGTTACAGATCATCAACACGTGGTTCCATTTTGCTCACAAAGTAGTGACAAAGCAACTACTGGAGGATATTCTGAACCTCACACTCGAATTACACTGCATTGCAATTTAATAGAACATAAGATATTTTAGATCTAAACCTGAAACAAAGATGATTAAATTTTCACTTAGGCTGAACTTAATAAATCCATTGTCTACGGACTTAGCAGATACGCACTTAGCCGGAGATCTTACCACTTCAGACGCTCGCTGCAGATAGACTGGCGTGGGCCCCTACCGAGGGTGCCTCACAGATACAATCGGAAGTGACCAGAGAGGCAGCTTCCTATACCAACATGACAAGGGACGGACAGGACCATAGCAAGAAGAGAAACCTCTTTGCTTTTAGAAAGCGTAGCTACCTGTTCCGACGTTGGCCCTACTGTTCTCTAGCAGACAGGCTTGTCTGCTACCATCAAGCATGCAACTAGAAATACATTTGCTCATTCATCCTTTCACACAGAAGGGAAGGGGGATGACAGTATCTTATCATACACAATATAAAAAAGAAAGCGGATGTAGGTTCCATATGAGACTGTGTGACATGAACTACATATAAACTGTGTTTTAAAGTGTAGTAGTGTGACAGATCGTTCTTGTTTATGTTTAAAAGTAACACGTTCCACTGCTCAGTCTCCTCCCAGATAGTCAGAAACACCAGAGTAAATTTAGAAGTGGAATGTATGCCGTAAATGATAAAAGATTTAAGAAATTAACATGAAAGGAATCCAACAGAGACCTTTCAACGTTATACGACAGTTTACTACGTATTATCCTTACATCATCAACGTTACGCACGAAAAAATTCAACGTTTCCTGTCGGATTAATCGAGAGGAACGAAAAAAATAAAAAAAAAGTACGCAGAAAATTATTACAGCTAATGAGGTGGGAGCAAACACGCGTTTTTGCTCAGAAAATTTACAACGTCACGTTGCGCATCTAATTGGCCATAAAGATTTCGTCCGGGGCTCTAACGTAGCTTTGTAAGAGAGATGGCCTTATTATTAGCAGCGATGCTAGGCTACAGAAGCGTGAGAAGAGGATCTTAGTTTTCTGGAGGCATCTCTTATACGCACCACTTTCCCAAAAGTGAACATATCCGGCTAATGAGAGCTTTCCG
Source organism: Schistocerca serialis cubense (assembly GCF_023864345.2). NCBI lineage: Eukaryota > Metazoa > Arthropoda > Insecta > Orthoptera > Acrididae > Schistocerca > Schistocerca serialis. Next base: position 746,199,613 of record NC_064643.1, read on the forward strand.
AAAGCATTGGCAGATCTCGTTCCTCATGCGGGAGGATTAGCGAAAATGTATTTTAATAAGGCAAGGAAAATATTTTCAACTTTGCAGAATGAAAGGCCTGACACGAATATTATTTTTAACTGAAGTGGATGAAGATGTTACGTTACTCATCTCACTATTGTGCTCCCATAAAGTTAAAACGTTGCTTTACTCGTACTTTCAAGAAAATTATAAATTTTCTGTATACGACACTATAGACTAAGCGCATGATTATTCCCATCTTCCCCCTTTCCAACCTGTTCAAAATACACTCTCGTGACAGCGCATAATGAAGCACGCGTTTAGTAGAAGCAGCTCATATATTTCTGCAAGACAATCTGAACCATAAATTTCAATTACAGCTTTGCAGGTGTACACAGAGAGCACAGGTGTTTCCGAGAATTCTGGCACGCACGCTGGCTCAGGTATTTTGCATTGTTAAGCGGTGTTCAGAATACTGTACAGTAATTTATTTGTATCGACACAATCCCTGCTTTTGGTATGCTGTAAGTTCCTCCCGTCAAATAAGTTGACTAGGAATTTACTTGTTTTACACGTTGTCCTCTACGATAACTGATCGGGAACGCGGACATACGTCTACAGAACTTGAAAATTTCCATTCCTTTGAAGAATAGAAAACGAAAACTGGAATTAGAGGATTGAAGGTACTCTCAAATTGAAGGAATAAGTTGGAGAGAGTTCCACGGATATGATACACGAATTGGGATGGCAGTCATTAAAACGAAGGCGTTTTTCGCTGCGGCAGGGCCTTGTCATGAAATTTCAATCGCCAGCGCTCTACTCAGAATGTGAAAATATTTTGTTGTTACTCTCCTGCATAGGGAGAAATTGTCATTATAATAAATCAGAGATCGCACGGAAAGATTTAGTGCGTTTTTCCCGCGCGTTGTTCAATTGGTGCAAATGGCTCTGAACACTATGGGACTCAACATCAGTGGTCATAAGTCCCCTAGAACTTAGAACTACTTAAACCTAACTAACCTAAGGACATCACACACATCCATGTCTGAGGCAGTATTCGAACGTGCGACCGTAGCGGTCGCGCGGTTCCAGACTGTTGCGCCTAGAACCGCTCGGCCACTTCCGTGCGTTGTTCGGTAGTGGAAGGGTAGAGATGTAGCTTAAAGGTGGTTCGATGAACACTTTGCCAGGCGATTAATTCTGAATTGCAGAGTAATCATGTAACTGTAGATGTAGACGTTGAAACACACTATTCATCGGCATAAATGTATGGTGCAAATGGGACAAAACTGCGGAACTTCTAGCGACGCTGTTTTTCTGAAAGCTATGCCGACGAAATAAGGCACAACGCTATTGCCTACTGGAGCAAACCTTTCACAGCTGAAGAAGCCTTCTTTCAAGGAACTGGTTAGGTCTGAAGACTGATTTGAGTGTATGTATGTCCTCTTAACATGTTACAGTGTCACATACGTAATTAAATTGGCACCCCACAAACCAGTGTAAGTTTATTATTAAATGAGATGCAGTCTGCAGTTTGTGCAAGTGCGTCAAGATCGCCGGCGCACACGCTTCTTCTGGGCTTGTGGTGATGGACGCGACAGCCAGAGGTTCCTTCGGATATCTTCGTTGTCTGCGTTACTTGCCAGAGTTCGTAGCAGGAGCAGTAATTGCGAGGGAGTGCGGTCACCTCGCTCCTCACAAGGGAAACTGCCCATCTTTCCTGCCTCAGATTTTGTGTTAAGATGGGCTTTGGATAGTCCGTCAGAAACTGAACACAGATCAAGCACGAACACAGGAAGAAGGTGTACTGAACTACGAAAAAACACAAAATAGAAACAGTGAACGGTACAAGAAGTGCAATAAAGGGCAGCGTGTAAAAGCAACGGCGTCGTGGGTTAAGTTCTCGTGTTGTTGGACTGCCAAGCGGTCGAGCTGTGTTCAAAACTCGCTCGTGCCATTTATTATCATTTTTTTTCGCACAACTGCCCCCTCAGTCATTGAAATGTTTGTTCTCTCTTTTCAGTCGTGGCAGTTGTCATACTATACATTGGTTATACAGTATGGGTCATGTGGTATGAATACGTTACCGTCGCAAATAAATGCGATGAATAGTGAGAGCATGTATTATATACTTAATATGTTTTAGAAGAGTTAATCTTATTCTGAAGACTACGCTCATAGTAGCATCGAAACCTGGTCAATTTTGACTTAATATTTGTGACCGAGGGCTTATTTGTTCTAATATAAATATAAATTTACCCAGCATCAAGGCTTTCGCAAGAAAATCTACTAATACGACGAACAGGGGCTTAATACTCTTTCTACAACAAATAATGTGGTTAGATGTACAAGGAAAAAACTGAAGCCCCTCTTTTGGTTGACTCCGGGCAGGCAACAGAGATGACGAACTATAAAAATCTACAGTTTCCGAAGGCTTTGAATTCATCAAGAAGCTGATTCCAGTAAAGTGACACAATTATGGTATGTACTGACAATGACATTAACATATGGCATCGAGACCACTCATTACGCCTTCAGTTGTTTGTGTATTTCTAGTTCTCGGCGGCACCATTCTCATATTTAATCAGGTTTGCATTTTTTTTCAATGCGGCTACAGCAAAGTCTTTCCTCGTGTATTTCAAACACTCGTGGAGTAATGCTTCGAAGAAGAATTAACGGAAGAGTGTTTCCATGAGAGTTGTGACCAACCTATTTTCATCAAATGTGCACACTGGGAGAATTATCTATGCATTGACCATGCTGTTATTGCTGACTTGCATTTTTTTTTTTTTTGCCTCAGATAGTGCAGTAAAGTACATTTTTTTTTTTTTTTTTTGCCTCAGATAGTGCAGTAAAGTACATAAACTCTGTTGTAGAGTGTGTCATGTCATATTATTGACTGTTATTTTGCCTCAAATAATCCACTTGTCTAATAAATCATTCATACTTATACTATTCTCATCTCAACTTTGACGATTGATATCACCTGTTCTAATAGGCCATAGAAGCCACAACTTTTATGGCGTATGTGTATTTTGTTGCTCTATTAACTGTGCTATGTGTGAATATAATTTGAGCGCAACATATCGTGACCTTGTAGTCTTCCCCCTCCTTTCTTAGCCGGCGTCGACCGGTGTGGCCGAGCGGTTATAGGCGCTTCAGTCTGGAACCGCGCGACCGCTACGGTCGCAGGTTCGAATCCTGCCTCGGTCGTGGATGTGTGTGATGTCTTTAGGTTAGTTAGGTTTAAGTTGCTCTAAGTTCTAGGGGACTGATGACGACAGGTGTTAAGTTCCATAATGCTCAGAGCCATTTGAACCAGAGCCTCCTTCCTTCTTCCATCAATTGTCCACATTTAACAATACCCAGTCCAAGTAATTAATAAGCAAAGATTTGAGAGGAGCGAAAATTAAAATAAACTTTCAGGTTTACTTAGCTTGTCATGTTAAGATGGCTGTAATGCTTCTTTGTCTAGTGGTGTGATTCTTGAAGCTAACGATCTAACATCAGGTCCTCACGGTTGGTTTGAACTAAATAAATTGGAAGATTGTTGTTCCAGAATTTTTTACGTAAACATATTTTCCACTGATTTTCATAGATTTTACTATATCATACAGTATTTTGACTTTTCACATCGACAAAGCCGAAATTACAGTGTTGACACCTATTATACAAAAATACGTCCGATCACATCAGAGGAAAGCTTACGACTCCCTAACTCTGCGAAATAACAGTATTTCAAAGGGTTTATAATTTTTCTTAACAAATGAATTCCTGCTAGTTTTCGTTAAATTATTAATTTCGATTATTTTCTCATGAATTAATCCAGAAATAAAACCAGTAAACAGTGTAAGATTGCGTAATTAATAACAGAAATATGAAGTGTGCCAATAATCCGGAATTTCAAATTTTTCTAAAAAAAGATAATTTTAACTGTACGTTGAGAACTAGTACTTAGCGATTATAACGTCGAAACTAAAATATTTTATAAAGTAATTCGTTTTCATAAGTTTTAGCTTGAAGTATAACATACTGTGTATAAAATTATATGGAAGTTTTCGGAAAAGCAACATAGATTTTTTTTTGCTATTGTTTCGGCCTGCTATGGACCACGAAGATTTTTATCTCTTCCCTGATTGTGTTTTCCTCTTTTGCCAGCAGTTTGGCTGATTGTGCTTCTTTTCTCTGTTTTGACCATTTGCAGGCAGGACGTGGAACTGGCGTAGTAAGCGAAATAAGGTTTTTAGTAATTTTGACTTTTTCTCTGAAAGCTTCTCGATCCTGAATGTCGTATGTCATCAGATGAAATTTCAGCTTCCTGTAAATCCTTTTAACTTGGCTTGCCCATTTTGAATACGATTTTGTTTTTGAAATTGATGAATGTATGCGATGAATAAGTCTTTGCTAGTTAATTCTTTCCAGATGACCAAAAAACGTTATTCTCCGCTTCCTCATGCTGGTAACAATGTCTTCTGTATGTTCGTATAATTCACAGTTGTGTCTTCGGCGGAATTCTCCGTTTTCTTTGATAAAGCCAAGGATTTTCCTCAAAATTTTCCTGTCTTTTATTTGACGTTTTCGTAGTGGTCCTTTCTTCGTCATGTTTAAACATTCTGATGCATACAAAGGTGATGGTCTAATTACGGTGTTATAATGACAAAGTTTTAGGTTTAAAGACAGGCTTTTGCTTTTGTATAAGCTGAAACGTCCCCTTAAAAAAATTAATGAATTACTGTGCTGATAAACCTCTTACGTTATTTGATTTTCAAACATCTGAACAGAACTGAACTTACTCAGACATTTCGCTCTTTACCTATTCTGATCAACACTAAACTGACACACAATATTTTTAGCGCAACGCAATCTCACTTTCAATAATCCCTACAAACGAATGGCCCTGACTAACATTAACCTATACCTTTCACAAATCACTTACCTCACAAAAATCTTCGTTACTCGAACTACTGCAGTACAGCGAGCGCCACTACTGCCAGCTAAATAAAAGATTCAAACTACTGAAGGCACTAACTACTGATAGGCATAGTTAGCAAATGAAAGATTTTGATAGAGAACGAACAATGTATTTACCTTAATAGTGTTCAAAAGTCATAATATATACACTCCTGGAAATGGAAAAAAGAACACATTGACACCGGTGTGTCAGACCCACCATACTTGCTCCTGACACTGCGAGAGGGCTGTACAAGCAATGATCACACACACGGCACAGCGGACACACCAGGAACCGCGGTGTTGGCCGTCGAATGGCGCTAGCTGCGCAGCATTTGTGCACCGCCGCCGTCAGTGTCAGCCAGTTTGCCGTGGCGTACGGAGCTCCATCGCAGTCTTTAACACTGGTAGCATGCCGCGACAGTGTGGACGTGAACCGTATGTGCAGTTGACGGACTTTGAGCGAGGGCGTATAGTGGGCATGCGGGAGGCCGGGTGGACGTACCGCCGAATTGCTCAACACGTGGGGCGTGAGGTCTCCACAGTACATCGATGTTGTCGCCAGTGTCGGCGGAAGGTGCACGTGCCCGTCGACCTGGGACCGGACCGCAGCGACGCACGGATGCACGCCAAGACCGTAGGATCCTACGCAGTGCCGTAGGGGACTGCACCGCCACTTCCCAGCAAATTAGGGACACTGTTGCTCCTGGGATATCGGCGAGGACCATTCGCAACCGTCTCCATGAAGCTGGGCTACGGTCCCGCACACCGTTAGGCCGTCTTCCGCTCACGCCCCAACATCGTGCAACCCGCCTCCAATGGTGTCGCGACAGGCGTGAATGGAGGGACGAATGGAGACGTGTCGTCTTCAGCGATGAGAGTCGCTTCTGCCTTGGTGCCAATGATGGTCGTATGCGTGTTTGGCGCCGTGCAGGTGAGCGCCACAATCAGGACTGCATACGACCGAGGCACACAGGGCCAACACCCGGCATCATGGTGTGGGGAGCGATCTCCTACACTGGCCGTACACCACTGGTGATCGTCGAGGGGACACTGATTAGTGCACGGTACATCCAAACCGTCATCGAACCCATCGTTCTACCATTCCTAGACCGGCAAGGGAACTTGCTGTTCCAACAGGACAATGCACGTCCGCATGTATCCCGTGCCACCCAACGTGATCTAGAAGGTGTAAGTCAACTTCCCTGGCCAGCAAGATCTCCGGATCTGTCCCCCATTGAGCATGTTTGGGACTGGATGAAGCGTCGTCTCACGCGGTCTGCACGTCCAGCACGAACGCTGGTCCAACTGAGGCGCCAGGTGGAAATGGCATGGCAAGCCGTTCCACAGGACTACATCCAGCATCTCTACGATCGTCTCCATGGGCGAATAGCAGCCTGCATTGCTGCGAAAGGTGGATATACACTGTGCCGACATTGTGCATGCTCTGTTGCCTGTGTCTATGTGCCTGTGGTTCTGTCAGTGTGATCATGTGATGTATCTGACCCCAGGAATGTGTCAATAAAGTTTCCCCTTCCTGGGACAATGAATTCACGGTGTTCTTATTTCAATTTCCAGGAGTGTATATATATCATTTCATGACATCCAGTCTTACAGGTTTACTCTCTCTGATGGACACACGTCCAGATCATCCGCTCTCAAAACTCCGCCACATCCACCACTGCTGGCGGCTCACCTCAACTGCGCAGCGCTACGCCCTGTTAACAGCCAACTGCCCAACAATGTTCCAACAATGATACCCAGCCACAGACTGCACACAGCACAACCTGTGATTTTCATACAGAGCGCTACGTGGCGTTACCAATATAAAAACCTAAACAGCCGACTTACAAAGTCTTTGCACAGCAAACTGAGATAATATTAACTTGTCCAAAATTCGAAAAATAATGCTGTTGTCGACAACTACTGTAGACAAAAATTGATGCTAGAAGAGGATGTCCCATTAGAACATGCTCTAGTGAGCCAGGGGCGAGTTCCTCGCGTGGCCTCAGGGTCTCTGGGAGCTGGGATCTGGAGCCGGCCAGGGCCACGCTCCGCCCGCACCCACGCCCCCACCCATCGCAGATCCGCCAACTGCGGCCGAGATCCGCCCCCCTGAGCCCCGGGGCTGCCGCGGAATCCCCGCTATCTGGCGGAACTGCCCGCCTAGGCAATAAAGGGCCTCGCCCGCCGACCTCCATCACGTCTGTGTACCTGCGCTCGCCAGCGCACAGCCCAAAGTGCGTTCCGTGCCACCACACAGCCAGTCTCGGCGTTAACTGTTTGCTGTAGTTGCCTTCAATCTCTTATGTACATTGCAGTGATATGCCAAAATGAAAAACGTCATTAACTGATATATCTTTTTTCTTGAAAATTTACACACTCCAATCATCTGATGCTAAATATTGTAAGTCTCCAATTTTTTACGATTTCATTCCAGCAAACTGACTTCCGGGCCCCATTCCCATCTTCGTTGGCTTACGCTGACGCTGCTACGTATTAATACTACAGGACAAAAATACACTACTCGCCATTAAAATTTGCTACACCAACAAGAAATGCAGATGATAAACGGGTATTCATTGGACAGATACACTCGTATTACACTAGAACTGACATGTGATTGGATTTTCACGCAATATGGGTGCATAGATTCTGAGAAATCAGTACCCAGAACAAATACCTCTGCCCGTACTAACGGCTTTGATACACCTGGGCATTTGGTCAAACAGAGCTTGGATGGCGTGTAAAGGTACAGCTGCCCATGTAGCTTCAACACGATACCACAGTTCATCAAGAGTAGTGACGGCGTATTGTGATAAGCCAGTTACTCGGCCACCATTGACCAGACGTTTTCAGTTGGTGAGAGATCTGGAGAATGTGCTGGCCAGGGCAGCAGTCGAACGTTTTCTGTATCCAGAAAGGCCCGTACATAACCTGCAACATCCGGTCAATGTAGGGTTTCGCAGGGATCGAATGAAGTGTAGAGCCACTGGTCGTAACACGTCAGAAATCTAACGTCCACTTTTCAAAGTGCCGTCAATGCGAACAAGAGGTGACCGAGACGTGTAACCAACGGCACCCCATACCATCACACCGGGTGATACGCCAGTATGGCGATGACGAATACACGCTTCCAATGTGCGTTCACCGCGATGTCGCCAGACACGGATGCGACCATCATGATGCAGTATACATAACCTGGATTCATCCGAAAAAACGACGTTTTGCCGTTCGTTCACCCAGGTTCGTCGTTGAGTACACCATCGCAGGCGCTCCTGTCTGTGATGCAGCGTCGAGGGTAACCGCAGCCATGGTCTCCGAGCTGATAGTCCATGCTGCTGCAAATGTCGTCGAACTGTTCGTGCAGATGGTTGTTGTCTTGCAAACGTCCCCATCTGTTGACTCAGGGATCGAGACGTGGCTGCACGATCCGTTACAGCCATTTGGATAAGATGCCTGTCATCTCGACTGCTAGTGATACGAGGTCGTTGGGATCGAGCACGGCGTTCCGTATTACCCTCCTGAACCGACTGATTCCATATTTTGCTAACAGTCATTGGATCTCGAGCAACGCGAGCAGCAGTGTCGCGATACGATAAACTGCAATAGCGATAAGCCACAATCCGACCTTTATCAAAGTCGCGGAAACGTGATGGTACGCATTTCTCCTCCTTACACGAGGCATCACAACAACGTTTCACCAGGCAACGGCGGTCAACTGCTGTTTGTGTATGAGAACTCCGTTGAAAACTTTCCTCATGTCAGCACGTTGTAGGTGTCGCCACCGGCGGCAACCTTGTGTGAATGTTCTGAAAAGCTAATCATTTGCATATCACAACATATTCTTCCTGTCGGTTAAATTTCGCGTCTCTAGGCACGTCATATTCATGGTGTAGCAATTTTAATGGCCAGTAGTGTAGTAGTCACCCTCTTAAAGGAGATCGATTTGGTGCGAAGTGGATGGTTTAGGACCCAGACCCAGGAGCGTCATGTGACCTTCCATTTCTGACGCAGATCAGAGCAGTAAATTGGTGTGTACGTGCCTGTTGTTTGCATAGAATCAGTAGGATGGATTGGCGTGGAGATGTGACTTTACATCTTGAGGGAATATCGTGTTGGGATGTGTCCGTGACCACATCAAGAGTCAAGTTGCTCGGTTTATTGGTATAAGGACATTTTTGTTCAGGTTGTCTGCAAGGAATGGTGGACCATTCACCGCCATGTAACACGGTGTAATAACAGTGCCTTTAAACGAATCCTAAACGACAGGAATCGGGCGCGAGTGCTATGACGTGAATATCAGGCTTAGAGGCTTAACTCAAAAGTTCGAATTTTGATTTCTTGTGGCTTGTTTTATTTTGAAACAATAGGTGTGTACGAAATTTGAGGAAAAATGTAAGAATTGTAGGGGACATCAACTTCGGAAACAGAACTCCACTGAAGATGAAATAAGTATCACAGAGTTTTTTGCGTTCTCTTTTGTTCACTAGTTGTACAGCTACAGGCACTACGGTGAAAACTGTCTTACACCTACGGTTTGTGTTGTTCCCTATAATGCATCTGGCTATTCAGACTGCAAAATTAAAATGAGCTATATCGTTCTGTTAACCAATTTAGTTTCTTGTTTTTGTGTTATATATTTATACCTAGTTTGCATATCTCGCACATAAAAATTTGTTGATAATATCTCTTACAAAATGTTACAACATTGCTGTAAACCAGCGTCACTTGTTGTGGGACACAAACTACACTCCTGGAAACGGAAAAAAGAACACATTGACACCGGTGTGTCAGACCCACCATACTTGCTCCGGACACTGCGAGAGGGCTGTACAAGCAATGATCACACACACGGCACAGCGGACACACCAGGAACCGCGGTGTTGGCCGTCGAATGGCGCTAGCTGCGCAGCATTTGTGCACCGCCGCCGTCAGTGTCAGCCAGTTTGCCGTGGCATACGGAGCTCCATCGCAGTCTTTAACACTGGTAGCATGCCGCGACAGCGTGGACGTGAACCGTATGTGCAGTTGACGGACTTTGAGCGAGGGCGTATAGTGGGCATGCGGGAGGCCGGGTGGACGTACCGCAGAATTGCTCAACACGTGGGGCGTGAGGTCTCCACAGTACATCGATGTTGTCGCCAGTGGTCGGCGGAAGGTGCACGTGCCCGTCGACCTGGGACCGGACCGCAGCGACGCACGGATGCACGCCAAGACCGTAGGATCCTACGCAGTGCCGTAGGGGACCGCACCGCCACTTCCCAGCAAATTAGGGACACTGTTGCTCCTGGGGTATCGGCGAGGACCATTCGCAACCGTCTCCATGAAGCTGGGCTACGGTCCCGCACACCGTTAGGCCGTCTTCCGCTCACGCCCCAACATCGTGCAGCCCGCCTCCAGTGGTGTCGCGACAGGCGTGAATGGAGGGACGAATGGAGACGTGTCGTCTTCAGCGATGAGAGTCGCTTCTGCCTTGGTGCCAATGATGGTCGTATGCGTGTTTGGCGCCGTGCAGGTGAGCGCCACAATCAGGACTGCATACGACCGAGGCACACAGGGCCAACACCCGGCATCATGGTGTGGGGAGCGATCTCCTACACTGGCCGTACACCACTGGTGATCGTCGAGGGGACACTGAATAGTGCACGGTACATCCAAACCGTCATCGAACCCATCGTTCTATCATTCCTAGACCGGCAAGGGAACTTGCTGTTCCAACAGGACAATGCACGTCCGCATGTATCCCGTGCCACCCAACGTGCTCTAGAAGGTGTAAGTCAACTACCCTGGCCAGCAAGATCTCCGGATCTGTCCCCCATTGAGCATGTTTGGGACTGGATGAAGCGTCGTCTCACGCGGTCTGCACGTCCAGCACGAACGCTGGTCCAACTGAGGCGCCAGGTGGAAATGGCATGGCAAGCCGTTCCACAGGACTACATCCAGCATCTCTACGATCGTCTCCATGGGAGAATAGCAGCCTGCATTGCTGCGAAAGGTGGATATACACTGTACTAGTGCCGACATTGTGCATGCTCTGTTGCCTGTGTCTATGTGCCTGTGGTTCTGTCAGTGTGATCATGTGATGTATCTGACCCCAGGAATGTGTCAATAAAGTTTCCCCTTCCTGGGACAATGAATTCACGGTGTTCTTATTTCAATTTCCAGGCGTGTATATTCGAATACCTTTACCATGCTGTCTAGTCAAAACTAACAGTAAAATTACTAATACCTGTAACCTCTGGTCAGAGGTATTCAGTAACTTTATATCCTTGAAAAGAAGGGCATCATTTAAAGTACGTTCAAGTATTCATTACCGTCGCTAATCAGGAAACGAATGTTTCGTAACTTACAGTGGGCATCAGCTCAGTATACAAAAAATGGTTCAAATGGCTCTGAGGACTATGGGACTTAACATCTGAGGTCATCAGTCCCCTAGAACTTAGAACTACTTAAACCTAACTAACCTAAGGACATCACACACATCCATGCCCGAGGCAGGATTCGAACCTGCGACCGTAGCAGTCGCGAAGTTCCGGACTGCGCGCCTAGAACCGCTAGACCACCGCGGCCGGCCTCAGTATACAATATTAAAATGTTTCCTTATCGTATATACTTTAAGTCTTAACATATCTGTCTCTAATCGCAAATGACGTGTCCAATGGTAGAAGATGCTGTAAATTGTCATAAGTTCAGGTTACAAAGATGTTTAATAATTAATTTGTCACTTTTGTGCGGGTATTCATAACGCAACATATTGCTGTCAGTATTTTGCCATTACATAGTGTTAGTTATTGGTCGTAGGTTCCATTTTTGAGTCGTAGACCAATTTTTTTTCCGGAGGTTGTGATGTGTATAAACACTACAGTAGCCTACTTGAAAACGAGAGACTTGTAAGAAAGTTCTGACTGAACTTCGTTCAACTAGTTCTCCACTCAGTTACAGATTCTATGACAAACTCGTCGTAAAATAGTTCGGAAAATCGAAATTACAACTACTATTTCCAGAAACCTCTTTAAAATTTTGTTTTCATAACATAAATTTTTCCACTGATAAATTTGTCTCCTATCTTTCTCTTTGCACTTTCCGCGCGGTATTCGTTACTTAGCTTCTTTGATAGAACTGAAATCTTCTACTTATTTACACTTAAAGTTTTAACGGAAAAGTTAATTCGTTTCCAACTAACTACATAAATTTTAAAATGGATCACCATTTATTATATCGTTTGTAACGGATAATGACTTATTCTAACTGCAAATTTATGTTTATCTTCGTGTACCTGCACTACTCTACGTGGTGCAGCGTTACGGCAGCAGTCGACGCAAATAAAACGTCTTTTTAAGCCAGTTTCTTAGCACGCTTCTACCTCGTGATTGTTGACTTCTGGGCGTAGCCTTGTTAAGACAAAAAACGAGCACAGCCAATGCATATTTCACGTGATAATTAGCTCGCATGTAATCGCATAGAGCCAAGAAACATCCTCGTGCTGTCATAAACTCAACATTCCTAAGTTGACCTCTGCTAGAACCCTTATTTAACCCTCTTGGCAGCACTTGGCTAGTCTATTCAGGAAGCAGGGAGTAATTAGCGGCCATCACACCATTTCAAATGGTTCAAATGGCTCTAAGCGGTATGGGACTTAACGTCTGGAGTCATCAGTCCCCTAGACTTAGAACTACTTAAACCTAACTAACCTAAGGACAGCCGGCCGTTGTGGACGAGCAGTTCTAGGCGCTACAGTCTGGAACCGCGCGGCCGCTACGGTCGCAGGTTTGAATCCTGCCTCGGGCATGGATGTGTGTGATGTCCTTAGGTTAGTTAGGTTTAACTAGTTCTAAGTTCTAGGGGACTGATGACCTCAGATGTTAAATCCCATAGTGCTCAGAGCCATTTGAACCATTTTTAACCTAAGGACATCACACACATCCATGCCCGAGGCAGGATTCGAACCTGCTGCCGTAGCAGCCGCGTGGTTCCGGACTGAAGCGCCTAGAACGGCTCGGCCACCGCGGCCGGCATTACACCAGTTCACGTAACTAATAATCAGTGAGGGAAACAGCTTTAACGACATTAAGAACTCTGGGAATTAAATATGTCGATGGGAGACAGTGCGACTCCCTGGTGTACCTCACAATGTCTCCAAACATCGCCAGATTGCAGCACTGTGAATAAAGGTGCATTTAATGAAACTCTTCGTGTCACCCGGCCAGCTATCTGCTTTTGATGAGCAAATTGCATACCTATTAAAGAGCGTTTTCCTTTAAACATCATGTATCTGATGCTTGATTCCGGAAAACTTTACAAAACCCCGCATTTTAAAACTTTACATCCAAAAACACCCATTAAAATCTCATTTTTGACATGAATAACGATATTTCAGAAAATTATCTTGATGAGATGTATAGCTTGCCGACAGTCTATCTGATTTAACAGGGGAATTCAACGTTTTTGATCAGCCTCCCCGATCCAAGTTCTTAAGATGCACTAGCGAGATAGTGATTCGAATCCTTGTAGTAGAGGGGTAAATTCTTGATTACTAAATCGTGCATTAGTCTCCTGAGTTCTAGAATGAGATTTTCACTCTGCAGCGGAGTGTGCGCTGATATGAAACTTCCTAGCAGATTAAGACTGTGTGCCAGACGGAGACTCGAACTCGGGACCTTTGCCTATGGCGGGCAAGTGCTCTACCAACTGAGCCACCCAAACACGTCTCACGCCCCGTCCCCACAGGAGACGAGGTACTGGCAGAAGTAAAAGCTGTTAGGACGGGGCGTGAGTCATGCTTGGGTAGCTCAGTTGGTAGAGCAATTGCCGGCGATAGGCAAAGGTCCCGAGTTAGAGTCTCGGTCTGGCACACAGTTTTAATCTGCCAGGAAGTTCTGTTGTAATGAGTAGCATCTTAGAGTGACGGCGTTGGGGTATTTGTGGCGCGATAGGACGTTAAGTTGGTCATTTTTTTCTGGCGAAATTCGACGAGACTTTGCAGTTTACTTGCATTCTTTCTTTTTCTCCGTGTTCATTCGGAACACAACAGATATCACAGTACAGTGTGGGCTCCAAAGCGTGGCTACGGTCGGCCAATCGACAGAGGTGCAGTATGGTATTCCGTCAACGGGGCGAGAAGGACAATTTCACTCTATTACAGCTTTAGCAATAACGAATTAGTAGTTTTCGGTTGTCATTAAAGGTTTATATTGAACAATTTCCTGTCTCTTTGCGTTTATCAATCGAGAATTATGTTTTACATTCCTGGTGATGCCCTTTATTGGTTTAGTTTGATTTATTAAATAGTTCAGAAACATTAATTACATGTTATCTCCCACTGCGAGTAGACCTATTTTTTGATTAGCAATTTAGGTCACACCTGTAAGTGAGCTGCATACCTTCCCGCCACAAGTAGAAGACTTACGAAACACTTCACGTGCCACGTGTGTAAAAGAATTCTTACAATGACTCCTGCTGTTACGTGTGCAAGATATGCATCAGAAATGATCTCTCTGCTCGGGGAATGTGACGGCGTTTCTGGTTGTCAAGGAGCAGCTAATCAGAGTAAATTGGACGCATGTTTGCTGCAGAAGCTTTCGCTTTCCATAATGGCATTCGTGTCGGATAACCCGTGAGAGTTTTGTCCTGTAATTAGCATAAATATTCTTATCACTGTGCGACATTCCACCGAAGCGGAACAACATCAAAGTGCTCTTCTCGGCCATCATTAACTCCGAAACCGGAATAAAGCTTGCCGTGATGAATCTCGAAATCTTAGCCTGATAATTCTTCCGTTGTTATATTGTAACGCATATGCTGTGAAAAAATATGTTCTTCTATCTGTTTTCTTGAGAGCGCCGCCAATGCAATACTTTTTATTGTAGAGTCTGTTGGTGTTTTCAGAGTTTCTAAGTATGTATGTGGAAACTTTGGAACTAATACCTTTAAAAATAGACGCATTTAAAGCTTCACCTGTTTCTGGTACGGAACAAAGTGACCACTAATTCCACAAAAAATTATCTTACTACTGCGTTTCTAAAATTTTACTGACAATTATTCAGAAAGTATCTAAAATATGAAGTAGTATGTGAGAATCAGACTCCTCCTATAGAAATAAGAAAAAGGTCTATGTCTACGTTGGTTCGGGAAGGCTTAATGCAAGTCAGTTGAAGCCATTGTTCATTAAACTTGTCATTTGCTGTGTTTTACGTATGACCCACAACATTTCACAAACACGTTTTAAAGCCACAACTTTCAGCCTGAATGTAAATTTCAGCTCACAGCTAAATGAGTTCCAAACAAGTTCGAGTACGCCTGAGAGTGCGTATCGTCTCAAATTCTTCCACACCAACTTACAGATGTAGACTGTCACTGTGATATATCTCAAAAAATGTCCAGTGGCTGTAAGTGAGGATTGTGGCCAAGAAATTGGTACAGCCTTAGCTGTTTAAATGTACACGAATGTCATCGTGTGTGATGCACATCAATCAAAGGACTGAGCCCGGTGTGTCCTAATAACAACCAGGCAGTCCATTGCGAAACGAACTTTGGTGTTCCGTTCCTTAAACACTCAAGCAAAAACTAAGTAGTAGCTGGCTAGCTGATACTGTAGTTCTCGAAAGTGGGTAAGCGAGCAACCTTGAAAGACATTCCTGAGCGTAACAGGAGTCTATGTTTTGACATCTTCATTTACAGAGATTCCATTCATTAGACAACGTGTTTTCTTGAAGGCTGGTATTCCAATTTTTAAGAAATAGGCTACGTTTATAGATTTACCTACGTTCCCAAGTTTTATGTTGTACAATGTTGTAATTACGTGAGGCAGTTATTAATAATATAGTTTTTATTAACTGTGTATCAGTCTAACTGCTTTGCTGTGTATCGACACATGAAATATTGTCCTGCTATTCTATTACGCCGGCCGGTATGGTCGAGCGGTTCTAGGCGCTTCAGTCTGGAACCGCGCGACCGGTACGGTCGCAGGTTCGAATCCTGCCTCAGGCATGGATGTGTGTGATGTCCTTAGGTTAGTTAGGTTTAAGTAGTTCTAAGTTCTAGGGGAGTGATGACGTCAGCTGTTCAGTCCCATAATGCTGAGTCATTTGTTGCCTAGGTGGTAGAGTTATTTAACTTCATCTACTTCGTGATTACGAATTCTGATGTAATGTTCCTCACTCACCTCATTTCTGCTACTACCCATCACTTTCGTCTTTCTTATATATACTGTCAATCCATAATCTCTGCTCATTAGACCATTTTACACAGAATCTCCTGTAATTCTTCTTCACTTTCACTGGGGTTAGCAATGTCATCAGCGAATCTTGTCATTGGTATTCTTTCATCTGGAATTTTAATTCACTCTTGAACCTTTTTTTATTTCCGTCACTGCTTCTTCGATGTATAGATTGAACAGTATGGGCGAAAGACTGCATCCCTGCCTTACACCCTTTTTAATCCGTGTACTTTTTTTGGTCTTCCACTCTTGGCTCTTGTAGATACTGTAGATTACCCATCTTTGCCCATAGTTTACCCCTATTTTTCTCAGAATTTCGTACATCTTGCACTATTTGACGGTTCTAGGCACTTCAGTCCGGAACCACGCGGCTGCTACGGTCGTAGGTTCGAATCCTGCCTCGGGCACGAATGTGTGTGATATCCTTAGGTTAGTTAGGTTTAAGTAGTTGTAAGTCTAGGGGACTGATGACCTCACATGTTAAGTCCCATAGTGCTCAGAGCCATTTGAACCATTTTTAGTCTATTACAGTTTTTCTCAGTTTCGTTAGATAACCATAAACAACGCAGGTAATGACGTAGTATTTGCAGAAGAGTACGCCAGAGATTAGTGCTGCCTTCTGGGAACAGTTGGCAGTCAGTAAGTGGATATCCAGTGCGCAATGTGAAGGTAGAGGTAGACACTAACGTTTTTTGAATCAGAATGAAGTTTTACAACGTTGTGATCGAACAGTTTATGGAATTATTGTGTGAAAGTACAAAATCTGTTATTGTAAAAAGCTAAAGGACTCTATGCATTGTCGATATTTATTTCATTTGAGTGTACTCAACAGAAAATGCAAAATATGCTTATTGTTGTCACAGAAGTGTTTTGGCGTAGTCACCAGCCATTATCTTGAAAAACTTATTTTATTCGTGCATTGTCTTAAGTATGACTTACCCTAGCCAATAGTCTAAAGTAGACCTATTGAGTTTGAAGTTAAGAGGTGTTATACCAGAGTTAGCAGAAATTTGCTGAAAACTGTTACTAGGAGGTATCTGCAGGCGGGATGTCTGCTAAGGCACGGAAAACTCGTTAATCTGACAAGGAATTGAGCAGGATTAGGGGGAAGCTGCGTAGGGTGGGCGTAACTTGAATAATTAACATGGAATGCTGAGAGAAGAAAGTGAGCAGGATTCAAGGCGATAATACACTTGAAGAGCTAGGGGCAAGAAGAAGAATTTATACGTTGTGGGACTTCCGGCTCATAATTCATGAGGTCCAAGCCGAACCGTGCTTAACAAGGGAACCGCGCCTGCTTGTCACCACTGACCATGCAGGGCTCGGGCAGGAATGAAAGTGACGGAAGTGGAAGCTCCAGATGACCAAACGTTTAGAAAATAATAGTATTTATTTGTGCGGGATGAGCGAGGCTAGGCGTCAGCATAGTTCCCAGCCAGAGGTTGGCGCAGCGGAAATGCTAGAGAACCGTAATACGAGGGTTGTGGGTTCGCGCTCCTACACGGGAACTTCTTTTGTATTCTTTATTTTTAATTTTTTCCTAATTGCAGAATGATTTTACGTTACTGGAAATAAACTGAAATAACGCTCAATATATCGTACTTATTAATATTTTCGAAAAGGCCTTAAAAGGAAAGGCAAAGGGATACTTGGAATTGCTAATAAATTCCAGGCAGGTATTGTAAAGTATAGGCGAGAACTGTATATATTAAATTAGATAGTTTAATCATTTTTATTATTTTGCACGTGCTGGAGTGATATTCATCGTAAAAACCGAGGAAGCAGCATTTTCTCGGCTTTGTACACTTTATAAGCACAGCGTTTTCACAATAATATGGTTGTTTTCAAGCTTCTATAGAAACACAAGCTTCGTCTACATTCATAAATTGTTCTCTCTCAGAAGACCACGCGTAACGCATCATTTGGCCAAATATTGGCGTCATTTTCATACCTGGCCAATCCATGGATATATCATAAATTTGTATGAAATCGATGATGACGAGTGGGCGCGCTCTCCTTGTGAGTACCGTCCGTCTGACGTCGCATGTCACTTGACCATCTGCCAGAGATACTGCTACAGCAGCTGGCACGGATGGGACATCGTGCAAGCAAGCGCCTACACACACACACACACACACACACACACACACACACACACACACACACAAACGCAATCAACTGCGCACACTGCATGTCATCAGAATTTAGTTTACCAGAATGAGAGATATATTTACTGTCTTAAAGAATAAATATTTATTAGAACACGCTAATGTTTATTGTAACAATAAACTTGTTTTCTTAGTTAAACTATTACGGCAGCTTCGTGAAGATTACAGTTCTTATCCCTAGAAGGAGTTTTCTTTGCATCAGAATGTTCAAATGTGTGTGAAATCTTACGGGACTTAACTGCTAAGGTCATCAGTCCCTAACCTTACACACTACTTTACCTAAATTATCCTAAGGACTAACACACACACACACCTGTGCCCGAGGGAGGACTCGAACCTGCGCTGGAACCAGCCGCACAGTCTATGACTGCAGCGCCTGAGACCGCCCGGCTAATCCCGCGCGGCTTTCTATGCAGCAGAATTGCAGAAAACGAACCACCTTGTCGAGACAGTTATGTGTACCAATGAAGACAAAGCTTTGGTAAAATGGTTAGGATTCAGCAACTATCATAAAAGCTGGATTACTTTGGAAAAACAGTAGGGCACGGACGCATGCGCAATTTGCCATCCGCGCCAGCAGCAGTACTGGCAGATGGTCAAGAGGCGTGGCCCACTTGAAAAGTCAGCCGTAGCGTTTACGTCAAATCACGTGACACCGCAGGTCTTGTGAGTGCCAGCAGCCGTCTACGACCATCATTAGTTATTTTGCATCCCAAATAGCAAAACTCTTCTACTGCTTGAAGAGTCTAATTTACTAAACCAATTCCTCAACATCACCTGACTTAATTTGACTACATTCCATTATGGTTCAAATGACTCTGAGCACTACGCGACTTAAATATTTCAGACGAGTTTCATAATTCGTAACTGCGCGTTTGAATACGTGCAAGTTCTCGACAGTACCAGACAAAACTGAGACCCTTATTGGGTACCTTTTCAATTAAATACTGATGTCACGTGGCCCTGCGCCGGCCGGGGTGGTCGAGCGGTTCTAGGCGCTACAGTCTGGAACCACGCGACCGCTACGCAAGCAGGTTCGAATCCTGCCTCGGGCATGGATGTGTGTGATGTCCTTAGGTTAGTTAGGTTTAAGTAGTTCGAAGTTTTAGGGGACTGATGACCTCAGAAGTTGAGTCCCATAGTGCTCAGAACCATTTGAACCATTTGAACCGTGGCCCTGCACGGAGTCGCACGTTCCCGAAGTGTGGTGGACAATCTACATCTACATCTACATCTACACTCCGCGAGCCACCTTACGGTGTGTGGCGGAGGGTACTTATTGTACCACTATCTGATCCCCCCTTCCCTGTTCCATTCACGAATTGTGCGTGGGAAGAACGACTGCTTGTAAGTCTCCGTATTTGCTCTAATTTCTCGGATCTTTTCGTTGTGATCATTACGCGAGATATATGTGGGCGGTAGTAATATGTTGCCCATCTCTTCCCGGAATGTGCTCTCTCGTAATTTCGATAATAAACCTCTCCGTATTGCGTAACGCCTTTCTTGAAGTGTCCGCCACTGGAGCTTGTTCAGCATCTCCGTAACGCTCTCGCGCTGACTAAATGTCCCCATAACGAATCGCGCTGCTTTTCGCTGGATCATGTCTATCTCTTCTATTAATCCAACCTGGTAAGGGTCCCATACTGATGAGCAATACTCAAGAATCGGAGGAACAAGCGTTTTGTAAGCTACTTCTTTCGTCGATGAGTCACATTTTCTTAGAATTCTTCCTATGAATCTCAACCTGGCGCCTGCTTTTCCCACTATTTGTTTTATGTGATCATTCCACTTCAGATCGCTCCGGATAGTAACTCCTAAGTATTTTACGGTCGTTACCGCTTCCAATGATTTACCACCTATGGCATAATCGTACTGGAATGGATTTCTGCCCCTATGTATGCGCATTATATTACATTTATCTACGTTTAGGGAAAGCTGCCAGCTGTCGCACCATGCATTAATCCTCTGCAGGTCCTCCTGGAGTACGTACGAGTCTTCTGATGTTGCTACTTTCTTGTAGACAACCGTGTCATCTGCAAATAGCCTCACGGAGCTACCGATGTTGTCAACTAAGTCATTTATGTATATTGTAAACAATAAAGGTCCTATCACGCTTCCCTGCGGTACTCCCGAAATTACCTCTACATCTGCAGATTTTGAACCGTTAAGAATGACATGTTGTGTTCTTTCTTCTAGGAAATCCTGAATCCAATCACAAACCTGGTCCGATATTCCGTAAGCTCGTATTTTTTTCACTAAACGTAAGTGCGGAACCGTATCAAATGCCTTCCTGAAGTCCAGGAATACGGCATCAATCTGCTCGCCAGTGTCTACGGCACTGTGAATTTCTTGGGCAAATAGGGCGAGCTGAGTTTCACATGATCTCTGTTTGCGGAATCCATGTTGGTTATGATGAAGGAGATTTGTATTATCTAAGAACGTCATAATACGAGAACACAAAACATGTTCCATTATTCTACAACAGATTGACGTAAGCGAAATAGGCCTATAATTATTCGCATCTGATTTATGACCCTTCTTGAAAATGGGAACGACCTGCGCTTTCTTCCAGTCGCTAGGTACTTTACGTTCTTCCAGCGATCTACGATAAATTGCTGATAGAAAGGGGGCAAGTTCTTTAGCATAATCACTGTAGAATCTTAAGGGTATCTCGTCTGGTCCGGATGCTTTTCCGCTACTAAGTGATAGCAGTTGTTTTTCAATTCCGATATCGTTTATTTCAATATTTTCCATTTTGGCGTCCGTGCGACGGCTGAAGTCAGGGACCGTGTTACGATTTTCCGCAGTGAAACAGTTTCGGAACACTGAATTCAGTATTTCTGCCTTTCTTCGGTCGTCCTCTGTTTCGGTGCCATCGTGGTCAACGAGTGACTGAATAGGGGATTTAGATCCGCTTACCGATTTTACATATGACCAAAACTTTTTAGGGTTCTTGTTTAGATTGTTTGCCAATGTTTTATGTTCGAATTCGTTGAATGCTTCTCTCATTGCTCTCTTTACGCTCTTTTTCGCTTCGTTCAGCTTTTCCTTATCAGCTATGATTCGACTACTCTTAAACCTATGATGAAGCTTTCTTTGTTTCCGTAGTACCTTTCGTACATGATTGTTATACCACGGTGGATCTTTACCCTCGCTTTGGACCTTAGTCGGTACGAACTTATCTAAGGCGTACTGGACGATGTTCCTGAATTTTTTCCATTTTTGTTCCACATCCTCTTCCTCAGAAATGAACGTTTGATGGTGGTGACTCAGATATTCTGCGATTTGTGCCCTATCACTCTTGTTAAGCAAATATATTTTCCTTCCTTTCTTGGCATTTCTTATTACACTTGTAGTCATTGATGCAACCACTGACTTATGATCACTGATACCCTCTTCTACATTCACGGAGTCGAAAAGTTCCGGTCTATTTGTTGCTATGAGGTCTAAAACGTTAGCTTCACGAGTTGGTTCTCTAACTATCTGCTCGAAGTAATTCTCGGACAAGGCAGTCAGGATAATGTCACAAGAGTCTCTGTCCCTGGCTCCAGTTCTGATTGTGTGACTATCCCATTCTATACCTGGTAGATTGAAGTCTCCCCCTATTACAATAGTATGATCACGAAACTTCTTCACGACGTTCTGCAGGTTCTCTCTGAGGCGCTCAACTACTACGGTTGCTGATGCAGGTGGTCTATAGAAGCATCCGACTATCATATCTGACCCACCTTTGATACTTAACTTAACCCATATTATTTCACATTCGCATTCGCTAATAACTTCACTGGATATTATTGAATTCTTTACTGCTATAAATACTCCTCCACCATTGGCGTTTATCCTATCCTTGCGGTATATATTCCATTCTGTGTCTAGGATTTCGTTACTGTTCACTTCCGGTTTTAACCAACTTTCCGTTCCTAATACTATATGCGCACTATTTCCTTCAATAAGAGATACTAATTCAGGAACCTTGCCCTGGATACTCCTGCAGTTTACCAATATTACGTTAACTTTTCCTGTTTTTGGTTTCTGAGGACGGACGTTCTTTATCAACGATGATAATGTCCTCTCTGGTAAGCCGCCGTCAGGTATTTTATCGTTTCGCCCAAGGGGGGGTCCCTCTAACCTAAAAAAACCCCCGTGTGCACGCCACACGTACTCTGCTACCCTAGTAGCTGCTTCCGGTGTGTAGTGCACGCCTGACCTGTCTAGGGGGGCCCTACAGTTCTCCACCCAATAACGGAGGTCGATGAATTTGCAACCATTATAGTCGCAGAGTCGTCTGAGCCTCTGGTTTAGGCCCTCCACACGGCTCCAAACCAGAGGACCGCGATCGACTCTGGGCACTATGCTGCAGATATTAAGCTCAGCTTGCACTCCGCGTGCGATGCTGGTTGTCTTCACCAAATCAGCCAGCCGCCGGAAGGAACCAAGGATGGCCTCAGAACCCAAGCGGCAGGCGTCATTCGTTCCGACATGTGCTACTATCTGCAGCCGGTCACACCCAGTGCGTTCAATAGCTGCCGGAAGGGCCTCCTCCACATTACGGACGAGACCCCCCGGCAAGCACACCCAGTGCACACTGGCATTCTTCCCCGACCTACCCGCTATTTTCCTACCAATGTGACGTCACAAGTTTGATGCAGGGCCCGCATACCTACACTACTGGCCATTAAAATTGCTACACCAACAAGAAATGCAGATGATAAGCGGGTATTCATTGGACAAATATACTATAATAGAACTGACATATGATTACATTTTCACACAATTTGGGTGCATAGATCCTGAGAAATCAGTACCCAGAACAACCACCTCTGGCCGGAATAACGGCCTTCATACGTCTGGACATTGAGTCAAAGAGAGCTTGGATGGCGCGTACAGGTACAGATGCCCATGCAGCTTCAACACGATACCACAGTTCATCAAGAGTAGTGACTGGCGTATTGTGACGAGCCAGTTGCTCGGCCACCTTTGACCAGACGTTTTCAATTGGTGAGAGATCTGGAGAATGTGCTGGCCAGGGCAGCAGTCGAACATTTTCGGCATCCAGAAAGGCCCAACAGGACCTGCAGCATGCGGTCGCGCTAAAACGTAGGTTTTCGTAGGGATCGAATGAAGGGTAGAGCCACGGGTCGCAACACATCAGAAATGTAACGTCCACTGTTCAAAGTAACCGACAATGCGAACAAGAGGTGACCGAGACGTGTAACCAATGGCACCCCATACCGTCACGCCGGGTGATACGCCAGTATGGTGATGACGAATACACGCTCCCAATGTGCGTTCACCGCGATATCGCCAAACACGGATGCGACCATCATGATGCTGTAAACAGAACCTGGATTCATCCGAAAAAATGACGTTTTGCCATTCGTGCACCAAAGTTCGTCGTTGAGTACACCATCGCAGGCGCTCCTGTCTGTGATGCAGCGTCAAGGGTAACCGCAGCCGTGGTCTCCAGTCATACGGATAAGATGCCTGTACTCCCCACGCTTCCCTCCAGTTCTAAATTGGTGATCCCCTGATGCCTCAGAACGTGTCCTACCAACCGATCCCTTCTTCTAGTCGGGATGTACCACAAATTTTTCTTCTTCCCAATTCTATTCAATACCTCCTCAGCAGTTACGTTATCTACCCTTCTAATCTTCAGCATTCTTCTGTAGCACCACATTTCGAAAGCTTCTATTCTCTTCTTGTCGAAACTGTTTATCGTGCACATTTCACTTCCATACATGGCTACAATCAATACAAATGCTTTCAGTAAGGATTTCCTGACACTCAAATCTATACTCGATGGTAACAAATTGTTCTTCTTCAGAAACGCTGTTCTTGGCATCGCCGCTCTACATTTTACATCCTCCGTACTGCGACCATCATTAGTTATTTTGCATCCCAAATAGCAAAACTCTTCTACTACTTGAAGAGTCTCATTTACTAAACTAATTACTCAACATCACCTGACTTAATTTGACTACATTCCATTATGGTTCAAATGACTCTGAGCACTACGGGACGTAACTTCTGAGGTCATCAGTCCCCTAAAACTTCGAACTACGTAAACCTAACTAACCTAAGGACATCACAGACATCCATGCCTGCGGCAGGATTCGAACCTGCGACCGTAGACGTCGCGCAGTTCCAGACTGTAGCGTCTAGAAGCGCTCAGCCACCCCGGCCGCCGTTCCATTATGCTCGTCTTGCTTTTGTTGATGTTAATCTTATATCCTTTTTTCAAAACTCTGTCCATTTCGTTCAGCTGCTCTTCCAAGTCCTTTGCTGTCTCTGATAGAATTACAATGTCATCGACAAATCTCAAGGCATTTATTTCTCCTGCCTGGTCTTTAATTCCTACTCCAAATTTTTCTTTTGTTTCCTGTACTGCTTGCTCAGTATACAGATTGAATAACATCGGGGATAGGCTACAACCCTGTCTCACTCCCTTCTCAAGCACTGCCTCGCTTTCGACTATTATAACTGCCGTCTGATTTTTGCACAAGTTGTGAATAGCCTTCCGCTCCCTGTATTTTACCCCTGCCACCTTCAGTTTTTGAAAGAGAGTAGTCCAGCCAACATTGTCAAAAAGTTAATATCCATATGATTCCGTTAATTCAGTCGTGTTCCTGACGAGACAACGGGGTGGATATTTTGAAAGCTCTGATTTTCACAGAATAAACGCGTCAACTGCAGACAATTTAATACAAAAATTTCAACGTGGTTACGTAGGTAAACGAAACAAGTTTACTGTTACCAATCACTGTTTATTTATCAACACGACGCGTTTCAAAGGTTGAGACCTCCGTCATCAGGTGGATTTACATTTGTTAGTGTTGTGGGTTGGCAGGAGACCAACACCGTAATATTAGAGGAAGCCGAAAGGCACACGTTTTAGCTCACGTAGGCTGGCGTGAGGTCTGGAACAGGGCAAGGAAATTAGACTATAGAAAAAACTGACGTAGCTGGTGGAATACTTAACTTTAATCCATAAATGGTGAACATTATTCATAATCTCAGTGGTAACTGGTAATGGCGCCTTGCTAGGTCGTAGCAAATGCCGTAGCTGAAGGCTATGCTAACTATCGTCTCGGCAAATGAGAGCGTATTTTGTCAGTGAACCATCGCTAGCAAAGTCGGCTGTACAACTGGGGCGAGTGCTTGGAAGTCTCTCTAGACCTGCCGTGTGGCGGCGCTCGGTCTGCAATCACTGACAGTGGCGACACGCGGGTCCGACGTATACTAGCGGACCGCGGCCGATTTAAAGGCTACCACCTAACAAGTGTGGTGTCTGGCGGTGACACCACAGATAGTATGACATTTGTGTGTGTGTTGTGTTATGATTTTTTGGAGGAACTTGTGGCACTGTCTAGCGGAGAAACAAACACTATTTCAGAGCTTGGTTTTGGGTTTCTACTGACAAAAAATTAAACGTGTATCTAACGGTAAATATAAAATAATTAAAACAGAGTACCACCAGTGGTCACAGGTTCCTTTCACTGTGGTAACGCATCACATGTGTATTGTCATATTTTGTAAACAAATATGGCGTCGGAAACTATTGGGTGCGTGGATCGTATAGCAAAAGAGAAAACATTATCACAAATTACAAAGAATATACGTCCTAACAACATTATTGCAGAAGAAATTTTAAAGGATTTGGAGGTGTTGTTTTGAGGTGTCGAATACATTTGTTGGAATAAATACTTCATGTGGTGTACAAATCCGATGGTTACGTAGCTACACGAATTGTGCTTCTCACAGAAATTAATATACAGTCATGGAATCGTGCCGCTTTACTGACGCTGTATTTCACAAGTTCTCAAATAAGCATCGCTGTCACTGTATTATGCTCATGGAATCGAAAAACTGCTGGCCTGAAATACCAGTAATGGCCGTCGTATAATCTCGTTCAACAGAATTTGCGCCAGATAAAAGAGTAGAGTGGATATCGCTTTGAAGCGACCGCTCCATTGATAGCGGTACAGAGAAAGAGAGAGAGGGAGCTGACCGGTCGGAAGGAATCGCATTAATTGCTTCCATTCTGCTGCTCCACCTTCCGCATTCGGCCAGGCCCGGCTGGCGAATTCTCCGCAGTTTTCTGCAGCCCTCTGGCGGCGCCCCTGCACTCCATCAGTTAGTTGTTGTTCCCGCCGCTACGTTCGCCGCGGCGCCTCTTGCTCGCCTCGCCGGCTACACTTGATTAACCGTGATTAATTATGCGCCATTCGCAATCCGTGTTTGCGTGCGAGCGAGGACGGGGGGCTGCCATCAGCGCGCCCCCTGATCCGCACTTAGTCCGGAATAAATACCGTAATCAATCTTAACTACGGAGCTGTTCATACGGAAGCACTCCACTGCTACGTGACGCTGCAGTCTCTCTTACGGCGAGGCGTGTTATTTCCCCTGTGACCGCACTCCAGAATTGCGCAGGCGTCCTGAAAATAAAAAAATAAAATAAAAAAAACGTAAGATGTATTTTTACTCTTCCTAGTAATCTTCTACAACTACTTCCATCGCAACTAATTTACTCTTTACTTTTGAAACTGCCTCGCAGAATGATAAAATACGTATGAATATTTTTTCGCGTGATGTAGGATTGTATGAAACAGACGAATTGTTCTACTTCTAAATGTAAATATTACTCTGGGATTAGGCCTTAGATCCATCTGGTCGACTGCTGACTACATGGCAGTCCGAGAAGCCGTCAATGATCGTAAAACATGTGGTGAGCATTCGCCAATGACCGGCCGCTGTGTCTGGAACTGCGCGACCGCTACGGTCGCAGGTTCGAATCCTGCCTCGGGCATGGATGTGTGTGCTGTCCTTAGGTGAGTTAGGTTTAAGTAGTTCTAAATTCTAGGGGACTTACGACCTCAGGTGTCAAGTGCCATAGTGCTCAGAGCCATTTGAGCAGACACTGTGCTAGGCTGGACTGCAGGATTTGAACTGTCATCTAACCTCAGGATCGAATCCATGTGAGTTCCACAGCACGTCGTGTTTTGTATGTGTAGAGGGACGATTCCTGTCTCTGCCAGTGAAAGGCGGAAGCAATGTGGACCGCGGTTTGGTGCACTCCCTTTGGTGGCTGGCAACACTATCGACGGACGAGTATGCCATACTGATGGACGAGGCACGGAAGCGGAAAGTGGGCCTAATTTGCGAGCGCCATTTGGTGGCCGCTGCTCGGAAATGAGAGGCACCAAGCGGGTGGTTGCGTTTGTGTGGTGGTGGCCTCTCGATGTATTTGCTGTGTTCCTTTAAGCCTGTTGGACAACAACACTCGGTGCTCGCTCTCCCATGTTCACTCCATCGTAAACGCTTCACAAGTACAGACGTGTAGTAGGGAACACAGGCAAATTGTCTGCAAAAGTTCACTCAGTTGCTTTCACTTCCATTCGCCCAGGTTGCGATGCCCCACCCAGTCCTTATATGGGTTAGTTTTTTCATATAAATGACCGTGTTTAGCGGTCGCCCTCAATTATAGAGGGCAGACACTCGTGCGAGTGAAGACCTGTTGATTTTACTAATCAAAATGGTTCAAATGGCTCTGAGCACTATGGGACTTAACATCTATGGTCATCAGTCCCCTAGAACTTAGAACTACTTAAACCTAACTAACCTAAGGACAGCACACAACACCCAGCCATCACGAGGCAGAGAAAATCCCTGACCCCGCCGGGAATTTTACTAATCGCTCTAAGCACTGCACAGGTAAACATCTACCACACAATCGTTAATTTCGAATAACTGGAATCGACATAGTAACTTGAAAAGCAAACAAGGGGGAAGAGAGCACAGAACATGTCATAGCCACTTCGAAATAACGATATACATTGCACATGGACAATATGAATCCTACATATGTATCACTTTATTTACTGTAGCAAAAGACACTTTCATCGGTAGAGAATAAATTAAAGCTGATACATTTTTATGTAAAATAACACTGAAATGTTGAGTGAAGAGATCCTGCTAAGCATTGAAGAAGTATAGCTACTGTAGTGGTGTTGTTTGGTTCAAATGGCTCTGAGCACTATGGGACTTAACATCTGTGGTCATCAGTCCCCTAGAACTGAGAACTACTTAAACCTAACTAACCTAAGGACATCACACGCATCCATGCCCGATGCAGGATTCGAACCTGCGACCGTAGCGGTCACGCGGTTCCAGACAGAAGCGCCTAGAACCGCACGGCCACACCGGCCGGCGGTGTTATTTGTAGTTTTTGCAACTAACAAACATCTTTCCTTAACATTACCTTTACACAGAGTAGACCACTGATTGAAAATAAATTTTTACACTGATGATTATTGATAATTTTTAACGTGCAGAACTTTAGAACTGATACTAGTTCAATACAGCGTACAAAAACGCTTTGCTGCACTTTTGTTGAAACGTAAACTTAGTTTGTCACACGCCTAGAATCAGTAAAATCGTATGTTCTGAACACCACAGTAATGATATTTTTTTTACTAATTAAAATGTGCGCAATACCTTTTGTTGTCTTCTTCTGCGGGTGCTTATATTATGCTTGTCAATGTGACAAAATAGCTGCTACTTTGAAGACAATCTTATGCTTTGCTTAATATGGCAATAGCAATTTTCAGCACATTATATAGTGCTACTTATAACCAACTAATGATCTGAAAATGTTGCTGATTAAATATCATAGTGCGTAAAAAGGAAACACTGAACATTTACTGAGATAACAAAAAAAAAAAAAAAAAAAAAAATGTTTCAAATGGCTCTGAGCACTATGGCACTTAACATCTGTGGTCATCAGTACCCTAGAACTTAGAACTACTTAAACCTAACTAACCTAAGGACATCACACACATCCATGCCCGAGGCAGGATTCGAACCTGCGACCGTAGCGGTCACGCGGCTGAAACAACAACACTGTGATAAATTTTGTCGCTTTTAAACACTTAACTTGTATTAATTTGTAAAATAAAAAGACGGATCATGACTTTTAAAATATGTCCGTCACTACGAAAAATAGAATATTCTAAACTTCACCATAGAAATAAATACTTCAGTCCTTTTGTGGTGTTGAGCAAAGTACTGCAACCTCTGGCGAGATTTTACTACCGATGGATGGTTTAGCAGCATTTTTGCAGTGGCTTTCAGTTCGTACTTCCCATTTTAATATTTGGCCAGTACAGTGGATAATGCTGCAACATGATGCCTACCTCCTTCACAACAAACAACGACTTCCCACTGATCCTCGTAGTAACATTGCCACTTGCGCTTGGTTGACAAATAGCTGCTTATTACTGTAGAATTATGTGTA
Organism: Schistocerca serialis cubense; assembly: GCF_023864345.2. NCBI lineage: Eukaryota > Metazoa > Arthropoda > Insecta > Orthoptera > Acrididae > Schistocerca > Schistocerca serialis. The sequence goes on from NC_064643.1 coordinate 746,229,242, forward strand.
GCGATGATTTCCTGTCCATCCGAGGCGTTTAACAATGATTGTGCTGACTTTAATCACCAGACAATACAATATATGGGCATCGCACCACACGCTACTTCACAACAACCCTTTGGACTCTCAAAGAGAACTGTTCTGGAATTTTTTGTCGCAACGTTTCTGCCGCCTTATCCCGCCAAGGGGCCCGCGTTCGATTCCCGGCTGGGGCAGGAGATTTTCTCTGCTCAGGGACTGGTGTTGTGTTGTGCTCATCATCACTTCATCCCCATCTCCGGCGCACAAGTCGCCCAATGTGGCGTCGAATGCAATAAGTACTTGCCCTCGGCGGCCGAACTTCCCCGAAAGGGGGACTCCCGGCCCACAATGCCATACGCTCATTTATATTTTCCCGTCTTATCCTTCCATGGGGAAGTCCCGTCAGATTTTAAATTAATCCTAAAGCCATGATTTGTTACATCTTTAATTACGAAGGTTCATAATACCTTTAATACTAGGATATACTTAACAATATATAGAGATTAATATAAAAATCATTATTTACAACCATAAATTTAACACACAGTTACAGATTATTGATTGCATACTTCGCAGGCTGGTGGCTGCACCTTAGCGGCGATCTGCCGTACATTACCGTGCTGCCGTTAGATGGCATATGCCCCCTCAGAGCTCTATCATCCCGTTGCTTGCTTTATACGGGTTTGTACAACTACCCTGCTAGTGATCGTATTTTTTTAAGTTATGACAGAGAATAACGAAATAACTTCTACAAAATGAAATGGTACAATTCCTACACTGTGTGACGTACTTGTCGTTACAAGGTATTCAAATGGTTCATATGGCTCTGAGGACTATGGGACAACTTTGACACATCCGTTTAAAAAAATTAATGAATTACTGTGCTGATAAACCTCTTACATTATTTGATTTTCAAACAGCTGAGCAGAACTGAACGTACTCAGACATTTCGCTCTTTACCTATTCTGATCAACACTAAACTGACACACAATATTTTTAGCGCAACGCATTCTGACTTTCAATCATCCCTACGAAAGAATGGCCTTGACTAACATTAACCTATACCTTTCACAAATCACTTACCTCACAAAAATCTTCGTTACTCGAACTACTGCAATACAGCGAGCGCCACTACTGCCAGCAAAATAAAAGATTCAAACTACTGAAGGCACTAACTACTGATAGGCATAGTCACCAAATGAAAGATTTTGATAGGGAACAATGTATTTACCTTAATAGTGTTCAAAAGTCATAATATATATAGCAGTTCATGACATCCAGTCTTACAAATTTACTGTCTCAGATGGATACACATCCATATCATCCGTTCTCAAAACTCCGCCCTTTCTCCCCCCACATCCACCACTGCTGGCAGCTCACCTCCAACTGCTCAACGCTATGCGCTGTTAACAGCAAACTGCCCAACACTACAATAGCATATACTCCAACAATGCAAACCAACCAAAGCCTTCACACAGCACAGTCAGTGATTTTCATATAGAGCGCTACGTGGCGTTACCAACATATAAACCTAAACAGCCTACTTACAACTTCTGAGGTCATCAGTCCCCAAGAACTTAGAACTACTTAAACGTAACTAACCTAAGGACATCAGACACATCCATGCCCGCGGCAGGATTCATACCTGCGACCATAGCGGTGGCGCGGTTCCAGACTGTAGCGCCTAGAACCACTCGGCCACTGCGGCCGTCGTTCCAAGGTGTACGCGAAGGTTAGTGCAATGTAATATGCCATATGAAGTACAGCGAGAGATTTTTATACCCAACCTTCGAGAAAGTGGGACTGAAAAGAGAAAACAGGTTATCTTATAAGCCCTTCTCTATTCCTCTATACATGCGTCAGAATGCGTGAGTCCGTTGGTACTTGACGAGAACGAAAGCGCAGTCATCGACTCAGCAGTTAATGTTTCTAAGTACTGGATCAGAAGATCGGGGTTCGATTCCCATGTATCGCTTCAGATCCGCTCAGTTTAGATGTCAAATGAAAAAAAAATCTGCTCTAAGAAATAAGCAACATTGTTGAGACACCAAGTCAGTGAGGAGGCACTGAATGGAAAAGCACACATCGGACAGGAAGCCACGCGGCCTTCACTCAGTTTATTTATCTGCGCAAGGGATCGCGATAGCGCAGGACGTGCGGCGGAGCTGGGGCAGTCCGGGCTTGCGAGCCGTGGGAACGCGCCTGCAGAGGCTGTAATTGATCGCGTCAGGTTTCTGGGCCGAGGAAGGACGACCGGTGGCCGCATAGCACTGCGGGTCGACTCCGCCGCCGCCGCGAAAACTCACAGCGCTCGCGGACCCCTCGCGGACTCTGCACTCATTGTTTAAGTGCTTCCGCCAGAGTTGCGTTTTTTGAAAACGAGCTGCAGTGTAGCTGCGCCTTACTCCGCCGACTTTTCTGCGCTAATTACAAGTGCTCTCTGGAGATATACCAGTCGGAAGCGTTCGCCGCATGTGGGCTCTACAAGAGTTAAATTAGGGGGTCGGCAGAAGGAAAAGTTAATGTGAGTCATTCCACCGTACACTCGTAAATCACGCAAGTAGTTGTCATCTTTACGAACACCTGCTGACTGTAGCAGTTATGACAGCCATCTCTTAACACGTTCTAGTATTCCATGAACACGTCATCTTATGTAGAAAATGTGAGATAAATGTTGGTTAATATTTTATCTTCGTGAAGTTCCATAGCGACACCGTGAATTGTCACTTTTTCTCTCGCGTACGACAAATTTATTTCAGAAACTGCAACTGCAATTCATTTTGCACTAAATACTATGGAACTGTGATCACCTCCTTAGCAATTAACGTTTATGTATACTGAAGTAGATGACCAGGGTTAGACTTCTGGTGACCACTTTGGAACTTTGGATCCAATCTGTTTCGCCCCTAAACGAGAAACCTTTTTTTTTTTTTAAATGATCACACCGCCATTTGACTGTATTGTTGTTTATTTAATTTCGAAATGGTTCAAATGGCTCTGAGCACTATGGGACTTAACTTATGAGCTCATCAGTCCCCTAGAACTTAGAACTACTTAAACCTAACTAACCTAAGGACATCACAAACATCCATGCCCGAGGCAGGATTCGAACCTGCGACCGTAGCGGTCGCGCGGTTCCAGACTGTTGCGCCTAGAACCGCTCGGCCACCCCAGCCGGCATTTAATTACGACCAAGCTTTCGACATTTTATGCCGTTTTAAAGTGACTGGGTTTATCTCGTTAACATATACTGCAGGAAATCTAACTCCAAATTGCCCATAAATTAACAAAAATATGCGCTCCCCACGAAATGCCAAATGTAAAATCATTATCTTGCAAAAACATCAGTAAATAATAGTTCGAGCACATCAGATTTAATAATAACAGGTTTACTTTCATATATTACTTGAAAATTGCATAAAAGTCCGAAACCTGTGTCAACAATACAGTCAAATGGCGGTGCGTTCATATAAAAATTATTGAAATACTGTTACTTCTCAACGTAAAAAAAAAATAAAAGAAGAAAAAGAGAAACTGCATAAAGAAACAGGGTGGCCCAGATCACGCTTTTGTTCTTTGTAACTTACAAAATAACAAGTGAGAGGAGTAGTTATTCAGTCAGGAAAACGTACGCTATTGGCCATTAAAATTGCTACACCAAGAAGAAATGCAGATGATAATCGGGTATTCATTGGACAAATATATTATACTACAACTGACATGTGATTACATTTTCACGCAATTTGGGTGCATAGATCCTGAGAAATCAGTACCCAGAACAACCACCTCTGGCCGTTATAACGGCCTTGATACGCCTGGGCATTGAGTCAAACAGAGCTTGGATGGCGTGTACAGGTACAGCTGCCGATGCAGCTTCAACACGATACCACACTTCATCAAGAGTAGTGACTAGCGTATTGTGACGAGCCAGTGGCTCGGCCGCCATTGACCAGACGTTTTCAATTGGTGAGAGATCTGGAGAATGTGCTGGCCTGGGCAGCAGTCGAACATTTTCTGTATCCAGAAAGGGCCGTACAGGACCTGCAACGACCGTGCATTATCCTGCTGAAATGTAGGGTTTCGCAGGGATCGAATGAAGGGTAGAGCCACGGGTCGTAAGACATCTGAAATGTAACGTCCACTGTTCAAAGTGCCGTCAATGCGAACAAGAGGTGACCGAGACGTGTAACCAATGGCACCCCATACCATCTCGGCGAGTGATACGCCAGTATGGCGATGGCGAATACACGCTTCCAATGTGCGTTCACCGCGATGTCGCCAAACACGGATGCGACCATCATGATGCTGTAAACATAACCTGGATTCATCAGAAAAAATGACGTTTTGCCATTCGTGCACCGAGGTTCGTCGTTGAGTACACCATCGCAGGCGCTCCTGTCTGTGACGCAGCGTCAAGGGTAATCGCAGCCATGGTCTCTGAGCTGATAGTCCATGCTGCTGCAAACGTCGTCGAACTGTTGGTGCAGATGGTTGTTGTCTTGCAAACGTCCCCATCTGTTGACTCAGGGATCGAGACGTGTCTGCACGATCCGTTACAGCCATTTGGATAAGATGCCTGTCATCTCGACTGCTAGTGATACGAGGCCGTTGGGATCCAGCAAGGCGTTCCGTATTACCCTCCTGAACCCACCGATTCCATATTCTGCTAACAGTCATTCGATCTCGACCAACGCGAGCAGCAATGTCACGTTACGATAAACCGCAATCGCGATAGGCTACAATCCGACCTTTATCAAAGTCGGAAACGTGATGGTACGCATTTCTCCTCCTTACACGAGGCATCACAACAACGTTTCACCAGGCAACACCGGTCAACTGCTCTTTGTGTATGAGAAATCGGTTGGAAACTTTGCTCATGTCAGCACGTTGTAGGTGTCGCCAACTTTGTGTGAAGGCTCTGAAAAGCGAATCATTTGTATATCACAGCATCTTCTTCCAGTCGGTTAAATTTCGCGTCTGTAGCACATCATCTTCGTCGTGTAGCAATTTTAATGGCCAGTAGTGTAAGAAACATTACTTTAAGGAGCAGTTATGAACATAGTTAATGTAGTTATTTTCCAGAGAATTCCAGCAGCGAATTATAATTTTTTAGGTATAATACTATTTTCTCTATGACGCAGCTGATGTATTCAAACGATCCGTGTAAAAACCAATTTGAATCAAATTTCCATTAGTTTAAGATAGGGAGCTCGTAACCTTCGAAATTTTAGTGGGGGCTGCAACATGCTGTACATAGCTGGCTGTGTTAAGATCAACGTTCTGTTTGCGGAATATTCGTTTAAGTGAGATGTTGAAACAAGTGCCCATTTTCCTGGGTACACAACGTAATGGCTGACAGAGCTCCTCGAGCAGGATATTTGAAGGATTAATCCATGGAACCTTCACTGTTTGTGCTTTCCGATCTCTTTTTATTTTTAATTTCAGTTTATTGGCTTTCGGATCGCGCACATTCAGTCAGCTCAGTAATAGAGGATGGCACGATAGCGTATTGGAGGCGATTCTCTTGTGAGTTACGATAATACGAACGCAAGAACAACACTACATGCAGTCTCCGAGTGGAGAAAAATTTCCGATCAGACCAGGAATCGAACCCGGCTCCCCTCGCTTAGCAATCTGCCGCGCTGCCTGCCTTGTATACGACAGTGTAAGGATATATTGTGCAGTCTAGCTGGACATTACTTCAAACACCAGTCCCAGGAAAACTGTAGCTCTGTCACCACGGAAATTTTATATCTCGCCTGCAGGTCGTGTAGAAGACGGAATGAGTTACGCATTCACAATAATGGGCCTTTGTTCGAATATCTCACTTGAATGAACATCCCGCAACCAGAATATTCGTCTGAATACGTACAGCGTGTTGTATCCTCCTCTAAAAATCCGAACATTTACGCCCTTTAACTAAAACTGATAGAAATTTCATTAAAATTATTTTGTACACAGTTGATTTACATACACGATGCAGGATAAATACGTGATAAAAAAATAATGTTCTGTTTAAAAATGATAGCTCGAGGATTAACTCTTTAGAAAATAAGTAAATAAATCACATTCCTAACTCTGTAGGAACAGTAACGTCTCTTACGTTTATCTATTTAAATAAATATTCCTTTCACTTATTATTTTGTAAGCTGCAGAGGAAAACAACTTATCCGGTCACCCTGAATGAGCAGCTTCACTGAGATGCAAGACAGAAAAGCGCCTATCTCATCGTCCCTCCTTTCTTCATGATTCGCAGTGCTCCATCATGCTCTAAAGAAAAGTCGATAAGTTTCTACCCCACTAAGCTTGCGGCAACTAATTTTTTTGGACACTGTCGCCATAAAATATTTAATGCGGGTGTGCTTCACGGTAGTAAGGTTACATTTAGCGGTTTTCTTAAGCCACAGGCTTTCAGGTTAGTGTGCCGTGTTGACACAAATTTTCATGATTTGGTGGGGTCCACATAACCAAGCACGCGAAACCGCAGAGCGTTTTGGACTTCCAAGTATAGCACAGAGAGCCGATTTGTTTATTTTGTTATCACTCGCGCATATTGTAATACACTTTTTATTGAGTCGAATTTTCTAAAATTCAATAAACCGAACTATCAGGCATTACGCGCTATTTATCTTCAGAATAATCGGGGCCACAGAGTTTAACAGAGGGAGAATTCCGCGTGCATCGTCGCGTTCTGTGTTTAAGGACCCTTCTATTTAATTGGCATAATTTGTTTTAAACTGACGTAGGCGATTCGTATCACTTTTCTAAAGGTTATGATTTCTTGAAAGTGCAGAACATGTCTGCTGGTCCCTAGGTTTATCCACCTTGTAATTATTTTTTATACTCTATAATTTTTATTCTATGTTTCTTACACGTAATTTTTCTTGATCTTTTCTGAGTCTTGGTGTAACCACGAGGGCCTCATTTTAGTTTGGAAGTTATGTAATAGATGAATGTCTTGAGCTTTTGCAAGTCGGTTTTGAAGCCGTTTAATATGTCTTTGGTGCTCTCCAACGAAAAATGTAAGCTTATTAGAGGGTAGCAGCCTGCGTTGAGACAAGGACAGTACGTCCTTCGGGGCAATAGAACGCGAAGATCGTTACTGGCACCACCTCACCGATTCCTCATCCACAAGAGCAATGTCATTTGGGATTTGGGTTGAGTTGATTTGGGGGATGAGACCAAACTGCGAGGTCATCGGTCTTATTGCATTAGGGAAGGATGGAGAAGGAAGTCGGCCGTTCCCTTTCAAAGGAACCATCCCGGCATTTGCCTGGAGCGATTTAGGGAAATCACGGAAAAACTAAATCAGTATGGCCGGACGCGGGATTGAACCGTCGTCCTCCCGAATGTGAGTCAAGTGTGCTAACCACTGCGCCACCTCGCTCGGTGTTTCTTTTGGTATCTGTGGGATGTACATTACCATATCTGTTCTTATTTTGTAAATATTTGTTGTGTATTCTTGTTTTCTGACATGTTCCACATCGCAGAGGATCTCTTCACTGCGGATCGATTGGAACGAAAAGTACATCTAATATAATCGGAAGTGCCTAAAGTGGTTGCAAATTTACGTTATATTTCCAACATATAGGGTGTTCAGAGAACACAGAGATTCTTCGTAAAGCTATGATCATAATGACCATTCGGAAGGAAGAACGTTTGTTACTTGCTCCTGTGAACGGGAACGCGTTATGCAGGTCTTGGAGTCACTCGCGTCCATCTAGAAAAGTTTTTACTGAGTTTAACGAAGGCGATGTTGGCCTGATATATTCGACGATGCCCTTTGGCTACATTGTCTAAAGGATAGTTCTAAGAAATACCAAATTAAGATCAACCTGAAGATGCCAAAATAAGGCGAAACGCGTAGTTGGAAAATAAAAAACTAAAATTGCAACCAAGACTGTTTTTAACCAATGCTGTTAAGTACTGTAAGTACTGGTTTGCTGTATGCCACATAAGGACTGGAAGAATTTCTAACTTTATATTAATTTGTCACCTGTTCTCAACGGCTTTGACGTACAATTATTTGCAGCCCTCACAGCGCTAACCGAACTTACCCTTAACCCGAAGGTCAGTTTCAACACCATAGTGATTTAACTAGCACTATTCTGTCGAAAGTGGTACGCCATTGTCGTCCTCCAACTTATGAAATGATTTCCCAGGCGGTTATCGGTGCGCGGTGCAAGTTGTAATGGTTCACACGAACATATCATTTAGAGGGGTAAAAATAACGCGATATATGACATAACCTGGTTGAGCATTTAACTTCGAGCAACTGAATTTGTAGCATAACCCTAACACTTTTAGCCACCGAGCAACACTTGTAATGGGGCAGGTGAGCAGTATAATACGAATTAGTTATTTGTTTTATTGCCAGTTGTCGTTTTCGTTGGTTCATATTAAAGACGGAGTCCACATTCAATAAGAATATATATAAGAGTTTGTGTACCTTGCAGCACTTCTCTAATAGTAACAATTTTACCGAGGAAGTTGCGCAATGTTTAGCACACTAGACTCGCATTCGGAAGGACGACGGTTCAAACCCGCGACCGGCCATCCTGATTTGGGTTTTCTGGGATTTCCCAAAATAGTTTCAGGCAAATGCTGGGGTGTTTCCTTTGAAAAGGAGATTAGTGTTTAAACGTCCCGTCGACAACGAGGTCATTAGAGATGAGCACAAGATCGGATTAGGGATGGACGTGGAAGGAAATCAGCCGTGCCCTTTTAAAGGAAACAACTTGGCATTTGCCTGCGTGTCACATTGGCTCGAATGTCAGTTACGTCGTCAAAGTGTTGACCCTTTATTTGAATTTCTGTACTTTGTCGTCGGTTCGTACTGAAAGTAGAAGTCATGTCAGCAGCATTGATTTTTCCAGGGAAAGCTGCCCGCGTTTTATATTTCAACCAAGCCGATGGAAGAATCCACGCGTCGTTGTTTTTGTTCAGGAATCATAGTGTGCCGGACAGTCTTTGCACACACTTTTCAATTCTTTTGAACATTCCGGACGTTGTCTTGAACATTGATTTAGAGACGTTGCTCCACGACGTTGACACACTATGGCCGCACGTAAAACTGCCTGCTCCAGATTGACTGCTCGAATGTAAATCTGTTGTTTACATTTGTTAGTTCAAGCTCCACCATAGCTACTACGCTGATGTCGTTCTTACGCCAGGAGTAAAATCAAACTTCTCGGACGGACGGTGTAAAACCGATACGATGCAAATGGTCCGTGGAACAGCTGAATGCGCCCAGATAGCCAAGCGCGTTAATGTGCCGCTTCCAGGATTCGGAGAGGCGAGTCTTTTGCGCATCAAACCGCCTCGCGAAAAGCCAACCAGCCTGGATGTGGTATTTAGTCGGTTTCCCACACCCGCCTTGGTGAATATCAGGCTGATACCCACGTTCCGCCTCAGATTTACGCTACATTTAAAAAAGCGTTCTCACGCATGAACTCTAGACGCGGACAGATGAGGCGTACAAATTCCACCTTGTGAAGCAGTGATGTCAGGAATGCCACTCGACCATCAAAGGTCACAAACACTGCAGAACCCGCATAATAATGCCGACCTTGTAGAGCAACGGGAGGACAAGGAGACGAAGCTCTCGAAACAGCTGTGACTGAAGCTTAGTCAAGCGAAGTTGGCGCCTGGTCATCTTGAAGATCCACAGTAGCCTTGCCACTAACGCATTGGTTGCATAGCTGTCAACAGTAGACGGTAGACACATGCTGTATTGCTGAAAGGAGGTGATTACATCGTTATTATTTAACGTACTCACATGATTATGAAGTCCGTGAAAGACGTCCCTTGCTTGTTAGCTTGCTTGTAATAACTGCGCGGAAAACGGTGTGTGAAAGTGACGTTTGCATTCAAGGGGCCAACAATGTAGGCACGGTGCGTTTCAGTAGAATGGAGCTTATATATATATATATATATATATATATATATATATATATATATATATATATATATATATGACATTTCTCCACAAGAATGGTTCGTACAATCACTTGTTGGAGTATACAGTATGTCAGTTTTCTTCTTAAACACTCTGATGAAATGCATGGGAAGGTGGTATATCTGACAATGTTTCAAGATGCACAACAGGAAACGGTCGTGTTCTAAGAGTTTTTGCCCCAGTTCAATGCGTTCTGCTACCTCAAATTTGTCGTTATACCAGACGACCGATATACTTTTATTCCCTTCTGAAGTGTCTAGACTTAACCTTTCTTTCTAATATCAGCTTAAGTTGTTTTATGTAACAAAATTTTTGACAGCTAAAATTATTCTGAAATTTATCTTTAAACTGAAAACGTGCTCTAGTGTTTGTGTCAAGTCGCAATGTTTAGCGTCCTACGTTTGGCAAGTTTGAATGTTTGGCGTCCTATTACCGTTCATTATAACTTTTTTAAGACTCCTGAAATGAATTTCATCTCTGATCTTGCTCCTGTATATGTGCGGGAGAAAATCTCCAGCATACTTTGGGTACCATGTTAAACTAGAGTTTCGTTGTAACTTGTGAATTTGTCGGTTACAAATTCGAGGAAGGGAAAGACGTACGAGATACGGTAGTATCACGACTACATAATCCGTCTGCTGTTAAAATCGACATTTGGGTATTTGAGTGCTTTTAATTGCTTTGTTCTTAAACGTGTTGTGTAGCATGGTTCTACGATATGTTTCTTTAACCCTACGAAACTGAACGGGGGAAAATGTTACATTGCCACTAAACCATCGTATGCCGTATTTCTCAAAAATTATTAAAAGAAGCTATAATTTATAGGATATGATGCATTAGTTGATTACAGTTATTAGCTCTCCAATGGTACGTGACATACCAAATTAAATGGAAAGTGTCATGTTTTGTACCCTACTGCAATCGTATATTTTACGAGCGTTTGGTAATCTAGGGTTAATAAGATTAAGCGGAATACTAACTCTTACCTTTTTGTTTGAGTTACTTTCATCGTCTGGTAACAATACTAACTAGCTTGCTCGTAGCGAGAGATTTTCGTCCTGATTAATAACCTAATTATTTAAAACTATGTCACATCCCTAAGCAGTGTACGTGCATAAGGCATAATTACGGCACAATATTCTCATTTACGTTCCTTTGTCCGTGTTTCTACCCGTTTGTGGTTTGGCCCTATTTTGTGAAAAAGCATGAAACAAGTAGATGAGTATTAACTGGTGAAAATGTTAATTGTTCGATCGAAGGTATAACTCAGGTGCATTAGTGCGGGAAGGAAGGTAGTGCCCGCGATTTTCAAGCGTTCCGAGCACTATTTAGGGAAACCATGGAATACCTAAATCAAATGGGTCAGATTTGAAACATCATCCTCCAAATAGATAGACATGTATGATGAGACGCGAGTAATGTAAAATAATGAGACAAGCAAAACTGTTTCTTATAACATATCGTAACACTCAGGAAAATTTTTTGAAGATTGAGAGAAAATTGTAGGTAACTACCATCTAAATGGAATCCTACATTTGGTTACTAGTGAATGTTTCGGGTGGTGTGTTCCATAACTGCATTGGATACCTTCAGAGGTTTTCTGGAGTGTGTCTTTCTACCGTTGTCTCTAATGTTTTATTTTTAACACACGTTACAGTTTCGACACTTAGGCCAGCGTCAAGTGCTTCTGGTACAAAAGCACAAATGTTAAACGTTTCGTAACATGTTACCCAACAAGCGTTACATACAACGCCCATTCCAATATGTAAGTGCTTCTAGAACAGTGCTTAGGCATAAACTAGAAATATCCACCCATTATACAAATTTCGACATATTTGAAGCCTGGGTAGCAACAGGCACGAATATCCGGATGTTTTTACACTGGAGAGCCAAGGAAATTCGTACACCTGCCTAATATTGTGCAGGTCTCTCGCGAGCACACAGACGTGCCACAACACTACGTGGCATTGACTCGACTAATATCTGAAGTATTGCTGGATGGAACTCACACCATGAATCCTTCAGGGCTGTTCATAAATCCTTAAGAGTACGACGGGGTAGAGATCTCTTCCGAACAGCACGTTGCAAGGCATCCAAGATATGCTCAATAATGTTCATTTCTTGCGCGTTTGGTGGCCAGCCGAAGTGTTTAAACTCAGCAGAGTGTTCCTGGAACGACTCTGTAGCAATTCTGGACATTTGGGATGTCGCATTGTCCTGCTGAAATTGCCCAAGTCCGTCGGAATGCGCAATGAACATGAATGGATACAGATGATCAGACAGGGTGCTTTCGTACGTGTCACCTGTCCGAGTCGTATCTAGACGTATCAGGCGTCTTATATCACTCCAATTGCACACGCCCCACGCCATTGCAGAGCCTCCACCAGCTTGAACAGTCTCCTGCTGACGTACAGGGTCCAAGCATTCATGAGTTCGTCTCCATACAGTACATGTCCACCCGCTAGAAACAATGTGAAACGAGATTCGTGCGACCGGGCATTGTGTTTTCAGTGATCAACAATGCAAAACTTTGTGTCGTGGAAGCATCAAGGGTAGACGAGTGGGACTTCCGGTCCGAAATCCCATATAGATGACGTCTCGATGAATGGCTCGGACGCTGACACTTGTTGATGGCCCAGCATTGAAATCCGCAGCAATTATCGGAAGGGTTGCACTTCTGTCACGTCGAACGATTCCCTTCAGTCGCTGTTGGTCCCATTATTGCAAGATCTTTTTCCGGTTGTAGCGATTTCAGAGATTTGATGTTTTACCGGATTCCTGATTTTCACGGTATACTCGTGAAATTGTCGTACGGCAAAATCCCCACTTCATCGCTACTTTGGAGATGCTATGTCCTATCGCTTGTGAGCCGGCTATAACACCACGTTGAAAGTCACTTAAATCTTGATAAACTACCATTGTAGCAGCAGTAACGGATCTAACAACTGCGCCAGACACCTGTTATCTTACACAGGCGTTACCGACTGCAGCACCGTGTTCTGCCTCTTTACATATCTCTGTACAGTATTTGAATACGCATGCCTACAGCAGTTTCTTTGGTGCTTCAGTGTGGCTCTAAGCACTACGGGACTTAACAGCTGAGGTCATCAGTCCTCTAGAAATTAGAACTACTTAAACCTAAGTAACCTAAGGACATCACACACATCCATGCCCGAGGCAGGATTCGAACCTGCGGTCGTAGCGGTCGCGCGGTTCTAGGCTGTTGCGCCTAGAACCGCTCGGCCACTCCGGCCGGCGCTTCAGTGTATAATGGCCAATATTTGTTTCGGAAAGCTTCACTTATGGGTCTCCTGACTAAAGAGCATTCTCAGCTAGAGGTGGTTTTTCTACTTCCCTGGATCGGCAAAGACGTTTGTGTTTCTTCACGCGTGCAATCATGCTTTCTTTATAGTTCTAATGTAAAACTTTCCACACGTACATGGAATTTTATACAGTATACTCCGCATTCTGGCAGGAGAGGTTGTTTATTCTTTACGGATCTGAAGTAGTGACACACTTTCTCTGTTGGTGCAAAGACCGGCCTGATGTTCCATTTATGTAAAATCTTTCCGATAAGATCGGTTACTTTTTCATAAAAGGGAGAAACTTTCTTGCACCACGGCTTTCCAGGAAACGTTAGCGATAGCCCCGGACATTACACAAGCCCCGCCCATTTACCCACCTCCACCCCAACCAAGAGCGCATCAATATGATCTTTGGTGGTCCTCGTCGCTGTCGTGTTTTTGTTCGTCGTTTTTTGTTTTACCGCGGTTGTTCATACCAGCAGTGTTGTGCTGTTAGTACTTCTTAGCAGTTTGTGTAATACTGTCAAAATGAAACATAGATAAGCACTCTCAATAAAGTTATCATACACAAGGTATCTAATCTTGACTGTTGTGGCCAACTGCTGTCAAAACTGATATCTAACAGACATTACAGTACGATAAGATGTATTGGAATGACACTGACGAAATTATGTACATATGTTTAACATTAGGCAGCTCTAAAGCTCTCAAACACTGAAGAAGAACTCAAAGTAATCTCGTGTCTGCTATAAGCAAGCAGTCGTAAAAGTTCACAAGTAAAAATTCACCCATTACACAGGCAAATATTAATGAAGAGTGACTGTATAAATATCTGACTGCTTGCATTACGCATTTCTACATTATCCCACTCTTATATTCTTTAGTCTTAATGAGGTAATCAGAAACAAACCAAGACATCGACTTTGCCTTGTTTATGCACAACATTGACTTTAGACAATCGAGATAATGGACAGCATCCTTGGCGATACTATCAATTAATATTCCCCCACAGAATTTCTTACACTACGCGAGGTGACGGAAATTTGCGCTCGCTGCAGTTAAAAAATGTCAGATTTTTTGATATAGTGCAGATGAAAGCTCATGAAATAAAAAAGACAGTGTGGATACCATTTCTTATTTTTCTTTCTTATTGATGATTTTTCAACTCGCACATTCAATGAACATATTTCTAATTCTTTTCACAATGGTACCGGAAAAACTGTATTTCGTACTAACTACTGATTTTCTCCCTTGTTATGACTGGAATATCTGTGATACGAACAACTTTGATGTTGGAACATGCGTCAGACCATGGGCGGAGCTTAGGATATGGATTGGTGTGGAGGGGGGTGATTGGGCGGGACTTGTGCACCGTCCGGGGCTGTCGCTAACGTTACGTGTTTTCCGCCCTTGTCCTTCGGCCTATTGCAATTTCTTCTGAGTAGCCATTTCTCTGTACGTGTCCATCGCTCAGAGGCCAGAGGAGGCACCCACGAGGAAGTGTATTTAACGTCGCGGGGGTGGAAGGGTGGAGCGCTGCACAAGGGAAAGGCTGCATTCCGGAGCGGCATGAAGTTGCGCCGGCCTTGTTTCCGGAAAGAATGCGGCGTGTTTAATTAAAGGGAAGCGAGGCAGAGCGTCGGCCAGGGAAGCGCAGGAGGAGGAGGCGGAGGCGGCGGCGGTCCGGCTGCGAGGCTGGCCCGCCGGGCGCCTATCGATTGTGTTGCGGGTCGGGCGCGCTGCCCCTGGCTGTGGGAGGGAGCTGTCAGCCGACCGGCGCGCCCGTGATATACGCCGGCCAGACCCGCGGGCACTCAATGCGCCGCTCGCCGAGCTACTCCGCCGAGTCTCACCCCCCACTGAGAGATCGGCGGCACTCTCTACTGTCTCTCCTCGCCTTCCTGCTGCTCACTCGTCTCAACAGTGTCGCTTAATATTAACAAAGGAAATCAATTGCGTGTACGAGTCCGCGACCATTGCGAATAGTCTAAGACAGCAAAAAAGGACGCACCACAAAGGACTTACAGAAATGGGACAGAAATCAGTGAATTTGATGTACATGTACAGATAAACAAATGATTACAATTTTTAAAAAAAATCAGATAATTTATTCAAGAGAAGAAGTTTTACAAATTGAGCGTGTCAGTAAAGCATTGTCCACCTCTGGCCCTTTATGGAAGCAGTTATTCGGCTTGGTATAGGTTGACAGAGATGTTGTATCTGTGTAACACGCCCGGGAGTACGAGTGGGTGGGGGGGGGGGGGGGGTACCTTATACTGACTTCTCGTCTCGTGACCTTGCGCCCTATCGACACCCCGTACCTGGTAATCCCGCGGCGGTCGTACTGTTCTGCTCCACACTGCTGCTGGCTGTTGGCTTGCCTGAAACTGTCTATTGAAAAAATGCAAGCGGGTTTAGGGGAGCCACTCAACGTTTAAACACAACACTGTCCTATGTCTGGTATGGACATCTATATTCTGAGACGATATGGAAACCACAGGTTGCACTGTTTACACTCTAAATCGTAAATGTTTATCCCAGTTAACAATCTTGATGATTAACAGTCCAAAATATAATTCAGACGAGCGTACGCGTAACCGACACGACGCGGGTGATTGTTGATGATGCGGAAGCCGAATGGTCGAACGAAAGTTCTTACGCTCGTCACACATAGAGATGTCTGGTAATAGTCCTCCTTGTCACTAGTAATGATATAACACTGTTTGTAAATTAAAGTATTTTAAACATAGCTGCACAACAGCAACGCTTCCACGTAATAAGATTATAAACAGCCGACCAGTTGCAATGGATAAAGAATTCTTTACCTAGGTTTCAACAAATTTAACGGCGATGATACATCAGTCCATAATAATGTAAAATTGCCACCTTCTGAAGAAGACAAATTTAAACTTGTTGAAATCTAGGTAAAGAATTTTTTATCCATTGCAACTGGTCGGCTGTTTATAATCTTATTACTGTTCATAAAAGTTAATTTTTCAGTTCTCAGTTCTCACTTGTACGAGCGTGCGCGTAACCGTCGCGGCGCGGCTGATTGTTGATGATGCGGAAACGCGATTAACGAACGCACATCCTCACGCTCGCTACAAGACACTGGCACTTGACTGCACTCTTTTATGGTAACTAATTTTTACTGTTCCACATCAGTTCATTCTGGGAGACCGAACACGGCGTGGATGATTGTTAGTGTGCGATACGCAACGAGAGGATACACAAACACGTTATCGGCGGCACTACTCATTTTTAATTACATCTTGACGCACTTTCCTCTGAATTACTTCCATATTTAATCACTTTACTGTAGTAGCACTTGTAGCAACACTTCAACCTGAATACTAACAATGCTTCTTACACGCAGAGCTACACACTACACAACATAACAGTACCGTGTCGGCCGGCCGGAGTGGCCAAGCGGTTAAAGGCGCTACAGTCTGGAACCGCGCGGCCGCTACGGTCGCAGGTTCGAATCCTGCCTCGGGCATGGATGTGTGTGATGTCCTTAGGTTAGTTAGGTTTAAGTAGTTCTAAGTTCTAGGGGACTGATGACCTTGGAAGTTAGGTCCCATAGTGTTCAGAGCCAGTACCGTGTCCCGCACTCGACTCACTCCAGACGCGGCTGCCCGCAAAGATACTCCACAACTAAGCCAGCGATATGACAATACGCTTACATGTGCTCCTGAGAGATATCTTGCCAAGCTCTGTCTAATTGGCTCGTTAAATCGTCAAAACCCTGCGAGCTAACATCCCTAAAGCTGTTCGGGCTCACATGCGATTCCTCTTCGTCAAAATGTCTTGGCTCAACAACACGTGTGGCATTACACGCCCTAAATTAGACACTTGTGGCCCTTTGGTTGAATTCTCTGGATTATTGCAAGTTTGCGAAATAAAAAAGTAGTATAACATGTAATAACAGTAATAATAGTATCGGGAACTAAATTAACGACCCATAAATGATGTAGGCCACACAGTTGGAATTTGGTTAGAATAATGTTTAATCGGAAAGCAAACTAATAGCGAAAGTGGACGTATTTAGAGTTACTGTTACACGCGAGCTTATATCTATTTGATACAATTCGATCATTCACAATCTCATCACGAGGCACAAGTCCAATACTCCGCCTCCTTAACTATACGAAAAGTTATTAGAGTTCACACCGGAGACTAAGTCCCGCGATACAACACAACGCGAAATTTTCTTAGTCGTTTCGCTTCCTAACTACCTAAAGACCGACCTTCCGCTTTCACGTCTCCTCCAGCACTGTGCCCTTTGGTGTCTCCAGCCGACCTGTCCGTTTTCGCGTCTCCGTCCGAACTGTCCCTTTGGTGCCTCGACCGGAACTGTCCCTCTCTGGCCGTCCCCGGTTGTGTTTCCCGCGCGCCGAATATTGCTCAACTCACTAGTGCAGTTCCCTTTGTTGAAGCCGTCCATCTGATTGGCTACAGCTTGTTGTACATTACTTTACGTTTTAACATATTTAAATAATCAAAGCTTGGCAACTTTCACGTTCTAAATAAAGTAACAATAATATCCATTACATAATAAAAGTTAAATTCATTTACATAAAAGCAATACAATTTCCTTCTTAAATTTGAATTTCACGGCCAGTAGCCTTGCACCAATGTGCTTTCTGATAAATAAATAAAGAACAAAAGCAACTATTATGCACTAAACCTTACAATAAATACTCTATTACCTAATGATTCAATAACGTGTCATGCTGTCATCGTTCAGTGTGTTTTGTGTGGAGGAAATGTGTGATGCTTAACCTAAAATACTGATAATTTAAATTTACTATATCCTTTAAACAAATGAAGTTACAGAGTTGATATTTACAACATTTGTCGTTTTAATGATGCGCTTCTATATGAAATGTCGGTCATTAAGTTCGAACAAAGCATTCAGATTTTAGCATTCAGGTCCTTGTTACAAAACTTGTGAATTTCACTTCAACAGTAAATCCTAAACTATTACAGAGATGATCAATATTCAGATTTTATTGGGATCACCTTGAAAATTTAAGAAGGATGGTAGATTAAAAGTACTGTGGCTTCATTCCCTGCTTTACTACACAATTAAATAGTTTCATAAATGTTTCCCTTTATGGCCGATCTTAGGTCCGCCATATTTAACACTGCTACGTCTCGATGGCCCCAAATGGTTTCTACTGGGTTTCCCTATGACGTAGGTTCTCGTCTGTCTCACTTGCACAGTACAGCTCTTAGGCCTCATTAGACAATAGGCGCCTGTGAGTTTCCCCATCTCGTGGTGAATCTGCGCCCTTTGAGGCTCGCGGTCATGGACGATAGGGTTCGTTTCCAATTCCTGTAGGCTGACTCTTTCGGTAATACATTTAAATGAGAGCGCAATGCTCGTTAACTGACAACCCCTGGTTTGAGGCCCTTGCCTAAAATGCTCCAAACGCTCTCAAATGGGGAGAGATCCGGCGCCCTCCCTGGCCAATGTAGGGTTCGGCAAGCACGAAGAAAACAGTATAAATTCTCGCTGTGGTGTGAGAGAGTATTATCTTCTTGAAATGTAAGCCCGGGGTGGTTTGCCGTCAAGGGCAGCAACAGGGGGCGCCGAATTTCGTCGATGTGCCGCTGTGCTGTAAGGCTGCCACGGATGATGACCGAAGGGGTCGCAGGGTCATGTTATGAAATGAAATAAATAGGCAACTCATACCATCATTACTGGTTGTCAGGCGACAGCCAGGGTGATATTCCACAGCTGTCTGGGGGGTCTCCAGACACGTCTTGGGCCTGGAATCTCATTGAGTAGAATTGCCTTCAGTGATAAGTCCCACTTCGAAATGAACCACGATGACAAGCGACGACCTGTGTGGCGACGTCCCGTACAGTGGTGGGGTGCCGACCTCTACGCCGTCCGCCGTACGACCCAGCATCCAGGCACTATTTCATTTCATATCAGGTCGCCTTTGGTTGTGACCCGCGGCAGCCTTGCTGCACAGCGGTGCGTCCCCGTTTTGTTGTCCTCTATGGCAAGCCATCCTGGGTTTGTATTTCAGAAAGACCTGTCCGCACACGGCGACCGTTCTAATGCTTGTCTTAGTGGTTGCCAAACCCGACGTTGGCCAGCAAGGTCGACGGATCTGTCCATAGTTGGGCACGCTTGGAGCATTGTGGACAAGCCGCGCGGTCCGCGGCGCCTTGTAACGGTCCGCGAGGTTCCCCCCCCCCCCACCGCCCCCCCCCAGTCGGAGGTTCGAGTCCTCCCTCCTCGGGCATGGGTGAGTGTGTGTCGCCCGTCGCCCGTCCCCGTAGTGTAAGTTAGTTTGAATTAGACTAAGTAGTGTGTAAGCTTAGGGACCGATGACCAAAGCAGTTTGGTCCCATAAAATCTTATCACAAATTTACAATTTTATCTTGTGGGCATGGTTCTCCAACCAGTTCGGGATTTTGACGATCTAACGCGCCAATTGCATATAGTTTCGTAGGATATCCCTTATGAGGATATGTAACAATTGTCAACCAATGCCGAATAACTGACTGCAAAGGGCCAGAGGTGGACCAAAGCGTTAACGACTAGCTCAATTTACGACTCTCCTTTTCTGTAATAAATCATCTATTTTTTCTAAAATTGTACTCATATGTTTGTCTTATTAAAATTATTCCATTTATTATAACGCGTCGGCTTCTGCTACCATCAGATATCAGTAAGATTCGAACGTATACAAGAAGGTACTGCGCCAGTACTAAAACCTATGCCTAATGCGCCCTCCCATTTTTGATATCTGATAATAGCAGTAGCTGAAATGTAGTAATAAATAAAGGAATTTTAACATGCCATCTCGATAGTTTTATTCATAGAAAAACAATGTCGATTCGAGGGTTGATTTCTGGGTTGGCGGAAATCGAACACCTGTACCGCCATATTGACTCACAAAGGGACTGCACCTACTCGTCATTGACTGCGTTGAAATTTATGCATTGAAATTTATCATTCACTTCGGCGTCTCAGGTGCATTATTAATTTTTATTGTACGACAAGTTTCGATCAGAGATGTTCGTCTACAGACCTTTGTAGCTGCATAAGCAGCTCGTCGTGTCCACATGGAGCTGCGGTATTCTGATGTGTAGTCATACCATAAAAATAAATTTACAAATGACAAGGCAAAATCCACACTTATTATAAGAATGGATATACAGTGTGTTTATGTAGGATATGACCCACATCTCTTCCTCAACCGCTAGACCAATTTCGACCAAATCTGTTACACATATAGCTTACTGCCAGGCAACAATTACTTCTTTACCACTGACTGCATTCCAGATACATTTATCAGACGGTATACACATATAACACTGAATGCAAGTGCAAAATTGAATCATTGTACGACCCGTAATTATGACATCATAAACAATGAGATGCCTCAAAAGTTACCCCATAAATTTATTACTTCTTTGCTGCTAAACGTATTCGCAATAAATTTCGCAGGCAGTGCATATATCGCTGAGTTTACATGTAATATTATATCATTCTACGACAAATAGTTCAAAAGATGTGACGTCATAGACAGTAAGCGCTACGCCAGTCGCTGCGTGGTATGGGCTTGGACGCATAGCTGTAAATGAATACCTAGGCTAAACCTATTCGCAATAAATTTCGCAGGCATTGTATATATCGCTGAATTTGCCTAGAATATTGTATCATTCTAGGACACACAGGTCAAAAGATGTGACGTCATAGACATTAAGCACTAGACAAGTCGCTGCGTGTTATGGGCTTGGACGCACAGCTGTAAATAAATACCTGGTAAAAAAAAAATGTTCAAATGTGTGTGAAACCTTATGGTACTTAGCTGCTAAGGTCGTTAGTCCCTTAGCTTACAGACTACTTAACCTAAATTACCCTAAGCACAAACACACACACCCATGCCCGAGGGAGGACTCGAACCTCCGCCGGGACCAGCCGCACAGTCCACGACTGCAGCGCCTTAGACCGCTAAATACCTGGGCAACGACGAATTTCTCTGCTGGTAAAAGATAAATTTTAAGAGTCCATCTGAATCTGTGCACCAGTTTGTTACTGTGAATGATGTGTCGATCCATTATTTATTGCTCTGTAATTTCCGTTACGCGCACTATTGACGCCCCCGTGAATCTCTCCATTGACGCATACTTTTTCATATCTTTTGTTATTTCTTCCAAGTTCCAATACAAGCCCTTATGAATGTATTTCTTCATAACATCGCTGGTACCACTGGGCATCTAGCAGTGTAGTAGTTGCAGAAGTTGCTGTACAGAAAAATACTGTGAAACGGCGCCAGTGTGTCAGAGGGAGGGAGGAAGGCAGGAGACAGGCGGCGCGGCAGTACTACGGGAGCGCGCCGCGGCGCGGCCGCTGGACCGGAGTCCGCAGTTAATGACGGGCTCAGCAGCGCGCCGCTCCGCGCGGCAGACAAATCGCCGTCATTTGTTGCCGCGGGGACGCTAATTAGAACGCCCCCCCCCCCCCTCCTGGCTGCTAATTGCTTTCCCGTGTCCGGCAATGCCGCTGGACACTTCCTGCTGCAGACGCACTCAGTCTTCCGTCGCTCACTGAGCCGTGGATGCGTGGAACCGTACTCGCTCCTCGTAGATCGCCCGTGCTGCACTGAAGCCAGCTGCGGACAGTTGTCGTGAACAAACAATAATTACCCTGCTGAACAGAGGTCCGTTTGGGGCACTCGTGCGCACGATGTTAATTCAGTATCGCCAGTCCTGAATGGTCGCGGCACCGTACTTCACACTAACTAGGAAACATCACCAATTTGACCTTATATGTTAAGGGGAAAAAATCATACTTTTAGGATATCAACCCCAACAATCGATCCCTTCCGTCAATTTGGCCATAATTCTGATAGTACGTAGTTGTGACATTCTGAAACTCTACAGCTTTAGTAATTTCACACGCACCGACTGTTTGTCACTCGCTCCGCCCATTTGCAGTCACCTACTGTCCAAGCGCAAAGTGCTATGCGGCAGAGCTACTAAGAGATTTGTGAAATACTGTTCTGACGACATTGGTAACGTGTACTGTTCATTGGCCGAAGTGCGCGATTTCTAACCTATCACATGTGCTGGAAAGAAAGAGAATCGAAGCAGTTGAGATGTGGCGCTGCAGAAGAGCTTTCAAAATTAGGTGGACTGATAAGGAAAGAAACACTGAATAAATTCTCAACTGCCAAGATCGCTAAAATCGTTTATTCACATAGATGACCCGTTTCGGTAAATCTCTGTTGCCGTCTTCGGATCTGTGTTTACACCTTTACACAATCTCCTCTATCAGAGCGGTAAGCGGTGCTATACGATGTATGTCCATGTTGGTATTGTGAGCTGCTCTAGAAATCTGCACGTCAATTTTGAAAGAACTGCTACGTACCACTTTTTCAGTTGTAAAGCGGCGATGAATGTGAGCACTTCTAATCGGCGCAATAATATGTGAATACATAGATGTTATTTTAAAATTAACATTCCGACGTCTAGAGTATTTCACGATACGAACGGGACGTACAATGAATAGCACCACTTGCTGTTCTGATGGAGGAGATTACGTAATGATGTGAACATAGATCCCAAGATGACAACAAAGATTTGCCGAAACCAGTCATCTGTATGAATAAATGATGTAGGCAATCTTGGCACTTGAGAATGTATTCGGTGTTTATAACACTACAGATCGCCCCCACACAGACGATGTCACAAGTGGATAAGGTAAGTTTCTCCGCAGAATCGGCGAGGAAAGGCGTATATGGAAAACACTGAAGAGAAGAAGGTACAGGATGGTAGAACATATGCTAAGACGTCAGTGAATGGCTTCCATGGTACTAGACAGAGCTGGAGAGGGTAAAAACTGTAGAAGAAGACAAACATTGGAATACATTTTCTTTCTACCTTTCTTGGGGCCTTTATCCCTTCACGGAGGGTCGTCCGATTTACTATTGATTTGGCATTGTTAGTTGCAGAGGGTGGCCGGATGTCCTTCCTGCCGCCACCCCGAACCCCCTAGGATGGAATCAGTGTACCCCACCTGTTTGAATATAGTGTAACCCATGGAATAGTGCGAACGTTTTCAAATGTCTGCGAGTTGTGTAACTGAGATAGAACGTGGGGACCAACCCGGTATTCACCTAGGGTTATGTGGAAAATCACCTAAAAACCACATCCACGCTGGCCGGTCTACCGACCCTCGTCATTAATCCGGCGGGCGGAGTCGATCCGGGGCCGGCGCGCCTACCCGAGTCCAGGAAGCTGCGCGTTAGCGCTCTCGGATACCCTGGCGGGTACAGATAGGAATACATCCATCAGATAATTGAGGACATACGATGCAAGTGCTCCTCTGAGATGGAAAGGTTGCCACAGGAGAGGAATTCGTGGTCGGCCGCATCAAACCACTCATCTGAAGAAAGCTTGTAAATAGATATCTTTGCTCTGAACATTTTTTTGCTACGAGTAACAAATGCTGTGATAATAAATAGTATGAATTGGTGTATCATTAAAAAAGAATCGTAGCGCTCTTTAATTATTAACATCGCCGTTGCGCGTTATTCACTTTGAATTTTAAAGCTGACTCTGTTAAAGAGACGTAAATTTTCAGGAGATACGTCATTCTTCTTCATTATAATCGAAAATAATTAACTTCATTTCATAAGAATTCTTCAGTTGCTTACGTTTATTCGTTTTGATTTTGAGACGTGTATATAGCTACAGAATACCAGTACGAGGAAATTGTTAAAGTAATACTAAGCCTGTATCTGCTTGAGGTTGATATATTACACGCACATATCACTTATTATTTTAGCGTAACATAACTTATTCTCGAACAAGATATGAAGTCACTTTGATCAGATGTGTCCACCTGCCCCTTCCCCTCCTCACCCTACTCTTCATTCGCCTTCAACATCCTACGAATAAGAGGGCTCTGGTTGTCACTCAGCTGTATAATACTTCGCGCACAGACGGTAGGTGGCAGCAGTGTGGCGGAGCGAGTGACAAACAATCGGTGCGCGAGGAAGTTTACACTGAGGTGAGGAAAGTCATGGGACACCTCCTAACACCACGTCGGACCTCCTTTTGCCCGACATAGTGCAGCAGTTCGACATGACATGGACTCAATAAGTCGTTGGAAGACCCCTGCAGAAGTACTGATCCATCCTGCCTCAGTAGCCGTCCATAATTGCGTAGGTGTTGCCGGTGTTAGGTTTTGCGCGCGAACTGACTTCTCGATTACGTTCCTTAAATCTTCGATGAGATTCACGTTGGGCGATCTGGGTGGCCAAATTATTCGCACGATTTGTCCAGAACGTTCTTCAAACCAATCGCGAACAATTGTGGCCTGATGACATAGTGCATTGTCATCTATAAAAATTCCATTGTTTTCTGGAAACATGAATTCCATGAATAACCATTTTCAGCCAAGGATCGTTTCAGCTAGACCAGAGGACTCTAATCCATTCCATGTAAACACAACCCATACCATTATGGAGCCAGAACCAGCTTCCACAGTGCTTTCTAGATAACTTGGGTCCATGGTTTCGTAGGATCCGTGTCACGCTCGAACCCTACAACCAGGTCTTACCTACTGAAATCAAGAATCACCTGTCCAGGCCACAGTTTTCCAGACGTCTAGGGTGCAACCGATATTTTCACGAGCCCAGGAGAAGTGCTGCAGGCGCTATTGTGCTGTCAGGAAAGGCACTTGCGTCGGTCGTTTGCTGTTATGGCCAAATTTCACATCCCTGTCCTAACAGATACGTCCGTCGTATGTCCCACGAAGATTTCTGCGGCTATTTCACTCATTACTGCTTGTCTATAAACACTGATAACTCTATACGAACGCCGCTGTTCTCGGTCATTAAATGAAGACCGTCGGCCATTGCATTATCGTTGGTGTGAGGCAATGCCTGAAACGCCGGCCGGAGTGGCCGTTCGGTTCTGGGCGCTACAGTCTGGAGCCGAGCGACCGCTACGGTCGTAGGTTCGAGTCCTGCCTCGGACATGGATGTGTGTGGTGTCCTTGGGTTAGTTAGGTTTGATTAGTTGTAAGTTCTAGGCGACTGATGACCTCAGAAGTTAAGTCGCATAGTGCTCAGAGCCATTTGAACCATTTGAATGCCTGAAACGTGCTACCCTCCGCATCCTCTTCACACTGTCAATCGCGGAATATTGAGTCCCTTTAACGTTTTCCAAAGTGGAATGCCCCATGCGTCTAGCTGCAGCTACGGGGTGCCAATTATTGAACTATATGAAATTAAATCGTAATCACGTCTGAAAGGTTTGCGTTAGGACGTTCAAACTGCACTGTTGGCCGCGGGGCATGATGGAAGTTTGTTTGCGGATGCATGGTTTGGTTTGGCAACGAAGCCCACTTTCCTTTGGATGTATTCGTCAATAAGCAAAATTGGCACATCTGGGGGACTGAGAATCCGCATTTCGCCATCGAGAAGTCTCTTCACCTCGACGGGTGACTGTGTGCTGTGCAGTGTCCAGTCGCGGAATAATCGGTGCGATATTCCTTCATGGCACATTGACTACCGAACGGCACGAGAAGGTTTTCGAGGATAATGTCATATCCTTCATTCAAAGTGACCCTGACTTCGAAAATATGCGCTTCATGCAAGACGGAGCTCGACCTCGTCGAAGCAAGAGAATGTTTGACGTCCTGGAGGAGCACTTTGGGGATAGCATTCTGCCTCTGGAGTACCCAGAGGCCAAGGCATGGGCCTCGATTGGCCACCATATTCTCCGGATCTGAACGCATTCGACTCCTTTTTGTGGGCTATGTTAAAGACAAAATGTACATCAGTATCCCCAAAACCATTGCTAAGCTGAAAACAGCCATTCAGGGGGTCATCGACTGCATCGATGTTCCGACACTTCATCGGATCATGCAGAATTTCTCTTTTCGTCTGCGCCACATCATCGCCAATGATGGCAGGCATATCGAGCAGGTAATCACCTAAATCCGAATATCTGTAGTGACGTTTACTTGTCGAATAAAGAGTGTGCACGCCCTAGTTTGTAACTAATTTACTTTTTTTCCGTGTAGTTCAATAGTTGTCACCCTACACCATTTCGCGTTCGAAGTCTGTTGATTCCCGTCTTGGTGCCATAATCACGTCGGAAACATTTTCACATGAATAACCTGATTACAAATAACAGCTCTGCCAATGCATTGCCCTTATATACTCGCTAGGCGATACTACGGCCATCTGTATCCCATGACTTCTGTCATCTCATTGCGGAAGCTGTACACTTTGAAGTCAGTCAGAGCTGCTTACTTTCAGAATTATGTCCCAAATTTTCGCTCGCAGGGTGTATTACTGAGGTTGATATTTTGCAAGTGTGACGTTTTATTACGGTGAGTTCGTTACAGAGTAATGGTATCTCGTTTGATTTCTTACCCCCATACATCTTTGTGTCTGTACTGCACTGAAAATATCTGCACCTCCGTGTAAATGTCTACGCTATGTGCAGTACGTCTCGTTGGGTAACGAACTTGTTCGACTCACCCGTGGTACTTGCTGTAGACAACAGTATTGCCCACTTCCCTCTTCGGCCTACTGCTTGCATCCAGTACTGCTCATTTCTAACTCTACATAATTTTTCCCGCAGTGTTGTACTAAGAGTGATAAACAGCAGGTAATGTGTTTGTTTATGAAAAACTACAGAAGTAACAGACGCTAAACAACTGTAATGCGGTTGACGTTGCTGTGGGCACAGCTCGGCATAGCGTAGCTGTACCGGCCTTCCATTGCATTCAGTGAACTCTTACACGAGGTGCTTATCGGGCAACATTTCGTCTGTAGCATTATCCATACTGCTGTGTACCACTGTGTTGGAGTCAGTTCAAACGAAAAAAAATTTATGGGTCTTGCAAAAGACTTCTGTCGGCGGGAAAAGTCAGTGTGGTAATTATTAGAATGTGGAAAGGTCGATTTGGGACAGAGATGATGGCAAACTGTGAAAAAAAGTCTGTGCATTGTTAACAGATCCGAAAATCGCTATCATGGACGATAAAGGTCTATAGTAAGCACTGATGATCAATACTTGCTATGCACTGTTGAACGGAATAAGATCACGAGTCTGCCTAATTATCGTCTTCCCATGGCTTCATGAAGACAATATTCATTTCACCGTGTGTGTGTCACTCACGGCTCATTTAGAGCTGGGAACGTATGCTAAAACAACAAAGCGTGCACACTGCTGAAAACCAATGGGAAACTATTTTCTTCGTAAAAAGAGTCCCAGTTTAACTTGCAAACCAAAGCAGGCACGTTAGGTGTGAGAGATTATGATTTATGCCTCAAAGGCCAACTCTCAATCACACAAGGATCGCCCCTTTTACGAACATCTTCAGTGGCCACGACCCAGCGAATGCTGTAACCCTCCTGACCTCCAGAATCCATTCCTTAGAGAATCTTCGAATCAATCTCTGGAAGTGTGAAGGTTTTCAAAGTTCTGCTTTTCAAGTAACTAGTGCCCTGAGAGCAGGTTTACGAGAATGGTAGAGAGAGAGAGAGAGAGAGAAAGAGAGAAAGAAACAGTACCTTAAAGATTGCATCGTTACGTGCGCTGTTCAAATAAACTGATTTCGTAGCCAACAGATGGCTACAAGGCGCTCTCACTGTAGAGGGAAAAACAGTTTCTTTGCCTTTCTTTTTGTGCCTTGCATTTACGTCAGAAATTGTTTCCGGCAGCATTGTACATCAAAGTAACTCAAAACCTTGAAAATCTGCTTATATTTCGTAATGAGTACTTTTGACTCGTTTTAAGCCCTCCACATACCAATAGCACACAGTACGATGTACGGTTGCCCCGTATTAGCGAAAGCTCCTTTTTATCACATGTGTTCCAACAACCCGGCTCGGAGGAATGTTTCCGACCACAGCTGCCTCATCACTGACCACTAATTTATCTGGAAGTCGAATCTCGGACGTCGATTAATTGCTCACCATCAAACTGCTCGTTAATTTTCAATCTGCGATCCTCCGGTTGTCCTTTAAAGCCAATTTTGTTGGTTTCTATTACGAGCAGATGTTGGCGAACGGATCCTGTTATCGACTTCACTGAAATCATATATAACTTTATAAATATCAGTAAACGCCGAGTAATATTTATCCCAAACGTGCACCATCTGGAACCGATAAAGCAGAAGAAGGAATGATTGCTCTTTTGTAAGTAACTTACATCAGAAGTCTAAGAACTTTTTACTACTTCCTTCGGGTCGTAATAAAACACCTGTGTGTGTGTGTGTGTGTGTGTGTGTGTGTGTGTGTGTGTTTGAGCCTGACGCTAAACAGCCATTGCCGTAGTTTTTTTTTTTCAGAGTATATGGAGTTATAAAACTGTCATTGTTGTTGAACTGACAATAGAAATAACCGGCATTCGTATGTTCTTTGTTTCAATCAATGTAAAACACATCATTCTGCAACATAACATTTCAAGGAACCATCTAAGCCATTGCAAAAATTCATCTGTGCTGCTTCGAAATTAATTTATTATCGTAGATATCTAAAAAATGATTGTTGCAATCTGACAACTTTGCTCTCGATGTCCAAATAATTTCCCGTTCCGCACTACACTAATGTTTTTGCAGTGTCTTCTGCAGTTACAAAGTTACAATGTAATGTTGCTGAAAGTTTGAGATAAGACCGACGATAAGCAAGAGGCGTACGAGTATTTCTGTAGGAAGCAATTTTATTTTATCCATATTGGATCTTGTGAACTCCATGCTCATTAATGATTACTGGTGGACAATTCAAGCAACTACAAGTATAGATTTTTAAAGTACTTGTGGTTGCTTTCATTGTCCACCAATAATCATTAATGGGCGTGGAGTTCACAAGATCCAATATGGATTTCAATGCGGAGGTGATAGCACTGAATTAAAACATTTAAGATGTGAAACTTCCTGGCAGATTAAAACTGTGTGCCCGACCGAGACTCTAACTCGGGACCTTTGCCTTTCGCGGCAAGTGCTCTACCAACTGAGCTACCGAAGCACGACTCACGCCCGGTACTCACAGCTTTACTTCTGCCAGTACCTCGTCTCCTACCTTCCAAACTTTACAGAAGCTCTCATATCAGCGCACACTCCGCTGCAGAGTGAAAATCTCATTCTGGCATTTAAAATGTATTTGTGGCTGTGACTACGTAGGCTTTCCCGGCGTAATAGGTCTTGAAAGTCTCTTCGGCTTTGCTGCCGGATCCTAAAATCAACTTGACTCGATATTTCGGCGATCCAACTGGTCGCCATCTTCAGGAGAATGCTGCTTCTGCTGATGAGTCCCGCTGAGAACTGACGCCAGGCTGCAAACCGACGTTCTACATAGGCCACGTCCCTATCTTGGAGGGCAGCGACCGTGATGGGCGGCGCATGCGCCGCGTGCTGAACGGTGGCCTATGTAAGAGGTCAGTTCTCAGCGGGATTCATCAGCAGAAGCAGCATTCTCCTGAAGATGGTGACCAGTTGGATCGCCGAAATATCGAGTCAAGTTGATTTTAGGATCCGGCAGCAAACCCGAAGAGACTTTCAAGAGTATTTGTGGCTGTTGCTTTGTTCACCAACAACCACTGAGTTTGCTTCTAAGACTAAAGATTGGGGCGGGGACCCAGAGATTTGTACATAGTAAGAGTAGCTGTTACTAAATTAAAACTACTACATAAATTCTGGAGGAAAAGGTAAGACATAACAACTGCATTATACTTCCATTCTATGCTAACCTTCTGTTCTTTGTTATAGAATCTCTCAAAGTCGTAATGACTGCATTACCGCTACTTACCTATGTTCATGACACATATTTGCCAAATTGTACGTAATCTAAAGGCTATACAGGAACACCACTGTTGTAGAACGTGGTGCCGATGATGGGGAAACTGACACTTTAAAAATTAAGCACTGTGGTGTTCGCTGATCAGCCAGAACATTATGACCACTAGTAGCCGGTGTGGCCAACCTTGGCACGGATAAAAGCGACGACGTGTCGTGAAATGGAAGCAAAGAGGCCTTGGTAGGTCGTTGGAGAGAATTGCCACCGCATTGCACGCACAAGTCAGCTAATTCCTGTTAATTCCGCGGAGGGATGCGATGAGTTCTGACGCCACGTCCAAACACTTACCAGACGTGTTCGATCGGGTTGAGATCTGGTGAGTCTGGGGGTCAGCACATCAACTGCAACTCGCCACTGTGTTCCTCGAGCCTTCCATCATACTCCTGGCCATGTGAGATGGCGCTTTATGTTGTTGAAAAACTCCACTGCGGTCGGGACACTTGGTCTCCATGAAGGAGTGTACGCGGTCTGCAGCCAGTGTGCGGTACTCTCTGGCGGCTAGTTAGTTAGTTAGTTAGTTACGTGATCCATTGTTCAATGGCACGGAAAAACCGTTATGATGTGGAACGTGTCAGACGCCCACAGGAAACAAGGTTTTTTTTACGTTATAGTGTTATATCTAAAAATTTCTATTATCTATCCCATTCCCTTAAATGGCACAAAATGCATATATTATATCACCAGATTTATTTACTCATATTCAAGAATTCATCTGTGGTATAGAAGGAGATGTCAAGGAGGTTTGATATCAATTTTTTTTTTGAAACTATTACTGCTGTCTGTCAGACATTTTATTTCATCTGGTAGTTTATCAAAAAGTTTTATAGCAGCATCTTTTAACCCCTTTCTGTGCCAAAGATAGGTTAAGTAAAGGATAGTGTACGTCTTTCTTTTTTCTGGTATTGTGATCATGAATGTCGCAGTTGATTTTAAACTGGTCCATGTTGTTGAGAAAAAGTTCATTACTGAGTAAATGTACTGTGAAGCAGTTGTAAGAATTCCTAACCTTTTAAACAGATGCCTACAAGATATGCGACTATGAACCCCACACATAATTTTAACTACCTTCTTTTTAGCAGTGAATACTTTTGCCCAAGTGTTGAGTTGCCTCAGAATATTATTCCGTATGACATCAGAGAATGGAAGTATGCAAAGTATGTTAGCTTACTAATTTCAACATCCTCAAAATTGGCAATTATTCTGATTTCAAAAGTTGCTGAACCTAGTCGCTTTAGCAGATCCAAAATATGACTTATCCAATTAAGATTCTCATCTACACTCCTGGAAATGGAAAAAAGAACACATTGACACCGGTGTGTCAGACCCACCATACTTGCTCCGGACACTGCGAGAGGGCTGTACAAGCAATGATCACACCCGGCATCATGGTGTGGGGAGCGATCTCCTACACTGGCCGTACACCACTGGTGATCGTCGAGGGGACACTGAATAGTGCACGGTACATCCAAACCGTCATCGAACCCATCGTTCTACCATTCCTAGACCGGCAAGGGAACTTGCTGTTCCAACAGCGGACACACCAGGAACCGCGGTGTTGGCCGTCGAATGGCGCTAGCTGCGCAGCATTTGTGCACCGCCGCCGTCAGTGTCAGCCAGTTTGCCGTGGCATACGGAGCTCCATCGCAGTCTTTAACACTGGTAGCATGCCGCGACAGCGCGGACGTGAACCGTATGTGCAGTTGACGGACTTTGAGCGAGGGCGTATAGTGGGCATGCTGGAGGCCGGGTGGACGTACCGCCGAATTGCTCAACACGTGGGGCGTGAGGTCTCCACAGTACATCGATGTTGTCGCCAGTGGTCGGCGGAAGGTGCACGTGCCCGTCGACGTGGGACCGGACCGCATCGACGCACGGATGCACGCCAAGACCGTAGGATCCTACGCAGTGCCGTAGGGGACCGCACCGCCACTTCCCAGCAAATTAGGGACACTGTTGCTCCTGGGGTATCGGCGAGGACCATTCGCAACCGTCTCCATGAAGCTGGGCTACGGTCCCGCACACCGTTAGGCCGTCTTCCGCTCACGCCCCAACATCGTGCAGCCCGCCTCCAGTGGTGTCGCGACAGGCGTGAATGGAGGGACGAATGGAGACGTGTCGTCTTCAGCGATGAGAGTCGCTTCTGCCTTGGTGCCAATGATGGTCGTATGCGTGTTTGGCGCCGTGCAGGTGAGCGCCACAATCAGGATGCATACGACCGAGGCACACAGGGCCAACACCCGGCATCATGGTGTGGGGAGCGATCTCCTACACTGGCCGTACACCACTGGTGATCGTCGAGGGGACACTGAATAGTGCACGGTACATCCAAACCGTCATCGAACCCATCGTTCTACCATTCCTAGACCGGCAAGGGAACTTGCTGTTCCAACAGGACAATGCACGTCCGCATGTATCCCGTGCCACCCAACGTGCTCTAGAAGGTGTAAGTCAACTACCCTGGCCAGCAAGATCTCCGGATCTGTCCCCCATTGAGCATGTTTGGGACTGGATGAAGCGTCGTCTCACGCGGTCTGCACGTCGAGCACGAACGCTGGTCCAACTGAGGCGCCAGGTGGAAATGGCATGGCAAGCCGTTCCACAGGACTACATCCAGCATCTCTACGATCGTCTCCATGGGAGAATAGCAGCCTGCATTGCTGCGAAAAGTGGATATACACTGTACTAGTGCCGACATTGTGCATGCTCTGTTGCCTGTGTCTATGTGCCTGTGCTTCTGTCAGTGTGATCATGTGATGTATTTGACCCCAGGATTGTGTCAATAAAGTTTCCCCTTCCTGGGACAATGAATTCACGGTGTTCTTATTTCAATTTCCAGGAGTGTATATGTACACTCTATATGTACGCTCTACTCTGTATACTGACTTCTTTTGATGTGTTATGTTTATTGAAGGAATTATACTTTTTGCAGCAGAAAATTGGATGTAATGTGTTTTTTCAAAGTTCAGAGCAAGCCCATTCGCAGAAAGCCAATTAATAACTTTTCCAAAGACCTTATTTGTATCATTTTCTATCGGTATTTCTTTTACTGGATTAATAATTATGCTTGTATCATCAGCAAACAGTGTCAGTTCAGCATCTTGTTTAACATAAGAAGGGAGGTCATTCACATACAGGGTGATTCAAAAAGAATACAAATACAAAATGTGTATTTAATGAAAGAAAGATAATATAACCTTCTGTTATACATCATTACGAAGAGTATTTAAAAAGGTTTTTTTTTCACTCAAAAAGAAGTTCAGAGATGTTCAATATGGCCCCCTCCAGACACTCGAGCAATATCAACCCGATACTCCAACCCGTTCCACACTCTCTGTAGCATATCAGGCGTAACAGTTTGGATAGCTGCTGTTATTTCTCGTTTCAAATCATCAATGGTGGTTGGGAGAGTTGGCCGAAACACCATATCCTTAACATACCCCATAAGAAAAAATCGCAGGGGGTAAGATCAGGGCTTCTTGGAGGCCAGTGATGAAGTGCTGTGTCATGGGGTGCCTGGCGGCCGATCCATCGCATCGGGTAGTTGACGTTCAGGTTTCATAACTAACCTTTTTCGTAGGACTCTCCATACAGTTGATGTGGCATTTGCAGCTCTCTGCTAGCTCTGCGAGTCGATTTTCCTGGGCTGCGAACAAATGCTTGCTGGATGCGTGCTACATTTTCATCACTCGTTCTCGGCCGTCCAGAACTTTTCCCTTTGCACAAACACCCATTCTCTGTAAACTGTTTATACCAACGTTTAATACACCACCTATCAGGAGGTTTAACACCATACTTCGTTCGAAATGCACGCTGAACAACTGTCGTCGATTCACTTCTGCCGTACTCAATAACACAAAAAGCTTTCTGTTGAGCGGTCGCCATCTTGGCATCAACTGACGCTGACGCCTAGTCAACAGCGCCTCAAGCGAACAAATGTACAACTAAATGAAACTTTATAGCTCCCTTAATTCGCCGACAGATAGTGCTTAGCTCTGCCTTTTGTCGTTGCAGAGTTTTAAATTCCTAAAGTTGTGTTATTCATTTTGAATCACCCTGTATATCAAGAACAGGAGGGGACCCATGATCGAACCTTGTGAACACCTAATGTAATTTCACCCCAGCCGTCATGGTACCTTGCACGAGCTCCAGTCGACCCATTAATGCCAACGTGGGTGTTCCCCAGAGCATAACAGAGCCTCTGCCAGCTTTTCTCCGTCCCAAACAACAGGTGTTAAGGAGCTGTTCCCCTGGAAGACGACGGATTCGCGCTTTCCCATTGGCATGATGAAAAAGATATCAGGGTTTATCAGACCATGCAACGCTGTGCTACTCTGGCAACGTCCAGTACCGATGGTCACGTGTCCATGTCAGTCATAGTTGCCGATATTGTGGTGTTAACGTTCGGACATGCATGGGCCGTCGGCTGCGGAGCCCCTTCGTTAGGAGTGTTCGGTGCACTGTGTGTTCAGACTCACTCGTACTCTGTAAGGTACTGAAGTCTGATGTTAGTTTCGCCACAGTTCGCCGCCGTCCTGTTTTACCAGTCTGCCCACCCTACAATGTCCGACAGCCGTAATGAGGGGTCGCGGCCCAACTCTATGACGTCTCGGCGTGGTTTCGCCTTGGTTTCGCCACCTGTTGAAGGCACACGTCACAGCACTCCTCAAACACACGACAAGTTGTGGAGTTTTAAAAATGCTCGGCACGAGCCTCAGGGCCACCACAATCTGCTCTCAGGCAAACTCAGATAGATCGCGCGCTTGCCCCAGTCTACACGTAGACAGCACGCTCACTGATACTACAGGCAAAAAAAATGGTTCAAATGGTTCTGAGCACTATGGGACTCAACATCTGAGGTCATCAGTCCCCTAGAACTTAGAACTACTTAAACCTAACTAACCTAAGGACATCACACACATCCATGCCCGAGGCAGGATTCGAACCTGCGACCGCAGCGGTCGCGCGGTTCCAGATTGAAGCGCCCAGAACCGCTCGACCACACCGGCCGGCGTCGTGCGTTTGTCTGACTAGCAGTTACTCCTCCCCAGGTGACTTGCTATGGGCTAGAGGGGTTTATATCGATAGTAGGTCGGTGGTCATAATGTTCTGGCTAATCGGTGTATATTACATCTTACTAATCTTTTCAAGTTGTACCAAGATGACTTAATCAACAAATCGGTGTATGGAGAATTTACCCATATAGATTTATACTCGTACATACACACCAGTCAGTAACCTCCTCTTCACATACCTTCAAGGCATTTAAAATGACATACAAAGATTTGTTCACCGCCTCCAAAGATCGCCATAACGTACAACTGCGAAATACAGAAGACGGAAATGAAAAATTTTAGAGATACTAACAAATTTTCAGTGCTCCATTGATGACGTTAAGCGCAATAAGAGTAATTGTATCGAAACTGCCTGTATTTTCAAAAACATGGAGAAAAACTTTGTAACGAAACTGTATAAAGCACACAACAATAATATTTTACACAATGAGGAGATACTTACGCTTTTGCACCAAAGCGAAATTCGGGAAAGATAAGTTTTAAAGTGAAGACGAATCCAGACGCCTAAATTGAAATGTTTCAGTGGAGTTACGGGTGTTATGAAACTAAAATTACACTATTAATGCACTTTATGAATGTAACTGTGAAAGGACAAAAAATAAATACACACAATGCAATAACAAACTAATGCAGGAAAAAATGAGAAAAGATCACTGTAGCACAGTTGGGAGATTTATATTAGGGTGTTATGAAACAACGAAAAGGCAACAGACAAATGAAATTTTCATGCGGCGAACGAGAAGTCTCCGATGTGGTCGAGCGGTTCTAGGCGCTTCAGTCCGGAACCACGTGGCTGCTACGGTCACAGGTTCGAATTCTGCTTCGGGCATGGACGTGTGTGATGTCCTTAGGTTAGTTACGTTTACGTAGTTCTAAGTCTAAGGGACTGTTGACCTCACATGTTAAGTCCCATAGCGCTTAGAGCCATATGAAACATTTCTGAACGAAAAGTCGCGTATAAACAACATACAAAGAAGATGTAGTTGTTCTTTCTAGTTAACCCCTTAAAAACCGAGCCATTGTTCAGACGAATACTACGGATTGCATTATCACAAGCGTGAAAGCGACTCTACCTAGGCCACGACCTACATAAACGTAGTCTTTCAGCAGGCTTAAAATATTACGATAAAAAGATAACAGTCTAAATTAAGAATGGAAAATCTGGAATGGAAGTATTTTCATTCCAAGATGGATATCAGTATAGTTGTGTTCGCGTACGGTTTTGTAAATACTCAGTAAAGAGTGTGGACACAGGAGTTGTATTGAAAAGTGGCTACACATTCCCACAACGCATTTCTCATTCGGTAGCAAAGGAGGCTACAAAACAAAAGTGGAAACAGAGCTGGTTTCAGCAAGCGTCGTCGCGGAAGCGGAGCACAATGAGCCGGGAAACCGTACGAAGGCGCCGTGAATTCTATTACTGGACACAAAGGCGAAACCAAGCGAGTGACGAGACGTGTTATTGCATCGCTACGCCGTCTTGGCGCACCGCGACGTGCGGAGTTTCCTCTGCAAGCGACAATGGCTTCTAGAATGTCCCCGGATTCGACACGCCAACACTTGTGATAAGATCTCAGAAACAATTTTGCCTTTAGAACGTTCATGTTTTGAAATTAGAATATGGTGGGTTTTCCTAGAGCGTAATGTTCGAACACAATACATGTTCCAGAATCGTGCTGCATATCGAAGTTAATGATATGGGCCTCTAATTTAGTGGATTACTCCTACTACCTTTCTTGAATATCGGTGTGACCTGTGCAACTCTCCAGTCTTTGGGTACGGATCTCTTGTCTTGCGAGCGGCTGTATATTTACAATATTCACTCTCGCTACGACAATCTAAGTTCACGAATCCCTGTATCCGTTTTTATGCTCGTTATTAGCTCAGGATTATTTGTTGCTAAGAGGTCAAGTGAGTTTTCGCAACCATGTACTATCAACACCGACTCAAAGGAAGGCCTCGGCGCTTGTTCGTGACGTCACGTCAGCTAGGCACGGCGAACGCCAGGTCTGTTGCAGGCATACTCATAATGGTGGTGTCTCCCTCTCTGACAGGAAAATGTGGAACTATTAGCGGTAGTTGACTAACACACATTGTTCTGAGAGATTTCTGCAATCAATTAATTGTGCAGTTCATGACACTTCTTAACAAATAGTGTACTCCTTAAATTTCCACCTGTTTCAGCCGGCCGGTGTGGCCGTGCGGCTCTAGGCGCTTCAGTCTGGAACCGCGTGGCAGCTACGGTCGCAGGTTCGACTCCTGCCTCGGGAATGGATGTGTGTGATGTCCTTAGGTTAGTTAGGTTTAAGTAGTTCTAAGTTCTAGGGGACTGATGACCACAGATGTTAAGTCCCATAGTGCTCAGAGCTATTTGAATCCACCTGCTTCAAGGATTGACATACAAAAACAACTTCATGGTCCAGCAGCAACGGAATTCGTGCATCTTTACCTTATTTGTAAATCTGAGGAAGTTACGTTTGTACTGGGTCGCTTTTACAAGAAACTGAACATATTTGTGCTCTTCTTTAGGTATCTTGGTTGACTATGAACTGAATGTTAATGAAATACCTTGCGATTGTACACGTTGGGGGACGGGGTGGGGGACAGAAGAAGAGGCAAAGAGAGATACTGGTTTTATAAAATAAAATTTTCTTTAACTTATAAAGTTTCTCCTTTCAGTTGCAAGAGGGGAATATTTATCTTTTCTAATGTGCATGTTTAAAAAAGTTTAAGCTCAGCAGTATTTTCCTGTTTAGAATTACTTTCGTTGAAAACGACTCTAATCTAATGACTGGCAACAGTTGGACATTTACACATGTAAATTAGTCCACATTTCCAGTGACGATGTCAAACGAAAATAAATAAATAAATAAATAAAAGAAAGGAGTTCATTGTGAGGGGGTTGGGGTAAGTTTAGGTAACAAAATGGATCAAGTAAATATAGTTACTTGAATGTAAAATTTCCGAAGCTTGCAATTTGGCAAAGCATCTTCTCATATTGATCTACGTTTATTTCGACAGCATTCAGTAATACAGAACTATGATCTTCATTTGTAGCTTTACGATAGTAAGAAAATCTTTCACCTAAATACCAAACATTTTGTCCAAAAATAAGAGATTTATAGTGATAAGCACGCCCAGGCGTTTCTGCCTGCAACATACCTGGCGTTCGCCATACCTAGCTGACGTGACGTCACGAACAAGCGCCGAGGCCTTCCTTTGAGTCGGTGTTGGTACTATTCGTGTGGGCTCATGAACTAAATGTTCGAAATAATTTTCAGATAACGCGTTTAGCACAATTTCGGATGATGCTTTGTGCGTACCTCCGGATTTAAACATGTATTTTCGCCAACATATAGAAGGTAAATTAAAGTCATCACCACTTATTATTGTATGAATCGGGTACGTGTTTGAAATTAAACTCAAGTTATCTTTGAACCTTTCAGCAACTGTACGTATCATCTGAGTTTGGAGGTCGGTAAAAGGATCCAATTATTATTTTATTCCGGTTGCCATCAGTCACCTCTGCCCATACCAACTCACAGGAGCTATCTACTTCGTCACAAGATGAACTACTTCTGACAGCAACAAACACGCCACCGTCAACTGTGTTTAGCCTATCCTTTCGCACCACAGTTAGGTTCTTCGTAAGAATTTCAGCTGAACTTATCTCCGGCTTAGGCAGCTTTTAATGCCAGTAATGATTTGAGCGTCAGTGTTTTCTAGCACCGCTTGGAGCTCTGGTACTTTCCCAGTTGCGCTCTAGGTTAATACAGGGTGCGGCAGCGTTCATAGCGTAATTTGACTTGCGTAGTACAATTACGTACTGCAGGAATGCGAGCCAGCTGGTGCCACATTCATTTACAAATAAGCTGCGATTTCGAGTGTGACAGTGATGTGGGGCGGTGGAGTGCACAGCATCTTGCCTTTACTGTTGAAAGTTATTTCAAGAATAACGACTCTGTTATTGCTTCTCAGCGTCTATTTCGACAACGTTTCAACTTGGGACGTCATGGGACAGTTCCAGATGGACGGACCATTGTGAGGTGGGTACGTGCATTTCGAACCACAGAATATGCGTTATTGGAGTGATGTAAACCAGCATGAACTGCACATCAAGCCCTTGCGCAGTTCTCGTGCCACAGTGTGGTGTGGAGTTACTTCTTTTGCTATTATTCTACATCTACACTCCTGGAAATGGAAAAAAGAACACATTGACACCGATGTGTCAGACCCACCATGCTTGCTCCGGACACTGCGAGAGGGCTGTACAAGCAATGATCACACGCACGGCACAGCG
This sequence comes from Schistocerca serialis cubense, assembly GCF_023864345.2. NCBI lineage: Eukaryota > Metazoa > Arthropoda > Insecta > Orthoptera > Acrididae > Schistocerca > Schistocerca serialis. Next base: position 746,268,739 of record NC_064643.1, read on the forward strand.
GACACACCAGGAACCGCGGTGTTGGCCGTCGAATGGCGCTAGCTGCGCAGCATTTGTGCACCGCCGCCGTCAGTGTCAGCCAGTTTGCCGTGGCATACGGAGCTCCATCGCAGTCTTTAACACTGGTAGCATGCCGCGACAGCGTGGACGTGAACCGTATGTGCAGTTGACGGACTTTGAGCGAGGGCGTATAGTGGGCATGCGGGAGGCCGGGTGGACGTACCGCCGAATTGCTCAACACGTGGGGTGTGAGGTCTCCACAGTACATCGATGTTGTCGCCAGGGGTCGGCGGAAGGTGCACGTGCCCGTCGACCTGGGACCGGACCGCAGCGACGCACGGATGCACGCCAAGACCGTAGGATCCTACGCAGTGCCGTAGGGGACCGCACCGCCACTTCCCAGCAAATTAGGGACACTGTTGCTCCTGGGGCATCGGCGAGGACCATTCGCAACCGTCTCCATGAAGCTGGGCTACGGTCCCGCACACCGTTAGGCCGTCTTCCGCTCACGCCCCAACATCGTGCAGCCCGCCTCCAGTGGTGTCGCGACAGGCGTGAATGGAGGGACGAATGGAGACGTGTCGTCTTCAGCGATGAGAGTCGCTTCTGCCTTGGTGCCAATGATGGTCGTATGCGTGTTTGGCGCCGTGCAGGTGAGCGCCACAATCAGGACTGCATACGACCGAGGCACACAGGGCCAACACCCGGCATCATGGTGTGGGGAGCGATCTCCTACACTGGCCGTACACCACTGGTGATCGTCGAGGGGACACTGAATAGTGCACGGTACATCCAAACCGTCATCGAACCCATCGTTCTACCATTCCTAGACCGGCAAGGGAACTTGCTGTTCCAACAGGACAATGCACGTCCGCATGTATCCCGTGCCACCCAACGTGCTCTAGAAGGTGTAAGTCAACTACCCTGGCCAGCAAGATCTCCGGATCTGTCCCCCATTGAGCATGTTTGGGACTGGATGAAGCGTCGTCTCACGCGGTCTGCACGTCCAGCACGAACGGTGGTCCAACTGAGGCGCCAGGTGGAAATGGCATGGCAAGCCGTTCCACAGGACTACATCCAGCATCTCTACGATCGTCTCCATTGGAGAATAGCAGCCTGCATTGCTGCGAAAGGTGGATATACACTGTACTAGTGCCGACATTGTGCATGCTCTGTTGCCTGTGTCTATGTGCCTGTGGTTCTGTCAGTGTGATCATGTGATGTATCTGACCCCAGGAATGTGTCAATAAAGTTTCCCCTTCGTGGGACAATGAATTCACGGTGTTCTTATTTCAATTTCCAGGAGTGTACATACATACTCCGCAATCCACCATACGGTGCGTGGCGGCGGGTACCTCGTACCACAACTAACATCTTCTCTCCCTGTTCCACTCCCAAATAGAACGAGGGAAAAATGACTCCCTATATGCCTCTGTACGAGTCCTAATCTCTCTTATCTTATCTTTGTGGTCTTTCCACGAAATGTAAATTGGCAGCAGTAAAATTGTACTGCAGTCAGCCTCAAATGCTGCTTCTCTAAATTTCCTCAGAAGCGATTCACGAAAGAATGCCTACTTTCCTCCAGAGACTCCCACCCGAGTTCCTGAAGCATTTCCGTAACACTCGCGTGATGATCAAACCTACCAGTAACAAATCTAGCAGCCCGCCTCTGAATTGCTTCTATGTCCTCCCTCAATCCGACCTGATAGGGATCCCAAACGCTCGAGCCGTGCTCAAGAACCGGTCGTATTAGTGTTTTATAAGCGGTCTCCTTTACAGATGAACCACATCTTCCCAAAATTCTACCAATGAACCGAAGACGACTATCCGCCTTCCCCACAACTGCCATTACGTGCTTGTCCCATTTCATATCGCTCTGCAATGTTAAGCCCAAATATTTAATCGACGTGACTGTGTCAAGCGCTACACTACTAATGGAGTATTCAAACAGTACAGGATTCTTTTTCCTATTCATCCGCATTAATTTGCATTTATCTATATTTAGAGTTAGCTGCCATTCTCTACATCAATCACAAATCCTGTCCAAGTCATCTTGTATACTCCTACAGTCACTCAACGATGACACCTTCCCGTACACCACAGCATCATCAGCAAACAGCCGCACATTGCTCTCCACCCTATCCAAAAGATCATTTATGTAGATAGAAAACAACAGCGGACCTACCACACTTCCCTGGGGCACTCCAGATGATACCCTCACCTCCGATGAACACTCACCATCTGGGACAACGTACTGGGTTCTATTACTTAAGAAGTCCCCTTGGCCCTTACTTCCTTGAGGATGACAGTGAACGCTACTTAAAGATGCTGCAAGACTTCGTTCTTCCCCAGTTAGGTATGGTCGATGTGGATGTTGAACAATTATGGTTTCAACAAGACGGAGCGACCTCGAATACAGCTAGAATTTGCATGGATTTCTTGCTAAAGACATTTCCCGGTAGAGTAATTTCCCAGGGAATACGTTACGCCGAGTTATGGAAAGCTTCCAACGCCGTTTAGATGAATGTGTTGTGCAAAGGGGGGGCATCATTTGACAGGAATCATATTCAAAAAGTAATCCACGCAATGGACAATGACTTACACATTAGTAAATGGCATACCTTTAACTATTAATTGACATAAGAGGTAATAAATAAATTACAGTTACTGCCTCATGGTTTTTTTTTAAGCCGGCCGGTGTGGCCGAGCGGTTCTAGGCGCTTCAGTCTGGAGCCACGCGAGCGCTACGGTCGCAGGTTCGAATCCTGCCTCGGGCATGGATGTGTGTGATGTCCTTAGGTTAGTTAGGTTTAAGTAGTTCTAAGTTCTAGGGGACTGATGACCTCAGATGTTAAGTCCCATAGTGCTCAGAGCCATTTGAACCATTTTTTTGTGTTTTTAATATACTACTATGAACTCTGCTGCCGCACCCTTTATTTACTAAGTAATATAATGAAAGACTGCAGCACTATCATGGTTTAATGATACCATTTATAGTATGTTGTGAAAGCAGAGATTGCTGCATCTCGCAACAAAAGAGAATGTACAGAAACTGGCAGAGGAAACTTAGTGGCAACTATTGAATCAATTTTTGAGAGCCACATACCGTCACAAATGACACTTATTGAAATATGTGCCTCTAGTACTGAAAAAGATTGGGTCAGCCAAAGTGTACAAGGCACCGCGCCACTGCGGAATTTCTAATGCATTTTACACTGAACATGCTGCGGAATCAGCCCCTTTAGTTGCGCATATTTAGCGAGAAAGCCTTGCGCCGTGGACGCCCCACGATTCTGGAAAGGACTGAGGTAGCAAAATAAAAGACCAGTTGCAGGATTGTGGATTATGTTTGTGCTCTAACAATGTGGTGTTGCTTTAAGAATACGCATTTCTTTGAAAGAATCATCACCCGGTCTTAAAAACTCGCTCGTATGAAACATAGTTTGCTTTACTAAAATGGTTCAAATGGCTCTGAGGACCATGGGACTTAACTTCTGAGGTCATGAGTCCCCTAGAACTTAGAACTACTTAAACCTAACGAATCTAAGGACATCACACACAGCCATGCCCGAGGCAGGATTCGAACCTGCGACCGTAGCGGTCGCGCGGTTCCAGACTGTAGCGCCTAGAACCGCTCGGCCACACCGGCCGGCGTTTGCTTTACTCACACGCTATATCTTCCATGTAGAAGATGCAAGTCGGAAAGTATTTTCTGTCTTACAAGATTTCCAAAAGGCAGTCGACATTGTACCGCATTGTTAGCTGATATCGATGCACTTCCGCAAATATGTCATTTATTCTTAGATTTTTGGAATAATAGAATACACTACTTTAAACTGGCCGAAGGAACTTCAAGACATGTGTAATCGAGTGTGGCCCTTGGGTGCGTAAGAGGGTCGCTAATGTGATAAATACTCACGAAACATTTGTCTGACAAGCGGCAGGAGTATCACTGTGGTTCACAGATGAAGCAGTTGTCGGCAGCAAAGTATTGCGGTCTGACCGTCATACAGAGACGCGTAAAGATTATAATTGGTTTAATGAATGGCAGCACTGCGACTGCATTACTGTGAGATAACGTGCAGAACAGAGAGAAGAAACCTGATAATATATGATTAGTGATAAACTTCTGTTTCTTGTCACATTGTTTAACAGTTTCGTGCTAATACAGAGTTCTGCTTCCACCATATCACGTACGGATCAGAAGAATAGTAGGGTTGAGAGACGATAGCGTGGATAATAGACACATTTTTCCTCGCTTCATATGGAAATGAAGTAGAGCAGAAAATCGTTAATGTTAATATGCATTACCTTCCGCCATGCACTGTACAGTTACTTGCTGAAAATATAGGTAAATACGCTACTGGCCATTAAAATTGCTACATCACGAAGTTGACGTGCTGCAGACGCGAAATTGAACCGACAGGAAGAAGAAGCTGGGATATGCAAATCATTAGCTTTTCAGAGCATTCACACAAGGATGGTGCCGGTGGCGACACCTACAACGTGCTGACATGACGAAAGTTTCCAACCGATTTCTCACACACAAACAGCAGTTGACCGCCGTTGCCTTGTGAAACGTTGTTGTGATGCCTCGTGTAAGGTGGAGAAATGCTTACCATCATGTTTCCGACTTTGATAAAGGTTGGATTGTAGCCTATCACGATTGCGGTTTATCGTATAGCGACATTACTGCACGCGATGGTCGAGATCCAATGACTGTTAGCAGAATATGTAATTGGTGGGTGCAGGAGGGTAATACGGAACGCCGTGCTGGATCCCAACGGCCTCGTATCACTAGCAGTCGAGATGACAGGCATCTTATCCGCATGGCTGTAACGGATCCCTGAGTCAACAGATGGGGACGTTAGCAAGACAACAACCATCTGCACGAACAGTTCGACGATGTTTGCAGCAGCATGGACTATCAGCTCGGAGACCATGGCTGCGATTACCCTTGACGCTGCATCACAGACAGGAGCGCCTGCGATGGTGTACTCAACGACGAATCTGGGTGCACGAATGGCGAAACGTCATTTTTTCGGTTGAATCCTGGTTCTGCTTACAGCATCATGATGGTCGCATCCGTGTTTGACGACATCGCGGTGAACACACATTGGAAGCGTGTATTCGTCATCGCCATACTGGCGTATAACCGGCATGATGATATGAGGTGCCATTGGTTACACGTCTCAGTCACCTCTTGTTCGCACTTTGAACAGTGGACGTTACATTTCAAATGTGTTACGACCCGTGGCTCTACCCTTAATTCGATGCCTGCGAAACCCTAGATTTCAGCAGGATAATGCACGACTGCATGTTGTAGGTCCTGTACGGGCCTTTCTGGATACAGAAAATTGTCGACTGCTGCCCTGGCCAGCACATTCTCCAGATATATCACCAACTGAAAACGTCTGGTCCATGGTGGCCGAGCAACTGGCTCGTCACAATACGCCAGTCACTACTCTTGATGAACTGTGGTATCGTGTTGAAGCTGCATGTGCAGCTGTACCTGTACACGCCATCCAAGCTTTGTTTGACTCAATGCTTAGGCGTATCAAGGCCGTTATTACGGCCAGAGATGGTTGTTCTGGGTGCTGATTTCTCAGGATCGATGAACCCAAATTGCGTGAAAATGTAATCACTTGTCAGTTCTAGTGTAATATATTTGTCCAATGAATACCCGTTTATCATCTGCATTTCTTCTTGGTGTAGCAATTTTAATAGCCAGTAGTGTATCTGTAGAAGGTGTTCCGTCCGCACATAGTTCAAGGGTGTTGCGTAAACCAGTCAGTGATTACGTCATTATATCTTAAAAATTTTCACATCGTGGTGTTAGAGAACCAGAAAAGGAAAAAAGAAAAAAGCAATGCAAGTTACTATCTAACTATCCTTCGACTTTGAGTTTATTAGAGACACAGCACAATATTCTACGGAACGAGGTCGGACACGTGGTTCTGCTGTGACATTTTCGAAGGTGTTATCGCGATGTCCGCCTTAACCAATGTAGGAAATTATGGAAGTTTTCAACCTAAGTGGCTGCCCGAAACATGAATTCACCTCCAACGAATTATTTGACAAATTTGCGAACTGGAGACTATGGCGTTTGGCTCTGACCGCTATGGTACTTGGAAGTTTGTGGTGTATCAGGGATGTGGCGACGTTTCGCTCGCCCTGCGTCCTCAGCGAGACTTGGCCGCGCCAGATGGGGAGGAAGGGGTGCGGCGCGCTCTGACTGGCAGCTAATATCTGAGCCAATCCGGCCGCCGCTTTTGTCTCGTCCGCGTGCCAGTAATGAAGTGGACGCTCTGCCCGCAGGCAGGGGGAGTCGTTGCTGATGACGGGCTGCCCGAGCAGAAACCGCTGCTCTCCACGCGCCGTACGACCGGCAGCCAACAGTTGCGGAAACAGGGAACAGTTGGCGACCAAACGGTAGTCGTGGTAATCACTCTCTTTGTCGAAGAGCAACAGAAATTCTATGTGCGCAGATAATCAGGAAGTCTTCAAGTGAAAAGCCTGCTGCTGGGTGTGCAAAAATACTATTATTTTCTCAGTTGTATGTACTTTTTAAGAGAATAGCGATATTTCTGACCACAGACATTATTGTTATTGAGTGGTCGTGTATGCGGTGACACTGATTTAGAGCATAGCCCTTCTTAAGTGCCGACATACCAGATGCTGTTCTCCGATGCTCTGTGTTCACTTCCGGAGTTTATGTTTGTACACACGAGGATGATTCAAACGAAAAACTTACATTTTTTTAAATATTATTTATTATGCGGAAGTGGTACAAAACTGTATCACCTTTCGACATAATCTCCCCCACGCTCAATGCAAGTCCTCCAGAGCTTACAAAGTGCATAAATTCCTTAAGAAAAAAATTCTTTTGGTAGTCCGCGCAACCACTAATGCACCACGTGGCGTACCTCTTCATCAGAACGGAACTTCTCTCCTCCCATTGCGTCTTTGAGTGGTCCAAACATATGGAAATCACTTAGGGAAAGGTCTGGTGAGTATGGTGGATGAGGAAGACACTCATGATGCAGGTCTGTCATTGTTACATCTGTTGTACGGGCAGTGTGGAGCCTTGTATCGTCATGCTGCAAAATGACACCTGCTGACAACAATTCACGTCGCTTCGCTTTGATTGCAGACCGCAGATGATTTTTTAGGGGATCTGTGTATGATGCATTGGTGACAGTGGTACCTCTAGGCATTAATACTCCAAAATGATGCCTTTTTTGTCCCAAAAGAGTATCAGCATAACCTTCGCTGCTGATGGTTCTGTTCGAAATTTCTTTGGTTTTGGTGATGAGGAATGGCGCCATTTCTTGCTCGCTCTCTTCGTTTCCAGTTGGTGGAAGTGAACCCAGGTTTCGTCCCCAGTAACGATTCTTGCAAGGAAGCCATCACCTTCTCGTTCAAAGCGCCGAAGAAGTTCTTCACAAGCATCAACACGTCGTTCTCTCATTTCAGGAGTCAGCTGCCGTGGCACCCATCTTGCAAACACTTTGTGAAACTGGAGCACATCATGCACAATGTGATATGCTGACCCATGACTAATCTGTAAACATGCTGCAATGTTATTCAGTGTCACTCGGCGGTTTTCCTTCACTATGGCTTCAATTGCTGCAATATTCTGTAGAGTCACAACTCGTTCTGTCTGACCTGGACGAGGAGCATCTTCCACTAAGTCACACCATTTGCGAACTTCCTGCTCCATTTTGTAGACTCGCAGGTGTGACAAACATCCATCACCGTACTGAACCTTCAGTAGTCGATGAATTTCGATAGGTTTCACACCTTCACTACACAAAAACCGAATAACAGAACGCTGTTCTTCCTTGGTACGAGTCGCAAGTGAGGCGGCCATCTTTATACTCATACTGCGACGGTATGTGTGCATCTGCACTATGCTGCCACCTACAGGCCATTCTGCAAGCTGTTTGTAGCACGCTTACCAGCTTACGGGATAACGGCGCGAGATTTCGATTTGTTGATACAAATTTAAGGTTCTCATTTGACTCGCCCTCGTATATGTCAGTTAAGAAATTACACCATGACAGCATTGCATGCTAAAAAGTTGTATTGTGGGGAGCAGTAGTTTAAGACAATGGACTCGTAATATAGAGGAGCTCGTTTCAAGTCTCAGTTTTCCCACATTACATTTAGCTTTTAAGTCGTTTCCCCAAATTGCCTCCAAGTAAACGTAAGAACAGGTCAGACAAGTATGGAGCGTGCACTTAGAAAACGCCAATCACGCTGGCGATACTGTGACTTGATAGGATTTGGAAAACAGAGTCCACGATTAAGTATTTTGAGAATAGGTTGACAAAATCAACCAAGTTGTGTAAGATTATTGTTAGTGTGAAGAGGAGACAATGCCGTGGCTGTGTGCGAATGGTCCTTGCTGGAAGACCAAGGGAAGGGAGCGGGAGCTGGGAAGAGAGGAGAAGATTTGGAAATGAATATTAGCTCCGACAATATGTCCCAGGATGAAACACGCTGGACGCTAAAGGAAGTAACCAGTGACACCACAAGTAATATGGGTAATGAATGGGTGGACGGGTGGGCGTAGAGAGAGAGAGAGAGAGAGAGAGAGAGACTTTTTTGAGAGAAAGATGGAGATAGACCGACTTCATTTTACAGTTGAATTTCCTCTTTTGTAGAAGATCAGTCGCATAATTTCACGGTATTTTATTCAGCGTGCATGGTGCTCCAAAATTTTAGTGATAAAAATAAATATGATATTAAAAATTGCTTGGACGTACTATCGTTTATGAGAGAGAGAGAGAGACTTTTTTGAGAGAAAGATGGAGATAGACCGACTTCATTTTACAGTTGAATTTCCTCTTTTGTAGAAGATCAGTCGCATAATTTCACGGCATTTTATTCAGTGTGCATGGTGCTCCAAAATTTTAGTGATAAAAATAAATATGATATTAAAAATTGGTTGGACGTACTATCATTTATTTTCTTTATTTTTGACACTGAAAGTGAACGAACGGAACGATTTCAGTGCTGCAATTAATCTCAAGCATGTTTTCCATAAAATCTGTGTATTCTAGATTTCACTTGTCATTTTCGTGGACAGAGATTCTCTCTGGGACATGGTAACAGTAAATATCGTACAACGCTAATAACATCTGCTTCTAATGTAACTTCAACAGGCAGCTTCGTATAGAAAATGTTTACAGGTGAAATTTTGTAACGGTTTTAGCGTGCGTATTGAGGATGTGTCAGGAAGTCGTTTCTGAAAGTATTTGTATAGAGTGTAGCCATGTATGGAAGTGAAACATGGACGATAAATAGTTTAGACAAGGATGCGGTGCTACAGAAGAATGCTGAACATTAGATGGGTAGATCACATAACTAATGAGGAGATATTGAACAGAATTGGGGAGAAGAGGAGTTTGTGGTACAACTTGACTAGAAGAAGGGATCGGTTGCTAGGACATGTTCTGAGGCATCAGGGGATCACCAATTTAGTACTGGAGGGCAGCGTCGAGGGTAAAAATCGTAGAGAGAGACCAAGAGATGAATACACTAAGCAGATTCTGAAGGATGTAGGCTGCAGTAGGTACTGGGAGATGAAGAAGCTTGCACAGGATAGAGTAGCATGGAGAGCTGCATCAAACCAGTCTCAGGACTGAAGACCACAACAACAAGAATTGAGGATTTTGTCGTAATGTAAGGAACAAAAATTCATTCTATACAGACGTTGTTTGACACAGCTGTCTACAAGACATACGGTTTTTAGGATGCATAGTGCCATTTTAACATTCACGTGAACTTGGAAGATGCTTATCATTAGGAGAGAGCTCGGTCCGTAAAAAATAACAACAATGAAGAAAGTGTTTCATAAATTGAATAACAACGTTTCTCATAGTAGTAGAAACTTTTAAAATCAGACTCAGGCTATTATTTTCGAGTTGTCTTATTAAAACAATGCTACTCAACCTGACTTCACGCAGCTGCAGAATACATAGAGTCCCTTTCGAGGAGTTGTCATACACAGCGTACGAGAAGTGTCCATGTGAACTCATAGCATATATCCAGCTGTAGGAATGTTGCGCCCGACCCGACTTGGCCTTCCCTGAAGCTCTTCTGCTAAGAATATCGGGATTATTGGTTACTCAGTAATTAATCGTTAATTACTAATTACTCATTAAATTGTTTCCCTTGATTTGTTGGACTTGATTTAGTATCTGTATGTGGGGCAAGTTTCTAATAATTTTTAGTTCTTTTTTTTGTATTTACTATGGGAAATTAGCTTAAATAGATCTTGTTTATGTATCTTTTTCTTCTTCTTCGTCTTTCTCTTCTTCTTCATCATCATCTTATTCTTCTAACCATCATCCTTATCGGAGCTGGTACATCATCCTGTTACACAATTCAGAGATAGCCAATTCGTATCCTAGGCATTATGCAATTTCTCCACTGTGATGGAGACTGTCCCGTAATGACAAGTAGCGGGCGCAGTTACAGATCATTTTCTTGGGGGCCCATCGTAGTCCTTAGCGTTTTGTGTACCACTGGTGAAGTTGATGCTGAAACAAATCGGTCAGTCGATTGGAGATAGCAAGCCTGCTGAGCAAGTCATCGCTTTTCGAAATGATTTTGGCGGATTCTCCCTTTTCTGTGTCCTTTAGTAAGAACGGAAGCGCGCTAAATTATGTGCGCTTTCGTATCGCAGATACAGTGAACAAATGTGGTTTAGATTCGCCACACTTGCCGAAAGGGAGATCGCAGGTGCGCGACGCGGGAGTTAAGAGGCCTACCAGCCTCATAGTTATGTGGTAAACTACTTCCTTCCAACTGTGGTTGCTCGTTGACTGTGCTGTTCTCTGATTTATCAGTTGCTCTAGATCCATGTCTTCTAATTTTTTCACTCCATGATTCCTTCTCTCTTCCAACTTCTCCGGCTTTCCTTTCGTCTTGCTTGCAGCCCCGCCAGCCTCTTGCACTGAAATTCTCACTTAATCAGTACTCCTGAAAATTCTTCGTTCCACTTCTCATGTTTTTATCATTAGCGTGCCCTACAGTAACGGGAGCTATTTTGACTTGGAATAAATTAAATTACTCTAAACGTATACCTTTGTTTGTCATCTGACCACGTACTAGTAATTCTAATACATTTCTGAGCGATTTTGTTTTGGTAACTTGGCCCTACAGAAAACTTTTTCATGGAGCAGTAAGTTCCACAACGGCTAAAGCAGCAGAAGTAGCGTACATGTGACAATTAATCTCTTGAACGTCTTACAGTATCTAACATGTGTCTGGTGTCTTCAGCTAAGCCAGGAGTCAGCTCATCCGTCGTGCTGGCGTGTAAGGCTTCGTATTAGCTGTAGAAAATTCGCAATTATATTTTCCTTTCCTCTTTTCTTTTTCATAATACATTTGTATTACACCACGCAGTTCAGTTCAGTTAGTTCACTTGCTGCAAATACGATGCCATCGGAAGAAATTACATTTATTCTTTGAGATATCGATTCATGTAAGTTAGTCTAAATATGTGTTTTTTGATTAACATAGTTATGATGTCCCACGTACTCGAGACAGTCTATTTTAAAGCGCTTCGCTCCACACGAAGGTTATAACGGACATAACTGATGAGAAACTAGGTTGTTACATTCACAGCCCGTTATTAGGCTTTATGATGACACACAGAATACGAAGGCAATATTTCGCAAGCGGCAAAGGGAACACAGAAATGAAAATTCACTTCAACAAAAGGAGTAATATATCATACGTGTTCGAGCGGACGACGGTACGGAGAATCGCATTATTGATTCTCAAGAGAGATTTACAGTCAGCGATTCAGGACGCTGGCGAAAGCAGCGCCGCCGCGGGAGTAAATCTTAATAGCCGTCAAATAAGAGTCTGCTACTTCTATTGTTAGAGGTTTATCGGCTTTGGCGAGGCGCCGTGATGTCATGGCACACACGGCTCACGAGTTTCTCAGACCTCATACGGCGCTCCTTTTCAGATAGAAGACATTTAGCGTTGCAACACGTTGGCTATTTCGAATGTAGGCCCAAACTGGAAACGACAGTAACTGAAAACGCGATGTCATTTCGAATAACAATGACGGTTTGCTACCATAACTTATAAAAACAGCCTGAACTGTTAATTTTTGTAATATTTTATCGATTTCCATTTATTTAAACCCCATTAGATAATATTGATACGTTAAGATATAACGTAGATAGCTTTAAGGTAAAAATACCAATTAAAACATATGTCGGTAATTACGTATATATTTGGAAGCACACCCCGACAGAAAATGAGTTTCATCCACATGATGAATATTAAAAACCTAACTGGATATTTTTATCAATTTTTATAATACGTGAGTAACCTTTCCTTAAGCGCCTAAGAGTCAAATGGTACTAACAGTACAGGCCATCTGGGATGATGCGGTTCTTCGAACTCACTTCACGTAACTGCACCGGTGTGTGGCATTTTGTTATTGTAAAGCACCTGGATGTTATTGATTAGAAATTTGCGACTTTTTTCTCTGATTCGTGCTTAGCCCTTTGCACCTGATGCCTTCAAGTATGTCGCTACAAAACTGTTCATTCCATATGAGTAAAACTTTTGCTTCCAATCCGAATCACTCCCCCTGCTGTGGAATGAATATTACGAAAAACTGTCCCGACAGATTCATACTTCGTGGTCAGCCGGAAATCGAACACGGGTCGCCGACAATAGCAAAAAGTTCTATTACAAACTGCCCACGTACGTCCTACAGCCAACTCAAGGTTTCACTCTGCCACAAACCCTGTGGAGAACAACTTGCAACGTTCACAGCACTGCAGTGCAATATTGTTTTAAATTAAAAATACATTTGTTTTGCGATGTACTATCTCTGGTCAGTGCACTTTGTCAAAAGTTATTTTGGTGTTTATATTTAAATCTAGAGTGTGATTCTGGAAATTCAGCAAACTATCCATCTACGAATTCTTCTAACGTGCCATTGGAGTAAACACTTTTTCAATCAAAAATTTATCATATCGTGCTTTTAAGTGGAGATCAGAAGTTAAATCTGATGAACGAAGTTTATGTTCCTACAGTACAAGTCTCAAATATCTAAGTCTTTCAGCTGCTCAAACTTTACATATGCGCATTTTCCTGATGGATGGTACATTTCTCTATTTTTATGCATATCAAGTCTCGTGACAAGAATTCTTTAACCCACTCTGCCAAGAAGACTTTCTTAAGTTCTTCCAGTTTTTTGCTCCTTGCAACATAAAAATAAGAAAAATACCTTTGGCTTTGGAGAAAACACAGACCATAACCTTTCCTGCAAATGGGGCTCGCCTCACCATGTTTGATTTTTGACGTGTTGTGGTGTCGTTACCAAAGCAGATGTATCCACAAAAATCAGTTTGATACTGAAAAAAGTAATAAAAAATAAAAATTACGGTCATGACATTCCTTGCTTTCATTCAAGATACAACAAATGAGGGAACTGTATTGCACAAACCTTCATCATATTTAATTCTTCATCTAAAATGAACCGTACTCATCCTTCTAACATGAATGTCCTCACAAATGGTACGAGACACCTGTAGCTGCCGACTATATTGTGCACTTTCACACAGTATTCATCTGTGGTTGCAGTTGTAGCTTATGCTTCATGTTATTGCATAATGACAATAACAATGGAATTTGAGGAATTCTAACATATACGGAAGTGTTCAAATGCGTTAAAACTGTTATCGTTTCTGCACGGTGTCCGCAAATGGAACAGGTGATTTTGAAGAATGACGCGAAGTTGACCGTTGTTAATGAGGAGAACTGCCCGTCACATAAAATGCTGCAAATCGCGTTTACAACGGCTGCCACATGCCTGCGCCGAGAGCTTGGCTGTGTCATTACGTCTGAATGAGCGAGCGGAGCAGACGCTTTTAGTGACCAACTGAATGCAACACAAAGTGATGTTCACGATAAAAGAGCACGTGTTCATTATTGAGTGTTATGCGAAGAACAATACATGGGCAATGTCTGCAGAGTTGAAACTTCCTGGCAGATTAAAACTGTGTGCCCGACCGAGACTCGAACTCGGGACCTTTGCCTTTCGCGGGCAAGTGCTCTACCAACTGAGCTACCGAAGCACGACTCACGCCCGGTACTCACAGCTTTACTTCTGCCAGTACCTCGTCTCCTACCTTCCAAACTTTACAGAAGCTCTCCTGCGAACCTTGCAGAACTAGCACTCCTGAAAGAAAGGATATCGCGGAGACATGGCTTAGCCACAGCCTGGTGGATGTTTCCAGAATGAGATTTTCACTCTGCAGCGGAGTGTGCGCTGATATGAAACTTCCTGGCAGATTAAAACTGTGTGCCCCACCGAGACTCGAACTCGGGACCTTTGCCTTTCGCGGGCAAGTGCTCTATCAGGTTCGCAGGAGAGCTTCTGTAAAGTTTGGAAGGTAGCAGACGAGGTACTGGCAGAAGTAAAGCTGTGAGTACCGGGCGTGAGTCGTGCTTCGGTAGCTCAGTTGGTAGAGCACTTGCCCGCGAAAGGCAAAGGTCCCGAGTTCGAGTCTCGGTCGGGCACACAGTTTTAATCTGCCAGGAAGTTTCATATCAGCGCACACTCCGCTGCAGAGTGAAAATCTCATTCTGGAAACATCCACCAGGCTGTGGCTAAGCCATGTCTCCGCGATATCCTTTCTTTCAGGAGTGCTAGTTCTGCAAGGTTCGCAGGAGAGCTTCTGTAAAGTTTGGAAGGTAGGAGACGAGGTACTGGCAGAAGTAAAGCTGTGAGTACCGGGCGTGAGTCGTGCTTCGGTAGCTCAGTTGGTAGAGCACTTGCCCGCGAAAGGCAAAGGTCCCGAGTTCGAGTCTCGGTCGGGCACACAGTTTTAATCTGCCAGGAAGTTTCATATCAGCGCACACTCCGCTGCAGAGTGAAAATCTCATTCTGGTCTGCAGAGTTGTTTGCGCAGGAGTTTAAGACTGGAAGCGTCTTCGCAAAATCACCAGAAAAGTTTGCAACGCAACAGTCAATGAAAGCAGGCATCGAAGCAGTCTCTGTAGTAAATGAGAACTATCCCTAATGCGAGAAAACATTGCTCAAATTGATAAAACGCCTGGAACAAAGTCGGACGAAATCTCAACGCCATTTATCGGTGCAAGTGGGAATTATGAGACTGTCGTGTCTAAGAATTATCAAAAAGGACCTGTGTTTGCATTCTTACAAATTTACTGTTGCGTCTAATCGAACTTTTGCATGTTGAGTTTTACCGGTGGCCTCTGAGTGAAGTGCAGTCAGGTCTTTTGGATCTTCAGTTTTTCGTCTCTTCAGCTGAGGCCTGGTTCAGCCTGTCAGAGCATGTGAACTCACAGAATATGCGCCGTTGTGCATCAGAAAATGCACATAAGTACTTTGAAGAGCCTTTGAACAATCAGGTTTGATGTTCGGTGACAATTGTCTTGGAGTCCGCATCGTAACACGATTCTTTCAACAAACTGTTAACGCTAACCGGTCTGTCTAGAAACAGTTTAATCCATATGTGGATCAGCTCACAAAAGTAGGAATATTTTCATCAAGACGCAGCAACAACACACAAATCTCCTTGACAACCTCGTCACCAGTGCATGAGTTTTTCGGTAGGGAGAGGACAATCAGCAGAGGCAGTTCAATCTTCTGCCTGACCCGATCGCCTGATCTCTATCTA
Source organism: Schistocerca serialis cubense (assembly GCF_023864345.2). NCBI lineage: Eukaryota > Metazoa > Arthropoda > Insecta > Orthoptera > Acrididae > Schistocerca > Schistocerca serialis. The sequence goes on from NC_064643.1 coordinate 746,284,428, forward strand.
TCTGTGATTCCTACGTGTGGGGCAAATTATAGGATGAGGTGTACTCAAATAGTCCTCACACACTCGATGAACTGCAGCAGAACAATGAAAACGTTACTGCAGCTTGTCTTTAGGCAGAACAGCTAAGCGTGTCTTACAGTTTGATAAATCGAGCACAGCGCTACATCGATGTCAACGGCGACCAGTTCCAACATCTTCTGTGATTGTCATTAACAAGGGTCAATCCCCGCCTCAGTATTATTGCAAGTATTTTTCGTGCCATTTAAATCTGCTCATTCTGTAAACGTATTCCACCAAGTGTGTTGCAGTGCCTTGCGTAGTTCACACAGAGCGACAGTTATCGTACTGTATGAAAGAAAATCGTCATAACTTCTGAACTGTTTGCGTTAGGACGTTCAAAATGCACGGTTAGCCGCGGGGCATGACGGGAATTAGTACGCGCTATGTGGTTTGGTTAAGCGACGAAGCCCACTTTCATTTGGATGTATTCGTCAATAAGCAAAACTGACGCATTTGCGGGACCGAGAATCCGCATTTCACGATCGAGAACTCTCTTCACCCTCAACGTCCAATCACGGAATAATCGGTGCGATATTTCTTGATGTCACAGTGATTATCGAACGGTACTTGAAGGTTTGGGGAGATGATTTCATCTCCATCCGAATGCAAAACACATTTTTGAATGCAATTTTTTCATATGATGACATGATGGAGACTGTGGCTGTTGTTTGAAGACAAATGTTGATGGTGTTAGGACAGCAACCAGCCACAAATTTACTTTCAGTTCCTTTATTCAGAGGGTACCGTTACCGGTTTCGAATCGTTGTGATTCATCCTCAGACGGTTTACACGCTTTCTTATGACATTTACAGATTAACTGTCTTAAAATATAAATAATACATAATTATAAACACGCCACACACAGATGGTTGCGTTATAGATTTTCGTTGCATGTTACACATGAAACGTCGGTTTGGAGTGTTTGTTTTCATAACATTCGTCCAACAGATGTAAATGCATTCCCATTGCATTGTTATTGTTGCACACGTAAATTGTTCTCACTGAACACTTTAGATTTGTAACTAAGAAGATTTCTACCACGCACCACATGTTTTGATACGTACAAAGAGCTTACAAACATATGAGTATCACAGATGCTATGATATATCGTAACATTTGACGATGATGTCCTATGTTTGGAAAGGATCATATATTCATTTACGCAACTGTAATGCCTTTTACACTAGTACAGAGATATTGAATTTTTGAGTTGAACTGTATAGGTAAAATAGTATATTATTTAATTACATTTAGCATCATGGGAATTATAGTAACATATAAATTTGCTACTTGATCTGCAGATAGGTGTACTAATATTATTTGCTTTGGAGGCTGGAAAGAAATTTTTGGAAATTTTTCAGGAAAGTGGTGTTAGCTAACTCTGTTTGTTCGTTAAGGATATAGTCTGGGGTGCTGTTTTTGTGTGTGTGTATTTCTATTTCTTCTAATATATTCATAGTGGCTCCTTCTTCTGCTAGATGCAAAATTTTTAAGTTTTCCTCATTATGTATTATTTATATTTTAGGATAATTAATCTGTAAAAAACACACCACATGTCATAAGGAAAGCGTGTAAACCGTCTGAGGATGAATCACAACGATTCAAAACCGGTAACGGTACCCTTTGAATAAAGGAACTGAAAATAAATTTGTGGCTGGTTGCTGTCCTAACTCCATCAACATTTTTGAACACATGGATGTGTGTACACAACTGCGTATCGTAAATTCAAATTTATTATTCCAAGTCGTTCGATTTATTTTTAAAGATGTTTTTCCTTCATTCCCACAACCACCCTCATCCCAACAACTATACTTTTTCCAAATACTGTCATTATTTGAAACTATGAAAGTGCGATAGTTTTGCGCAGGTCCGCTGGTCACTAATATTTTGCCAATACAGTTACGGAAAATGCGATTGTTAGACATCGTACGTTTTTCTAAATACACACTTCTGACTTATTGGTTGGTTGGTTGGTTGACTGATTTGGGGGAGGGAACCAAGAAGCGAGATCATCGATCCCATCGGATTAGGGATGGATGGGGAAGGAAATCGGCCGTGCCATTTCAAAGGAGTCATCCCAGCATTTACCTGAAGCGATTAAGGGAAATCACGGAAAACCTAAATCACGACGGTCAGACGCGGGTTTCAAATGGCTCTAAGCACTATGGGACAACATCTGAGGTCATCAATCCCCTAGAACTTAGACCTACATAAACCTAATTAACCTAAGAACGTCCATGCCCGAGGCAGGATTCGAATCTGCGACCGTAGCAGCCGCGCGGTTCCGGGCTAAAGCGCCTAGAACCGCTCCGCCACAGCGGACAGCAGACGTGGGTTTGAACCGTCGTCCTCTTGAATGCAAGTCCAGGCTGCTGACCCCTGTGCCACCTCGCTCGGTACTTCTGACTGACGTGAAGGACATGTTCTGCAGTCTACAGCGTTTGAGCTGAAGCCGTTGTGCTTGTTTTGGATTTTCATGCTTCAGAGTACTTCATCGTTACAGAAACGTCACTTCTTCTGCGTTTTCTGTGCGAGTCACAAAGCAAGGCCGCCGCAAAAAGCTCCTTTTCCAGAAGACCGCGCGGTCTCCACGCTCCTCCCACCCTCCGCCGGGTTCCCGCTGCCACGGCACGAGAAAATTGCGCTCGTCTCGCGGTGGTGATAGCACAGACGACACGCTCGCCTCTTTGCCTCTTCTTGGCCTTGTCTGAAATTCTCCTCTTGATGGCTTTACGTGTGTTACGCCTTTACTCGAGGCAACCCCGTGCCAAAATAATAAAATGGAAACCGCCTGTTTTATATTCACTCTGGCACATATACTTGTTACCCACGCGTAGGTAGAAAAATAACGGCGCTCCAGTCTTTTAAGTCATGGCATACGTTAACGCGTTAGTGGAAGTATCAAACTGGTTTTAATGCTGTTGACAGTGTCCCGCAATACGGGCATAGTTTGTTTCAGTTAACTTTTCACATTCTCATTCTTAGGTCAAAAGAACAAATTACTTCTTTACTTCATTATGAAAGTGTAGCAAATGACATATTTGAAAGTACAGGAAAGTGGTTTTCTGTGTAGTTGTTATTATCACTGCTGTGTAGGGTAGTATCTGAATAATAGAGGAAAGAACGAGCGGCGTGGATGAGGACAAGCAATTAAGTTGTAATCGTGTTTTCAAATCGTTTCGCCTATTCAAATTGCGGTGTAGATTTCTCATGGCCATCCCCTTCTGTCTCACAAGGCTACCTCAGTTATTAATTCATTCGTCAGTTCCCATTATGCTACTTCAGAATCTTGTATCATACGTGGTTTATAGGTTTTTCATGGCACGATTTGTTGAAGATATATTGTTCTCTGTTAAGTCAGGCTGATGGTTCCGTTTATCAATGCAGTTGACGATTGACTTGGTTGTTTTCGTCACATCCAGGATCGTATGGTGAGGCCAGCTCGCCGGCCTGATACAGTTGACAGGGCTGTCATCTTACATGACGTCATTATTTTGGCTAGCTAGCTAGAACTATATCTTATATGTCACCGGATAACCTTTTTCAGGGTCTAACATCTCCACCTATGTGTATAGTGGCAACCTGGTTGACTGGTAAAAATTCTGCGGAACAATATTAACATAACATATTTTCCCTTATTAGGAAAGAGTGGTTCACTTGTAACGCAGACCGCATATAGGACGCTGGTGCAACTTATTCTTGAGTACTGCCCGAGTGTTTGGAATCCGTACCAGGTCGGATTGAAGGAAAATAACGAAGCTAGATTTTTTACCGTTAGGTTCGAACAAAAGTGCGGCTGGTCCCGGCGGAGGTTCGAGTCCTCCCTCGGGCATGGGTGTGAGATTTTGTCCTTAGAATACTTTAGGTTAAGTAGTTTGTAAGCCTAGGGACGGATGACCTTAGCAGTTAAGTCCCATAAGATTTCACACACATTTGAACATTTTTTTTCGAACAAAACTTAAGTGTTACGCAGATGCTTCGAGAACTCAAATGAGAATCCGCGGAGGGAAGGCAGCGCTATTTTCGTCAAAAACTAATGAGAAAATTTAGATAATCGGCATTTAAAAGTGACTGCCAAACCTTTCCACTCCTGCCAGCATACATCGCGCATAAGGGCCAAGAAGATAAGATACGAGAAATTAGGTCTTATACGGAAGCGTACAGACAGTCGTTTCTCCCTCGCTCCATTTACGAGTGGATCGGAAATGACAAGTAATTCCACAGGGTACCCTCCTCCATGTACCTTGCAGTGGCTTATGGAGTATCAATGTAGATGAAGATGTAGATATATTTCCCCTTCTGGTAAAAGGAATATGAAATGCGCCTAACAGAAATATTTCGAGGTCCTTTTCCTGTGTGGAACTGTTACGAAGTTACGAAGACTGCAGTTTTCAATTATCTGCCTCTTCCGCGAGTCTTCAGCATTTCTCTGTAATATGCACGCTATCACTTGGGCTAATCATGTGGCAGAGAGCGTTTACAACTTCCAGAAATCAAAACATTAGTTTCAGTAACTGGGCGTGAGCAAGTCTGAGTGATAACTATGTATATTACAAGTGGCACTGTGTAGATGAAAGAGATAATGATTGTGACGGTCGTAAAATAAATCATACGAATAATGGTTGGACATCATATAGACGTCGTATATAATTTATACTAGGAGCACCGAGGCAAGGATGCTCCTATCATTTACTGTGACCACACTCTCATCGGACGTCGGCGAGTGTCGTTAAGTGTGGGTGGGTCCGCTTTCTTATTTATCTTAGTTTGAGCGTCACATCATCTTGGGCTGCCATTAATTAACAGCAGCTAGACAACCCATATTGCTATCCTCAGCTAAGCATCGGAGATGAGGAAAGAGGGCGCTCGCGTCTCAGTCTCTTTCACCATGATCCAGTATGACGTCTTACTTTGTCGTACGTTGTTACTGATATTGCTCTTTTAATGACATTTACTTCACATTTATAAATTCGTATCGCTTCGGTGACAATAGATCACTACCTTGAGCGTCCTGTGTGATAGTGATAGTGTACTGATGGAAGTCATAAGATTCTCAGATTTACGTCTGGTTACAACAGAACTTTGCTGATGCTCCGTACCCAATGGGCTTGATTTCAGTGAGATGTTAAAGGAAGACTCTCCGTACACCTTGCACAACATTACAGGGTATTATGTAAATTTTCAATTGCCGAAACTACTCTTTCTTAATGAATGGCAAAGTTATTACATTTATTCTTAGAGAAAGAATGAGAAAATTAATCGTATTTCTAATCGCCACGGGAATATTACGTCTGTGTCATAAGACATCTTGACGCACACAGAGCAGAAACGACGGTCTACATGAACTGAAACCTTCTCAGCATCAGATTGTATTTATGATTCTTGTAATTTTTCATTTTACATCGTCTTGTCTGATGCGTTACGTGAAAGAAAGAATAATGGCTTGAGTAGAGGAAATGCAAATTGCTCTCTTTTACCTCCACATCTATACTTCGGAAGTTCAGGGTACTTCTCTTAGTCTTCCCCCTTTCCTGTTCCTTTCATAAATGTTGCGCGATAAGATTTTGTATGATCTCGAATTTCTTTGATTTTTCCCATCGTGCTCATTTCGCAGCTCCTATGTGGAAGGAAGTGATAAGTTGACAGACTCTTCTTTGAACGAACTGGATATTTCTCTATGGCGCACGGCGTGTCTTTCCTAAGGGAACCGAATATTCCCGCGACCCTTTTGCGCTCAATCAGAGAACCCTTGACGAAATGTGTGCTGATCGTTTTCGGGACTTTTACAGTTTCTTTGTTAATCCTATCTAGTAAACCATACTGATGATCAAAACTGAAGGTTCCGTTTAATGTTGGTTTTACAAGCAAAGTATTTCGAGGGGAAAATTTTGTTTCTTTACAATTCATCCAATAAATCTGAGACCTGCCTTCCCCGATTCCCCTTTCATTTTAAATCGCACAGGATGCATATTCCTAGCTATTACACATTTTGTTGTAGTGATTGATCAGCAATCATGTAATTACCTATTTATAAGTAATTCATACATTTGATTATGTTTAGGGTCTATTTTCACACCTTTCGCAAGCGTTCCTGCATTTTTCTACATTTTCTGGCATTGTGACTTGCCTACACACTACAGAAATTTCCACAAAAAGCTTCACAAACCTTTCAACGTTATCAATTACAATACTGCTGAACAAAATTGCTACACCAAGAAGCAATGCAGATGGTAAAGGGTATTCATCGGACAAATATATTATACTAGAACTGACTTGTGATTACATTTTCACGCAATTTGGGTGCATAGATCCTGAGAAATCACTGCCCAGAACAACCGCCTCAGGCCGTAATAACGGCCTTGACATGCCTGGGCACTGAGTCAAACAGACCTTGGATGGCGTGTACAGGTACAGCTGCCCATGCAGCTTCAACACGATACCACAGTTCATCAAGAGTAGTGACTGGCGTATTGTGACGAGCAAGTTGCTCGGAGCCAGTTGCTTGGCCACCATTGACCAGACGTTTTCAATTGGTGAGAGATCTGGAGAATGTGGTGGCCAGGGCAGCAGTCGAACATTTTCTGTATCGAGGAAGGCCCGTAAAGGACCTGCAACAATGCGGTCGTGCATTATCCTGCTGAAATGAAGGGTTTCGCAGGGAAGGGTAGAGCCACGGGTCGTAACACACCCGAAATGTGACGTCCACTGTTCAAAGTGCCGTCAGTGCGAACAAGAGGTGACCGAGACTTGTAACCAATGGCACCCCATACCATCACGCCGGGTCATACGCCAGTATAGCGATAACGAATTCACGCTTCCAATGTGCGTTCACCGCGTTGTCGCCAAACACGGATGCCACCATCATGATGCTGTAAACAGAACCTGGTTTCATTCGAAAAAATGACGTTTTGCCATTCGTGCACTCAGGTTCGTCGTTGAGTACACCATCGCTGGCGCTCCTGTCTGTGATGCAGCGTCAAGGGTAACCGCAGCCATGGTCTCCGAGCTGATAGTCCATGCTGCTGCAAACGTCGTCGAACTGTTGGTGCAGATGGTTGTTGTCTTGCAAACGTCCCCATCTGTTGACTCAGGGATGGAGACGTGGCTGCACGATCCGTTACAGCCATGCGGATAAGATGCCTGTCATCTCGACTGTTAGTGATACGAGGCCTTTGGGATCCAGCACGGCGTTCGGTATTAACCTGCAACACAGCGATTCCATATTCCGCTCACAGTTATTGGATCTCGACCAACGCGAGCAGCAATGTCGCGATACGATAAACCGCAATCGCGATAGGCTACAATCCGACCTTTATCAAAGTCGTGATGGTACGCATTTCTCCTCGTTACACGAGGCATCACAACAACGTTTCGCCAGGCAACGCCGGTCGACTGCTGTTTGTGTATGAGGAATCGGTCAGAGACTTTCGTCATGTCAGCACGTTGTAGGTGTCGCCACCGTCGCCAACCTTGTGTGAATGAAAAGCTAATCATTTGCATATCACAGCATCTTCTTCCTGTCGGTTAAATTTCGCATCTGTAGCACGTCATCTTGGTGGTGTAGCAATTTTAATGGCCAGTAGTGTACGAAAACGTAGTGAACCTGTGTTCTAAATGCTCCAGCATAGTTTCTGGGCTAGTTGAAGACGTACTCAAGACGGTGAACTTCATGCTGCTCACCACCTACCTTCTGGTTATAGAGAAACTGACTGTCTCCCAACAGTATCACATCGCTGAGTGCTGCCAGTACCGAACTTCAACAGTCGGGCAGCTTCAGGTATTGAAACGAACCAGGGGTGTGGAAAAGATCAACTGACCACACGACTACCGACACTAGCTACATCGCGCCTAGGTCATCAAGGGTACACCCCAGAGCCGGCGCGAGAATCAATCCGCGGTAGGCAGCCGCTCTCCGGCATTTCAGGCAGACATGTATCCGCTCGGCCCTCTAGTCCAGCCATTATTTGGATACAACAGTCCAGTGCTGCGCACAGAAAAAACGAAAATAAAAAGAGAACACTATGGAGTGTACCAGGGGAAGAAAAGTGTTTCGGAAATGTGTCGGTATTAAGACAGTTTTGAAGATAGAACTTCGAAGATTGGTATTTGATTTCTCGATGAGATATAAAAAATTACGTATTTCAGCATTTTTGTGAATTCAGCCGCTAAGTGTGTGAAACAGTGGGTGAAAGTTTTTTGTAATAAATCATTGTTAAAGGACTACAAAAGTATTTTAAGACTACATCTGTGAAACTGATATTTGATTTCCCAGTTAGAAACAAAGGAGTGTGTGTTAGAAGATGAAAATTTCTGTGAAAATATCACCACAAGAATTCCAAAGGTAGGATTAACAAAAAATTCCGACTTCAGCTACCAGAATCGCTTTTTGGCAGAAGTACATTCGTGAAGGTCATGCTTCTACGACCTTAATAAGCGTGAAACATTTGGAAGATGTTGCAATTTGTGAACTAAATCCAAGAAATCTATTTGTCACCACGACAAATTGGTATCTTCAGAATTTTGTAGAAAAAGAAATGGCTGTTTAATCCATTGATATTTCATTAGGTCTAAGGTGTGTTTATAAAATTATTTGTGTTGTAATTACTATGCAAACGAGCTATACAGCGGACGCTAAGCTAGTGAGAGATAAAGATGTTATCAAAGCCATCACTGATTGTAACACGCGTTAATTTGTCAGGCACGTTCCCAGTACAGAGTATGCAACCTCGCGTTTCTCTGCATTGCGAGTAGATTTTCATAACGGAGAGTGAAAGTGAGTGCGCTTGAGGGAGACTGATATTGAGTGGTTCAGATTTATGTTCCATATTGACATTTTGAAACGTAATTGTGAACATTGTATTGAAATTCGTCTCAACTTATTTAGTAACGCCACTGACGTCTTCGATGTTGAGTGCCCTATGCATACAAACAACGGAGCAATCAAAGTTCACAGATAGTTAAATTCTGCCATTTCTTAATACATTTCTTTGCGAGGCATAACTCAGTCACGACATTTTCATTTTTGAGAGTTTACCGGATCTCATGTGCACGAGATTAAAAATAAAAAAAATAATAAAGTCATTGCTCCACTGATTTTAGGTGTAGCTTTCCTGTAATACTGATGTTACAACAAATTACTGTCGTAAATTAATTTAAAGCACATATATCTACTACTTATTCCAAATTGTTGATTTTCTCATAACTGGCTTTCAGCAATTTTATGTCCTCATTTTCTCTCGACTTGTAACAACACTATTTTACTCTTTTCTACGACAAGTTGAATCGAAAAATTTCTATTCTTTTTGAGAAGGCTATGACTTATATCGAAACGCCATTCGTGTTCTTCTTCTCTTCGACGTTTTTATGATATGTCTTGCCCTTTTCTTGTTTTGTTGGTAAATATTATTGTAAAGACTGGTAGAGGAAACTAAATTATCGAGAAAAATACGTATTCGAAGTTAGTTTATGTTGGAATTCACTTTGATAAACATCGATTCTCTTCTCTCGGTTTGTCGGTCGGGGTGGCCGAGCGGTTCTAGGCGCTTCAGTCCGGTACCGCGCGACTGCTACGGTCGCAGGTTCGAATCCTGCCTCGGGCCTGGATGTGTGTCATGTCCTTAGGTTAGTTAGGTTTAAGTAGTTCTAAGATCTAGGGGAGTGATGACCTCAGAAGTTAAGTCCCATAGCGCTCAGAGCCATTTGAACCATTTTCTTCTCTCGGTTTATTGTATAGTTCAATGTTTGATGTAGTTAAAGTAATGTGATAACATATCTGAGAATAAAACAGTCCGGACATCTTCACTGATACCAATGGGAGCAATGTGGTCTCCAACAGTATGCAATACGGTAACGATACCGAACTATCCAGCACAAAAATCTGCAGTAGGCTCTTGGTATTTTTCTCTTCAACGATTTTAGCCGGATTTCAAGTGTCAACATCCAGAGTGCCTACTTGTTAAGTCTGCTGCTGAGATTAGACTGATGCTTCAGTAAACCAGTCGACTCGGATTCGGTGAAAGCCTGTTCCAAATGGTACAAATGTCTCTAAGCACTATGGCACTTGCCATCTGAGGTCATCAGTCCCCTAGACTTAGAACTACTTAAACCCAACTAACCTCAGGACATCACACACATCCATGCCCGAGGCAGCATTCGAACCTGCGACCGTAGCAGCAGCGCGGTTCCGGACTGAAGAGTCTAGAACCGCTCGGCCAGCCTGTTTCAAATCCTGGTCCACCGGTAAGGATTTAGGTTTGCTGTTGTTCGAGGCGAAGGCAGAACTGATCCCTTCTGTGAGGTAATAGCTGATTTCTTACACCATCTTTTGTAGTCTGAAGTAGTGTCTCTCCTTAAATGACAGTTGGAAAACCTATAGTTTGTTTCTCATAATCTGAGCAGTATAACGAGCAGTTCATCTTGCATATCTTTATACTTCTGCGGTACTGGCGTCACGTGGGAGCCGACACGCTGCACATCTTGCTTGATCTTTGTGGCCCCATTACTGGAATCTAAGGCCTTCCGTTACTGGACACTAATAGTCTCGAAGGATTCCCAGCGGCCGTTCTTTTCGGGCAGTCTTGACTAAATGACATTGTAAGCATCTCCGGAGCCAGTATCATCTAGCTGTCGTTGTCCCGAGGCGTTCAGCCAATTACAAACACTGTGTTCGCGACCGCGGCCTGTGATTGGCGGGCATTGTTCGGCCGACGGCTGTCACTTCCCATCGGACGCCCCATTCGTCAATTTCAAATATCTGCCGAGGAGCTGTCTTCCGCCCACGGGCGCGTTATTGTTCCGGCCGTCGCTGGCGGCGTAATGTATTAGCTTGGTTAGGAAGCAGCCGAATCATTTGTCCGCCGCCGGCCACCTCCCCCGTATCGGACGCCCATCTGACGGACCGCCGGTGCGCATCCAGACGTCTTTGTGCCGCGGGCTCTATTCGTACCCTGCCTGACTGGCTGGACGGGTCTCCAACTTTATAGCTCACTAATTGGACACACAGTGCTCTCGGTGTACAGCCGGGCCTCGTGACGCCATATTGCATGCAAGATCGTGTCCCAGCTGTGCCAAATCGTTTTTTGGTGTGTCACATGACACGCACTGTTCTCCGATGACATGGGGAATAGCTGTTCGACTATTGACGTGTGTTAAGCCTTTAGTGTATCTTGCTCGATGTATTCCTTTTAATCAGAAAGTTCCTCAGCAGCAAATTAGTAAATTATCCTTATGTGTAGTAGAGGTAACAAATACCAGGGGCGTTCATTAAGTAATGTAACAAAATTTTTTCCTGAACGCGGTTTCGTTTTATTCAAGATTCCAATATATCACATTATTCCCCACCCGTTGGGTACAAAGCCATATTTTTAAACATACGCACCGTTCAATGCGACGACCTAACACTACCTTACTGTATGCCCGCATGGTACGACTACACTCCTCGACGTCGCTACCAACGTCTTGCTATATCAGCATTATCCCCGTCATCATCCTACTGCTTCGCGCGGAGTGCCTTCCTCATTGAACCAAACAGACAGAAATCGGAAGGTGCGAGATCCGAGCTATAGGGTGGATGAGGAAGAACACTCCAATGAAGATCTGTCAGTTCCTCTAGGCTGCGCAGACTTTTACGAGTCCTTGCGTTGTCATGGAGAGGGAGAAGTTCGTTAGCATTTCTGTGGCGGCGAATACGCTGAAGTCGTTTCTTCAATTTCCCGAGGATAGCACAACGCACGTCAGAGCTTACCTTTTGCGCCATGAGGGAGGACATCTGTTACGGCGTAAAGTCAAGCGCCGGATCGCCAGGGAAGAGAAGGCTGTGAGAAGAAGTCAGCCAATCGCACATTGACCGACCTCCCTTCCAGCAAGACAATGCTTTGTGTAATTGAAGCTATAGGGAGAGACGGGTCATATACAATATGTACAACAACCTAGAGGGAATAATAAGAGCGGACGATCAAGAACGAAGTGCTCGTATTAGGAAGGGTGTAAGACAAGGCTGTAGCCTTTCGCCCCTAATCTTCAATCTGTACATCGAGGAAGCAATGATGGAAATAAAACAAAGGTTCAGGAGTGGAATTAAAATACATGGTGAAAGGATATCAATGATACGATTCGCTGATGACATTGCTATCCTGAGTGAAAGTGAAGAAGAATTATATGATCTGCTGAACGGAATGAACAGTCTAATGAGTACACAGTATGGTTTGAGAGTAAATCGGAGAAAGACGAAGGTAATGAGAAGTCGTAGAAATGAGAACAGCGAGAAACTTAACATCAGGATTGATGGTCACGAAGTCAATGTAGTTAAGGAATTCTGCTACCGAGGCAGTAAAATAACCAATGACGGACGGAGCAAGGAGGACATCAAAAGCAGACTCGCTATGGCAAAAAAGGCATTTCTGGCCAAGAGAAGTCTACTAATATCAAATACCGGCCTTAATTTGAGGAAGAAATTTCTGAGGATGTACGTCTGGAGTACAGCATTGTATGGTAGTGAAACATGGACTGTGGGAAAACGGGAACAGAAGAGAATCGCAGCATTTGAGATGTGGTGCCATAGACGAATGTTGAAAATTAGGTGGACTGATAAGGTAAGGAATGAGGAGGTTCTACGCAGAATCTGAGAGGAAAGGAATATGGGGAAAACACTGATAAGGAGAAGGGACAGGATGATAGGACATCTGCTAAGACATGAGGGAATGACTTCCATGGTACTAGAGGGAGCTGTAGAGGGCAAAATGTGTAGAGGAAGACAGAGATTGGAATACGTCAAGCAAATAATTGAGGACGTAGGTTGCAAGTGCTACTCTGAGATGAAGAAGATGAAGAGGTTAGCACAGGAAAGGAATTCGTGGCGGGCTGCATCAAACCAGTCAGTAGACTGATGGAGGAAAAAAAAAAAACGGAATAAATATTTGGTGTGCGGTCTTCCCTTATCTGTCCAGTGTCCAAGCATTTCTTCATCGACGAGTCATTAAACTCTAATCTTGCACGCCACCTCGTTTAGCTATTATGCTGTTACAATTAACAACGTAATCCTGTATATATGAAGAATGTTCTGTCAAGTAATAGTGTACCTGAGACCTCAGAGAACAGATTCATTACGCTCTTTGAATAACAACTCAGCTGCGTTGCCGTAACGCAGTTTATAGTCTTACATTGTTTAAGATTTATTTAGCTCCGATACAAATGATTTTCTTCTATCGTCGCAACCAAAGCGGTTTTCAGTACTATTAGTCACAGGCTGACATTATACTACGTTTGTTTTACTGTCGTTTCAGCGAGAACACTCAGACAACACCCAGACTTACAGCGACTGCTACCATTTATTCTTATGTCCTCCGTAAGAACAAATTAGAATAACTGATTTTACATCTGTAAATAATGTCGTAATATGATCGGGTTTAATAAACTGTGTTTTTCTTTTTTCAGGTGAGATCACGCTTGCAGCACTGCTGACTGGAGTTTCATCTTTCCGGTCTCCTTTAAGGTCTGACATCCATTTAAAGTTCTGTTTTGTCTGATCGACAATGTTAATCACCTTCCATCTTTCAGATGTGCTATTTCTGAAACACATTTTGCGTGGTCTCTTCTTTAACTAGTAACATTTTACAAACGGTGGTTTGTGCTGCTACCATTCGTAATTTGTGTATCATTTTGAGTAAAATCCGCTTCACATTGTATTCATCATATGATAGTGTTCCGACGAGAAATGTGAGCGATTGTTCCTACCCAGAGGGCAGTTGGTATGAATTCTTGTCATGTGAGATCTGGTTTCAAGTGTTGCGAGTGACAACCGTCATTAGTTTGTTTATAGATGATTTCCTCTATTCGTCATCCACAGATATTACAAACATTGCCCAGAATGATCTAAGGAAGAACACAGAAGGCACAGATACGGCCACCATATTGTTGTCATAGGATAACACTCGTCTTTAGTGGTCGTTGGATATTATTTTGCGCGTATTTCAACGTTTTAAACAATATATGTTTGTAGAGTCTTTCTTATTCACGTTACTGTAGCTTAACATAGCGTCCACTGAATAGTTTATGGCTGTCTAGGAAGAGTTTTATCATTTATTTCCCACGTTACTTGGAAAAAGTTAATTTACGACTTGTAAATTCCAACTGATTCTCTGTTATTTAAGGTTGTGTTTATGAGATGATCTGTTTGGATTACGAAACAAAGAATACCACATCTGCTACAGATACAAGAAACCGCTTTCCCTAAAGAGTCGTCATAACATTATCGAGGAACATTGCCTGAAGTAATGACGGATGATAATAACTGTTTAATTATTTCAGAATCATCATGTGATACGCTACCATTTAGATATTTATTCAGAACAAGGAAATTATTCTGAAACACTAATAACTGATTACACTGGCAGTTGACCACTGCTCGTCATATGTACGCGTATTCTAGTTTATATCCTTATTCTGTCTCGTTATCGACAAACACGAACAGAAAGAAATGACACGTTTGAAACTCGCAGTTGGAAGGGGCGACTTATTTACGAGGCGGCAACTGTACCCCAGAACAGTGAAGGATGTTACGTCCCAAATTTACTGGTGCCTTCGCGGAGTCAGTTGTCCGGTAGTCTTTCATCGTTGCCCTCAGTGGAATGCGAGCAATCGACTGATGTGGATATGGCCGCATTATGTGCTCATTTTGCGTGGGGTTACTTCTTTCAGAGCTACTTCTGCTTCAAGTCAGTGTAGTCTTTACGAGTTTCTAGCAAACACTACCCACCAGCAACTCAGCACACCTTTATGTTCCCAGTGTAGGAGCTGCCACAACCTTCTATTCCACGTAATGTGTGCTCTCGAATTTTTCGATCCACTCTTTCAACTTAAATACTGAGCTGAAAGCTATTTTATTCACCTGTTCTGCTATATTATTTGCCTTCATTTAGCATTGACATCAGGATTAGGCATTATTTAGATTTTCTTGTCGTCTTGGACAAACAGAATTTAATTTTTGTGTATTCCTAAACTGATTCTGGCATTTTTTGGGTCCATGCAACTCAGCGACATGTTTTGTTTGAGAACGCTATGAAACATAAATGTTTGGGTTACTCTGTGTTCTGCAAAATATTCCACGAACATTAATGTGTATTCAAGCTGCTCTATCAGACCTAACAGGAGGAACAAATTAAAATATGAAATACCCACTGATAAAGTACAAATGCATATTAACTGATATTCTCGACAATTGTTTGCAGTCTTTCAATATTTAAAGTCACTTTCTATTTCACGCCGCCAGTATACCATGCTGCAACTACAGAATAGTAAAGGTCAGCTACAGTTCAATGCTTTATGTATCCACAGTAGGTGAATAAATATTATCTGATGGAATGTCTTTACTATTACGAATTCACAATATCACGTTTCTCTGACATTCATACCATTTCACTAATTCAGTGAGAGTATCTTGGGTAGCAGATATCATGATAGTGTACGCTGAGACGCAAATCGATTTTTGAGATTATTTTTTAGTTTCTAAAACACGAATACTTATTTACCAAAGAAATATCGCCAAAGTGACGTATATTTTCACAAGTTATTTTATTTAGTCGACCATTGTTGGCATATTATTCATGCCGAAACTGGTCGTCTGAATAAAATAACTTCTGAAAATATACGGCAGTTTGGCGATTTTTCCTTGGTAAATATATGACCTGCCGCTGTCCCGTATCTAACATGCATCAACAGAGATAGAGTGCACAAGACTGGATTTGAACATTATTGGTAAAAATTCTAAGCTGTGTTCCTAACCACTACGCTGCCGACTCACTTAGATACACGCTGTACGAGCGGACTAATGAAGTAGCTTCGAAATTTTGTCCCTCACTTCCTCGGAAGCAATTGAATGTTGACAACTTTGTCCCTTTGTTCTCACCCTTCTTTCACCCTGCCAAGTTTTGACTATATCTGGGAGTGACATAAGGCGGGTTCCCCATGTTAGATTTGTTGGAAGGTTTCACAGAAAGTGCAGTGCATCAATAAAGCAAATCGCATACAAGACGCTTGTGGGACCTTTTCCAGAGTGTTGTTCCATTGTCTGGAATCGTGACGTGACAACAATATCGGACGAATTCAGAGACGTGCTGCAAGGATCGGAACAGCTCGCAGTAGCACACACGGAAGTGTGACAGAAATGCTCGCGGAACTCAAATGGGACTTCTCGGAAAGTGGACGACGTAATCCTCGCGAAACCCTTTTGAGTAAACTCACATAAAAATCTGTATTCGAAGAAGGCTGTGTCACCATTAACTACCATCATATCATTTTTCGGTCACTTAGTACGGGGATTTAACAGTAAAGAAAATCTATAACACTGGTACGGTATAGCTTTGCCATGCACTGTGCAGTAGCATAGAACAATAAAGTTTTCTGATATACAATCTGGTCAAAGAACTTTCAAAGTTTTGTGATATACAATCTGATGAAAGAAATTTCACAAGTAGAAACTTGCAGCTTCAAGGTCAATGCAATCAAAAGATACGGTCACTTATGTCACATATTTTGAGTCTCGCAAACTCACTCATCAAAACCTGTGTGGTACTTCGTGTTGACCTAGACCCATGGAATTTGACACGTGTTGACCTAGACTCATGGAATTTGACAAGAAGCAAGATTTTACAATGTAAACAATGGTAAAAATCAGAAAATTGTTGGTTTATAATTATATTACATAAAAAATATTTTTTGTCATTTGTTATGTGACTCGAACTTAAAAGTAAAATATTCTCGAAAGTCGTACAACTCTCGGGACCGATATCTTGATAGTATGAAAGTCGATAACAGCCAAAACTCCTCTAGACAGTTGAATCCCAGGATGGATGAACTGTCTGTATACATAAATAAGCTTGTTCGGAACCCTAGGAGCGCGAATTCTACTCGGACCTGGCCAGTTTGTTTTACAAGAAACGTTATTGTGCGACATATGATGCACTCGCTAATTATTTATTAGTTGATGATAAACTATTAAATTATTCTGTATGTTATTGCGTGAAACTTTGTATGTGGAATACACTTCCAGGTTATGGCATGATACACAAGACGAGACGTTCAGAGCACACGAGCAGTTCACTATCCAATCTAAGAATTATCTGTCGCTAAATAAACGTGAAACATCTGTTGTACGCTGCACTACTTCGATATCGCTTTATCAGAGACAGAGTTGTAGCTCGGATGACGAGAAGGAATGGAAGAAATCAGTAGTCCTGTTGTTGCAGTAACCAATCGGTATTCGCTGAGAATTGCTTATGGAAACTACGGAAGATCTAAATTATCATAATCTGACAGGACCATAATCCTACTTTTCTTTTCAAAGTAATATGGTCAGGACTTCAGTTTGAAGCGTTCTCAAAATCCCAGTGTTTTCTTAGCTCATTATAGCTCCGTCTCCATGACACCATTACACACCAGAAAAGATAATGATGTATAAGGCGCATTTCTAAGGAAGTACCCTTTTGAAACAAATATAAAACAACTGGATTTTACTTAGAAATTTTATTTTTGCCTGAAAGCCTATTCTTTAATCTACTTTTGTACATAATACCTACGTTTCCACAACTTGTTTTATGTTTAACCAGAAATATTTTGAACAGTCTGTTGGTGTCGCCATGGGCAGCCCTCTGTGTCCTCTGGTGGATAACCTTTTTATGGAGGATTCTGAGAAGAGAGCATTTGAATCAGCGATTTGTAAACTAACTGTTTTTTGGAGATGTGTCGATGATACTTTCATAGTGTGGCCCCACGAAGAAGAAAAGTTAATGGAGTTTTTTCATCATCTTAACTCCATCCATGAGAATATTCGATTTACTATGGAACTAGAGAAATATGGCTGCCTTCCATTCCAGGATGTTTAGGTTAAACGGAAGAATGACTGCTCGGTGGGACATTCTGTTTATCGTAAGCCCACTCGCACTGATTTGTACCTGCATGTTTCAAGTTGCCATCACCCATCCCAGACCATGAGTGTACTTGAAACCCTTCTGCACAGGGTACGTACGGTGTCGGATGCAGAGAATTTGCCTAAGGAACTTGCGCATTTAAGGACGGTGTTCAGAGACAATGGATACTCGACCCGGCAAATTAACAGGCTGAGATATTCACTCTGCAGCGGAGTGTGCGCTGATATGAAACTTCCTGGCAGATTAAAACTGTGTGCCCGACCGAGACTCGAACTCGGGACCTTTGCCTTTCGCGGGCAAGTGTTCTACCATCTGAGCTACCGAAGCACGACTCACGCCCGGTCCTCACAGCTTTACTTCTGCCAGTAAGTAGAGCACTTGCCCGCGAAAGGAAAAGGTCCCGAGTTCGAGTCTCAGTCGGGCACACAGTTTTAATCTGCCAGGAAGTTTCAAATTAACAGGGCCTTCTCAGTTAGAGCCAGGAACCGGGAAGTGGATATAGAGGAGAACGCGCCAGCCAAGTCCCTAGCTGTTCTTCTCTTCGTTGGAAATATATCCTTCAAGATATAGAGGATTCTTAATAATTTTCATGTGAAAGTGGTTTTTCGTCCGCCCTCTAAGATTTCGGATATGCTGGGATCGGTGAATGATAATTTGTTACTGTGGAAGACGGGAATTTACAAAATACCGTGTAAATGTGGTATGGCCTACCTAGGACAGACAATGCGTACAGTGGAAGAGCATTGTACGGAACATCAACGTTGCACTCGCCTACTGCAACCCAGTAATTCTGCAGTTGCGGAACATTGTATTTCTAACGGACATTCAATGGAGTACGTCAAAACTTCGATTTTGGCCACAACAACAACTTTTTGGGACTCCATTATCAAAGAATCCTTTGAAATGCGCATTGCAGGAATCTAATGAACCGTGACAGTGGTTACCAATTGAATAACGCATGGAATCCCGTCACCTCGAGACGGAAACGCCAGAAGACTTCGATAACTGCGGCCAGCGACAATACCGACAACAGCTGAGTACTGCAGTTCCACCGGCGAGGGCGCTGCCGCTGGGCGGTGTGGCCCTTCTGTCTCCGCGACTGCAACGCATCCGCGGCAGTACTATCAGCGTACCATATAAGACGGAGCGGAGAACGTCTTCGTCTGTCCTCGTTCGGCTCACCTGAAGATGACTAGCAGTTGACCAACCGAAATATCGTGCAATGGCGTTTACGACCTGCTGCAAGCCCGAAATCGTTTTGAACAATATTAAGGCACTTATTATATCGTACAACCAGCTTTTAATAGCATCCTCATAGAAATCTGCCACCTGAGCATAACTTTAGATAATTTAAACGTGCTGAAACAATGGCATAAGCACACTTATGACTCTTATGAGCGATGGGAGGCAGCGGAAACGGGCAAGAGCTTTTAAAGACAGCCGTACGAATGTGCATTATGAGGAATGAAGTGAGCGACCTTCTACATCTACATTTACATCCATACTCCGCAAGCCACCTGACGGTGTGTGGCGGAGGGTACCCTGAGTACCTCTATCGGTTCTCCCTTCTATTCCAGTCTCGTAATGCTCGTGGAAAGAAGGATTGTCGGTATGCTTCTGTGTGGGCACTAATCTCTCTGATTTTATCCTCATGGTCTCTTCGCGAGATATACGTAGGAGGGAGCAATCTACATCTACATCTACATTTATACTCCGCAAGCCACCCAACGGTGTGTGGCGGAGGGCACTTTACGTGCCACTGTCATTACCTCCCTTTCCTGTTCCAGTCGCGTATGGTTCGCGGGAAGAACGACTGTCTGAAAGCCTCCGTACGCGCTCGAATCTCTCTAATTTTACATTCGTGATCTCCTCGGGAGGTATAAGTAGGGGGAAGCAATATATTCGATACCTCATCCAGAAACGCACCCTCTCGAAACCTGGCGAGCAAGCTACACCGTGATGCAGAGCGCGTCTCTTGCAGAGTCTGCCACTTGAGTTTATTAAACATCTCCGTAACGCTATCACGGTTACCAAATAACCCTGTGACGAAACGCGTCGCTCTTCTTTGGATCTTCTCTATCTCCTCCGTCAAACCGATCTGGTACGGATCCCACACTGATGAGCAATACTCAAGTATAGGTCGAACGAGTGTTTTATAAGCCACCTCCTTTGTTGATGGACTACATTTTCTAAGCACTCTCCCAATGAATCTCAACCTGGTACCCGCCTTACCAACAATTAATTTTATATGATCATTCCACTTCAAATCGTTCCGCACGCATACTCCCAGATATTTTACAGAAGTAACTCCTACCAGTGTTTGTTCCGCTATCATATAATGATACAATAAAGGATCCTTTTTTCTATGTATTCGCAATACATTACATTTGTCTATGTTAAGGGACAGTTGCCACTCCCTGCACCAAGTGCCTATCCGCTGCAGATCTTCCTGCATTTCGCTACAATTTTCTAATGCTGCAACTTCTCTGTATACTACAGCATCATCCGCGAAAAGCCGCATGGAACTTCCGACACTATCTACTAGGTCATTTATATATATATTGTGAAAAGCAATGGTCCTATAACACTCCCCTGTGGCACGCCAGAGGTTACTTTAACGTCTGTAGACGTCTCTCCATTGATAACAACATGCTGTGTTCTGTTTGCTAAAAACTCTTCAATCCAGCCACACAGCTGGTCTGATATTCCGTAGGCTCTTACTTTGTTTATCAGGCGACAGTGCGGAACTGTATCGAACGCCTTCCGGAAGTCAAGGAAAATAGCATCTACCTGGGAGCCTGTATCTAATATTTTCTGGGTCTCATGAACAAATAAAGCGATTTGGGTCACACACGATCGCTGTTTCCGGAATCCATGTTGATTCCTACATAGTAGATTCTGGGTTTCCAAAAACGACATGATACTCGAGCAAAAAACATGTTCTAAAATTCTACAACAGATCGACGTCAGAGATATATGTCTATAGTTTTGCGCATCTGCTCGACGACCCTTCTTGAAGACTGGGACTACCTGTGCTCTTTTCCAATCATTTGGAACCCTCCGTTCCTCTAGAGACTTGCGGTACACGGCTGTTAGAAGGGGGCAAGTTCTTTCGCGTACTCTGTGTAGAATCGAATTGGTATCCCGTCAGGTTCAGTGGACTTTCCTCTATTGAGTGATTCCAGTTGCTTTTCTATTCCTTGGAGACTTATTTCGATGTCAGCCATTTTTTCGTTTGTGCGCAGGTTTAGAGAAGGAACTGCAGTGCGGTCTCCCTCTGTGAAACAGCTTTGGAAAAAGGTGTTTAGTATTTCAGCTTTACGCGTGTCATCCTCTGTTTCAATGCCATCATCATCCCGGAGTGTCTTGATATGCTGTTTCGAGCCACTTACTGATTTAACGTAAGACCAGAACTTCCTAGGATTTTCTGTCAAGTCGGTACATAGAATTTTACTTTCGAATTTACTGAACGCTTCACGCATAGCCCTCCTTACGCTAACTTTGACATCGTTTAGTTTCTGTTTGTGAAGTTTTGGCTGCGTTTAAACTTGGAGTGAAGCTCTCTTTGCTTTCGCAGTAGTTTCCTAACTTTGTAGTTGTACCACGGTGGGTTTTTCCCGTCCCTCACAGTTTTACTCGGCACGTACCTGTCTAAAACGCATTTTACGATTGCCTTGAACTTTTTCCATAAACACTCAACATTGTCAGTGTCGGAACAGAAATTTTCGTTTTGATCTGTTAGGGAGTCTGAAATCTGCCTTCTATTACTCTTGCTAAACTGATATACCTTCCTCCCTTTTTTTATATTCCTATTAACTTCCATATTCAGGGAAGCTGCAACGGCCTTATGATCACTGATTCCCTGTTCTGTACATACAGAGTCGAAAAGTTCGGGTCTGTTTGTTATCAGTAGGTCCAAGATGTTATGTCCACGAGTCGGTTCTCTGTTTAATTGCTCGAGGTATACTGCTTGACCCCTCGGTGAAGGTATGTCGTCGAAACTTCAACAAAAGCCCGTACCGAGCTACTGAGCGTCTCTCCTGCAGAGTCTTCCACTGCAGTTTATCTATCATCTCCGTGACGCTTTTCCGATTACTAAATGATCCTGTAACGAAGTGCGCTGCTCTCCGTTGGATCTTCTCTCTCTCTTCTATCAACCCTATCTGGAACGGATCCCACACTGCTGAGCAGTATTCAAACAGTGGGCGAACAAGCGTACTGTAACCTACTTCCTTTGTTTTCGGATTGCATTTCCTTAGGATTCTTCCAATGAATCTCAGTCTGGCATCTGCTTTACCGACGATCAACTTTATATGAACATTCCATTTTAAATCACTCCTAATGCGTACTCCCAGATAATTTATGGAATTAACTGCTTCCAGTTACTGACCTCCTATTTTGTAGCTAAATGATAAGGGATCTATCTTTCTATGTATTCGCAGCACATTACACTTATCTACATTGAGACTCAATTGCCATTCCCTGCACCATGCGCCAATTCGCTGCAGATCTCCCTCCTTCATTTCAGTACAATTTTCCATTGTTACAACCTCCCGATACACCACAGAATCATCTGCAAAAAGCCTCAGTGAAGTTCCCATGTCATCCACAAGGTCATTTATGTATATTGTGAATAGCAACGGTCCTATGACACTCCCCTGCGGCACACCTGAAATCACTCTTACTTCGGAAAACTTCTCTCCATTGAGAATGAAATGCTGCGTTCTGTTATCTAGGAACTCTTCAATTCAATCACACAATTGGTCTAATAGTCCATATGCACTTACTTTGTTCATTAAACGACTGTGGGGAACTGTATCGAATGCCTTGCGGAAACCAAGAAACACGGCATCTACAGGTGAACCCGTGTCTATGGCCCTCTTGAGTCTCGTGGACGAATAGCGCGAGCTGGATTTCACACGGCCGTCTTTTTCGAAACCCATGCTGATTCCTACAGAGCAGATGTCTAGTCTCCAGAAAAGTCATTATACTCGAACATAATACGTGTTCCAAAATTCTACAACTGATCGACGTTAGAGATATAGGTCTATAGTTCTGCACATCTGTTCGACGTCCCTTCTTGAAAACTGGGATGACCTGTGCCCTTTTCCAATCCTTTGGAACGCTACGCTCTTCTAGAGACCTACGGTACACCGCTGCAAGACCTTCAGTCATTACTATTTGGTGCAGGAATTTCACAAAGTGAGAGAGAACAGACGTTTCACGAGTTCGAAGTTATTTGATGAGTTTCCTCAAGTGTCAAGAAGTTTGCTTTACGCTGCTACAAAACGTTTAATATGTCGGAAGCTACGATCGGGCGGCAGACTTCTACGGGGAGAATATTCGAAACCGATTGTACGATACAATAAGTGCCTTAATATTGATGGTATTTGTGTAGAAATGTAGATCAAAATGCAGTCTTTCATGTAAAAATAAAATTGCTAAGAAAAATCTATTTGTTTTACTTATTTGTTTTACTTTTATTTCAGAACGTGACTTACTTAAAAAACACGCCTCGTACTGTGCACCCACAAACCACAATAAACTACACAACTGGCCATTATAATTGCTGCACCAAGAAGAAATGCAGATGATAAACGGGTATTCATTGGACAAATATATTATACTAGAACTCACATGTGGTTACATTTTCACGCAATTTGGGTGCATAGATCCTGAGAAATCAGTACCCAGAACAACCACCTCTGGCCGTAATAACGGCATTCATACGCCTGGGCATTGAGTCAAACAGAGCTTGGATGGCGTGTACAGGTACAGCTGCCCATGCAGCTTCGACACGATACCACAGTTCATCAACAGTAGTGACTGGCGTATTGTGACGAGCCTGTTGCTCGGCCACCATTGACCAGACGTTTTCAATTGGTGAGGGATCTGGAGAATGTGCTGGCCAGGGCAACAGACGAACATTTTCTGTATCAAGAAAGGCCCGTACAGGACCTGCAACATGCGTTCGTGCATTATCGTGCTGAAATGTAGGGTTATGTAGGGACCGAATGAAGGGTAGAACCACGGGTCGTAACGTATCTGAAATGTAACGTCCTCTGTTCAAAGTGCCGTCAATGCGAACAAGAGGTGACCGAGACGTGTAACCATTGGCACCCCATACCATCACGCCGGGTGATACGCCAGTATGGCGATGACGAATACACGCTTCCAATGTACGTTCTCCGCAATGTCGCCAAACACGGATGCGACTATCATGATGCTGTAAACAGAACCACGATTCATCAGAAAGAATGACGTTTTGCCATTCGTGCACCCAGGTTCGTTGTTGAGTACACCATCGCAGGCGCTCCTGTCTGTGTTGCAGCATCAAGGGTAACCGCAGCCACCGTCTCCGAGCTGAGAGTCCATGCTGCTGCAAACGTCGTGGAAATGTTCGTGCAGATTGTTGTTGTCTTGCAAACGTCCCCATCTGTTGACTCAGGGATCGAGACGTGGCTGCACGATCCGTTACAGCCATGCGGATAAGATGCCTTTCATCTCGACGAGGCCGTTGGGATCCAGCACGGCGTTCCGTATTACACTCCTGAACCCACCGATTCCATATTCTGCTAATAGTCATTGCATCTCGACCTACGCGAGCAGCAGTGTCGCGATACGATAAACCGCAATCGCGATAGGCTACAATCCGACCTTGATGAAAGTCGGAAATGTGATGATAGGCATTTCTCCTCCTTACACGAGGCATCACAACGACGTTTCACCAGGCAACGCCGGTCAACTGCTGTTTGTGTATGAGAAATCGGTTGGAATCTTTCCTCGTGTCAGCACATTGTATGTGTCGCCACCGGCGCCAACCTTGTGTGAACGCTCTGAAAAGCTAATCATTTGCCTATCACAGCATCTTCTTCCTGTCGGTTAAATTTCGCGTCTGTAGCACGTCATCTTCGTGGTGTAGCAATTTTAATGGCCAGTAGTGTAATAGGCTTCGTGGCTAAATTTGACTACTAGTCGAAATGTTCATCGAATGCGCAGCTCTTCGTAGGCCAGTATGAGGATTACGCCATCGAACGACACTCTGGCGCTGCCCTGGTGCGAGCGCCTGGGCCACTGTGTGGGCGGTGCGCTCGTCTGCCGCCCCTGGGGCGGGCAGACGCTGCTGCTGGCACGCCGAGGACTGGCCGGGAGAGGCGCTCCCACGCCCAGCTGGTCGGTGGTCGTTACCGGAGGATTTGAGAGCGCCACGGTGCGTGTAGGGCAGCGCATTGGCGGCTGCGTAACAGCGCCTGCCAGCGGGAGATATCGATCAGAGCAGGTGATCTCAGCTAGTTAGTGCGTTCCCCGCAGCTACTCGCAGCAGTGGGGGGCGGTGCGGCGCGCCGGGTACATCGTTGCCAGGGGCGGTTCATGACACATACCAGAGCAAAGACGAAAACTGATCCACCTAATAGAAAAGGAATGCAATTATATTTCTACATAACCCCTTTTATGTCCATATATCTTGAAACGTCCCCTTAGAAAAATTAATGAATTACTGTGCTGATAAACCTCTTACATTATTTGATTTTCTAACAGCTGAACAGAACTGAACGTACTCACAAGGGAACCTCCCCATCGCACCCCCCTCAGATTTAGTTATAAGTTGGCACAGTGCATAGGCCTTGAAAACCTGAATACACATCAATCGAGAAAACAGGAAGAAGTTGTGTCGAAGTATGAAAAAATAAGCAAAATATACAAACTGAGTAGTCCATGCGTAAGATAGGCAACATCAAGGAGAATGTGAGCTCAGGAGCGCCGTGGTCCCGTGTTTAGCGTGAGCAGCTGCGGAACGAAAGGTCCTTGGTTCAAGTCTTCCCTCGAGAGAAAAGTTTACATTTTTTATTTTCACAACGTTATGATCTGTCCATTCATTGACGTCTCTGTACACTCTAATAAGTTTAGTGTCTGCGTTTTGCGACCGCACCGCAAAACCGTGCAATTAGTGGACGGATGGACGTGCCTCTCCAATGGGAACCGAAAACATTTGATCGCAAGGTCATATGTCAACCGATTCCTCAAGAGGAAAACACGTCTGATATATTCTATACGAGACTGGTGACGGCATGTGCGTCACATGACAGGAAAATGTTGTCGACCCAGCTAACTTGTACACTTGGCGAATGGGTAAAAAGAATCTTCAACCTTGCCCGATTTAGGTTTTCTTGTGGATGTGATAATCACTCCCAAAAAAGTAATGCAAACATAAGAGTTTGTCACATAAACTACAGCAAATGAATGCAACAGTTTCACAGTCGCACAGTTTTCCCTGTGCTCTGTGAAAACATATGTTTTTAACGTTTTCAAATTTTTCCGTGTGTAGACCGTCAAATCCTGCATATGTCCAAGCAAATCTGAACATGTCCTGGAATTTTGGAGAGCGAAGTTGATTATGTGTGAGTACCTGTACTTTGATAATTGTCTGAAAATAAAAAATTAAACTTTTCACTCGACAGAAGACTTGAACCAAGGACCTTTCGTTCCACAGCTGCTCATTCTAACCACGGGACCACGGCGCTCCTGGGCTCACAATATCCTTGATGTTGCCTATCTTTCGCATGGACTACTCAGTTTGTATATTTTGCTTATTTTTTTCATAGTTCCACACAACTTCTTCCTGTTTTCTCCATTGAGCTGTGTTCAGGTTTTCAAGGCCTATCCACTGTGCCAACTTATAACTAAATCTGAGGGGGGTGCGATGGGGAGGTTCCCTTGTCAGACATTTCGCTCTTTGCCTATTCTGATCAACACTAAACTGACAGCCAATATTTTTAGCGCAACGCAATCTTTCAAAAGAATGGCCCTGACTAACATTAACCTATACCTTTCATGAATCACTTACCTCACAAAAATCTTCGTTGCTCAAACTACTGCAGTACAGCGAGCGCCACTACTGCCAGCTAAATAAAAGATTCAAACTACTGAAGGCACTAACTACTGATAGGCATAGTTAGCAAATGAAAGATTTTGATAGAGAACAAACGATGTATTTACCTTAATAGTTCACGATGAAGGATGACAGCCAAAACAGTTGCAGGATAAAAATTTATTAAAATTCTCGACCAAGGTTTCGGTATATATAAATATACCTTCATCAGAAGTAAAAAATCCTCAACAGGAACACACTTTCATTACAAAAACCTTAGCATCGGAAATGAGAAACACAAAATCTTAAGTAACAGTGAAATTACCAGAGTAATACAGGCACAAAATAGTGTTCAAAAGTCATTTTTATATATATATATATATATATATATATATATATATATATATAAAATCAGTCCATGATATCCAATGTTACAAATTTACTCTTTCTGATGGACACACGTCCAGATCGTCCGCTCTCAAAATTCCGCCATCTGTCTTCCCACATCCACCACTGCTGGCGGCTCACCTCCAACTGCGCAACGCTACGCGCTGTTAACAGCCAACTGCCCAACACTACAATAGCATATACTCCAACAATGCAAACCAACCACAGCCTTCACACAGCACAGTCAGTGATTTTCATATAGAGCGCTACGTGGCGTTACCAACATAAAACCTAAACAGCCTACTTACAATCTTTTCAGTTGTTCTTACGGGGTGTTAAAAACAAGTATTCCGTATACCGGAAGATAAACAAAGATCCTTCCAACAAGGTGACAATAAGGACTGCTGCCTTGCTGAGCGTTTCATCACTACCTAAGGAAGTGATAAGAAGTTTAAAAGTACGAGGTGCAGTTCCACCGAGATTTTATATTCTTCCTAAAGTTCACAAGATGGGTAAGGGTGAGCGTCTAGAGGACTCGTCTATGAGACCTATTACGAACACTATTGGTTGACCAACGTATGTGTTGTGGCGTAACAAGCTTGCTACGCCACACTGGGAAGGGAGCCGAAAGAAAGGCACGCGTACACATACGCCGACTGGCGTCAAGTCTGGAACAAGATACGTTATGACTGCTATGAAGAAAATACGTAGCTTTGGAATATACTTAACTTTATTCACTCCTTGTGATACATCTCTCTTGACTATACAAATGAGACTCGTAAGATACATGCACTGTTACAATTGGCGCCTTGCTAGGTCGTAGCCATGGACTTAGCAGAAGGTTATTCTAACTGTCTCTCGGCAAATGAGAGGAAGGCTTCGTCCGTATTGTCGCTAGCAATGTCGTCCGTACAACTGGGGCGAGTGCTCGTCCGTATCTCGAGACCTGCCTTGTGGTGGCGCTAGGTCTGCGATCACAGTGGCGACACGCGGTTCCGACATATACTAAATGGACCGCGGCCGATTTAAGCTACCACCTAGCAAGTGTGGTGTCTGGCGGTGACACCACAGTATGTTTCTGCCAAATATTAAGCTTCCTTATTAAAAGCATTGGTAGCAAAATGTCGTCGTAGTACATTTAATATGGCTGGCATTCATTACTCACTAATATTTTCTCCTTATAATTGCACTAACAGGTCACATTATCATGATCTTTGCAGTTTATTACTGATGACTGATTGTGCAGTAGACATACACAGCTAATTTCAAACGGTCTGATAACCTTGCTGGTTTCTGTACCTCTAGAGAAAGAAACGAAGTAGGTCGTCTCAGTTCAATGGAGGAATAAATTTCCCATAACTTCAGTAATCTCTTATGACTGATCTGTTTAATTCGAAATAAATTCCCTAATTGCGAATATCGTGGCATTTTCTGTATTAAGTGCGGAAATACTACCTATTAGTGACACATAAAAGAGTGAGCTGGACTGGGAGACAAACCCTGATTTCCTGCTTATCCCACGTGGTCGCCTTACACACCGGCTATACGTGAACACCTCCCGGGCCGACCCAAACTTCCATGTGTCGTACTGGCTGGCTACACCACAGTGCCCAACATTCGTGACTTGATGCTCACAGCGTTATTCTGGATTCCCGCACCACCGAGAGTGAGACTGTAAGGAACTAATTCCATGTGGCTGTCGATTGTCAGTAATGTCTGTTCTTTCAGACATCCAAGTAAGGCATCACAGGTCAAGTAGGGAAAAAAAGGCAATAACCTCATCGATTACGATTCCTCATAGTCTCATCTCTCAGGTGTGGGAATCTAGAGCAGTGCTGCGAGCATAAAGTCATGAATGCAGGGGACTAAGGTAGAGAGAGTGTGGTGTGGTGTAAGTCTGGGACGGTCCGGGAAGTGAGCACGGATAGCCGAAGTGATGAAAGCGATCGCTCCCATTAGACGGAAATCCGGGTTCGTGTCCGGTCCAGCACAAATTTTCATATGTAAATAATAAGTAGTTTTTCTGTACCTAATGCAGCCGATGCTAAGATATTCGCACACAGCGAATGTTTTTCGAACTGATTTCGTAGGGCTGTCGATCGTCAATAATGTCTGTTATTTCGGACATACAAGTGAAAAATTGATTTCTTTGTAGTTCCAGTAACAGCAGCAGCAGCAGTAGTAGTAGTAATAGTAATAGAATTACCTTTATTCATCACTGGATGACTTTTAGTAGGATATTGGACATGCCTTGGTATCACTATTTAAGAAAAGAAAACATAAATAAATTACGCAGACATTTACACTCTTACAGGTCTAATTTTGAAAGCATGGGCCAGATAATCAGCGGTGGCCATATAATAGGAGATACTCCAGCATTTGCCTGAAGTAATGTAGTGAAAGCACGGAAAACCTCGGAAAACCTACATCAGCATGACCGGATGGTGCTAAAGCATCCATACTCCCAAATGCAAAACCAGTCTGACTGTAACAGACAAACCTCATTCCATTTATTCACTGCGTGGTATCCTGTTTTGTTCGTACATATTTTCAGAGAAGTTCTTTCATACTAAAAAAGCTAGTTTTTCACTGTTCATTCTTTCCTCAACACCAGTGACTTCACCCAGTACGCTCCATTCCATTTTGTGTACAGCTGCCTTTCATTTGGTAGTCTGAAAAACGGAGTCAGCGTCCCTTCATAATAAATGAGATGTTGACCTCAGCAAGAACATAAAAAGGTTTTCATAAAAGAAAAAAATTATTGTACCAAAATATGTTGTATTTTTCTTTATTTATGATATTCTTTTCTCTGTTATCCTTCGTTGTTTGGAGTTTATTGCTTAACAAGTACTTTTTGATCTCCTCAGGCAATATATTGTACAACTGTATTTCTTAAAAGAAAATTTGTATTGAATTTTATGGCCGGCCGACGTGGTCGAGCGGTTCTAGGCGCTACAGTCTGGAACCGCGAGACCGCTACGGTCGCAGGTTCGAATCCTGCCTCGGGCATGGATGTGTGTGATGTCTTTAGGTTAGTTAGGTTTAAGTAGTTCTAAGTTCTAGGGGACTGATGACCTCAGAAGTTAAGTCCCATAGTGCTCAGAGCCATTTTTTTTTAATTTTATGTTTATACTTTCTTGATAAATGTAATTTTGGTGTATGTTTCGCTCCATGTTCATGAATAGAGCTGTTTGTGTACTAATTATCATTTTTGATGTGCACAAAAGTCTGCTAAATGCATTCGCATTGTGTACTTAAAATCCAAATGTTTTGAATATGTCTTCAAAATGAGTCCAGTTACAACTTCTCGTTAAAATTTTTTCCGGGATTTTCAGTACCTTCAAAACTTCAGTGATATTTTGGGCATTTGTTCTCCATATCAGAATCCCACAGGTAATTGAATATTTGAATAACATGTAAATAAAATAGTGACAACAGGACTGTGACGGCAGAACCCGGTCTTCACACTCTGCAAGTATTTTGCATTCATACCACTTCAAGTGAGAGTCAATATTCATTCTTAGAAATCTTTTGTCACGCTTTCTGTAGAGCTAGGAACTACATTTAATGAAAAAAAAACGTCATTTTCACTCTTTAAACTGAAATTCGCACCATAAGTGCTCTTTAATATTCAACGTAACTTTACTGCATAGGGACTGTAAACGCCCTTGAGGATTTCACTTGCGTTCCTTAGAAGAAGTTTATTTTTTAGTGACTATAATGTCGTCATAAAGAGTAGCAGTGGAGATGGCGATTTTGTTTCATATCTGTTGGTGTTAAGCGGTTTCGGTCATTAGAAACATCTTCGGCCCGATGCTCTGAAATATGTAATACTACAATGGCTCGCATATGGTATATTCAATGTAGCTTTAAATTTAAAAACGAAAGCAACATCAGTTTAGATGTAAAATCGTGTATTACCCAAACGACGAGGGAAGCAATTGCCCAGAGCTGCTGTATGTATGGCTCGGAGCATTATGGGACTTAGCTTCTGAGGTCATGAGTCCTCTAGAACTTAGAACTACTTAAACCTGAGTAACCTAAGGACATCACACACATCCATGCCCGAGGCAGGATTCGAACCTGCGACCGTAGCGGTCGCGCTGTTCCAGACTCTAGCGCCTAGAACCGCTCGGCCACCCCAGCCGGCACTGCTGTATGTATACTCGGCTAACTGCTGGGTAGCGAACAAGGGCTAGGGGTTGTAAAAGAAAAGCTCCTTTCACCGTTCTTCATGGCATCCGTAGTAAAACTATTGACATTGACAAACAGCTTGTATATTGCGTGTACAGAAAGAAAAACCTCAACTTCTATACGCAGATGTACCAGAAGGTTGCTTAAAATCTACCATTTTGGCATAAATGTTTAAAAACTGTTCAAAAAGAGGTTTTGTCTGAAGATTGTTGTGATCGAAACTGGTAAAAAAATTTGCTATCTCGTCTGTTACTTTTTACTATCGTAGTAAGTACACTACTGGCCATTAAAATTGCTACACCACGAAGATGACGTGCTACAGACGCGAAATTTAACCCACAGGAAGAAGATGCTATGATACGCAAATGATTAGCTTTTCAGAGTATTCACGTGCTGACATGAGGAAAGTTTCCAACCGATTCCTCATACCCAAACAGCAGTTCACCGGCGTTGCCTGATGAAACGTTGTTGTGATGCCTCGTGTAAGGAAGAGAAATGCGTACCATCACGTTTCCGGCTTTGATAAAGGTCGGATTGTAGCCTATCGCGATTACGGTTTATCGTATCGCGACATTGCTGCTCGTGTTGGTTGAGATCCAGTGACTTACCCTTGACGCTGCATCTCAGACAGGAGCGCCTGCGATGGTGTACTCACCGACGAACCAGGGTGCACGAATGGCAAAACGTCATTTTTTCGGATGAATCCAGGTTCTGTTTACAGCATCATGATGGTCGCATCCGTGTTTGGCGACATCGCCGTGAACGCACATTGGAAGCGTGTATTCGTCATCACCATACTGGTGTACCACCCGGCGTGATGGTATGGGGTGCCATTGGTTATACGTCTCGGTCACCTCTTGTTCGCATTGACGGCACTTTGAACAGTGTGACGTAACATTTCAGATGTATTACGACCCGTGGCTCTACCCTTCATTCGATCCCTGCGAAACCCTACATTTCAGCAGGATAATGCACGACCGCATGCTCCAGGTCCTGTACGGGCCTTTCTGGATACAGAAAATGTGCGACTGATGCCCTGGCCAGCACATTCTCCAGATCTCTCACCAGCTGAAAACGTCTGGTCAGTGGTGGCCGAGCAACTGGCTCGTCACAATACGGCAGTCACTACTCTTGATGAACTGTGGTATCGTGTTGAAGCTCCATCGGCAGCTGTACCTGTACACGCCATCCAAGCTCTGTTTGACTCAATGCCCAGGCATTTCAAGGTCGTTATTACGACCAGAGGTGGTTGTTCTGGGTTACTGATTTCTCAGGATCTATGCACCCAAAGTGCGTGAAAATGTAATCACATGTCAGTTATGGTGTAATATATTTGTCCAATGAATACCCGTTTATCATCTGCATTTCTTATTGGTGTAGCAATTTTAATGGCCAGTAGTGTACGATTGCTGAGTTTCACGTCAAAATTCTGACTGTAATGTTCCTGTCATCAGCAAAGAGAATTTTTTTCACCCTTGACTAACAACAGCTCTAGAAGAGTGAAGCCTCGAGAGGGCAAGACAACGGTGTTACGGAGCATCTGCTAACACTGCTTCCCAGCTAGCGGCGAACGGGACGCCAACGAGTCGCTCAGACTTTGTCGTACTGCGGCAGTGGATGGCTCCGGATCTCCATTTTTTTGTACGAGGGAAGAGCAGCGGGGCCGGATAATCCTGGGGAGACGGCTCGCTCCGGCGTCGAGTGCCTATTCCGTGCGCTCACCCGCTCTAGCAGGCAGTTCCGCTCTCGTAAACGTCAGGCGGCCACTCCATCCGCCATCTGCCGCTGCCGCCGCCGCCGCCGCAGCCGCCGGTGCACTCCGCGGCGGCAGTCAGTCAGCCGGGCGTCACGCGAGGAGCCGCAGTAAAAACCTCTGCCCCTGGAGGTCGAGGAACACTTAGGGTCCACACAGCACACGGCGCGCGCTTCTCCCCCGTCTGGGAACGTTCGCAGCCGCAGTTGCAGTCCAGAGACCAGATGTGGGAGCATTCTGAGCTGGGTGACTGCTCAAGTTACGTGCCAGAAAAATCAAAATTGCAATTTAACCACAGCTACTCGAAGGAGATAGGAAGCTACCGATCTTTGCTGATGGACAAACTTGTTGTTGGCACACAATTATAATTTCCACTAAAGAACAAATTTCATTATTATGGAGTTACAAAACCGGAATAACAACATAAAATTTAATTCGGACCTTTGTCCTCTTAAGACAATATACATCTGACATTAACCGTCTGCCATGAATTAATATAACAAACAATATTTTAAAGATAATAATTAGATCTGATTACAAAAAGATCACAGACAGTCAGCACCATTAGCCCACTGTTAAATTCGTTGCTTACGTAACCAAAATTTACACACCAGTAATGATTCACTTTGAGTTACTGAAACATCCCCTTAGAAAAATTATGAACTGCTGTGCTGGTAAACTTCTTACGTTATTTGATTTTCAAACAGATGAACAAAACTGAACGTACTCAAACATTTCTCTCTTTACTTATTCTGATCATCACTAAACTGACACACAATATTTTTAGCGCAACGCTATGTTACTTTCAATAATCCCTACAAAAGAATGGCCCTGACTAACAATAACCTATACCTTTCATGAATCACTTACCTCACAAAAATTTTCGTTACTCTAACTACTGCAATACAGCGAGCGCCAATACTGCCAGCTAAATAAAAGATTCACACTACGGAAGGCACTAACTACTTATAGGCATATAGTTAGCAAATGAAAGAGTTTAATAGGGAACAAGCAATGTATTTACCTTAATAGTGTTCAAAAATCATAATATATATGTAATTTGTGACATCCAGTTTGCCAAATTTCCTTTTTCTGACGGACACACGTCCAGATCGTCCGCTCAGACCTCTGGCTTCTCTCTTCCCACATCCAGCACTGCTGACGGCTCACCTCCAACTGCGCAACGCTACACGCTGATCACATCCAACTGCCCAACACTACAATAGCGAATATTCCAACAATACCATCCAGCCACAGACTGCACACAGCACAGTCAGTGATTTTCATACTGAGCGCTGCGTGGCGTTACCAACATTAAAACCTAAACAGTCTACTTACATAGTCCCCATGCTCCCCACAAAAAAATTTACAAATTGTTTTGGGCAGTGCCCAACAAAGATCTATGTAAGTAGGCTGTTTAGGTTTTTATGTTGGTAACGCCACTTAGCGCTCTGTATGAAAATCACTGACTGTGCTGTGTGCAGTCTGTGGCTGGTTTGCATTGTTGGAATATTCGCTATTGTAGTGTTGGGCAGTTGAATGTGAACAGCGCGTAGCGTTGTCCAGTTCGAGGTGAGCCGCCAGCATTGGTGGATGTGGGGAGAGAGATGGCGGAATTTTGAGAGCGGACGATCTGGAAGAGTAAATTTGTAATACTGGATATCATGAACTGATTTTATATATATATATATATATATATATATATATATATATATATATATGAACAATGAATTTACCTTAAGACTGTTCAAACGCCATTATATATATATATATATATATATAATGGCGTATATATATATATATATATATATATATATATATATATATATATATATATATATATATAATGGCGTTTGAACACTCTTAAGGTAAATTCATTGTTTGCTCTCCATCAAAATGGTTCAAATGGCTTTGAGCACTACGGGACTTAACTGCTGTGGTCATCAGTCCCCTAGAACTTAGAACTACTTAAACCTAACTAACCTAAGGAGATCACACACATCCATGCCCGAGGCAGGATTCGAACCTGCGACCGTAGCGGTCACGCGGTTCCAGACTGTAGCGCCTAGAACCGCACGGCCACTCCGGCCGGCTTGTTCTCCATCAAAATCTTTCTTTTGATAACTATGCCTATCAGTAGTTAGTGCCTTCAGTAGTTAGAATCTTTTATTTAGCTGGTAGTATTGGCGCTCGCTGTATTGCAGTAGTTCGAGTAACGAAGATTTTTGTGAGGTAAGTGATTCATGAAAGGTATAGGTTATTGTTAGTCAGGGCCATTCTTTTGTAGGGATTATTGAAAGTCAGAATGCGTTGCGCTAAAAATATGTGTGAGTTTAGTGTTGATCAGAATAAGTAAAGAGAGAAATGTCTGAGTACGTTCAGTTTAGCTCAGCTGTTAGAAAATCAAATAACGTAAGAGGTTTATCAGCACAGTCATTATTAATTTTTCTATGGGTATGTTTCATTAATTATAAAAAAATGTCGTCCGTTCCGGCGGACAGGCCGGATACTTAAGTAAAGGATGGGAGAGCGGCTTATGCACGGTGGTACTCGGAACAGACGAGTAGAAAGCAAACGCCAAGCAATTTCGAAGATGATCAGGCCGCAAACCGGGGCAGAAATCACGCCGCACACACTCGCAATTTCAGCCTGCCAGCCAAGGCGACGAACCCCATCTGCCCTGCCGGCCGGAGTGGTTGTGAGGTTCTAGGCGCTGCAGTCTGGAACCGAGCGACCGCTACGGTCGCAGGTTCGAATCCTGCCTCGGGCATGGATGTGTGTGATGTCCTTAGGTTAGTTAGGTTTAATTAGTTCTAAGTTCTAGGCGACTGATGACCTCAGCAGTTGAGTCGCATAGTGTTCAGAGCCATTCGAACCATTTTTGAACCCATCTGCCCCACATACCAGACCATTTCTGCAACAACAAATAATTCTCGCGGCAGACAAATTCAACTGGTGATTCAGCTTTTCAAGACTATGCAAGGCTTACTAACTACGCGACTACCTGTAACGTAACTGACAACCAAACTGAGACATTTACCGAATAAAAGAACAATTAAAATTACAAAGCTCTGCCCTTCATATTACAAGAAAGTCTAAAGCCAAAACCGGGTGGAGAGCACACTAATTAACATGCTCCATGAAATTAACATTGCAAGTAACCTTTAAAACAAACAGTAAACAACACTTGGAAGCCTTATACTTCGTAAGTGCAGCATAGCACTCTCTTATCCAGAACCATCCTTGGCTGATCTCCGGCAGATACAACATGCCACCATAAGTTCCACAAATCTTTACAGGTTAACAGCAGCATATGAATCATACGTAAGTTAATGCTTCCAGTTACGTGATGAAAAGATGTCCAGACTGAGATTACGGACCCGCCACCGTTTCGCATGCAAACGCGTTGAGTAATCAGCACCGTTAACCCGGCGGCGGCAAAACTTCACGGATGGCGAGGACAGTGGGGCCCAGACACAGCGGATAGAGACGAGGGCCTGCCTTCAACACATGTTGGATCGTTGGACGCCGACCAGCGAGAGAGAGCTCGGCCACACTCCAAGCGGGAAAACCAAAGGCGGAGCAGTCAGAGATACAAGTCCAGACGAGTGTCTATATCAGCGACGCAGGTGGAACATAACTAGCGCCAGTCGCCACTGCTCACATTCGGTGCAGTCTCTCACTTCGTTTGGTGAGCAAAATACGAGATTACCGAGTATCGGACAAGGTCTGTGTCTGGACTCAAGAGTTACTTACAGGCAGACCTGGACATGTCATTCTTACCGGGACGACATCGAGGAATGGGAAGATAACTTGTGAAGTGCCCAAGGAAGTGATATATGTCGGGTGCTGCTCACAAAATACACTGTGTTCCTAAGTCTTCGGGCCGAACGTCCAGGAGTGTTAGTTCGCGTTACGGGGAGCGGCTTTTGTTGCGGACAAACAGTTCGCTGACGCTTCGCGCTGATACTAGTCGTCGTCTGAGACTGGTTATGCCCCTGAGAGGTGGCGGAGCTTAGGTACTCTGCGGCCTGAGTGTGCAATGTGTGCTACCTATCATGTATCATACGCTCTGCGGTAGGCCGGACGAAATTAATTTTCCCGACTGGCTTCTAAAATGCCTTTCTCGCTTAGAAATACCCATTCTTACGCATTTATCGATGAAAATCGCTTTTCCAACTTACTGAGGCAGATGGTATCCTGCACACATGTTCAGTAGACCCTGCTAGTTCGGTGAAAAATCAGGGCTGGCGAATTCAATATAGACACCTTGTATCGCTAGGAACTGTAAATGAACACTTTCTGTAACAAAGATCGTTCCCAGTCACGTGATATAACATCCCTAGACGTGGAGGATGCAGATACGTCAGCAGGTAGCAGTTGCTTACAATTTAATGGAAAATCTTTCGTTCTTAATGATTCAGATATCGTGTTCTGGTTGTTTGTATCAGCGTTCCAGTGATAAACATTCACTTGCACTTCGATTTGTTGAAAATTGGAAACATATTTGGAAAACTGGCTATGAGGTAGCTGTAAGTTACTTATAAAAAATGTGAGACAGATTACGATCTGTTTATCACTGTCCGTGAAACAAGTTGATAGTGTTTAGTGTTGCTAACGGCCTTTCCTATCGTCACGCTCTACATGCTATTCTACGCAGCCAGGCATTGTAGTTGTATAAGTAACAGGTTGGTTCAAATTGCTCTGAGCACCGTGGGACTTAACTTCTGAAGTCATCAGTCCCCTAGAACTTAGTCTACGGACCGATGACCTCAGCAGTTTGGTCCTTTAGGAATTAATTACATTTGAACACTTGATAAACTAATGCAGATACCAGAATATTACTTTCTATCCACGAGATTTTGGAAAACGTTCTAAATCTTAAACATCTACATGGAAACTCTCCAAATCCCATTTAAGTGCCTAGCAGAGGGTTCATCGAACCACCTTCACAATTCTGTTATTCCAATCTCGTATAGCGCGCGAAAAGAATGAAGGCCTGTATCTTTCCGTTCGAGCTCTGAGTTCAATTATTTTATCTTCGTGATCGTTCCTCCCTATGTAATTCGGTGTCAACAAAATATTTTCGCATTCGGAGGAGAAAGTTGGTGATTGGAATTTCGTGAGAAGATTCCGTCGCAACGAAGAACGCCCTTCTTCTAATGATGTCCATCCCAAATTCTGTATCATTTCTGTGACACTCTCTCCCATATTTCGCGATAATACAAAACATGGTCTTTTCTTTGAACTTTTTTTATGTACTCGGTCAGTCCTATCTGGTAAGCATCCTACACCGTGCAACAGTATTCTAAAAGAGGACGGACAGGCGTAGTGTAGGCAGTCTCCTTAGTCGGTCTGTTACATTTTCTAAGTGTCCTGCCAATGAAACGCAGTCTTCGGTTAGCCTTCCCCACAACATTTCCAAAGTGTTCCTTCCAATTTAAATTGTTCGTAATAGTAATACGTAGGTACTTAGTTGAATTTACGGCTTTTACATTAGACTGATTTACCGTGTAACCACATTCTAACGAGTTCCTTTTAGCACTCATGTGGATGACCCCACACTCTTCGTTATTCAGGGTCAACTGCCACTTTTCGCACCATTCCGATATTTCTTCTAAATCGTTTTGCAAATTTGTTTTGATCTTCTGATGACTTTATTAGTCGGTAAACGACAGCGTCATCTGCAAACAACCGAAGACGGCTGCTCAAATTTTCTCCCAAATCGTTTATGTAGATAAGGAACAGCAAAGGGCCTATAACACTACCTTGGGGAACGCCAGAAATCACTTCCGTTTTACTCACGTACTACGTACAGAAAATACATAGTACAGATTAAGATGCTGAAGCCAGGAAACTTCTCTTAAAAAATAAGGGCCAGTAGGAAGTGAAGAAAGGAGTACACGCTATCGGTTTTAACTTCCCGCACGCCAACGGAACTGAAAAATAAAAAGTACAGAAGTTTTAAGTAATCTCCAGTATCCTGAGTATACTACCTGTCGGAGTACTAGAACTACGTCGACAGAAGGAAAACGAGACTTCTCTTATTACTGTGTAACTGTCTGCCGTAGCACTTACAACTCTCAGTTCGCGTCCTAATGCTGTGAAAAGTTTCATTACCCTTACCTGGCCAACGAGACTTAAAGTTTCCGTCACTTCCTAGAGTCATAAAACAGCATGGCGTTCAGTTCACGCACTGTCATAAAGTCTGGACGTCTGTGCACCTCTTCTTTAGTACGAGAAACTCTTTCGCTGAGACGATTCATTATCTCTGCCCGTAAACGACAGAAAATAACGACAGACTTGTACCGCTGTGTTTTCATTTCGTCGTAGGAACTTTTGGACCCTGGGTGCCGAGGAAGAACACTCCTGTGAGTGTTTTGCTGTCTATAATCTGTTTTCGTATTGCCTTAGATAATTAAAGTGATATAACTTGTGCATTAAGTAAATAACTGCCGCGCGGGATTAGCCGTGAGGTCTGAGGCGCTGCTGTCATGGACTGTGCAGCTGGTCCCGGCGAAGGTTCGAGTCCTCCCTCGAGCATGGTTGTATGTGTGTTTGTCCTTAGGATAATTTAGGTTAAGTAGTGTGTGAGCTTAGGGACTGATGACCATAGCAGTTAAGTCCCATAAGATTTTCACACACATGTCAACATTTGAAGTAAATAACTCGATAAGATGCGATGAATATGGCTTGAAGGGACTCAAAAGTTCCATTGTGTTTTATACGTAACTTACAGCAAATATGTGCATTACAATACACTGTTGTGTATTTAATTGCTTTGGTAATATTTTCCCCAAATATGAAATTCTTTCGTGCAGTATTTCATAATTCAGGCTGGAAACGATTAAAATCGATAAAAGTTGTGGATGTGGGCGAGCAATCTTATCATCGGCGCGTCCCTAGTTACGAGATGTGCTCTATTTGTGGCGATTCCCTTCAAGTGAAACTCGTCTTTCGGGAAGGTGGGCAGGAGCTCGGTCAATTTTGTCTTCCAGGCATCGCAAGGACACTAGTAAACTAATTAGTTATTGACACGGAGGTAATCGATTTTGTCTGTCATTGTAAGCAGTTATCGCCCTTTCCTGATCAGTGATCTGTAAGTGGAGAAGAAGAAAGAGCACTGAAATTAACCGTATATGGCTAAATATCAGAAAGCATCTTCGTTATTAGAGAGCTGTCTAGTTATTCCACCTGCTCTCACATCTGCAGTGCAGTCCGTCCTTTGCACGTCATAAACCTGGCGTAGGAAACACCTCTGGAGAGAAAACGGTATCATCTATATGAAAGAGGTGCACTTCATTCACCATTCATTGCTCGGATTTCATGTTTCTAATCCCAGCATTCTGGTATCCGGTAAAATAATAGTTCAGGCAATATTAGTAATTTCTATGGGTTGGCTGATTCATTTGACGATTTTCACAGTTTGCCTCACGCTGATATGTGAGAGGAGCTTGGCGCCAGGAATTTTCTTTATTTATGGGCGATGGCAGCAGTCTTCCTAGCAGCCATGATGGCTTCCCGTTTCCCATCCTTTTTCCGATCGCCAGGGTAGTACGAGGTGTCGTTTGAAAGTTCAGTAGTGGCCAAAGTTTCTCCTGTTCTCAGTTCCCCAGCCTGCCTTACCAACTTTGTAACTGCTATTTCTTCTCGATTTTAAAGTCGCGATGTCGCCTCCCTGTGAAATTCCGGCCCCATGATTGGCCAGTTCAGGTGCGCGCCCGTTTTTCGCGGGTAGGCGCCGA
This sequence comes from Schistocerca serialis cubense, assembly GCF_023864345.2. Taxonomy (NCBI): domain Eukaryota; kingdom Metazoa; phylum Arthropoda; class Insecta; order Orthoptera; family Acrididae; genus Schistocerca; species Schistocerca serialis. The sequence goes on from NC_064643.1 coordinate 746,325,357, forward strand.
CCGCCCTCGGCGGGTGGATAGTGGCGGTTCTAGTGTGACCGTGCCGGAGAGGAGATGCTGCTTCCGGGAGATGAAGTTCGGTAAGCATGAGCCCCGACGTGCACTGTAGATTCGCGCCCTGCGGCCCAGAGGGAACCTTATACACTCCTGGAAATTGAAATAAGAACACCGTGAATTCATTGTCCCAGGAAGGGGAAACTTTATTGACACATTCCTGGGGTCAGATACATCACATGATCACACTGACAGAACCACAGGCACATAGACACAGGCAACAGAGCATGCACAATGTCGGCACTAGTACAGTGTATATCCACCTTTCGCAGCAATGCAGGCTGCTATTCTCCCATGGAGACGATCGTAGAGATGCTGGATGTAGTCCTGTGGAACGGCTTGCCATGCCATTTCCACCTGCCGCCTCAGTTGGACCAGCGTTCGTGCTGGACGTGCAGACCGCGTGAGACGACGCTTCATCCAGTCCCAAACATGCTCAATGGGGGACAGATCCGGAGATCTTGCTGGCCAGGGTAGTTGACTTACACCTTCTAGAGCACGTTGGGTGGCACGGGATACATGCGGACGTGCATTGTCCTGTTGGAACAGCAAGTTCCCTTGCCGGTCTAGGAATGGTAGAACGATGGGTTCGATGACGGTTTGGATGTACCGTGCACTATTCAGTGTCCCCTCGACGATCACCAGTGGTGTACGGCCAGTGTAGGAGATCGCTCCCCACACCATGATGCCGGGTGTTGGCCCTGTGTGCCTCGGTCGTATGCAGTCCTGATTGTGGCGCTCACCTGCACGGCGCCAAACACGCATACGACCATCATTGGCACCAAGGCAGAAGCGACTCTCATCGCTGAAGACGACACGTCTCCATTCGTCCCTCCATTCACGCCTGTCGCGACACCACTGGAGGCGGGCTGCACGATGTTGGGGCGTGAGCGGAAGACGGCCTAACGGTGTGCGGGACCGTAGCTCAGCTTCATGGAGACGGTTGCGAATGGTCCTCGCGGATACCCCAGGAGCAACAGTGTCCCTAATTTGCTGGGAAGTGGCGGTGCGGTCCCCTGCGGCACTGCGTAGGATACTACGGTCTTGGCGTGCATCCGTGCGTCGCTGCGGTCCGGTCCCAGGTCGACGGGCACGTGCACCTTCCGCCGACCACTGGCGACAACATCGATGTACTGTGGAGACCTCACGCCCCACGTGTTGAGCAATTCGGCGGTACGTCCACCCGGCCTCCCCCATGCCCACTATACGCCCTCGCTCAAAGTCCGTCAACTGCACATACGGTTCACGTCCACGCTGTCGCGGCATGGTACCAGTGTTAAAGACTGCGATGGAGCTCCGTATGCCACGGCAAGCTGGCTGACACTGACGGCGGCGGTGCACAAATGCTGCGCAGCTAGCGCCATTCGACGGCCAACACCGCGGTTCCTGTTGTGTCCGCTTTGCCGTGCGTGTGATCATTGCTTGTACAGCCCTCTCGCAGTGTCCGGAGCAAGTACGGTGGGTCTGACACACCGGTGTCAATGTGTTCTTTTTTCCATTTCCAGGAGTGTAGGTCATTGTGAATAGTTTCGCGTCTCGCGGGTTTTATTCCTTTAGTACGAGAGGCTACCTAGCGATTCACGCACAGTAGCATCTTTCTTAATCTTTGGCTGATTCGTGGTGGTGGTCGTTGCATGCCTGCAACCCCTTCCTTTAGTGAATTGGATCCCATTTGATAATACGGCGATCGTTCCTAAAATTCCTTTTCTCCTGCTATCGTGGCGTGTTATGAACGTACGTTGGGGGAGGTTGCTGAACTCGAAACTTTCTTCCCCCCCCCCCCCCCCCCTCCCCCAACATTTGGTTGTATTATTGTTTGATTCTGAACTGTTTAATAAATGAGTCCGTTAATCTTACATTCTCCCTTTCATTACGCGAAATCACCCCTAGTGTAACAGAATAATGCAGAACTGTAACGGTTGCTATAAGGTCGTGCAGGTCTCGCGCCATTAACGATAGGAGAAAGATTCAATATCGCGCGCCTGGCACGACCGTTGCACGCGTGGCACCGATAATGGTAATAATCATTTTCAACTATTCCCCACTGATAACCTGGGAAGTGTTCACGGCTCAGTGTGAGTACGTGAGTACTAAATCCACTTGATGTGTGGTGGAAGTAGTGGCCTCTGCTTTACCTTGCTGCTTTAGACAAAATATCAAAATTCACAGCCCCTACAGCAAGGTAATACTAAACACATTTTTTTCCAAAGCTGTTTCACAGAGGAAGACCGCACTGCAGTTCCTTCTCTAAATACTCGCACAAACGAAAAAATGGCTGACATCGAAATAAGTGTCCAAGGAATAGAAAAGCAACTGGAATCACTCAGCAGAGGAAAGTCCACTGGACCTGACGGGATACCAATTCAATTCTACACAGAGTATGCGAAAGACCTTCCCCTCCTTCTAACAGCCGTGTACTGCAAGTCTCTAGAGGAACGAAAGGCTCCAAATGATTGGAAAAGAGCACAGGTAGTCCCAGTCTTCACGAAGGGTCGTCGAGCAGATGCGCAAAACTATATACCTATATCTATGACGTCGATCTGTTGTAGAATTTTAGAATATGTTTTTTGCTCGTGTATCGTGTCGTTTCTGGAAACCCAGAATCTACTCTGTAGGAATCAACATGGATTCCGGAAACAGCGCTCGTGTGAGACACAACTCGCTTTATTTGTTCATGAGACCCAGAAAATATTAGATACAGGCTCCCAGGTAGATGCTATTTTCCTCGACTTCCGGAAGACGTTCGATACAGTTCCGCACTGTCACATGATAAAGTAAGAGCCTACGGAATATCAGACCAGCTCTGTGGCTAGATTGAAGAGTTTTTAGCAAACAGAACACAGCATGTTGTTATCAATGGAGAGACGTCTACAGACGTTAAAGTAACCTCTGGCGTGCCACAGGGGAGTGTTATGCGACCATTGCTTTTCACAATATGTATAAGTGACCTAGTAGATAGTGTTGGAAGTTCCATGCGGCTTTTCGCGGATGATGCTGTAGTATACAGAGAAGTTGCAGCATTAGAAAATTGTGGCGAAATGCAGGAAGATCTGTAGCGGATAGGCACTTGGTGCAGGGAGTGGCAACTGACCCTTGACATAGACAAATGTAATGTATTGCGAATACATAGAAAGAAGGATCCTTTATTGTATGATTATATGATAGCGGAACAACCACTGGTAGCAGTTACTTCTGTAAAACATCTGGGAGTATGCGCAAGGAACGATTTGAAGTGGAATGATATTATAAAATTAATTGTTGGTAATGCGGGTACCACGTTGAGATTCATTGGGAGAGTCCTTAGAAAACGTTGTCCATCGACAAAGGAGGTGGCTTACAAAACACTCGTTCCACCTATACTTGAGTATTGCTCATCAGTGTGGATCCGTACCATGTCGGGTTGACGGAGGAGACACAGAAGATCCAAAGAAGAGCGGCGCGTTTCGTCACAGGGTTATTTGGTAACCGTGATAGCGTTACGGAGATGTTTAGCAAACTCATGTGGCAGACTCTGCAAGAGAGGCGCTCTGCATCGCGGTGTAGCTTGCTGTCCAGGTTTCAAGAGGGTGCGTTTCTGGATGAGGTATCGAATATATTGCTTCCCCCTACTTATACCTCCCGAGGAGATCACGAATGTAAAATTAGAGAGATTCGAGCGCTCACGGAGGCTTTCCGGCAGTCGTTCTTCCCGCGAACCATACGCGACCGGAACAGGAAAGGGAGGTAATGAAAGTGCCCTCCGCCACACTCCGTTGGTAGGCTTGTGGAGTATAAATGTAGATGTAGATGGAACAGTAACCTGAAAATTACGAGCCACCGCTTTTATATATTACGGACAAATGTTAGCACTAGATGCGAAACACAAGAGTTGTCTGCAGAAACTATTCTCGCAGAATAATCCCGATGAAGTTGTAAATGGTATTCTTCCTTTTACGCAGCGGCAGACAGCAGCGTCATCGTATAATGCGTCCCCTTACAATCAGCAGCGACACAGTGCGCTGTAATTTTCACCTATAGAACTGAACGTCAGGGGAACGTCAGTGGAGAGTCATCGCGGCAGCAGCAACAAGGGGGGGCCCTGTGTATATCTCGTGGGGGGGGGGGGGGGGGGGTGCCCACCGCCGTATGACAGAAGTACTTCCCTGATGTCACGCCGCAGTCAATGCCGCAGCCGTGTCCTTGGGAGGCTGTGCAGGCGTCTATTGTGCTCGCCCGCGCCGTAAACTCGTATGACGTTCCTTGAGCGCCGCCGCCCCCGCCAGCCGGCTCTTTATGTACTGAGGTCGCTCCTTCGCGCACTTCTCCTCCCTCCCTCCCCCTCCCCCTACATCCCCCCCACCACTCCCATCACCTCCCGCCGGCCCACCTTTCTTCGCCTCGCAGGCGCTGCCTGAATGCGTCTGAGCAACAAGGCGTCGCAGGGTGGTGGCAAGACGTGAACAACACCAGCCGTACTGCGGGTGTAAAGATGGAGCGGCGGTCGCAGACGTCGGCCATCTATTTTTCTTCTTTCCCCTCGTTCGTCCTCGACAAGAAGAGTTTTTAAAAAATCTACTACGCAACAGCGTCCCTCTTCCGCCATCCAGTAGCTTTGTAAGAAATGGTTCAAATGGCTCTGAGCACCATGGGACTCAACTTCTGAGGTCATTAGTCCCGTAGAACTTAGAACTAGTTAAACCTAACTAACCTAAGGACATCACACACATCCATGCACGAGGCAGGATTCGAACCTGCGATCGTAGCGGTCTCGCGGTTCCAGACTGCAGCGCCTAGAACCGCACGGCCACTTCGTCCGGCAGTAGCTTTCTCTTAGGCTCAGGACAAATACACTACCATCATCATCATCATCATCATCAGTGTTCTGCCTAAAGGCAGGTTTTCACATCGTAGTTCTCCAGGTTGTCCGGTCTTCTGCCATCCTCTTCAGGTCTGCATAATTTCCTCTTCCCTTTATGTCGTCTATCAGCTTGTATCTCCTTCTTCCTCTCAGTCTACTCCCACAAACCAATCCTCCAAAGCATCGACAAGCAAGCACTCCCTTCTCAATGAATGTCCCAACCAGTTCTTTTTCCTTTCTCTTACAACCTTTAGCAGACATCTTCTCTCACCATCCCTTTCCAATACTCTTTCATTACTCACTCTTCCCATCCAGCTTATTCTCTCCATTCTCCTCCACATCCACATCTCAAATGCTTCTAACCTGTTTTCATCCGCTCGTCTCAGTGTCCATGTTTCTGCCCCATGTAGTGACACACTCCAGACAAAGCATTTGCCAAGTCTTTTCCTTAGTCCTTTATCTAATTTGCCACATAAGAGTCTCCTCTTTCTGTTGAATGCCTCCTTCGCTATGGCAGTTCGAGTTTCCACCTCCTGGTGACATCTCAAGTCTTCAGTTATTGTGCTTCCGAGATATTTAAATTCACTCACTTAGCTATGGTAGATTGCCCTATTTTAATATTGGACAGTCTGCGTCTTGTACTGATGACCATACTCTTTGTTTTTGCTGTGTTTATTTGCATCCCATATTCCACACAAGCTTCATTCAGATCTTTGAGCATGTTATTCACTACCCTCTCACTTTCTGCGACTAATACCATGTCATCAGTAAATCTTATACATTCTATTCTCTTTCCACCAATACATATTCCTCTTTTCCCATCTAAACTTTTCGCAATAATCTCTTCAAGGTATACGTTAAACAACAGTGGGGAAAGGCAACAACCTTGTCTAACACCTCGTCCAATGCTGCTTCCTTCCTTCCGCCGACCACTGGCGACAACATCGATGTACTGTGGAGACCTCACGCCCCACGTGTTGAGCAATTCGGCGGTACGTCCACCCGGCCTCCCCCATGCCCACTATACGCCCTCGCTCAAAGTCCGTCAACTGCACATACGGTTCACGTCCACGCTGTCGCGGCATGGTACCAGTGTTAAAGACTGCGATGGAGCTCCGTATGCCACGGCAAGCTGGCTGACACTGACGGCGGCGGTGCACAAATGCTGCGCAGCTAGCGCCATTCGACGGCCAACACCGCGGTTCCTGGTGTGTCCGCTTTGCCGTGCGTGTGATCATTGCTTGTACAGCCCTCTCGCAGTGTCCGGAGCAAGTACGGTGGGTCTGACACACCGGTGTCAATGTGTTCTTTTTTCCATTTCCAGGAGTGTAGGTCATTGTGAATAGTTTCGCGTCTCGCGGGTTTTATTCCTTTAGTACGAGAGGCTACCTAGCGATTCACGCACAGTAGCATCTTTCTTAATCTTTGGCTGATTCGTGGTGGTGGTCGTTGCATGCCTGCAACCCCTTCCTTTAGTGAATTGGATCCCATTTGATAATACGGCGATCGTTCCTAAAATTCCTTTTCTCCTGCTATCGTGGCGTGTTATGAACGTACGTTGGGGGAGGTTGCTGAACTCGAAACTTTCTTCCCCCCCCCCCCCCCCCCTCCCCCAACATTTGGTTGTATTATTGTTTGATTCTGAACTGTTTAATAAATGAGTCCGTTAATCTTACATTCTCCCTTTCATTACGCGAAATCACCCCTAGTGTAACAGAATAATGCAGAACTGTAACGGTTGCTATAAGGTCGTGCAGGTCTCGCGCCATTAACGATAGGAGAAAGATTCAATATCGCGCGCCTGGCACGACCGTTGCACGCGTGGCACCGATAATGGTAATAATCATTTTCAACTATTCCCCACTGATAACCTGGGAAGTGTTCACGGCTCAGTGTGAGTACGTGAGTACTAAATCCACTTGATGTGTGGTGGAAGTAGTGGCCTCTGCTTTACCTTGCTGCTTTAGACAAAATATCAAAATTCACAGCCCCTACAGCAAGGTAATACTAAACACATTTTTTTCCAAAGCTGTTTCACAGAGGAAGACCGCACTGCAGTTCCTTCTCTAAATACTCGCACAAACGAAAAAATGGCTGACATCGAAATAAGTGTCCAAGGAATAGAAAAGCAACTGGAATCACTCAGCAGAGGAAAGTCCACTGGACCTGACGGGATACCAATTCAATTCTACACAGAGTATGCGAAAGACCTTCCCCTCCTTCTAACAGCCGTGTACTGCAAGTCTCTAGAGGAACGAAAGGCTCCAAATGATTGGAAAAGAGCACAGGTAGTCCCAGTCTTCACGAAGGGTCGTCGAGCAGATGCGCAAAACTATATACCTATATCTATGACGTCGATCTGTTGTAGAATTTTAGAATATGTTTTTTGCTCGTGTATCGTGTCGTTTCTGGAAACCCAGAATCTACTCTGTAGGAATCAACATGGATTCCGGAAACAGCGCTCGTGTGAGACACAACTCGCTTTATTTGTTCATGAGACCCAGAAAATATTAGATACAGGCTCCCAGGTAGATGCTATTTTCCTCGACTTCCGGAAGACGTTCGATACAGTTCCGCACTGTCACATGATAAAGTAAGAGCCTACGGAATATCAGACCAGCTCTGTGGCTAGATTGAAGAGTTTTTAGCAAACAGAACACAGCATGTTGTTATCAATGGAGAGACGTCTACAGACGTTAAAGTAACCTCTGGCGTGCCACAGGGGAGTGTTATGCGACCATTGCTTTTCACAATATGTATAAGTGACCTAGTAGATAGTGTTGGAAGTTCCATGCGGCTTTTCGCGGATGATGCTGTAGTATACAGAGAAGTTGCAGCATTAGAAAATTGTGGCGAAATGCAGGAAGATCTGTAGCGGATAGGCACTTGGTGCAGGGAGTGGCAACTGACCCTTGACATAGACAAATGTAATGTATTGCGAATACATAGAAAGAAGGATCCTTTATTGTATGATTATATGATAGCGGAACAACCACTGGTAGCAGTTACTTCTGTAAAACATCTGGGAGTATGCGCAAGGAACGATTTGAAGTGGAATGATATTATAAAATTAATTGTTGGTAATGCGGGTACCACGTTGAGATTCATTGGGAGAGTCCTTAGAAAACGTTGTCCATCGACAAAGGAGGTGGCTTACAAAACACTCGTTCCACCTATACTTGAGTATTGCTCATCAGTGTGGATCCGTACCATGTCGGGTTGACGGAGGAGACACAGAAGATCCAAAGAAGAGCGGCGCGTTTCGTCACAGGGTTATTTGGTAACCGTGATAGCGTTACGGAGATGTTTAGCAAACTCATGTGGCAGACTCTGCAAGAGAGGCGCTCTGCATCGCGGTGTAGCTTGCTGTCCAGGTTTCAAGAGGGTGCGTTTCTGGATGAGGTATCGAATATATTGCTTCCCCCTACTTATACCTCCCGAGGAGATCACGAATGTAAAATTAGAGAGATTCGAGCGCTCACGGAGGCTTTCCGGCAGTCGTTCTTCCCGCGAACCATACGCGACCGGAACAGGAAAGGGAGGTAATGAAAGTGCCCTCCGCCACACTCCGTTGGTAGGCTTGTGGAGTATAAATGTAGATGTAGATGGAACAGTAACCTGAAAATTACGAGCCACCGCTTTTATATATTACGGACAAATGTTAGCACTAGATGCGAAACACAAGAGTTGTCTGCAGAAACTATTCTCGCAGAATAATCCCGATGAAGTTGTAAATGGTATTCTTCCTTTTACGCAGCGGCAGACAGCAGCGTCATCGTATAATGCGTCCCCTTACAATCAGCAGCGACACAGTGCGCTGTAATTTTCACCTATAGAACTGAACGTCAGGGGAACGTCAGTGGAGAGTCATCGCGGCAGCAGCAACAAGGGGGGGCCCTGTGTATATCTCGTGGGGGGGGGGGGGGGGGGGTGCCCACCGCCGTATGACAGAAGTACTTCCCTGATGTCACGCCGCAGTCAATGCCGCAGCCGTGTCCTTGGGAGGCTGTGCAGGCGTCTATTGTGCTCGCCCGCGCCGTAAACTCGTATGACGTTCCTTGAGCGCCGCCGCCCCCGCCAGCCGGCTCTTTATGTACTGAGGTCGCTCCTTCGCGCACTTCTCCTCCCTCCCTCCCCCTCCCCCTACATCCCCCCCACCACTCCCATCACCTCCCGCCGGCCCACCTTTCTTCGCCTCGCAGGCGCTGCCTGAATGCGTCTGAGCAACAAGGCGTCGCAGGGTGGTGGCAAGACGTGAACAACACCAGCCGTACTGCGGGTGTAAAGATGGAGCGGCGGTCGCAGACGTCGGCCATCTATTTTTCTTCTTTCCCCTCGTTCGTCCTCGACAAGAAGAGTTTTTAAAAAATCTACTACGCAACAGCGTCCCTCTTCCGCCATCCAGTAGCTTTGTAAGAAATGGTTCAAATGGCTCTGAGCACCATGGGACTCAACTTCTGAGGTCATTAGTCCCGTAGAACTTAGAACTAGTTAAACCTAACTAACCTAAGGACATCACACACATCCATGCACGAGGCAGGATTCGAACCTGCGATCGTAGCGGTCTCGCGGTTCCAGACTGCAGCGCCTAGAACCGCACGGCCACTTCGTCCGGCAGTAGCTTTCTCTTAGGCTCAGGACAAATACACTACCATCATCATCATCATCATCATCAGTGTTCTGCCTAAAGGCAGGTTTTCACATCGTAGTTCTCCAGGTTGTCCGGTCTTCTGCCATCCTCTTCAGGTCTGCATAATTTCCTCTTCCCTTTATGTCGTCTATCAGCTTGTATCTCCTTCTTCCTCTCAGTCTACTCCCACAAACCAATCCTCCAAAGCATCGACAAGCAAGCACTCCCTTCTCAATGAATGTCCCAACCAGTTCTTTTTCCTTTCTCTTACAACCTTTAGCAGACATCTTCTCTCACCATCCCTTTCCAATACTCTTTCATTACTCACTCTTCCCATCCAGCTTATTCTCTCCATTCTCCTCCACATCCACATCTCAAATGCTTCTAACCTGTTTTCATCCGCTCGTCTCAGTGTCCATGTTTCTGCCCCATGTAGTGACACACTCCAGACAAAGCATTTGCCAAGTCTTTTCCTTAGTCCTTTATCTAATTTGCCACATAAGAGTCTCCTCTTTCTGTTGAATGCCTCCTTCGCTATGGCAGTTCGAGTTTCCACCTCCTGGTGACATCTCAAGTCTTCAGTTATTGTGCTTCCGAGATATTTAAATTCACTCACTTAGCTATGGTAGATTGCCCTATTTTAATATTGGACAGTCTGCGTCTTGTACTGATGACCATACTCTTTGTTTTTGCTGTGTTTATTTGCATCCCATATTCCACACAAGCTTCATTCAGATCTTTGAGCATGTTATTCACTACCCTCTCACTTTCTGCGACTAATACCATGTCATCAGTAAATCTTATACATTCTATTCTCTTTCCACCAATACATATTCCTCTTTTCCCATCTAAACTTTTCGCAATAATCTCTTCAAGGTATACGTTAAACAACAGTGGGGAAAGGCAACAACCTTGTCTAACACCTCGTCCAATGCTGCTTCCTTCTGACATTTCATTTCTAATCCTTATCCTTACTTTCTGGTGTAAATATAGATTCTGTATCAGTCGTCTCTCTTTCCAATCTACTCCTTTCCTCTTCAAGATATCCATCAGCTTTTTCAACTGAACTCTGTCAAAAGGTTTTTCTAAATATATAAAAACAGCAAAGATTTCTCTACCCTGTTCCACACTACAATATCAGAATAAATAATTAATTTGTACCTTACCGGGTGATCGAAAAGTCAGTATAAATTTGAAAACTGAATATATCACGGAATAATGTAGATAGAGAGGTAGAAATTGACACACATGCTTGGAATGACATGGGGTTTTATTAGAACCAAAAAAATACAAAAGTTCAAAATATGTCCGACAGATGGCGCCTCATTCGATCAGAGTAGCAACCATTAGCACAACAAAGTAAGACAAAGCAAAGATAAAGTTCTTCACAGGAAATGCTCAATTATGTCCACCATCATTTCTCAACAATAGCTGTACTCGAGGAATAATGTTGTGAACAGCACTGTAAAGCATGTCAGGAGTTATGGTGAGGCATTGGCGTCGGATGTTGTCTTTCAGCATCCCTAGAGATGTCGGTCGATCACGATACACTTGCGACTTCAGGTAACCCCAAAGCCAATAATCGCACGAACTGAGGTCTGGGAACCTGGGAGGCCAAGCATGACGAATGTGGCGGCTGAGCACACGATCATCACCAAACGACGCGCGCAAGAGATATTTCACGCGTCTAGCAATATGGGGTGGAGCGCCATACTGCATAAACATCGTATGTTCCAGCAGGTGTTTATCAGCCAGGCTGGGGATGATGCGATTCTGTAACATATCGGCGTACCTCTCACCCGTCACGGTAAAGTTACAAAACCAGAATCACGCATTTTCTCGAAGAAAAAAGGCCCGATAACGGTAGATGTGGTAAATCCAACCCATACCGTGACTTTCTCGTCGTGCAATGGAGTTTCCACGACAGTTCTTGGGTTTTCGGTCGCCCAAATTCTGTAGTTGTGGGCGTTGACAGACCCTCGGAGCGTGAAATGAGCTTCGTCGGTCCACAACACGTTACGCAACCAATCGTCATCTTCCGCCATCTTTTGAAACGCCCACACCGCAAATGCCCTCCGCTTCACTAAATCGCCAGGTAACAGTTCATGATGCCGATGGATTTTGTACGGACAGCATCGGAGGGTACGCCTAAGTGCCAACCATACAGTAGTGTATGGAATGCCGGTGCGACGTGCGACTGCACTAGCGCTGACTTCCCCGTGCATAGACGAACCCGCTACAGTCTCCATTTCTTCCTGAACTGTCTCAGCAGCATTACGCCTTGTGCTCGGTCGGCCACTACGGCGTCTATCGTCTAAACAACCCGTGGCTTCGAACTTTGAAATTATTCTCGCCACAGCTGCATTTGTCAACGGATCCTTACCCGTTCGAATCCCCTTCCTATGGCGATAGGATCGTAACGCTGAACTAGCACATTCCCCATTCTGATAATACAGCTTCACTAAAAGCGCCTTTTCAGGTAACGCCAACATGCTGCGACTGCTGGCGCATCTATTCTCTCTCTCATTACACCATTACAGCTCCTTTTATACACGATTGTCGATTGTCATGCGCCGTCTCTGACATTTTGCTATCCAGCGCCATCTGTCGGACATTTTGTGAACTTCTTTTTTTTTTCCTAATAAACCCTATGTCATTCCAAGCATGTGTGTCAATTTTTACCTCTCTATCTACATTATTCCGTGGTTTATTAAGTTTTCAAATTTATACTGTCTCTTTGGTCAACCGGTATATTGATGAGGCAAAACATCGTGAGTACATGCCTAATAGAGAGGTGGTCCACCTTTGGAACGCAATACAGCAGTGATTATGCATGGTAAGGTTTCAACAAGTCCTTGGTTGGTCTCCGGAGTGGTTTGTTTAGCGGAGATGGCGTTCGATAGTGTTCCATCAGGTTCATATCAGGTGAATTTGGTAGCCAAGACTTCGATGTTAGTTCACTACCATGCTTCTCAAACCACTTTAGTACGATTCTGGCCTTGTGACACGGATGGTTATCCTGCTGGAAGTTGGGCATCGCCGTTGGGGAAGACATCAAACAGAAAACGATATTGTCCAAAATAATGTTCAAGTAGCCCACAGTTGTCACGCGTGGTGTCTTGGATTTCCAGAACATCTCCCACAGAAGCTTAAGTGACTGTCCGTTCTAGGCGCTACAGTCTGGAACCGCGCGAACGCTACGGTCGCAGGTTCGAATCCTGCCTCGGGCATGGCTGTGTGTGATGTCCTTAGGTTAGTTAGGTGTAAGTAGTTCTAAGTTCTAGGGGACTGATGACCTCAGATGTTATGTCCCATAGTGCTAAGAGCCATTTTTGACTGTCCGTTTTTTACAGGCTACGTGTGTTAAAAGAAATATTCTTTCATGGAATAGAAGGAGTTGTACAGGAGAAATGATTTTGTGTTACATTGAAAACTAGCTTTGTTACTTGTCAGACATTTTATGGTACTCAGAAAATTATCAAAAACTTCTCCTGCTGCATATTGACCTGCTTTCTGAGCAATTGACAACTTTAATAACATCTACATCTATATCTACATTTATACTCCGCAAGCCACCCAACGGTGTGTGGCGGAGGGCACTTTACGTGCCACTGTCATTACCTCCCTTTCCTGTTCCAGTCGCGTATGGTTCGCGGGAAGAACGACTGTCTGAAAGCCTCCGTGCGCGCTCTAATCTCTCTAATTTTACATTCGTGATCTCCTCGGGAGGTATAAGTAGGGGGAAGCAATATATTCGATACCTCATCCAGAAACGCACCCTCTCGAAACCTGGCGAGCAATCTACACCGCGATGCAGAGCGCCTCTCTTGCAGAGTCTGCCACTTGAGTTTGTTAAACATCTCCGTAACGCTATCACGGTTACCAAATAACCCTGTGACGAAACGCGCCGCTCTTCTTTGGATCTTCTCTATCTCCTCCGTCAAACCGATCTGGTACGGATTCCACACTGATGAGCACTACTCAAGTATAGGTCGAACGAGTGTTTTGTAAGCCACCTCCTTTGTTGATGGACTACATTTTCTAAGCACTCTCCCAATGAATCTCAACCTGGTACCCGCCTTACCAACAATTAATTTTATATGATCATTCCACTTCAAATCGTTCCGCACGCATACTCCCAGATATTTTACAGAAGTAACTGCTACCAGTGTTTGTTCCGCTATCATATAATCATACAATAAAGGATCCTTCTTTCTATGTATTCGCAATACATTACATTTGTCTATGTTATGGGACAGTTGCCACTCCCTGCACCAAGTGCCTATTCGCTGCAGATGTTCCTGCATATCGCTACAATTTTCTAATGCTGCAACTTCTCTGTATTCTACAGCATCATCCGCGAAAAGCCGCATGGAACGTGTCGTGAAGGTGACTTTCTCACCTTGTGTTGTAGCTATGGATGTCATTATTCTTCTCCAATTCTGATGGGTTATTTACGATGAATTCCAGTAGCGAATATTTGTTTCGTGATGGCATAGTTTTAAATGAATAGCTCCTTGAAGAGGTAGCTATATGATGGCAGAGTATGAGCATATACTGCTCTTACTGCTCGCTTTTGTACAATCATTACTTTCTTTCTAAGTGATGAGTTACTCCAGAAAATTATTCCATAAGACATTATTGAATAGAATTTTCTAAATATGCCAGTTACAGAAAACAGGAATTTAAACGTGAAAAATGAACAAGTGAAGAATGTACAAAAATCAATTTGGATCGTACCTTGATTGACAGGATGGTAGTGGAGGGGAGAAAGGTAGTGCTGCGGCATGTGAGCGGCCATCGCTCATCACGTTAGGTACGGTTACACATCTGAATCCTTCTCGCAAGTAGAACTTATAAGCTACAGTTTGCGAGAGTGCAAACGATCTGATTAGTAGGTTATGTTAGTGCTGCCAATAATATGACAAGTCAGTTGTCTCTGACTAGGGTTTGGGTTGTTTGGGGAAGGAGACCAGACAGCGAGGTCATCGGTCTCATCGGATTAGGGAAGGATGGGGAAGTAAGTTGGCCGTGACCTTTCAAAGGAACCATCCCGGCATTTGCCTGGAGCGATTTAGGGAAATCACGGAAAACCTAAATCAGGATGGCCGGTCTCTGAGTAGAACACCGAATAAGAAAATCAGGGCGTAACCAACTGAGGCAGCCACTTCTAAGGGACGAAGTGCACAGCTGAGAAGGCGACAGAAAACCAAGTTGGCTCCCTCTTAGGACTCGACCAGCGCTAAGGAAAAAAAAAAAAATGTGCGTGCACCTCCCATGGACAGATAGTTTGTTAGTCACTGAAAGCTGTCTCTGTACTCCCCTGCACGCTTCGGAAATATGAAGTTGGATCCACATAAACTAATTCAGTTTCATTCATGCGAGGTTTTCAGTGCTATTGCTCTTTTCTTCTTTTCAGTACAATTTTCTCAGGTTTCCATAAAGAACTGCAAAAGAGCGTCAAACAGATTCCCAGTTGGCGAAGCTGTGCCTTGTCTGTCCTTATCGAAGCATTCTCCTGGCTACCACATCCAGTCATTCACTTCTCGTATAGCATGTAAGGTTGTCATGAACTGGAAAACTGAATCCTGTACTACGCACGCTCTTACTTTTTACGATATGCCGATGCTTTTCTCCGATATGAGAACTATCCCATCTAGACAGTTGTAGGGGTGCGAGAGGTGAGGGGGGCTACAGTTGAAACCGATAAGTGGGTGCTGTTAGCTGAAGAGTAAGTCAGAGTTTCGCTGTAATATTAATTAGCAGTAAATCCGTGCGACTGAATGCCACGCTGCAAGTCTTTCAACAGATCGCCACTTCGGCGATTTGCTTATTTCTGACTTACCCTAGTAGTCTAACATGTACAGGCAGCCTTCAATTTAATTGTGAATATACACAGCGCCGACAGGTAAAGGCGCAGTGAAGTATTCTGTTGGGGAGAGGGGAGGGATTCGATTTAGCGACCTTTCGTTTTCCAAGCAAGCGTTTTATCTTCAGGCCCTACAAGTTTCCCCGTAAATGGACACGCGCCGGTTACCTCCGATACTACTGTAGGAGTCAATGTGCAAATCGGTGGTTGGGGAGGGAGGAGAAGCGCCAGAGAAAAAGAATTACGGATCAGTTGACCGAAAAATAGATGAGCAGCGGCTGACCAGTTATTATTGCCGTGGGTGCCAAGACAGGATATTTCCAATATTGTCGTAGAAATTGATGAGGAGACGAAGCTACTTATCTGAGGAAAAAAACCAAATGAACTTTCACACTGTGTGTTCCAGTATACTCAACATCACAAAAAGGGCGGCATATACGCCGATAATACTATACTTGTATTATCAAGGGATAAATTACTTTTAATTACGTCAAAACGAAGGTCAGATGTGTGAAAGTTATTTTAAAAATGCGAAGTACCTAAAACTATTTATATTCTGCGTAGAAATGGCAGTCATTCGTAAATTATTTCGACTCGAAGGACAATACGTATTTTAATGTAAGTGTTCAGAGCCAATAACTTTTTCTTGTCAGAACACCAACACGCTCTACATTCTTTAATTTTACTTCCTCCTCTAAGCCAAAACTAGCAATGTTGCTGTTAGTTTGAATTCGCTCATATTCATCAGGCATTTTCACGCCGTTATGGCAGGCAAATCCTCCTACACGGCGATATCCGCTTGTGTTCAACCCATTTTTTCACGTAACTCACCATTATGAATCTGGCGACCTATCCAGAAGAGAGCAGTACATTGTAGACACTCATTTTCCTCAGAATCTTTATCAATGTCTTATCTCAAAGTTCTCACTGTAGGACAATCTACCATTTGCATACTTTTTCCCCCTTAAGAGTAGTTTCATTCAAAAAAATCGTTTAATTTTCAAACTTTTCGAATTCACAGAGCAGCATGTTTTCTTATTTTGTAGACATACAACTGGAACACGGAATGAGCACTTGATACACTGTCAGGGCACTTGGTCTCTAAGCTATGGACACGCACTGAATCCGTCAGGTCGTAAGTCGTGCATATATTTTGCGCGTGCTCATATGGTGCCATTCCGTCAGCGCAACTGTCTCTGGGATACTGGTCTGAATAAACTTTTCACTTATTTGTAGTGCTTTTTAAGTCATTTTGACAGTCACATTTATGTTACCCATACTGAATTTAGGATAATCCCACGCAAACTGTTGCCACTGTTACTGCTTTGGCTAACAGTGTGTGTAGACGTTTGTTTCTGCTCTATTGTGTTATATGTCCTGTTAGCAGGCATTAAAAGAATAGAGGTTGATTCTATGCACTTGATGTTTTCGTTCTTTAGAAAATGTGTTTAAAAATGTTCCTGATGCCCTATAAATGTCGTGTAAGGTGAAAAACTGAAGAAGAAGAATACATCCACGAGTGCATTATTTACCACTATCGTAAGTCATGAAGTCATGTACAAGTTTAATCAGCACTAGAGTCTTACAGAATTCTTAACAAACTCCAGTGGGAGACTACAATAAAAGCGTAATGTATCACAGAAAGACTTTAGCAAAATGTTAGAATTTGGTTCAACCGCATAAAAAGCGTTACAAGATTACAAGTCGCACACGAATTTTATATAGTTGATCCTAATTATAACATGTTACCAATATTTAATCCACGGCCTCACCTCCAACAAAAACAGAAAACTCAAAGCGGAAAGACACATTGTTCATATTCTGAGATTGTACGTTACTTAACAAGTCTACCCACAGATAACTCACGCAATTATCATAGCAGAAACATTAGAGAAATTCTAGGCTAGTTTCCCGCACCATCCGTGAGCAGAATAGGAAAAGGTTTGCTTCAAATGACAGACATATGATGTGCAATCCACTCTATATCCTCTATAACGACGGGAGAGTACAGGTGAATATGTTTTAATAAAAAAAAAGAGCGAACAAGGGAATATTCAGTTGAATAGGTGTATTTCAATAAAATTAATTAAAACTAATTGGGGAGGGGTAGTAATTTTCCATTTAAAAATTCCTGTTATTTGAAAAAAATAGCAGATGTTAGATTGTTGTTGTTGTGGTCTTCAGTCCTGAGACTGGTTTGATGCAGCTCTCCATGCTACTCTATCCTGTGCAAGCTATTTCATCTCCCAGTACCTACTGCAACCTACATCCTTCTGAATCTGCTTAGTGTATTCATCTCTTGATCTCCCTCTACGATTTTTACCCTCCACGCTGCCCTCCAATACTAAATTGGTGATCCCTTGATGCCTCAGAACATGTCCTACCAACCGATTCCTTCTTCTGGTCAACTTGTGCCACAAACTTCTCTTCTCCCCAATCCTATTCAATACTTCCTCATTAGTTATGTGATCTACCCATCTAATCTTCAGCATTCTTCTGTAGCACCACATTTCGAAAGCTTCTATTCTCTTCTTGTCCAAACTATTTATCGACCATGTTTCACTTCCATACATGGCTACACTCCATACGAATACTTTCAGAAATGACTCCCTGACACTTAAATCTATACTGGATGTTAACAAATTTCTCTTCTTCAGAAACGCTTTCCTTGCCATTGCCAGCCTACATTTTATATCCTCTCTACTTCGGCCATCATCAGTTATTTTGCTCCCCAAATAGCAAAACTCCTTTACTACTTTAAGTGTCTCATTTCCTAATCTAATTCCCTCAGCATCACCCGACTTAATTAGACTACATTCCATTATCCTTGTTTTGCTTTTGTTGATGTTCATCTTATATCCTCCTTTCAAGACACTGTCCATTCCATTCAACTGCTCTTCCAAGTCCTTTGCTGTCTCTGACAGAATTACAATGTCATCGGCGAACCTCAAAGTTTTTATTTCTTCTCCATGAATTTTAATACCTACTCCGAATTTTTCTTTTGTTTCCTTTACTGCTTGCTCAATATACAGATTGAACAACATCGGGGAGAGGCTACAACCCTGTCTTACTCCCTTCCCAACCACTGCTTCCCTTTCATGTCCCTCGACTCTTATAACTGCCATCTGGTTTCTGTACAAATTGTAAATAGCCTTTCGCTCCCTGTATTTTACCCCTGCCACCTTTAGAATTTGAAAGAGAGTATTCCAGTCAACATTGTCAAAAGCTTTCTCTAAGTCTACAAATGCTAGAAACGTAGGTTTGCCTTTCCTTAATCTTTCTTCTAAGATAAGTCGTAAGGTCAGTATTGCCTCACGTGTTCCAGTGTTTCTACGGAATCCAAACTGATCTTCCCCGAGGTTGGCTTCTACTAGTTTTTCCATTCGTCTGTAAAGAATTCGTGTTAGTATTTTGCAGCTGTGACTTATTAAGCTGATAGTTCGGTAATTTTCACATCTGTCAACACCCGCTTTCTTTGTGATTGGAATTATTATATTCTTCTTGAAGTCTGAGGGTATTTCGCCTGTTTCATACATCTTGCTCACCAGATGGTAGAGTTTTGTCAGGACTGGCTCTCCCACGGCCGTCAGTAGTTCCAATGGAATATTGTCTACTCCGGGGGCCTTGTTTCGACTCAGGTCTTTCAGTGCTCTGTCAAACTCTTCACGCAGTATCATATCTCCCATTTCATCTTCATCTACATCCTCTTCCATTTCCATAATATTGTCCTCAAGTACATCGCCCTTGTATAGACCCTCTATATACTCCTTCCACCTTTCTGCTTTCCCTTCTTTGCTTAGAACTGGGTTTCCATCTGAGCTCTTGATATTCATACAAGTCGTTCTCTTATCTCCAAAGGTTTCTTTAATTTTCCTGTAGGCGGTATCTATCTTACCCCTAGTGAGATAGGCCTCTACATCCTTACATTTGTCCTCTAGCCATCCCTGCTTAGCCATTTTGCACTTCCTGTCGATCTCATTTTTGAGACGTTTGTATTCCTTTTTGCCTGTTTCACTTACTGCATTTTTATATTTTCTCCTTTCATCAATTAAATTCAATATTTCTTCTGTTACCCAAGGATTTCTACTAGCCCTCGTCTTTTTACCTACTTGATCCTCTGCTGCCTTCACTACTTCATCCCTCAAAGCTACCCATTCTTCTTCTACTGTATTTATTTCCCCCATTCCTGTCAATTGCTCCCTTATGCTCTCCCTGAATCTCTGTACAACCTCTGGTTCTTTTAGTTTATCCAGGTCCCATCTCCTTAAATTCCCACCTTTTTGCAGTTTCTTCAGTTTTAATCTACAGGTCATAACCAATAGATTGTGGTCAGAGTCCACATCTGCCCCTGGAAATGTCTTACAATTTAAAACCTGGTTCCTAAATCTCTGTCTTACCATTATATAATCTATCTGATACCTTTTAGTATCTCCAGGGTTCTTCCATGTATACAACCTTCTTTCATGATTCTTAAACCAAGTGTTAGTTATGATTATGTTGTGCTCTGTGCAAAATTCGACCAGGCGGCTTCCTCTTTCATTTCTGTCCCCCAATCCATATTCACCTACTATGTTTCCTTCTCTCCCTTTTCCTACACTCGAATTCCAGTCACCCATGACTATTAAATTTTCGTATCCCTTCACAATCTGAATAATTTCTTTTATTTCATCATACATTTCTTCAATTTCTTCGTCATCTGCAGAGCTAGTTGGCATATAAACTTGTACTACTGTAGTAGGCGTGGGCTTCGTATCTATCTTGGCCACAATAATGCGTTCACTATGCTGTTTGTAGTAGCTTACCCGCATTCCTATTTTCCTATTCATTATTAAACCTACTCCTGCATTATGTAGATTATCGTGAAATTAGTGAGTCGTTCCATAGACCATACTCCCGATAAACGATAAGCTTTGGAACTTGTCACTACATATCATCATCATCATCTTGGACAGTTTCCAGCCACTGGCTGCGTCTGTCGGGAACACAAGCCTCTCCATCGTGTTCTGTCTTTCCACCATTCCCCCTCTTCCACCTTCGTCCAGTTCTCTCCTCTTCTCGTCACACATTCCTTCACTCCCTTCACCCATCTATCTCTTGGTCTTCCCCTGGGCCTCTTCCCCTCCAGTTGCAGATCAAACATCCTCTTTGGAATTCTTCCCTCATCCATTCTCTTCATGTGTCCATACCACTGCAGTCTTGATTTTTCTATCCTGTCCTGTACTGGTTCCTCCTTTAGTCTTTCCCTCACATACACATTTCGCAATGTCTCGTCTTGTTACACTCAACCTGCTCCTCTGGAACTTCATTTCACTAGCTTGTATTCTACTTTTGTCGCTTTTGTGCATTACCCATGCCTCACTTCCGTATGCCAATATGGGGACAAAGTAGGTTCGGTATATAATTCCCTTGGATTTCTGTGGCACCTCCTTGCTCCAAATAAGCCCCCTAATGCATTTGAAGAACTGCCCTGCTTTTCTGCACCTTTCATTTATTTCCATTGCGTTTCCCCCCTTACTTTCAATCATGCTTCCCAGGTACTTGAAGTTCTCTACCACTTGTAGTTTTTCCCCGCCACAAGTTATATCCACATTTGGCCTATTCTTCTTCCTTGTTGTGACAATTATTTCACTTTTCTTTGCAGAGAAATGCATTCCATATTGTGCTGCCGTTGCCTCCCATACATCTAACTGCTCTTGAACCTCCTTCTCGCAATTTCCCCATAACATCAGGTCATCGGCAAAAAGCACTGCTTTCATTTTGTGATCTCCAATTGCATCTGATACTTTCTGCAGGATTTCATCCATAACAATAATAAACAATAATGGCGAAAGTGCACTTCCCTGTCGCAGCCCATTTTCCAGCTTGAACCATGCAGTACGTTCCCTCCCCACTTTCACACAACTCTCACTTCCCTCATACATTTTTCTGACTTTTCGTGTTATCTCTTCATCTATCCCTTTTGCGTTCAGCACATCCCAGAGCTTGTCCCTATAGATACTGTCATACGCCTTCTCAATATATAAAAAGGCAATGATTAAGTCCTTCCCGTACTCATAGTGCCTTTCCTGCAGTTGCCTTACCGCAAATATGAGGTCCGTTGTTGATCTTCCCGGTCTGAAACCATACTGCTCCTCTTGCAGTCTACTTTCAATACTGCTTCTTATTCTCTTCTCCAGGATCTTTTCATAGATTTTTCCACAGTGCCATAGCAGGGTGATTCCTCTGTAGTTCTCACATCTCCTTTTATCCCCTTTCTTGAAGATCGGGACTATAATTCCTTTCTTCCAATCCTCAGGAATTCTGTTCTCCTTCCACACCACCCTCAGCACTCTGTATAGCCACTGGGTTCCTACTTCTCCTGCTGCTCGTATCATATCCACTGTTACTTCGTCCCAACCTGGTGCCTTGCCCCCTTTCATCCTCTTTATGGCTTCTTCCACTTCATTCCAAGTTTGATCATCAATTTCCCCACTATTATAATCGTCTGCTGCCTTAGGCTCTCCATCGCTGTTAGTTACCCGCTTGACGGCATTCAACAGATCTTCAAAGTACTCCTTCCAAATCTTTTTGAGCTCATGCATTTCCTCCACAACTCTTCCATTATTATCCATGATCCTCAGGCACTCGCTTCTGTCGTTCCTCTTATTTCTTACCATGGTGTAAAGTACTTTTTTGTTCCCTTCACAGTCCTCTTCTAACATTCTTGTCCATTTTTCCATCCACTTCTTCTTCTCCGCCCTTACTATGGTCTGTGCCGCTTTCTTGCTTCCCTTATATTTTACCCTATCTTCCTCTGTTCGGGTCTGGAACCATTCTCTGAAGGCTTTGTTCTTTCGAAGTACTGCCTCTTTACATATGTTGTTCCACCATGGGGTTTCCTTACTTCTCCTCTTTATGCTAGTTCTTCCGCACACAGTCTCAGCTGCCTCAATTAGAGCCCTCT
Organism: Schistocerca serialis cubense; assembly: GCF_023864345.2. Lineage (NCBI taxonomy): Eukaryota > Metazoa > Arthropoda > Insecta > Orthoptera > Acrididae > Schistocerca > Schistocerca serialis. The sequence goes on from NC_064643.1 coordinate 746,347,690, forward strand.
TAAAATCTCCCCATTCTTCTTCCACTGTTCTCTGATCTTCCTTTGGCAGCTTCTTCCTTGTCACAACATATAATTATTTCTATTCAAGAATTCTTTTATGGTACGGAAAGAGTTGTTAAGAATAAAAATTGTAGCCGGCCGGTGTTTCCGTGCGGCTCTAGGCGCTTCAGTCTGGAACCGCGTGACCGCTACGGTCGCAGGTTCGAATCCTGCCTCGGGCATGGATGTGTGTGATGTCCTTAGGTTAGTTAGGTTTAATTAGTTCTAAGTTCTAGGCGACTTATGACCTCAGAAGTTAAGTCGCATAGTGCTCAGAACCATTTGAACCAATAAAAATAGTAAATATACATTTGAAATCACTTCCGTTGTCTGTGAGACACATTTCATTTCCATGGGTAGATCGTCAGAGTTTTATAGCTGCACATTCGCCGCTTTCTGTGCCAAAGATTGATTCATTAAAGCTAATGCAGATCATATTTCCTTCTAGTGTTATACTTGTGAAGGTGTCTGTTACTCTCATACTCGCGTGGATTGTTCATAACAAGTTTCGTAAGTGAATAAAGGTACTGTTAGGCTGTGTTTACTATTTGCCACTGCTTAAAATAATGTCTGCAAGAAGTACGTTCGTGAACCGCGCACATAATTCTAATTACTTTATTTTGTGCAATTTATACTTTTTGCCTTACAGAGGATTCGTCCTAGAATATCATCGCTTGAGTCATCAGTGAACGAAAATATGCAATATTTGTTAACTCACTGACTTTTGTATCCCCAAAGTTGACAATTATTCGCACGGTCAACAGTAACCGAACATAAAGTTTTAGTACTCTCGTATACACTTTTCGCAGTTTAAGTTTTCGTCAATATGCACACTTAAGAACTTAAAACTTTCTACCCTGTTTAGTATTTCTTGTTGGTGTAATAGGTTCATAGAAAAAATTGTTCAAATGGCTCTAAGCATTGTGGGACTTAACATCAGAGGCCATCAGTCCCCTAGACATGAACTACTTAAACCTAACTAACCTAAGGACAACAAACACATCCATCCCCGAGGCAGGATTCGAACCTGCGACCGCAGCAGCAGCACGGTTCCGGACTGAAGCGCCTAGAACCACTCGGCCACAGCGGCCGGCCTAGGCTCATAGAAGGTCGTATACTTTTGATGGTACAAAACTAAACGAGTTGATTTTATCGAAGTTTAAATACAGACCACTTGTGCAAAGACAGTCAGTAAATGTCCAAAAACATTGTTTACTGTTTTCTGTATTGCGCTTTTCCGCTTGGCTTTGCAACAATGCTTGTATCATCTGCAGACAGGACTAATTCTGCCTCCTGATTCAAAAATAATGCGAGAACGACCGTGGGCCGATGATCGAACGCTGTGGGTCTCCCACTGCAATTTCTCTCCATGGAGAGTGTTTTGTGCACGTCTTTGTATTACTTGGACAGCATAGAATAACTTTGTGCATTCTGTCTCGTAACTAACAAGAGAACTTCCCCATCGCACCCCCCTCAGATTTAGTTATAAGTTGGCACAGTGGATAGGCCTTGAAAAACTGAACAAAGATCAATCGAGAAAACAGGACCAAGTTGTGTGGAAGTATGAAAAAAATAAGCAAAATATACAAACTGAGTATTCCATGCGCAAAGGCAACATCAAGGACGGTGTGAGGTCAGGAGCGCCGTGGTCCCGTGGTAAGCGTGAGCAGCTGCGGAACGACAGGTCCTTGGTTCAAGTCTTCCCTCGAGTGAAAAGTTTAATTTTTTTATTTTCAGACAATTATTATCTGTCCGTCCGTCCGTCCGATGCGATCACTTTTTTGGGAGTGATTGTCACATCCACAATAAAACCTAAATCGGACAAGGTAGAAGAATCTTTTTACCCATTCGCCAAGTGTACAAGTTAGGTGGGTCGGACAACATATTCCTGTCATGTGACGCACATGCCGTCACCAGTGTCGTATAGAATATATCAGACGTGTTTTCCTGTGTAGGAATCGGTTGACCTATGACCTTGCGATCAAATGTTTTCGGTTACCATTCGAGAGGCACGTCCTTTCGTCTACTAATCGCACGGTTTTGCGGTGCGTTCGCAAAACACAGACACAAAACTTATTACAGTGAACAGAGACGTCAATGAAGGGACGGACAGATCATAACTTTGCGAAAATAAAGAAATTAAACTTTTCGCTCGAGGGAAGACTTGAACCAAGGACCTCTCGCTCTACAGCTGCTCACGCTAACCACGGGACCACGGCGGTCCTGAGCACACGTTCTCCTTGATGTTGCCTATCTTGCGCATGGACTACTCAGTTTGTATATTTTGCTTACTTTTTCCTTAGTTCCACACAACTTCTTCCTGTTTTCTCGATTGATCAGTTTTTCAAGGCCTATCCACTGTGCCAACTTATAACTAAATCTGAGAGGGGTGCGATGGGGAGGTTCCGAGCATCGTCCCAAATTACTACTCGCAGGACACACTGTCGCGTAAGAAGGCCAGACAAACGCTGTTGTCCTCGTTTGTCGGTGCTGCGGTGTTGTCGACATCCCCAGGGAAGCGGCAGTGTGACGTGATCGGAGTGTACACAGACAGGACGCCCACATGGGGCGCGTGTGTGGTTTGCAGCGGGGAGCAAGAACAACAGCGGCGCCCGGCTCTGCCACCGCTGGCGGGGGTGGAGGGGGGGAGGGAGGCAGATGTCAATTTGAGAAAGAAAGCCGACACCGGCGGCCGCGCCTGTTACGATCTCACGCCCCTTACTGCCACTCCTCCTAACCTCCACCAGATACACACGCTCGTCACATTGAGTGAGGCAGACCGCACATACTAACGACCAGTTAAATACGTTTATCAGCTGCCATGATCGAGGTAGAAGCGTAACAGTCACTGCTTTGATACTGTTTAAATGTTCTTCCCGGCAGCTGACAAGAGTGTACCGTTAGTTCACTGTCACGACAAGTATTAAACTCCAGCTATCATCTAAATTCCCACCAGACGTTTGACGGAAACACTCTATCTTTCACTCTATCAGAATAGCCGACCAGATTACGTCCGTATCTGTGTAAGTAGTTAGCAAAGTGGAAACACGACAATAAATAAAAAACTGTAACGTGATCAGTTTATTCAGACCAGTTCAGACAGCTAATTATTCGAACTATGACTTGCCATTTGTTGAAAAAGTACCATAATATCTCCCATTATTACCTACTTTTCTGAATTGCTTCTGATTTAGCCCGATAACTGTAATTATTTGAAATGAGGTTTTGAACGGCGACTGTACTTGTAATTTTCAATCCGAAATAGGAGTCCACAAACACACATACACACACACACACACACACACACACACACACACACACACACACACACACACACAGAGAGAGAGAGAGAGAGAGAGAGAGAGAGAGAGAGAGAGAGAGAGAAAGAAAATTAAAAGTGAAACTTCCCCTTTTTTACAATTATACATGACTGTGCTTAACCTGACACACAATATTTTTAGCGCAACGCAATCTGACTTTCAAAATTCCCTACAAAAGAATGGCCCTGACTAACATTAAACTATACCTTTCACGAATCACTTACCTCACAAAAATCTTCGCTGCTCAAGCTACTGCAATACAGCGAGCGCCACTACTGCCAGCTAAATAAAAGATTCAAACTATGGAAGGCACTAACTACTGATAGGGATAGTTAGCAAATGAAAGATATTAATAGAGAACAAACAATGTATTTACCTTGATATCATCATATATAAAATAATATCTAGTTAATTGCAAGCGTAGCTGCGAAATACTTGGTGCAAATCTATATGCATGCCACAACTGTTTTACTGTACAACAATGAAAGGCTACAACTACAAAGGAGATTCTCTCTACAATTACGCGCTAGCAATAAACAAAGGCTACACTAAATACACAAACTACAAGAAAAATCAGAAGATTCCAGTGAGGTATCCTAGGCTAAGGGTCGACATATGAAACGTCCCCTTAGAACAATTTATACAAGACTGTGCTTAACCTGACACACAATATTTTTAGCGCAACGCAATCTGACTTTCAAAATTCCCTACAAAAGAATGGCCCTGACTAACATTAAACTATACCTTTCACGAATCACTTACCTCACAAAAATCTTCGCTGCTCAAGCTACTGCAATACAGCGAGCGCCACTACTGCCAGCTAAATAAAAGATTCAAACTATGGAAGGCACTAACTACTGATAGGGATAGTTAGCAAATGAAAGATATTAATAGAGAACAAACAATGTATTTACCTTGATATCATCATATATAAATATAGCAGTTCATGACAAATTACAAATCTCCGCCATCTCTCTCCCCACATCCACCACTGCTGGCGGCTCACCTCCAACTGCGCAACGCTACGCGCTGTTCACAGCCAGCTGCCTAACACTACAATGGCGAGTATTACAACAATGCAAAGCAGACACAGACTGCCCACAGCACAGCCAGTGATTGTCATACAGAGGTGGCGTTACCAATAAAAAAACCTAAACAGCCTACTTACATAAGAACCTAAACAGCCTACTTACAAACGTCGGAGTGAGATAAGAGTATATAAATCTGTAGTTTAATTGTTCAGATTATAGGCAGTGAAGCCGGCCGAAGTGGCCGCGCGGTTCTGGCGCTGCAGTCTGGAACCGCGAGACCGCTACGGACGCAAGTTCGAATCCTGCCTCGGGCATGGATGTCTGTGATGTCCTTAGGTTAGTTAGGTTTAACTAGTTCTAAGTTCTAGGGGACTAATGACCTCAGCAGTTGAGTCCCATAGTGCTCAGAGCCATTTTATAGGCAGTGAAACGGAATTTGTAATTTTATAGTCGAGATGCCTCGTCTCAAAGCGCAAGTTTGTTAATAAATCGCAAAACTGAACAGTTGGAAATAAATTTCTTGTGCCAGCTGTTATTGCAGTAACCACTGCAGGCATATTTCAAAAATGGTTCAAAATGGCTCTGAGCACTATGGGACTCAACTGCTGAGGTCATTAGTCCCCTAGAACTTAGAACTAGTTAAACCTAACTAACCTAAGGACATCACAAACATCCATGCCCGAGGCAGGATTCGAACCTGCGACCGTAGCGTTTCAAAAATGGTTCAAATGGCTCTGGGCACTATGGGACTTAACACCTGAGGATATCAGTATCCTATACTTAGAACCCAACTAATCTAAGGACATCACACACATTCATGCCCGAGGCAGGATTCGAACCTGCGACCGTAGCAGCAGCGCGGTTCCGGACAGAAGCATCTAGAACCGCTCTGCTACAGCGGCCGGCTAGGCATATTTCTTCACACACTATTTTAAAGAACTTCGTACTAAAGTTAGTACCATGTCAACTATACTATTGAAATATGTTTCCTGGTGTCCATCTGCAACTTACTTTCTGTTCGAAGTGTGGGAGTTACCTGTACCGAAAAGAAGCGAATCACTGCAATATTGTCTCATAATGCGTAAACAACCATACTGTATCAGTATGTGGTAGCCTGTAAGAGGGCAGAATGAACCAAATCCATGAAATCAAAGAAATAATTCACCTTTAACACAGAGTATCAGATATGGATAGCTGTAACGGTTAATTAACGATTGCTGGTATCATAGGCGGTTACTTTTAGCAACGATTGTGCAAAATTTGCAAATACGAGGATATACAAACTTAATTTCAAATAAACAGCTGATCAAAGAAATATTCCACTGTAGAAAAATTCACTCATTGCTGAACTTAAAGATTAACTTGATGCGATATTTATTCCTCTATTTCCTTACCTGAATACCACAGGCTAAAGCGGCTCTCCCGAAAATTCTTATGAACACTGTTCGTGGATTTAGGAGACGCTGCGGCAGTATCGTGTTCTAAAGGCATGGCCGCCGGCAGGTCAGCATAAAAAGCAAATAAAACCCCTGTCCCAATCAAAATGCGAAACAAATGATTGCTGCTACGGGACGGACGTCAACACTTCCGCTGCACTCAACCCGTTTTACATTTCTTTTTGAAGCTCACCGGATAAAATGTTAATCACCCCCTTAAAACAGTCCACTGGCCAGTTTGGAGCGCTTTAGGAGATGTATTTCTGGTACTAGGAGGTCATCTACCACAGACGTAAATAAAGGCAGTGATGTGCTGTATGTGTGTCAGTCACTTATATGGAATCACCGCAGTAAATGGGTCGGCGTGAAGACCTGAGAGAATGGCAGAAGGGACCTGTCTGATTTGTACGTGATCACACCATGAATGAATTTGCCCGGTTTGTCGGTGTTTGAGTGCGGAATGTCGAAGGTCCACCATGTCTGCAAGGAATGGTGTATCACTCGTAGCCATGTGGCACGGCTAAGAGTTGTAAACTACCGTAGGCTCCTGTAGACTTTCGTAAGTAAGCGTAGACTGCGGTAATTTTCGTAGTAGCTTTTGTCAGATAGGTCGTCACCTCGTTAGCTTACGTTAGGTGTGTTGCATACCTGTTGGACGTTACCTCATTTCGATCGCTTTGTGTCTTACGAGATACCCCTAGAAACCTAAAGCAGTGAACCACCTAGAAAGTGAGTGTGGATATACTAAAGGCCAAAGTAACCTACGGAACATTTTTATTCTACATATTTATTCACCTGTCTTACTTAAAAATAAATAGCATAATTGAAGTTTTCCGTGTTTAATTCAGGTTTCATTTGAAAACTGTTGATTTGTAATGTGAAACAAAGGGATGTTGTAGTAAAAATAAAAATAAAAATACAGGTTCAAGGTATAGCGCTAGAAAACGGAATTTGCTCAACAATAGATAAACTTAAAAAATAAAAAAAAAACGCAAAACAAAAACGTATGAAACATCGCTTCAATACTTTGTCGAGCTTATATCTAACATGCGTTCTATTGAGTACAAAATAACAATAATTATATAGATTTTTTATGTTTGTGCAGGAAACTGTGCTTGCATCAAAATTAAGTGCTTTATTTACATAAAAGCGCAGAAGTTACATGATCAAGTAATTTTTATTACTTTTAAAATGCAATTTATATCTCGTAAGCATATAAAATACACAACGGATTAACGCTGAAAGACGTGCTGGACTAATGATGTCAAAATAAACAAACGAAAGACAAAGAGGAATCGCTGGCTTCCAGTTCCTCTCTCACTTGTTCATTTATATTTCTTTAATTACCAGTGCTACCACTGTTACCTGTATTGCTACTCTTTATTACGTGATTTATGTACTCTAACAAAACTACCTAACCGTAGATTTGGTATAGCGCATCTCTAGACGCTGCATCAGAACAGCGGTCGTAAAAACGGCCTAACCGACAGAGACGGGACACGAGTATCACGCCTTATCAATGATAATCGGCTTCAAACCCGACAGGAATCTCTGATCTCAGTGAATGCGCGTCCAGGTAGCTAGTTTGAAAGCCAAGTTTGCGAAGGGAACTGCAAGCAGTGGACATTTGGAAGCGGGTACCTCGCATGACGGGCCAGACAACACCGGGCCAGACAACACCGAAACCGGGCTGCAACTGGATGGAACCAAGTAGTGTGGTCGGACTAGTCGCGATTTTGCCCTTTCTCGAATGATGCTGTCTATCGCGGGCAGCGACGGACAAGTGAGAGGTTGAGCACGCAGAGTTTCGGCGGAGTAGGCTGCAGTTCAGGCCGATGGCGATTCTCTTGTGTTTTGGAGGTGTTTTGCGGTCCACGATTCGCACTCACACTTCCATGTTACCGTAAACGTTTACTGGGACTTTCCTTTCAACATCATTGCTGGCCACGTTTTGCGCTTTCTTCTACATATTCATGACGTGGACACTTCCGTCTTCCAAGACATCAGCCATGTTCAGAGGCGTGCACTGCACCATTGTAGCTTGACTGGCCCGCTAAATTACACTGTTTTAATCCCACAGAATACGAGGGGGACCCAAAAATAGCGACAATTATTTTACAAAAAATCTTGCGTCTGACGGAGAATTTTCGAAACTTAAACACCAATAAAATAGTGTCCATCAGACATCATGCGCTTTTCGCAACGTTTTTCTTCCATAGGTGGAGACAGTTTTTAAACTAGTCTGCAAATTTTTACTGCCCCGATTGTTTTTTTTTTTCACTTTTTCTGCTTACTGAAAATTCTTCCCGTTCAGGTTTCTTTCCATTCTTGGGAATAGGTAACGTCGCTAGGGGCAGATCTGGTGAGTAGTGTGTGTGAGAAACCGTTGTCATTGGCTTTTGGCCAAAAACGGTCTGCTATTCGACACTAAATCCTGTGTGCGTATGGGCGCTGTCCTGGTGGTGAAAATGTCAATCTCCTGATTCCCATTATGCAGGTCGTTGTTTTCTGACTATTCCACATAAACGTCTTCGTAGTGCAAGGTAGTAATGTTGGTTAACTTTGGTTCCCTGGGAAACAAATTCACGGTCGACGTTCCTCTTGATGTCGAAAAAGCAGTGCAACGTAGTTTCCACATGGGATCTCCCCTCTCTTGCTTTCTTTGGTACTGGTGATATTGGCTGGATTGTTGCTTGGTTTGTCGGTCGTATACGTAACAACACGATTCGTCGCTCGAGATGACTTTTTCGTCAGAAACCGGTTCAATTTCTGACTCTTATTTCAGTTAGCGACACTCACACAAGGGATTGACTCTGTGGTAGTCAGAAAGCACACGCGGAACGAATTTTGTTGCAAAACGTTTCATCTACATGTCTTCAGTCAAAATTCGTTGGCATAATTTCCTCCGGCCGCTGTGGCCGACCGGTTTTAGGCGCTTCAATCTGGAACCGCGCGACCGCTAAGGTCGCAGGCTCGAATCCTGCCTCGGGCATGGATGTGTGTGATGTCCTTAGGTTAGTTAGGTTTAAGTAGTTCTAAGTTCTAGGTGACTGATGGCCTCAGCAATTAAGTCCCATCGTGCTCAGAGCCATTTAACACTCAGACAACGAGACTTTTCCAGTATCCAGTATGCGCTTTACAACTGTTGTTTGTAACAAAGATCGTGACAGAAAGGTATGGCCATTCGTGTACCCAGGTTCGTCGTTGAGTACACTATCTCAGGCGGTCCTGTCTGTGATGCAGCGTCAAGGGTAACCGCAGCCATGGTCTCCGAGCTGATAGTCCATGCTGCTGCAAACGTCGTCGAACTGTTCGTGCAGATGGTTGCTATCTTGCAAACGTCCCCATCTGTTGACTCAGGGATCGAGACGTGGCTACACGATCCGTTACGGCCATGCGGATAAGATGCCTGTCATCCCGACTGCTAGTGATACGAGGCCGTTGGGATCCAGCACGGCGTTCCGTATTACCCTCCTGAACCCACCGATTCCATATTCTGCTAACAGTCATTGGATCTCGACCAACGCGAGCAGCAATGTCGCGATACGATAAACGGCAATCGCGATAGGCTACAATCCGACCTTTATCAAAGTCGGAAACGTGATGGTACGCATTTCTCCTCCTCACCCGAGGCATCAGAACAACGTTTCACCAGGCAACGCCGGTCAACTGCTGTTTGTGTATGAGAAGTCTGTTGGAAACTTTCCTCGTGTCAGCACGTTGTAGGTGTCGCCACCGGCGGCAACCTTGTGTGAATGCTCTGAAAAGCTGATCATTTGCATATCACAGCATCTTCTTCCTGACGGTTAAATTTCGCGTCTTTAGCACGTCATCTTCGTGGTGTATCAATTTTAATGGCCAGTAGTGTATATTCACAGCCACCAGGAAATTTTCTAATGCTATTTCCTCGGTTTTATCCCCTCCGAGGAGCTCCTGCAGGTACCCTCCTCCCCCGCTCGCCCCCGCGTGTGAAGTGCAGCCCGGGCTGTCTTCACCAGCTCGGCTCGGCCCGGCGGGCCGCTAACGAGCCTGGGAGCCCGGCGCTGCCCGCGCCTTGCCAAGTCACCTCCAATAATCATTCCACAAATCCGCTTTCCATACTGATGCTCATCGCGCTCTTTTACCTTTTTCCGCTTACACGCTGTCGTGATTTTCATGTGCTTTCTTTTTCGCGTACCGGCTGCGACGGGACCGGTTTGCAGAGAGCGCGCCGCCTCCGGGAGCAGGTTGCTGCGAGCTGTCGATCGGCCGAGTCGGACTTCTGAACAGCTCGCCGGCCGGTCGCGGATCAGACGGCAGGTGTGGAAACTGTCCGCCGGCGCTCACCCGCTTCTACGCTGACGGTCACTCTCTTGTTCTCTGGCGGAACTGACAAGGGAACCTCCCCATCGCACCGCCCTCAGATTTAGTTATAAGTTGGCACAGTGGATAGGCCTTGAAAAACTGCACACAGATCAATCGAGTAAACAGGAAGATGTTGTGTGGAATTGTGAAAAAAATGAGCAAAATATACAAATTGAGTAGTCCATGCGCAAGATAGGCAACATCAAGGACAGTTTGAGCTCAGCAGCGCCATGGGCCCGTGGTTAGCGTGAGCAGCTGCGGAACGAGATGGCCTTGGTTCAAGTCTTCTCTCGAGTGAAAAGTTTAATTTTTTATTTTCAGGTACTCACACATAATCAACTTTGCTCTCCAAAATTCCAGGGCATGACCAGATTTGCTTGGACATATGGAGGATTTGACGGTGTACCCACGGAAAAATTTGAAAACGTTAAAAACATGTTTTAACAGAGCACAGAAAAACTGTCCGACTGTGAAACTGTTGCATTCATTTGTTGCAGTTTATGTGACAAACTCTTATGTTTTCATCACTTTTTTGGGAGTGATTATCACATCCACAAGAAAAGCTAAATCGGGCAAGGTAGAAGAATCCTTTTACCCATTCGCCAAGTGTACAAGTTGGGTGGGTCGACAACATATTCCTGTCATGTGACGCACGTGCCGTCACCAGTGTCGTATAGAATATATCAGACGTGTTTTCTTGTGGAGGAATCGGTTGACCTATGACATTGCGACCAAATGTTTTCGGTTCACATTGGAGAGGCACGTCGTTCCGTCTACTAATTGCACGGTTTTGCAGTGCGGTCGCAAAACACAGACACAAAACTTATTACAGTGAACAGAGACGTCAATGAACGAACGGACGGATCATAACTTGGCGAAAAATAAAGAAAGTAAACTTTTCACTCGAGAGAAGACTTTTTTTTTGGTCACGTGCTTTTTTTTCTCGTTTTTGTTTGTTGTATCTGCTCGGTGCGGACGTCGCAAGACATTCGTTGCAGTTCGTCGTTGATCCATTAACTCAGTTTTTTTTATTACTGAGGGCATCTAACCCTCTGACCGAACACGCTGAGTTACCGTGTCTGCTACTTGAACCAAGGACCTCTCGTTCCGCAGCTGCTCACGCTAACCACGGCACTGCTGAGCTCACACTATCCTTGATGTTGCCTATGTTGCGCATGAACTACTCAGATTGTATATTTTGCTTATTTTTTTCATACTTCCACACAACTTGTTCCTGTTTTCTCGATTGATCTGTGTTCAGTTTTTCAAGGCCTATCCAACTTATCCAACTTATAACTAAATCTGAGGGGGGGTGTGATGGGGAGGTTCCCTTGTGAGCTTAGCCACGCAGCGCGTTGTGCTGGAAATGTCAGTTAACTGTTGTGATACGCCGAACACGCCTCGAAGTGAACCTTACTGCTATGCCCGGCGTGGGCGTAATACGTTCCACTGGCGAGCCCCACGAGAGACGTCTTCACTCTTTAGTTTTGCTGTCTCATGCAGCACCGCTGCCGACAACACTGAACACGCGCGTGAACGTCTTATTTGTAGCTGTTAAGGCGCGAGTAATCGTCTCGGCAATTTGACCTTAACCGACTCCACTGGTAGAAGCTGTGTAACATTCCTATGTGTTAGCTAGCCCTAACGACTTCGTCGAAATTTTGTCCTTGGAAAAGAGTGGTTGTGTGTTTGGGGGGGGGGGGGGGGGGAGTGCGGCGGAGCGTTAAGGTAGGCATGTAACGAATGAATACAGTTTTCCACTAAAAAAAAAAAAAAACGAAATTCGAATATATTTCGTACACCCTTTCCGACGACATTTGTAAGAAACCGAGGCTTGTCAGTTCACTACATGATTAGTGTTGATGAAGAAATTTTCTTGTATCAGACATCGCCATCAAAACTTAAGTAAAATTGTACATTGGGAAAATTACTGCTTCAGTGTTTTTCAGAACACTTTTGCTCTATTTTTCATCCACACTGAGCACACATTCAGACACTGATTAGTAACCAAAATACACCATTATCGTAGTAAAATACGAAACGCGCGGGATTAGCCGAGCGGTCTAGGCGCTGCAGTCATGGACTGTGCGGCTGGTCCCAGCGGAGGTTAGAGTCCTCCCTTGGGCATGGGTGTCTGTGTGTTTGTCCTTAGGATAATTTAGGTTAAGTAGTGTGTAAACTTAGGGACTGATGACATTAGCAGTTAAGTCCCATGAAATTTCACACTCATTTGATTTTTTTTTTTTAACAAAACACGCGAAGGAACAAATTTAAACTATCTACTGCCTCTAGTATAGATTTAAATGTCAGGAAGTCGTTTCTTAAAGTATTTGTATGGAGTGTAGCCATGTATGGTAGTGAAACGTGGACGATAAATAGTTTAGACAAGAAGAGAATAGAAGCTTTCGAAATTTGGTGCTACTGAAGAATGCTGAAGATTAGATGGGTAGATCACATAACTAATGAGGAGGTATTGAATAGAATTGGGTAGAAGAGGAGCTTGTGGCACACCTTGACTAGAAGAAGGGATCGGTCGGTACGACATGTTCTGAGACATCGTGGGAACACCAATTTAGTATTGGAGGGCACCGTGGAGGGTAACAAACGTAGAGGGAGACCAAGAGATGAATACACTAAGCAGATTCAGAAGGATGTAGGCTGCAGTAGGTACTGGGAGATGAAGAAGCTTGCACAGGACAGAGTACCATGGAGAGCTGCATCAAACTAGTCTCAGGACTGAAGACCACAACAACAACAACAACAACAACAACAACAACAACACTGCCTCAGCCATAATCTTTTATTTTGTTTTCTTCTCAGTTACCTTCCTTTATTCTACTTGATATACTGAATAATTTAATCGCAAAAAAAAAAAAAAGGGTCCTGTCTTTCCCCACAGGTCAGACGGACATAATATTGCAGTTACATCTACTATGTTACATTTGTTAAAAGGACTAAAATTTTTATCCTTATGATCCGCCATATTTGTTATTCAAACACATAATTAAAACTAAACTAAACTCCTCCCGAACAGGCCACGAAGGCCCAAAAGTACCGACCGGCCGCCGTGTCATCCTGAGCCCACAGGCGTCACTGGATGCGGATTGGAGGGGCCTGTGGTCAGCACACCGCTCTCCCGGCCGTTGTCAGTTTCCGACACCGGAGCCGCTACTTCTCAGTCAAATAGCTCCCCAGTTTGCCTCACAAGGGCTGAGTGCACTCCGCTTGCCAACAGCGCTCGGCAGACCGGATGGTCACCCATCCAAGTGCTAGCCCAGCCCGACAGCGCTTAACTACGGTGATCTGATGGGAACCGGTGTTACCACTGCGGCAAGCCCGTTGTCTCTAACACAGCATTAAATTTATGTAATCTACACAGTTCTTTCGGTTTGTGAATCTTGTCTCACGTTGTAAGTATTGTCACTCATTTGATTGTTAGGTATTTCCACTATTGAGGAAAAGAATTCTTAAACTATACGGGACACCGCAAAGAGTTACAGAACGTACTTTTACAGGGTAAAGATCTCATCTGTATTCATAACCTAAAACAAGACAATGATTCGTCTTCCAAGAGTCGTATTCCTTCTCTCTAGACCCCAATGCATGATGACGTAACTCATAACCCATTCAGTACTGTGCTGTTCACTGTATGTAAGTTAACATATTTTTCAAGGAAGTTTTTGTAGCTTGATGAAATGAGTTATACAGTTAATATGGTCTCATGCATATAGACTGCATTGCATTAAACTACTAAAACGGTCTAGATGAATCGATTAACTTTCATAAATCTGTCTGCTCGGCCCTTGATAAGCTCGTTTTATCTATTTGATGTCCAAGTCCCTGGTAAACTGTGGAAATGACCCTTCAGTAGGGTTAACATTTGATTAAACCTCGTAATAACCTGAAAAGGTAGCCCAGCTTCTTAGATTCTTAAGCCTTTCCACAGAATTTCGTCGGATAACCTGTCCAGATTTCGCTCCGTTTACACCACTGAAATTATTGGTAACATAAGATGATCCTTATGCAGTCCGTGTTACCAGCACTTCCAATTTTTCATCTGACTTTCTTCCATGCTATCCTTTAAAAAATATGAATGCCGCTTGCAATTTACTTGCTTCGTCATGTGCTTTCTTGTAACCACATATATAGCGTCAGCTGCAAACCTAAAATTATCTTCTGCAGTACCTCGTTCATTTCTCTTCTGAACTCCTCTTAAACTATTGTCATTATCTCTTCGGCACCTACGCTCTGCGTCATGCTCCTTACCGTTGTCCATTTTGTTCTGTTTGAATAATTGACTTACCAATTTTTTATTTATATCTGTAGCTCTTATCGTTTGCAAATTTCATTGTGCTTGCATGTGAGAGATGTATTACTTAATAAAATGCGCTCGTATTCTTTAAGATACGAAAATTTTTATCCAACTAAACATGCATCTACAGGTGTATTCAGCAAGTCACCGTATGGTGAACGGCCAAGTGTAATTCGTGTGTCACCTTCATTTTCCCCTCAATCCTTTTCCAGTATCGAACGATGCGTGACAAGACCGATTGCCAGTAGGCCCCCGTGTCCTTTGGAATCTCTCTCATTTTAACTTCACAGTCTTTTCGCGAGATATACTTAGGACGACACAGTACATTGGTTGAATCTTGTGTGAAAATACGCTCGGTGCTCTTTAACAGCAACACGGTCCTTGTTCAAAGCCGGTGGTAGCTATATAACATCGTCCGATATTGTACTAAATGCTTTCTCGGAAATTTGTTTTGAACAATTAATTCAGGCGCCCACTGTAAGTGTAAATCGCTGTGAAAACATGCTTAACCTCTTAGCAACAAATAATCCCGAACAAATAGAGAGCATCATGAGGATACAGCGATTAGTGACCACAAGGTCGTAATAGAGAGACACGCAAAACATATGTTTCAAAAAGTAGATAAAAATGCACTTGAAGCCTTCGCAAGAGTCAGTCTCCATTGCTTCTGAACTAATTATGTAAGCATTGACCAGATGTGGCTTGGACTCAAAGAAATTGTATCGATATAATTTGAGAGATTAATAACAAATAAATTAATAAGAGACGGAACTGATCCCTCATGGTGCACAAAAATGTCAGAACACTGTTACCGAAGCAACGAAAAAAAGCGAGCCACATTTAAAGGAACGCAAAATCGCCAAGATTCGCGAAGTTTCACAGAAACTCGAAATTTAGCACGAAACTCAGTGCAAGATGTTTTCAATAGTTTCGCCGGCCGGTGTGGCCGAGCGGTTCTAGGCGCTTCAGTCTGGAACCACGCGAACGCTACGGTCGCAGGTTCGAATCCTGCCTCGGGCATGGATGTGTGTGATGTCCTTATGTTAGTTAGGTTTAAGTAGTTCTAAGTTCTAGGGGACTGATGACCTCATAAGTTAAGTCCCATAGTGCTCAGAGCGATTTGAACCATTTTTTGAATAGTTTCCACAACGAAACTCTGTCTCGAAATCTGACAGAAAATCCTTAGATATTGTGGTCGTATTTAAAGTACACCAGCGCCAAGATACAATCAATATCTTCACTGCACGATAGTGTTGGTAATGTTACCGATGACAGTGTCACTAAAGCAGAGTTACTAAATACGGTTTTCCTAAAGTCCTTCACCAAAGAAGACGAAGTAAATATTACAGAATTCGAATTAAGAACTGCTGCCAACATGAAGAACTTAGAAGTAGATATCCTCGATATAGCAAAGAACCTCAAATCACTTAGTAAAGCTTCCTGTACAGATTACATACCATTTAGATTCCTTTCAGAGTATGATGATGATAACACCTCCATACATAGCAATCATATACGACCGCTCGCTCGATCAAAGATCTGTACCTGAAGACTGGAATGTTTTGCAATACTCGAGAAAGGAAATAGGAGTAATCTAATGAATTACAGTCCCGAATCACTGACGTAGATTTGCAGTACTGTTTTGAAACGTGTACTGTGTTCGAATATTATAAATTGCCTCGAAGAAAACGATCTACTTTCCCTAGTCAGCACGGACTCAGAAAACATCGTTCTTGTGAAACACATATAGCTCTTTATTTGCACGCAGTAAGTGGTGCTATCAGTAGGGAAACTCTGATTTCATGTTTCTGGATTTCCATTCCTCCACTCCTAGATACCGTTCCTCATAAGCAGCTTATAATCAAATTGCGTCGCTATGGGGTATCGTCTCAGTTGTGCAGTTACGTTCGTGATTTCCTGTCAGGAAAATAACAGTTGGGTGTTACCTAAGGAAACGATGATAAATGATTTACAAGACGATCTAATCAGACGTCTTAAAATTTTTGCAGATGGCGCTGTTATTTACCTTCTGGTATAACATTAGACAATCAGAACCAACTGCAAAACGATTTAGACAGAATACCTGTATGGTGCAAAAGGTGAAAAGTGTAATGCCATCAACACGAGTACTAAAATGCCTAGGTTAAATTTCGGTTACTTGATAAATCACACAAATCTGAAAGCTATCATTTCAACTAAATGCCTAGGGATAACAATTACGAACATTGGCAGTACACTTAGAAGATGCAACAAATCCACCACGCTTGTCTGTCCTCTGCTAGAGTATTTCCTTGCCTTATGGGGTCCTTACTAGGTAGGACTGACAGAGGACATCGAAAAAGTTCGAAGAAAGGCAGCCCGTTCTTTACTTTCGCAAAATAGGGCTGAATGTGACAAGGAGATGATACGCGAGTTGAGTTGTTGAAATCTTTTTACGAAATTTCAGTCCACAACTTTCTACTCCGAATGCGAAAATATTATGTTGACGTCCGCCTACACATAGAGAAATGATCGTCGTAATAAAATGAGAGAAATCACGGATCGCACGGAGCGGTTTAAGAATTGGTTCTTTCTCTGTACCGTTCGAGACTGGATTGGTAGAGAAGTAGTGTGAAGTGCTCTAAGAACCCTGTGCCAGGCACTTACGGGTGATTTTCTGTGTAGTCATGTAGACGTAGGTGCACGAAGCTCTCTTGTTACGCCTGCCACTGCATCTCTGTCATGCTTAAGCGCTTACCAAATAAACTTGTGACGAAACGCGCTGCTCTTCGTTGCACATTCTCTGTCATTCTTATGAGGCACAGATTCTAGATTGACGTGCGATATTCAACAATTGGTCGAAAAACTCGTTTTACAATTTACCTTCTTCGTTTGTGGAGTACATAAACAACAAGTATGTAAAAGTTTATTTGTCATTAAGAGTCCATATGTAACGACAAAATTATTTCTGTATTGTTTTTTTAAACGCTGACACGTAATTAATGTTTAATGTTGTTAACTGTGTTGTTACCTTCTGTCGTAATATAGTGAATTATTTCAGTATTTTCCTTTCACCTGTATAAACACATGTTTTCACAGCAAGTAATAGCCTCGTTTCATATTCCTGTACAATAATTTTATCCTCTCACTTAACATTTCATTTTTTTTAATACTACCCGATACTGAACTGACAATAACACTTCTTCGAAATGTGATACAGTTCAGGGCAATAAGATGACAAAGCATTCATTAGGTCTTACAGCGGGCGCCGTGTTTTGTATTTCAGGTCATAACTTTAATGTAGGTTTTTCCACTGTTACCCGAAATCAACACAAGAAACTCCCCGTTTTTTCTCCAAACAAAAGTTTCCCAAGTGGCACTCATTCTCTTAATCAGTTATGCGATTATCTGTATTTCAAATGCCGTTCTTTCTGCTAGCATTTTGGAGAACACTTTTTTAAATCCAGATTCGGTGATCATAATTCAGATTTTCCGTGTTTTCCCCAAAATTACTCCTGCGTGGTTCCTTTGAAAAGGACACTAAGGAATGTTTTTTTCATGCTTCTCTAATTCGAGATTATTGTCTGTCCTTAAGATATCGCTGAGGAGGCTTTAAAACTTTTTCTTTCCGTGTGTCGGTAAGATGTCAATCCCCACTAAGTACGAGAAACATATCTTTAACCATAATATTTGTTCTATGTATAAAGTATATGCAAACTGAGAAAGTGAACTGAATACATGTTAATTTGCTAATAATGGAGTTTTTCCTTGTCTGTCTGGAAAGGGAATGAAATTAATTAATTGAAAGGGGTTGAAAGAGATCATGTCTGTCTCACAGTGTTATTTTGATATAACGGTTAGCGGTATATTTCAGCCACCAGGTTTGTGGAAATAATCATGTCACTTTACTGTTTCGTGGACTGCCTCTTATTAGTTATTCTGTTATGTAATAAAACTGTTCAACGTACATACTTTCTATCGATTTTAAGCTATGTCAGTGTTAACTATCGCTAATGCAGATACGTGTCAGATTTCCCTTTTCCTTTGACTTCAAACTGCTAAGGTTATAAGTCCCTAAGCTTACACACTACTTAACCTAAATTATTCTAAGGACAAACACACACACACCCATGGCCGGAGGAGGATTCGAACCTCCACCGGGACCAGCCGCACAGTTCATTTTTAAACTAATGACCTATGTTGCACATAATTTTTACAGCTGGCTAGATAGTATAGTGACGTTCCCCGCATCTTTAACAACTCGTGTCGTCCTTTTATTCTAAGCTGTGGCGGACTTTGTTCTTCTTGATTCTGAGCGTGTCCTTGTCGTTGAAGCCTCTTATCTCCACAGAACGAACTTCTTCCCTGCAAGAAATGGTCAATGAATTTCATCTTCCGCACGCCTGTGTGATCGTGCAACGAAGGGAGATGAGGCGGTGTCGATTACCGTAAATTATGGACGCGCCGAGTGCAGTGGTATCTTTCAATTACCGTGATCGAGCAGGCGCGTGGCGACGGTGGACGTAGTGGGAGGCGGAGGAGGGGTGGGGGCGGGGGTGAGGGAAATGGAAATGGGGGCGGCAGCTGGGGTGGCGGGCGGGCGCCTTGCGCGGCGGCTGGCGGCTGGCGTGACTCAACCGCCCCTCCCCCTGCATATGACGCAGCCGCAGGGAGGCCGTGCTACACGATGCGGAGCGCACGACGCGTCGATCAACAGGCGACGCCGTACTGGCATACGTACTTGGTCATGTGGGCAGTGACGCAAATATCAAGGCGTAGCACCACCGACGCCGTTTTGTGTACTAGGCACCTTTATTGACTCAATTGTTTGACACTCATCTACATCTACATCTACATATACATACATACTCCGCAATCCACCATACTGTGCGTGGCGGAGGGTACCTCGTACCACAACTAGCATCTTCTCTCCCTGTTCCACTCCCAAATAGAACGAGGGAAAAATGACTGCCTATATGCCTCTGTACGAGCCCTAATCTCTCTTATCTTATCTTTGTGGTCTTTCCGCGAAATGTAAATTGGCAGCAGTAAAATTGTACTGCAGTCAGCCTCAAATGCTGCTTCTCTAAATTTCCTCAGAAGCGAATCACGAAAAGAATGCCTCCTTTCCTCCAGAGACTCCCACCCGAGTTCCTGAAGCACTTCCGTAACACTCGCGTGATGACCAAACCTACCAGTAACAAATCTAGCAGCCCGCCTCTGAATTGCTTCTATGTCCTCCCTCAATCCGACCTGATAGGGATCCCAAACGCTCGAGCAGTGCTCAAGAACCGCTCGTATTAGTGTTTTATAAGCGATCTCCTTTACAGATGAACCACATCTTCCCAAAATTATACCAATGAACCGAAGACGACTATCCGCCTTCCCCACAACTGCCATTACGTGCTTGTCCCACTTCATATCGCTCTGCAATGTTACGCCCAAATATTTAATCGACGTGACTGTGTCAAGCGTTACACTACTAATGGAGTATTCCAACATTACAGGATTCTTTTTCTTATTCATCTGCATTAATTTACATTTATCTACATTCAGAGTTAGCTGCCATTCTTTACACCAATCACAAATCCTGTCCAAGTCATCTTGTATCCTCCTACAGTCACTCAACGACGACACCTTTCCGTACACCACAGCATCATCAGCAAACAGCCGCACATTGCTATCCACCCTATCCAAAAGATCATTTATGTAGATAGAAAACAACAGCGGACCTACCACACTTCCCTGGGGCACTCCAGATGATACCCTCACCCCCGATGAACAATCACCATCGAGGACAACGTACTGGGTTC
The DNA here is from genome assembly GCF_023864345.2 of Schistocerca serialis cubense. Taxonomy (NCBI): domain Eukaryota; kingdom Metazoa; phylum Arthropoda; class Insecta; order Orthoptera; family Acrididae; genus Schistocerca; species Schistocerca serialis. The sequence goes on from NC_064643.1 coordinate 746,367,964, forward strand.
TATAACTTAAGAGCCACTCACATACCTGGGAACCAATCCCATATGCCACTCACATACTTGGGAACCAATCCCATATGCTCGTACCTTAGTTAGGAGTCTGCAGTGGGGCACCGAGTCAAACGCTTTCCGGAAGTTAAGGAATATGGCATCCGTCTGATACCCCTCATCCATGGTTCGCAAGATATCATGTGAAAAAAGGGCGAGTTGCGTTTCGCAGGAGCGATGCTCCCTAAAGCCGTGCTGATGCATGGACAGCAACTTCTCTGTCTCAAGGAAATTCATTATATTCGAACTGAGAATATGTTCGAGAATCCTGCAACAAACCGATGTTAAGGATATTGGTCTGTAATTTGGAGGATCCGTCCTCCTACCCTTCTTATATACTGGCGTCACCTGCTCTTTTTTCCAGTCGCTCGGGACTTTACGTTGGGCAAGAGATTCGCGATAAATGCAAGCTAAGTAAGGAACCAATGAAGTAGAGTATTCTCTGTAAAACCGAATTGGAATCCCATCAGGACCCGGCGATTTATTTATTTTCAACCCATTCAGCTGCTTCACAATCCCAGGAATTCTGTTTAAATTCACACGACGGTTTGTTCACATCAGGTTTCAGTGACGATCAGTTAGCGCCGCTAAACAAGAGTAAACGTTTATGTAAAGCGTCTTCCTGCAGTAGTTGTAAGTCTTCGATGTGCCCCTTTCTCATGTCTTTTCATCTGCTCGCCACCCTCATCTGTATTTCTTTCTCTTTCGCTCTATAACACCTCTTCACACCCGTAGTAGTTAAAAACTGTGCTTTCAGACATTGTCGCGGAACAGGCAAAGGATTACTTAATAGCAAGAGAGTTTTCCGCTTCTCTCCGTGAAAAGTGTGATTTTTTTCAAAGAAAAGTGAAGAGGCTAAACCCTCGATTCGAAATAGAAGTCGCCTCAGTTTTTAAGACAAGGCTGATTGAGGTTTATCGTGTGAATGTGCTCTAACGCTTTGTCACAAGAGTGGCAGTTGGAAATTTGTTCACTTTTATCTGAAAACCAAAGATATCGACCAAACAGAAAGACATGAGCGTATGTGTTGGCAGTTAAATGTAGCAAACAGAAATTCTAAAAAATGAAATACATGTAAAAGGCTCTCCGATGTCTGTAAGAGACATTTGCGGGTAAGTTTTAAATATATCAACAGGATGACTAGAAAAGTTGCAATTCTCTTTACTGTTTCCTCTAATTTCAAGTCTGTTTCAATGCAACATATCATGTAGAAACGCATCCAAAATCTTAAAAATGAATAATAATACACGAATATGTATACAGTTCTAACTCATAGGACAGATGACGCAATAGGCTGGATATCACTGTAGTATACAGAAAACAGAAATCTACCTTCCTTATTGATCCACTTATAACGAGTGAAAATATTTGAAAATATACGAATTTGGCGGTTCAAACTGTATCACTGGAAGCTAGCGAATGTTGAAATCATTCTATGAAGCCCAGGAATCATCCATAAGAGACTCTCAGAACTCCTTTCTGTTACGCGTAGAGTATTAAACACTTTTACTTTCAATTTTTCCTTTCGTTTTATTACCGTTTTCCATCTATAGTCTATACGATCATCACCAGATATGTAACTCTTCAGGCTTTCCCGGCGATCTAATGACATTTTGGGTTGTCGGTTGTTCTGCTGGATATCAGCGTCGTACTTGCACGATATTTCGGTCACGTAGCTCGTAACCTTCATCAGGTGCGACCTGAGACTGCTCCTCGAGTGGAACTGGTCCAATATTTATGCCCATGGCCTTCCCCCTCCACCAACGGCTGCAGGCGCTTCCTCTGTGGTCCGCGCCCATTCCCTGTGACCTGCTGGAGCGTTGCTGCTCCGTTTTCCGTCCGCTGCGGTTCTAGGTGTTCCCTCTGCGGTCCGCGCCCACCAAACCCGCTCCTGGGTGTTCCATCTTCGGTCTCGTGCTCCTGGCAGTCCGTCAGAGGCTCGTTTACCATCTCCATGTCTCTGGTTCTTCTGTTTGTGTAGTGTTGCAGCTGGCCCCGTTGCTCCTTTAACAATTCCAGAGCCGGATCCCAGGCTCTGCTTAGCTGGTACCCTGTGTCACGATTCATAAGATCGTCAGCCATTTTAATCTCAATCGATTCTCTTATAACACTGTCCCAAAATCTGAGTGTTTGTGCTAAAATCTTGGTATCCTCATACTTCATGGCATGATGTAGTTCTAGACAGTGTTCAGCAATGGCTGACCCGACAACCCAAGATGTCATCACCAGATATGTCTGTCTCGCTGAACTGTTACATTAAACATAAAAAACTTGTAACCATAAAACAATTTAGGAAGAAAAACGTATCTGAGGAGCATTTCCGAGTTGAAAGAAAAATGTTTAGCGACCAAAGATTGTTTAATATTCTACATGTATTTTACAACAGGTCGCTGTGTCCTTCAGTATAGTAATGTTACATTTCATCGTTTCTGTTGTTTTCCTCAAAAAAAGCCTAACAAGGCTTAACCAAACGTCTGTGGCACTGAGAATGTACCGGGTCGTGCTGAACTTAGTCCATATGGTCGCCTATCCTGATGACAGTCTCTACATTAGTAATGCACTGCTAATGTGTCTGTTTTGTGAGTAGCTTCTTTGTACATGTCATAATATGCATGGCTTTACTGCTAACATTTTTTCCCTTTCATATTGTTATTGTTACAATTAATAATGGTCTATGTAACTAATTTCTTGACTGTTGTACCCCGAAATTAACATTACAGCCACTTTAGTGCCGTTAAAATACAAATAAAAATTGTTAATAGTAGCAAAAGCAATAATATCTTCAGCATCAGAATGTGTAATGCATAATTTGTGGAAAATATGTGCAGAACTCTTCGAGAGTTTAAGACTGGAAATGTTTTGGTAAAATCTCCTGCAAAGTCACCAGCGCAAAGCTTAGTGGCAAAACAGCGCAAACCTCCAACCAAATCAGCAATACAAAGCTTAGTGGCAAAGAGGGGCGAACCTCCAGCAAAGTCAGCAATGCAAAGCTTAACGGAAAAATGGCGCGAAACGGGCACTGTAGCGAATAAAAACCGTAACTGTGCGAAAAGAGTTGGGACGCCTGAAAAGACTGCTCCAGTGAAGGAATGCCTGGGACAATGTTCGACGTAATCTCAACGCCGTTTATCCGTGCAAGCGAGAATTAAGACATCCTCGTGTCGAAACATTATCAAACAAGATCTGCATCTGCATTCTCGCAATCGTACTGTTGTGCAGAGTGAAAGTGTGCAGGTGAACTTTCGCATGTTGAGTTGTGCCGGTTATTTCGGAGTGAAGTGGAATCAGAGCTTTTGAATCCTCAATTTTTTGTTTCATCAGATGAGGGCTTGTTCAGGCTGTCAGGGCATGTGAACTCACAGAAAAAATCCTATTATAAATCCCATCAGCATTTTGAAGAGCCGTTGTTTGATTTCAGGATTGATGTTTGGTGCGCAATATCTGGCACCCGCATCGTAACACGATTCTTTCACTAAACTATTAATTCTAACTGGTACGCCCAGAAACTGTTTAACCCTTACGTTAATTAGTTCACAGAAAATGAAAAACTGTATGGATATTTTCAACAAGACAGCACATCATCTCGACAACCTTGCCACGAGCGCATGAGGTGAGGTGTTCGGTGAGAAGAGGACAATCAGCGGAGGCAGTGCAATCTCCTGGCCACTTTGATCACCTGGTATCTCTCTCCGCGAGATTTTTATCCATGGGGCAAACTTAAGGGTCAAACGTACTAAAATAATCCTCACACACTGGGAGAGCTACCGGAGAACACTGCAAACGCTACTTCTGTTATCCCTCACGCAGAGCTATTGTGTGTGTCTCACAGTTCGATAAGTCGAGCGCAGCGCTGCATCGCTGTCGACTATGGCCGTTTCCAGGTCTTCTGTGATGTTCATTAACGAGGATCAACCCCGCGTCAGTTTGATTGCAAATATTTTCAATGCCAGTTTCATTTGCCTACCCTGTGTGAATGGTCGTGTAAAAGAGCAGGTAATGCGTCACCCACTCAGCCTACTCAAAATTCAGTTGATCTATAAGCTAACGCCGTCCCTCTATTCCAAATGACTGTCGAGACCTTATCAATTTAAACTACTTTCATTACCACGAGGACAAAGGAAGTACCTGTGCTGGCTAGGTCGCCAAAGTTACCGGAGCTAAAACTGATGCGCGATCAAGTTTTCAGTATCAAACATCTTGACTGCGGATTGTCATATCAAATATTTTGACCAGGAATTGTCGGTGAGGAAGAATCCTTCTCATTTTAACTTCGCCATTGCCAACAGCTAGATATTGCACTGGCAGGTCCTGTAGCCATGCATACGTTTCCGTTCGACTCGAATGACAAAATTACTGAACTTTGTAAAGTCTGTTGATGGCAGTCATGTGTTTGTAATAGTGCGAAGAGATTAAAGATTGGAGATCAGTAACCTTCATAACAGGGACTTTCCACAGGCTGTATAAGGTAACAATAATGACGTAGAACAGGAATCACTCAGAAGAATACTAGATGCTTACACGTGTGGTCAGTATTGCTGCCCCACGGCATGGTTAGCAGAGCTTTGTGGTTCCTACTCGCCCTGTAGTATTACAAATCCTTTCATAAGAAGCAGGTGTCCGTAATTTCTGGATGATTTGAAATGAACCAATGAATCCAATCGTGTATCACACCAAGTCTCACAATTACAGAAGAACTAAAGTTTCCGTGACGGTTAATACAGCAGCACTGTGTTAATAACATGCTCCATATGCCGCAAGGGAAATGCAGTTTATAAATTACTGTGGCTATTTCGGATTAGGACGTTCCCTTAAATCAGTTTAAGGGTGCGCTCGGTCGTTCTATCAAGGTGGTGACTGACTCCCCTCATCGTTGTTCAACACTGGTAACTCAATCTGTCAGCGTCTCGAAACCCCATTAGAGTTTCAGCTTAGCAAATAAACCAAATTGGAACCCATAATTAGCGGTAACCCAGTGTAAGAGTTTTAGCATTCCTAAAATAGTAAATCGAGGTGAGATCCCACTGCACTAATTGTCTTACTACCTTCTGGAGATATGTGAATGATGCAACTATTCTTTTGATAGTGTACTATGACGGGTACACAAGAAATACGATGTCTGTGAAGGCGCTTTGCGACTTGGTTGATAACCGACAGTGAGGTTAACGTTGACTAATGCACGGAAGAGAAATACATTTTAGTGACTGTTTCAAAATACGAAGGTTGGAATTTTAATGGTGGCAACTATTTATTTATGCTCGTACAAAATAGATACGTGTTTCGAAGTTTTACTGGCCTTCAAAGTAGTCACCAGCATTGTGTATAACCCGTTGCCAGCGATGTGGAAGTCGTAGGATACTCTTAGCACTGCCAGTTAGTTACGTTTAACAGTTCGAGCGGCGAGATCTATTGCCCGACGAATTTGTAGCACTTCTGAAGCGAATGCCGTGGAGCGTTTCCTTCAGTTTATAAATCGAGTTGAACTTACGAGGGCTTAAGTCAGGGGAGTACAGTAGGTGGTATAGCACTTAGCAGCCCCATCAGTCAAACAAATCAGTAACAGCTAGCACTGTACGTGCTTGATCATTGTCCTGCAAGATGATGGTCAGATCCTGCAGAAAGTGTCATCACTTCTGTCTCTATGCTGTCCATTTTTGGAATACAGCCTTCGACCAGCTTAGAGACAGAAGTGATGACACTTTCTGCAGGACCTGAGCATTATTTTGCAGGACAATGTTCAAGCACGTACAGTGCAAGCTGTTACTGATATGTTTGAATGATGGGGCTGCTAAGTGCTATACCACCGACTGCACTCCCCTGACTTAAGCCCTCGTGAGTTCACCTTCATTTCTAAACTGAAGGAAACACTTCACGGCATTCGCTTCAGAACTGCTACAAATTCATCTTGCAATAGACGTCGCCGCTCGAACTGTCAACACAACTGGCAGTGCTAAAAGTATCCTACGACTTCCATATCGCTGGCAACAGGTAATACACAATGCTGGTGACTAATTTGAAGATCAGTAAAACTTTGAAATACGTATTTATTTTGTACGAGCTGTAAATAAATAGTTGCCACTATTAAAGTTCCAACCCTCGTAAGTGAATTACTAAGTCTTTACTTCCAATGGGTTGTGTCATTCATTAATAACAAATTACCTCTTAATGCTCTCCTAAATTATTTTGAGGAGGTGACTGTTTGCACCTTTAAATGCGTTCCAAAAATTCGTTTTCGTACAGTAGCTGTACGTCACTTCTTTACTGAAATACTGCCAGTTTCAGTCAAGTAACATACCGTCCTCAGGCGTTAAGAAAGACACTAATTGCAGGTTATGCGCCCAAACATGATGATCTGGATTGAAATCACGCTTTGGATGCGCGACGTCTAATTAGTGTGGTTGTTATTTATTGAGGATAATCTGTTGTTCAGCTGAAACTGGTAATGTTGCAACGCAGGAGTGACACAGAGCTACGGTGCCACATCAAGATATTTGAAAAGCTTCAAATCAAAATAGAAATTTCGTTCTCATCATTGGCTGAGATTTATCAGGAAATCATAACGTAATAGAAAGCTCGGGTCCAGTTCTCCAAGGCCGGAGAAGTTCTTCTTGGTACACCTGTTTGCTATTTGCTTTAGCTGATTTTGCGCTGTGTCACGATTTTAATATCTTCAGTGAGATTTAGAAGCCGCTATGCCCCCCCCCCCCCCCCCCCCCCCCCACAGTCCGTGACACGGCGCCTCAAGCACGACCACTCCGCACGGCACCTCATTCATAGTTACCTGATCTTACCACTATTTTACAAAAAAGAATGGAATGAGATTCCCTTGAAACCCATAGAGGACATGTACAGTATATAGCCATTCCGAGACGTCTGGGAGGAGTTATGGATGCCAACAGTTTTACTACACCGTATTAGGATTGGTAATGTGTTTTTTGTGTTTCTAGATTTATGTCCAGCCCATGTGTATATCCATCACTTCTTCAAGAATTTTGTACTTAAAATTTTGTATTTGTGGGGACGCACAGCCTCCAGATACTTAATAAAAACGTAAACATGGTCCGTAGTAGGCTCTGATATGATGTTTATTTAATCGTGCGAGTAACTAATTTCGACTAAGCGTCATTGTCAAACATATTTGTGACGTTTGTATTTCAGGTCATTCTTCTTGAAGAGAAAGGCATTTCTGTGTTAAGCAGATCTGGTTTCACATTATTCGCAAAAAATTGAGTTGTTTTCGAGTGTGTAACGACATTTCTTTTCGGAAGTGATGTAATCGAATTCAGCCCAGCATTCTCACTATAAACGAACATTCGAAACGAGCACTGATTAATACACATAAAGGAAAAAGTAATCCATGCTGTGTCTATGACGTGATAACAGTAGATTTGTCTAGGTCGCCCAACTAGTCTAATCGTTGTCTCAAATTTTCCGTGAGAAATGTTACTTCGTATAGTTACAATTCACTGTGGTCTAGTTCCCAAGAAAACATTTTGCCTCGACAAACTAAACTGCTGACCTTTTATCTACCCTCTATGCATTTTATGTGTGTAGCTAAGGCGGGACGTGGGGAAGGACTCACATGTTGACTGCTGGCCGTCGCGGGAGAGCATCAGCTCAAAGCGCAAGCTCTCTCTTGTACCGCATAATGGTACAGATTAGTATACAATCTGATCCCTTAGCCTTAGCACAGAAACTAATACATTGATCGAATTACGTAAACTTCTGTATTTACTATAAAACTTTGGTCATTTGCTAATTTCAATATATAATCTCTCTGAAACTGTAGTTGTACTGATACTGTGCACTTCAAGTTATTAGTATTCATGTAAAACTACTTTCTAGAAAATATTGTGGTAACCTGAGTTTTTCTTGAAATGCTTCCAAATTACCTATAAAACTTTTTTATATAAATTTGAGAATACTGTGTCAGAGACAGGGAGAATGTTCAAAAGGAAAAGAAACTGGATAATGAAATTTTGGATTAAACATCTACCATTCGAAAACCGTGAAAATAATAAAGATCGCAATCATTGTAAATAATAACCTTTGTAAAATTACGGGTGATTCTACTGGAAAAACTGCTCATGTCGAACACTGAGAAATACAACCTCGCATGGTAAATCCCGATTAAGCAGTATATACTCATTTGGGAGAAAGATGTAACTCTGTCTGGGTACTTAATAAATGCTGTAACCATAGCGTAAACGATGTTTTATCATTATTCATTTCTTGTTCCGGTTTGATCAGACGGACAAAAGTATTACATATATCTGCCAACAACGAACGCAGACACCTTTCTCAGTGCAGATTAAAATCAGTCTTAACTTAGCGGCCGGTGCCGCCGTGGTATGAATAACATTTAACAGTCAACATATTACACAGTATTGTTTAGACGAAAGGATAATTCGAATTACAATTAAAAATTTAACATTTAAGATATTTTGCATACAGAAGCAGTTACTGAAAAATATGGTATTAAATCATATGTGAGCAGAATTTATATGGCAAAATATTTTTGATCGAAAATCAATGAAATACGTATTGTTAATAATAAACACAGTAAACATTTAATTTACTTTAACATTGCTCATTTTTCCCGTTAATAGTCTCCCCGATTTTTTGACACAGTATGACAAATTTGCACAAAAGTGTTGCATAGCAAATTTGTAAGTTTTTCAAACAGACAATAGCTCAAGAGACAAAAGTTTTGTAGAAATTTCGTAAGTATCTTTAAGATAAATCAGGTGGCCAGGGTAAGATCTGGAAAATAGTTTTACATGGAATAATGATAATTTGAAGTTTAATGGCATAATATTCAGTATAATTACGGTTACAGACAGATGAAACATTGAAATTAGTTAATGTCCACGGTTGATAGTACTTACAAAACTCTGCATAATTCCGATCTGTATACCGGTTTGATACTAAAGCTAGGGGATCAAACTGTATGTTGGACTGTGCCGTTATAACCAGAACGAGTGAGGTAGCGCAGTGATAAGTACACTACACTCCCATTGGGAAGAGCGAAGGTTTTTATGCGCTTGTGATCATCGAAATTTAGGTTTTCTGACTAAATCGCCTAAGGAAAACGTCGGGATGGTTCCTCTGGAACGGCACAGCCGATTTACTTCCCCATCCTTCCTTAAACTGAGCCTGTGCTAAGACACTAATGACTTCGCAGTCGACAGGTCACTACACTAATCTTCTTTCTGTCCTTCTCTTGCACTGGTTCCCAGCTACTAGGACGGGTTCCCTTTGTAGATTTAGGGTCTACAAGGGCATATATACATTTCTAAAGCAATCACCACTTGGCTTCCCACGAGTGCTTCGTAGCCTTGCAAGACATATGTGCCCGCCCGACTGTAACCGATACATGAAGTGAACTTATTTATGAAGCACTCCGTGATCAGGCCGCAAGTGGCCCATCGGGACCATCCGACCGCCGTGTCATCCTCAGCTGAGGATGCGGATAGGAGGGGCGTGTGGTCAGCACACCGCTCTCCCGGTCGTAACGATGGTTTTCTTTGACCGGAGCCGCTACTATTCGGTCGAGTAGCTCCTCAACTGGCATCACGAGGCTGTGTGCACCCCGAAAAATGGCAACAGCACATGGCGGCCCGGATGGTCACCCATCCAAGTGCCGGCCACGCTCGACAGCGCTTAACTTCGGTGATCTGACGAGAACCGGTGTATCCACAGCGGCAAGGCCGTTGCTGAACTTATTTATGGTTCATGAAAATCTTAATCTTCTAATTGAACCCTCTCTCAAGAGGCCCATACTTTGTCTATCCTGACCGGGCACTCTCTGCAGAAATAAAATACATTTTCTTCGCATGTAAGATGTGCGCAAACAAGTAAACTGAATTCTTACAACAATTAATCAGAAATAATAGGTACCCACTATGTGGCAGCCCACCTTCTTCGAAACGATGTGTTAATATTAAAAACGGTAATAAAACTATGTAATATGTATAACGCAGCTCCCTGGAGACCAAGAAAATGCCTACAGCAGTAAAGATGGCTATTCATCTTCGTGTGTTCAAATGGCTCTGAGCACTATGGGACTTAACTGGTGAGGTCATCAGTCCCCTAGAACTTAGAACTACTTAAAACTAACTAACCTAAGGACGTCACACACATCCATGTCCGAGGCAGGATTCGAACCTGCGACCATAGCGGCATCTGCGTGTGTGCTTCAGCACAGTGGTGAGCGAACCACGCAAGGAGACGGGAGAGCGCATTCCGCTCCAGAAAGCCCCGTCAGTAAACTGGCCGTCTGGTGTTCCGAGTTCGCCGGCGAGAACTGGTCCCCCGTTCTCAAAGAACAATTGCGCATTACTCGTCCGCCATTTGCCACGCGGAGCGGAGAGATATACGCGACCGATGGTGCGCTCCCGCGTACACACCGTGTTCACGTGTGTGTGATGTTAAGATTAGTTGGCTGAGAGGAGCGGTAAACAATAGCCGCGGCGTGGCGTGGCGTGGCGTGCATTCCGCCCATTGAGGACCGCCCCCGCCTGCCACCGCCGCCGCATCGTGTGGCGTGCGCTCCGGGGAGCAGGTTGTTTTGTATTGGCCGGATAGCTGTGCCGGCGAATAATGGCCTTCTTAGTCATTGCCCGCGCGCGGGCGGCCGGAATATGCATGTGGGGCCGAGCGCCCGGGGTGCAGTGCGTGCTCTGGGGCTGCGGGGCGAGGACGGCGGCCGGCGAGCGCCAGCGGCCGGCTGTCACCATGATGCTGCCGCCGGTGTGGCCGTGCTTCAGCGGGGACATCAAGACCGCCATGTTCAGGTACCGCCACTGTGCGCGCCCCAGCCTCACGCACCGCACCTGCCACTCGTAGACAGGTGCGTAAGACAACTTCCAACACAACTCGACCTTTGTTTACCAGTTTTTACTGTACGAAACTGGCTTAATATTTGTGACCGAGGGCTTATTTGCGCTAATATGCTTTCCCTCCCCCTACTTTCACGTCCTGTTCGCTATTTTGGACGTCAACATCAACTTCCGGGATCGTCAGAGAAGGCGGCGTTGTTAAGGCTGGAGTTGACAAACTGGTATTTCCACAAGCCTTCCCGAATGAGAATGGTCTGCATCTACGTCTGTACTCAGCAAGCCGCCTTGCGGTGTGTGACTGTGGTGACTTTGTGCACCGCTGTCGCGTCCCCTTTTTCGTGTTCCAGTCGCGGGAGCTTAAAATGGTTCAAATGGCTCTGAGCACTATGGGACTTAACATCTAAGGCCATCAGTCCCCTAGAACTTAGAACTGCTTAAACCTAACTAACCTAAGAACATCACACACATCCATGCCCGAGGCAGGATTCGAACCTGCGGCCGTAGCAGTCGCGCGGTTCCGGACTGAAGCGCCTAGAACCGCTCGGCCACCGCGGCCGGCAGTCGCGGGAGGAACGAATACTGCTAAGCCTTCTTAAGAGCTGCAATCTAATTTTACCTTCGTGGTCTTTCAGCGAGATACACGTAGAACAATGTATTGGTTGACTCTGACTTACAACAGTAAACCTCACCTCGATGCAGAACGCCTCTCTTGCATCGTCTGCCAGTAGAGTTGTCTGTCTATCTCCGTGACGCGTCCGCGCTTACTAAATGGACCTGTAACCATACATGACATTCTTCCTTGGATGCCCTCTATCAGTACTGTCTAGGGCGAATCGCAGACGAACGGTATTCAAGTACTGGTCGAACGAGTGTATTGTAAGCTATCTCATTTGTGGCTTGATTACACGTCTTCAGGATTCTTCCAATGACTTTCACTCTGACATCTATCTTACCTGCGATTAGCTTTATGGAGTTCATTCCACTTTAAATCGCTCCTTACTCAATGGACTCATAAATATTTCGTGGGTGTGTCTGCTTCCAGATAGTGTAACCAACGGGAGAGCGTCACAGAGATGCTCCTAAACGAGAAGTGGTGGAAGCTTGAATACAGACAGACGCAGAACTGTCCCGCGAAAGCCTGCTTTTCAATAATCAGCATGACGAGTAGAATCTAGAAACAAGCTACTAACACCAAATAAGAGTTAAAATAATTACATCGTGAACAGAGGCGTTTAAGTAATCATTCTTCAGACGATCCATACGTGAATGGAACGGGAAGAAATCTCCCAATGTAATGCAGTGGGAAGTACGTCCTGCTATGCACACCATGTGGGTCAGTAGGGAACTGATAATTGCTGAAGCTTCCATGGTCACTTCTTGACGTTTCGCCCTTACTCAATGGACTCATAAATATTTTGTGGGTGTGTCTGCTTCCAGTGACAGTTCTGCAAGCATACGGCAATGACCTATTCTACGTGTTTACGTGCAGACTGTTACATATGCATACATCTAAAACAATACTCATTTATTCTTCAGTCTCAGTTGCACGTTTTTAAATACGCGACATGTTTCAATCTCTGTGGATCATCTTCAAATCTCGGTAGTTGCGTCCGCAAGCCCTCGTGTATGTGTCAGAGCCGCATATCAGAGTGCTGTGTCTGCAAAACACAGGTAGGACATGCTGCTGACGCAATTGTATAGATATGAAGATCGTCCAGAGATGTCGAAACATGTGATGTATTTAAAAATGTGCAACTGATACAGAAGAATAAGTGACTCTCTCATGCCGTACAGACCGTGAGGGTCCAACGGTACCGACCGGCCGCCGTGTCATCCTCAGACCACAGGCGTCACTGGATGCGGATATGCAGGGGAATGTGGTCAGAACACCGCTCTCCCGGCCGTATCTCAGTTTCCGAGCCCGGAGTCGCTACTTCTTAATCAAGTAGCTCCTCAGTTTGCCTCACAACGGCTGAGTGCACCCAGATTGCCAGCAGCGCTCGCCAGAACGGATGGTCACCCATCCAAGTGTTAGGATAGCCCGACAGCGCTTAACTTCGGTGATCTGACGGGAACCGGTGTTACCAACGTGTCAAGGCCGTTGGCGACGAAAGATGAGTGAGAATTGTGTTAAATATTAGTAATCTCACGATGAATATGTCGGTTGTTGTGACATTTGTTTACGGCAGTACCCGCACAAAGCGTCAATCCGGTACGTCATTTGTACCTGTGCTTGTTTTGACACATTTGAGAACGACGTCCTGTGTTCTGTTTGCTAGAAACTGTTCAGTCCAGTCGCACCGTTGGTCTGACATTCAGTACGCTCGTATTTTGTTCTTTAGATGACAGTGGTGAAATGCTATTGAACGCCTTTCGAAAGCCAAGGAGCACGGCTTCAACTTGAGCGCCGTTAAATGGTGCTGCTGGTTTCTGGGACTTGTAGAGGAACTGACCGAACTACGTTTCACACGATCGTTCTTTTCGGAACCCATGTCGATTTGGACACAAGAGATATTTGGTCTGCAGACATGTAATTCGCGAGCGTAGAACACGTTCCAAAATTCCACAACAGACGGATGTCAGAGATACAGGCCCATAGCTTTGTACGTCTGCTCGACGACCTTTCTTGAAAATGGGAGTAACCTGCGCTTTTCTCGAATCATTAAAAACGCTTCGCTCCTCCAGACACCTATGGTTCGCTGCTGCCGGAAAAGGAGCAACTTCTTTCGCTTGCTCTATGTACAATCGTATTGGTACACAATCAGGACCAGTGGCATGTTCTGTGTTTAGCAATTTTTGTTAGTTTCCTATCCCGTTGTCACTTATTTCGAGGTTCGCCTGAGGATTCCAACGAGGAACTACAGCACGATCTTCCTCAGTGAAACTCTTTTGGAAAAAGGCGTTTAGAATTTCAACCTTCTGTCACCCGCCGTTTCGATGTAAATGTGGTCACAGAATATCTGGACAGATGGCTTCTATCCGGCTACTGATTTAACACAAGAGTAAAACTTCATAGGATTTTACGGTATATTGATAATTTTTACTTGTGGACCGTCTGACAGCAACTGAATATAACACAATTTTAGTGCCATACGCGTTTCGCCTTTATTTTCTGCAGGGTACCATCAGTGGACTTGAATATGTACATATGTTTCCTATTTAATTTAAATTTTTGTCACTGTACCTATAGGTTATAAACGGTTCTGGTGGTTGGTATTTCCTATTAAGCAGTAATGTTTTGAACTGTACTTACAGGTTGCGTGGATAATTTCTTACATATTACGCTCCTGATGCATTTTTGGTGTTGTTCTTCTTCTTATGAATGCCAATTTGCGGTTTTTTCCCCCGTTCAGTTCATAGTGCTGTGGAATTGGGCGAAAAACCGCAAATTGGCATTCATAAGAAGAAGAACAACGTTTCATTTCGTTGAAAGATTCAAGCATGCCTCACCTTATGCTATTTTTGTTTCGTTTACTTTGTTTGTCTGCTTGCCTTTGGTTACGTTTTAATTTGCAGCGAATCTCACTTTCCTTTCGTAGCAGCTTTCTAACACGGTTGTCGAACCATGGCCTTTCTTTTCTACCATTCGCAGTTTTTCTCGGCACACACAGGGGCTGGACAAAAATAAATAAACATCAAAAACACAAACATTACCATTTCTCACACGCTGTAGGAAACCCGTTGGCATACAAAACAGTTGTGTCGGAATGGATAAATCCAGGTCATGAATGATTTTCAATGGAATGTTTTAACACACTTCCAACAAAATATCGGCATGTTCAGGCAACGGCGATGTAGGTGGATAACGACCACGCGCCTTCTCTCCAGAGCAGACAGTAAAGGCTCAATAATAATGAGACCTGGAGGCTGGTGGACAGGGAAGATGCGGCAGCTCGTCCTCGTCTTCACAAAACTAATGCTGAACACTGCGAGGTGCGTAAAAAGGAGGCCCGTCGACTTCGAACACATCACTTCAGGGAAACAATGGGATATGTTGTTTAGCCAAAATGATCACATAATTTTTAGCAGTAATTTGACCTTGAAGAGTAATCATGGAGCCCATGGAATACCACGACATTACTGCCCATACAATCACCGAACTTTCACCTTCTTTCACTCCTAGGACGTAAATTCGGCCAGAAGGTGAAAACAGCGTGAAAAAAAGACTCATGCGACCGAATGACTTTGTTCCATTGCTCCATACTCCAGGTTTTATAGATTCGGCATCACGTTTTCCTGTTACGGGCATTTTAATCATTGATGAATGGGTTTGGAATTTCCGATCACCATGCAATTCCTTTCTTATGGAGCTAGTTTGGTGTCGTTTTGGTGCTAATATTCAGTCCTGCAGTGACTTTCCAGCTGTCATGCTCTTACTTTTCATCACAATCCTCTTCAATGACCATCTGTCACGATCACTCACTACACATTTACGATCGCTTTGTGACTTAGCGGGTGATGTGTTCTCGCTTTCCCTGTATGCAGTGTAAGTATTCGATACGGTGTCCCTGGAAAAACCGAACACTTCGGCCACCCTGGTTACTGGAGCATCCACCATAGGAGCATCAACAATTTGCCCACATTTGAATTCAGTTTACCCCATCATGATGCATTTACAACCTACTGAAATTCCGTTTATTTCCGTGGAAATTCGAGTGAGGTGTTTTTGCGTGTTTGTTGAGACACTGGCGTTGCACACGATTTCTGTTTTGGTGTTGTGGAGATTATAGGCGGAAGCTATTAGTAGCTAGCTGGAGGTGATAGGGTTTTCAGCCGCTGACGTTGAAGAAGGGATAAGTTTAAACCTGATATTCAGGTCAAAGAGAAGATAGTGACTCCCATTCCGACTTACTTTACAATGTAGCAGAGCGAAGAATACATACAGGTCCACCAAAAAATGTTTCGAAATACTCGTTGCTCTGAGTGAGTGTGCGTCGCTTAACTTATCTCTCACACTTCACAACAGCAGTAGGTTATGATTGTGGCCGCGAGTGCGATTTCGATCCACACCACGGAAATTCCAAATCACTGCAAAAGTAATGTTTCAGTTCTAGCTTACCAATGCTGTGACAGCGTAACCATGATGCTTTCTGGCATCTATTGACCTCGGTACGTTTTGTTGAATAGCATTGATTTCCCGCCTTTCTTCACTTTGAGATTACCATTGAACCTCATGCTTATTGTGTGCCAGCTCCATCTGATTTGTTTGTTACTATTCAGTATCTTTAAATTACGTTTTACTATGTGTGGAGTCAGCTTTCGTACTAACCAAAATAATCATATGCGGTTTCATCATGTAACCACTGGCAAGTAAGGGTCGTCACACCTTGCCTTGCATGCTACATTAGCTATTAGATGAGATACCAAATGATAAGTCAGCAACCTCCAACAGTGATAACGAAAGTGAAATGGTGACACCACAAAATGTTGTGTTTTCAACATGGGTCCGTAGCCAACGCTATCAAAATCTTTAGAGAAATTAATGCACAAGATAGAATAATTCTGAAAGTGCTTAGAGCTGCTACTACTGCAAGGCTCGTGGATGCGTCGATATGTTCTCCACCTTCTGCAAATAAAGCCTCGTACTTGTACACCAGCTGTTACAAACCATACGTTCCACTAAGAAACCGAGTAAATGAAGTAGTGCATATGCCTGTAAATATATCAACAAGGAAGTGTGCATTCTGTAGCACAGTGAGTACCTACTGGATGAGCCAGGCAGTGGTGTTAGGCCTTCGATGAGTAAGAGCAAGAATTGTTTTGCAGAGTACCACAAAAAGTGAACAATCCCTGATTTACTGTGCTGCGAAAATGTTCCCAATAAAAATAATACAAAACAATTTTTTCTGAGAATACTTGTACTTATTGTAACTTGACGCGTAACTTATTTGATCATACCTATGTTAAGAAAATAATAATTCTAAGAAATATCATATTTCCAGAATGAGATTTTCACTCTGCAGCGGAGTGTGCGCTGATATGAAACTTCCTGGCAGATTAAAACTGTGTTAAATATCATATTGTTGGTAAACAAGAGGTTACATTTTCGTAAACATTGCAACATTGCCAACCAGGAACGGCTCTGAATAGGGTGCCTTGGTTGTACTACACCCAGATCAAAAGAACATTTTGAGTAGGACGTGGAGGGTGTGTTTCAACGTTAAGTGCAACCAGATTGCTCGTCGCGGCTAGTTCCGCTCAGGGTCACGCAGTGAACCTTTCCGCTATTGTGGTGCTTCCTGCGCTTCCAGGAGCAATCACGGGAGTCTCTTGCTCACGAACCACTCGCGTGGAGTGACGAAAATTTGGCGTTCTGTAAGGAGAACGAGGCAACTGCTAGACTCGACCGAAACCGGCAAGTTCTTACCAATTTCAAAATTTCATGTAGGTACCTTTTGTTGCGTCTCCGTCTTTCGCTAGGTTGCGACCAAATGTTGGGAGAAATGAACGGCTGAATTTATGTTTTTGCGTTTATCGTCATGTGACGTCAGTACATCTGTCGGACAACACTGCCACTTACGAAGTTGCCGTTCATTTAGAGGGTGTATCATAATTAATAGCGTAAAGTCATAGGGCTGAAAGTACACGATACTACAAAGAAAGATGTATCAGTAAACATGGGCTCCAGAACGCGCACCTTAAGAGTAAAAACCAGTTGATCATCTTCGCTACTGTGAAACGCATCTCTTCTGCTCAACAAGTGCTCATAGGTCTTAAGGTATGCACTTTAGAGCCCATGATTACGGGACCCTTTTTCTTGTTTTGGTTCACACTACCTAGGAAAGTAAATAGCTTGCAATAGAATAAATTTGTTTCACTGTCTTAAAGATGGAGAAGTGCTCATGGCACTTGAGTTACGTGTTTTAGAGCGCATGTTTACTGCGATTTTTTACTTCTAGTATCACCTACTTTCTACGTTTACGCCACTAATTGTGATAGAACTGTAGAACTAACTTTTTCTCTGTGATTCGCGGTTGAGATAATACAGGGTTGTTGCTATATCGAACACGCAGTTATACCATGCTTCATGCCGTATCGGCATCAACTTCTGCTAACTGCCAGCCATTAGTTTTTTTACTGAAGCATGAGAATAATTTGAGAGACTCTCAGAACATTCAAAGCAGGACTCTACACGTGAATTTTTGTATTCTACAGCTATGCCCCATGGCTCTCCGATGAGGTTAGGAAGTATTTAATTCCACTAGAAGAAACCATGTATTGCTAAGTTTCTTCATGGATAAAGGAAGTTGCGAAAATTGAACATAGAGCAAAACATTCGTTTCCGTACTAGCGAGGGTCGAGAATCTGTTTTGGCATCCTGAATTCGGTGCAGTATTACAGGGACATCCATGTTATGCGGGAGGTGCCATGTTAAGATGTATTCGCTAACATCAGCAAGACAATAAGATTTTTCGCTCATAAAGCTGTTGTGTGCAGAAAGCTATCATCGTTAATCAAAAATTTTCAAATGTGTGTGAATTTTTAAGGGACCAAACTGCTGAGGTCATCGGTCCCTAAGCCTGCACACTACTTAACCTAACTTAAACTAACTTACGCTAACAAGGGGAGGCCGCCAATTGTGAAATTCAGATTCGATTCATACTGCGCATAATAAAAGATCATGGCCAGAGGTGTAATGTGGCAAAGCACCAAGATGCACTTCTCAGCCGTTGTCGAGAAAATCGACAGTTAAAAGAAACCGTTGCGGTGAAATACTCTCTACGATTAGTAATTTTCTACAGCGTGGTGGTGCAGCGGTAAGCGCTCGGGTTCGTAATCTGAAGGTCGCTGGATCGAATCTCGCTCCATGCAACTTTTTTTTAGTATTTGTTTTTTGTAATTTATATATATATATATATATATATATATATATATATATATATAATTCCCGGCAATCAGTTGCAACAATTATGCATATAATAAGTTGTTGAAAGTCGTTTGTCGTGGAAAAACTGGCGACTTCGAACATCATTATGTTTTCCGCAAACAAAGTTGTATTTCACAAATGTTATTAATTGTCTTCATAATGTTAACCACGTATAGTTAACGGAAGACGTAGAAACGAATACGTATAGCGTAAGTCAAACGTTCGAATTAGAATAGAGACCCCACGAACACAAACTTGCAGTGGCAGGTATGAAATATTAACTCCGTTACTCGCTCGTTACACTTGAAGGACAGATGTTGAATGGGCCGAAACGAGCCGCCCCATAACAGCGTAGTTGCCTGCTAACTTCGAAAGAAGGTAGATGCGGTCCCTAACGGAACTTATACCATCGTCGAAAATCAGTGCGGACGGGACAGCTTTGGTACACCGAGTTAAACAAACGGAAAAATGGAGGCGGTACAGTTGGAGAGCGATCCGCCTTCACCAACATGCATAAGCAATTCATTAATAGTTTATATATATGAATTGCAAAAAACTAATAATAAAAAATTATTGCATGGCGCGAGATTCGATCCGGCGACCTTCGGATTACGAACCCCAGCGCTTACCGCTGCGCTATGACGCTGTAGAAAATCATTAATCGTAGAGAATATTTCACCGCAACGGTTTCTTTTAAATGTCGATTTTCTCGACAACGGCTGAGAAGTGCATCTTGGTGCTTTGCCACATTACACCTCTGGCCATGAGCTTTTATTATGCGCAGTGTGAATCGAATCTGAATTTCACAATTGGCGGCCTCCCCTTGTAAGTACAACACGCACACCAATGCCCGAGGGAGGACTCGAACCTCCGACGGGGGCAGTCGCCCCGACTGTAGCAAGACGCCCTAGACCGAGTGGCATCGTTAATCGACCATAAAGAGTTGCAGAAATACTTGCACAAAATTTCCGCGTGGTGTGTTGAATGTTAGCTCTCTTTAAATACTCATGAATGTTAGGAAACGCCTATAAGAAAGAGAAAGACCAGGACAACATCTGATTACCGCACTGGTGATGAACATCTTGAGCACATCACATTGTGTATGTAGGGGAAATACTAAGCAGCTACACGAACTGGAACTGTGAGGTATATTCAGTATTATGGAAGGTGAAAGGAAGAAGCGTCCTGGGAAAATGCGGTGCTTCTGTAAAGGAACACGAATACAATATGCTGATGGGACCGATTGGAGGGTACTTATACAGTGTTTGGAGTCCTTATCAAGAAGCCTGGTGACAATATCGAAGGAATCGGAAGACGTGCTAATAGGATCCAGACAGTTCTGTATAGCCCCTACTAAAGTGTAATAGAAATGCTCGTGGAAACTGAATGGGGATCCTCGCAAGAAGGACGGCAAACAATGAGGTGACAAAAGCCGTGAGGTACCTCCTAATATCATGTGTGACCTCCTTTTGCCTGGCATAGTTAAGCAACTCGAAGTGGAATGGACACAACAAATCGCTGGAGGCCTCGCGCAGAAAATATTGAGGCATGCTATCTCTACAGCCTCCCATGAATGCGAAAATGTTGTTGGTGCAGGATTTTGTGCACGAACTGACCTCTCGATTGTGTCCGATAAATGTTCGATGAAATTCGTGTCGGTCGATCGGGGTAGCCAAATCATTCGCTCGAATTGTCCACAACATTCTTCAAACCAATCGCGAATGTTTGTGACCCGGTAACGTGGCGCATTGTTCAAAATGGTTCAAATGGTTCTGAGCACTATGGGTCTTAACGTCTGAGGTCATCGGTCCCCTAGAACTGCTTAAACCTAACTAACCTAAGGACATCACACACATCCATGCCCGAGGCAGGATACGAACCTGCGACCGTAGCAGCCACGTGGTTCCGGACTGAAGTGCCTACAACCGTCATCGGTAAAAATTCCGTCTTTGTTTGGGAACATGAAGTCCATGGATCGTTGCAAATGGTGTCCAAGTAACTGAACATAACCATTTGCAGTCAATGGTCGGTTCAGTTTGACCAGAGGGCGTAGTGTATTTCATGTAAACACAGCCCACATCATACTGGAGCCACCATTAGCTTGCCGCAGTGCCCTGTTGACAATTTGTGTCCATGGTTTCATGGAGTTTGACCCACACTCGAACCCTCCCATCAGCTCTTACCAACTGAAATCGGAACTCGGCTGACCAGAACACGGTTTTAAGTCATGTATGGTCTACATCTACATTTATACTCCGCAAACCACCCAACGGTGTGCGGCAGAGGGCACTTAACGTGCCACTGTCGTTACCTCCCTTTCCTGATTCAGTCGCGTATGGTTCGCGGGATGAACGAATGCCGGAAAACCTCCGTGCGCGCTCGAATCACTCTAATTTTACATTCGTAATATCCTCGGGAGGTATAAGTAGGGGGAAGCAATGTATTCGATACCTCATCCAGAAACGCACCCTCTCGAAACCTGGACAGCAAGCTACACCGCGATGCAGAGCGCCTCTCTTGCAGAGTCTACGACTTGAGTTTGCTAAACATCTCCGTAACGCTATCACACTTACCAAATAACCCTGTGACGAAACGCGCCGCTCTTCTTTCGGTCTTCTCTATCTCCTCCGTCAACCCGATCTGGTACGGATCCCACACTGATGAGCAATACTCAAGGATAGGTCGAACGAGTGTTTTGTAAGCCACCACCTTTGTTGATGGACTTCATTTTCTAAGGACTCTCCGAATGAATCTCAACCTGGCACCCACCTTACCAACAATTAATTTTATATGATCATTCCACTTCAAATCGTTCCGCATGCATACCCCCAGATATTTTATAGAAGTAACTGCTACCAGTGTTTGTTGCGCTATCATATAATCCAACGGATACCGTCGCGAACCGAGGAGAGGTACTCCACGCAATGTCGTGCTGCTAGCAAAGGCACTCGCATGGGTCGTCTGCTGCCATTGCCCCTTTAACGTCAACGCCCTAACAGATAGCTTCATCGTACGCGCGACATTGATTTCTGCGGTTATTTCACGCAGTATTGCTTGACTGGTAGCACTGACAACTCTACGCAAACGCCGTTGTTCTCTGTCGTTAAGGGAGGGTAGGACATCAAACGAATAAATTCATAAAACTTTGTCAGCATGACCAGGAAGGATTAAGGATTCACAATAATAGCAGTGGAAGTTAAAAAAAATAACAAAATAATTTTTTTACATGTGAAAGTTCATCATTTTTTTCACTTCTATTGGCTGCGCTTGTTGCTGTAAGTACACGTTTCTTCATAAGTAAGAGAGATTCTTCGATGAATTTTGCACAGCATACAAACCATACTTACAGGTGTATGAAACTCTAGAAATTATTTAATTAATGAAAAAATGAATGAGCTGTTACATTTTAAACTTCATGTTTAGAAAAAACTCAAATTTTATGGTTAATTATCTCAATTTTTACCACAGTTTTTAATAGATTTGGAAAATTCCAGAATTTCCTACACCTGTAAGCGTGCTTTGTACGCTGTGCAAAATTCATCGAAATATCTCTCTGACTTATAAAGAAAAGTGTACCTATAGCAACAAATGCAGCCAATAGTAAGTGGAAAAATGATGAAATTTCACACTTAAAAAAAATTATTTTGTTATATTTTTGAACTTAGATTTCTAAGAGTGTGAATTCTGAAACCCTCCTGGTCATGTTGACAAAGTGTTATGAATTTATTTGTAAAAGTATAGACAGTGGAAGTTAAATTGTCGTGTGGTGCCTCTCCTGCTCCAAGTCGGCGCGCCTACCCCCCTTAAGCGAAGACCTTCGGCCACTGCGTTGTCTGTGGTGGGAGGTAATGGCAGAAACCAGATACTATCGGCCCACTCTTGACACTGTAGATATCGGAGTATTGAATCCTCTAACGATTTCCGAAATGGAATGTCCCATGCGTCTAACCATTGCGCGTTCAGAGTCTGTAAATTCACGTCGTGCTCCCATAATCATGTTGAAAACATTTTGATATGAATCACCTGACTACATATGACAGCTGAGCCAATGCACTGCCCTTTTATACTTTGTCCACGCGATGCTACCGCTATCTGTACATGTGTATCTTGCTATTCCTTCATTTTTGTCGCGTCAGTGAAGTTCTCGCGAAACTCTGCTGGGGTAAATTTAGCGACCGGTATTCGAAGAAGACAGTGCGAACATTCTGCTGCTACCACCGTATATTTAAGGCAGGGATTAGTGCACGTAAAGAGGTTCATAGACAGTCATCTCTCTCTCACTCAATATGCGGATTAAATAAGAGCCGCGCGGGATTAGCCGAGCGGTCTGAGGCGCTGCAGTCATGGACTGTGCGGCTGGTCCCGGCGGAGGTTCGAGTCCTCCCTCGGGTATGGATGTGTATGTTTGTCCTTAGGATAATTTAGGTTAAGTAGTGTGTAAGCTTAGGGACTGATGATCTTAGCAGTTAAGTCCCATAAGATTTCACACACATTTGAACATTTTTTTATTAAATAAGAAGGAAAGCTGGAGATTTCGGTATGACGAACCCTCTGCCGAGCACTGTACAGTGGCGTACGGAGTATTTATGTAGATGTATCTGTAGAATATCTACATCTACATCTACATGACTACTCTGCAATTCACATTTAAGTGCTTGGCAGATGGTTCATCGAACCACAATCATACTATCTCTCTACCATTCCGCTCCCGAACAGCGCGCGGGAAAAACGAACACCTAAACCTTTCTGTTCGAGCTCTGATTTCTCTTATTTAGTTTTAATGATCATTCCTACCTATGTAGGTTGGGCGCAACAAAATATTTTCGCATTCGGAAGAGAAAGTTGGTGACTGAAATTTCGTAAATAGATTTCGCCGCGACGAAAAACGTCTTTGCTTTAATGACTTCCATCCCAACTCGCGTATCATATCTGCCACACTCTCTCCCCTATTACGTGATAATACAAAACGAGCAGCCATTTTTTGCACCCTTTAGATTCCCTCCGTCGATGCCACATGGTAAGGATCCCACACCGCGAAGCAATATTCTAACAGAGGACGAACGAGTGTAGTGTAAGCTGTCTCTTTAGTGGACTTGTTGCATCTTCTAAGTGTCCTGCCAATGAAACGCAACCTTTGGCTCGCCTTCCCCACAATATTATCTGTGTGGTCTTTCCAACTGAAGTTGTTCGTAATTTTAACACCCAGGTACTTAGTTGAATTGACAGCCTTGAGAATTGTACTATTTATCGAGTAATCGAATTCCAACGGATTTCTTTTGGAACTCGTGTGGATCACCTCACACTTTTCGTTATTTAGCGTCAACTACCACCTGCCACACCATACAGCAATCTTTTCTAAATCGCTTTGCAACTGATACTGGTCTTCGGATGACCTTACTAGACGGTAAATTACTGCATCATCTGCGAACAACCTAAGACAACTGCTCAGATTGTCACCCAGGTCATTTATATAGATCAGGAACAGCAGAGGTACCAGGACGCTTCACCGGGGAACACCTGATATCACTTCAGTTTTACTCGATGATTTTCCGTCTATTACTACGAACTGCGACCTTCCTGACACGAAATTACGAATACAGTCGCGCAACTGAGACGATACCCCATAGGCCCGCAGCTTGATTAGAAGTCGCTTGTGAGGAACGGGAAAACTTTATTCTCTTCCTTAATCAGTTTAGACAAAAGAAAAAAATCCCCAGCGTAGTACCCATCCTAATACACAAAGGCGTGCGGGCAGTAAGCAGCAGTCTGTGTAAACGATATCTGCGGAAAGAGCTGGTCGGATACGCGCGTGACAAAGGGAGGAAAAAATCAGCCGTGTAGGCCATGTTGTCGCTCTGCAGATCGCGCGCTGACGTCGGCAGCGGACTGTGCGTGCACACCGGAACGAGCTGTAAACAGAGAGTCTGGGCTAATGCGAGCGCAGCACAACACAGGCCGATGCGCCACGGTCGAGAGAGCGGCGGGCGGCCTGTGTGTGTGTGTGTGTGTGTGTGTGTGTGTGTGTGTGTGTGTGTGTGTGTGTGTGTTTAATCAGGCCCCGTCGCCGCCCCGCTTACACGGCAGCCGCGCTCTAATGCATTCCGCATCTGATTATGGCGCCGTTCGAACTCGGCAGATTTTTCGTTAATTACGCTCTGTCTGATCCGATCGAGTATCTCTGGTCGACACGAACGGCAAGGTGTAGCTTTCCGGCGGCGAGCGTTCAGCGGGGCAAGCCGCAGCGAACGGAGAGAGTGGCGGTTAACTGACAAACGCTTTCCGTGACGTAATCGTGCCAGAAATTAGACGGCTTCCGGGAAAGAAAAGTTTTTAGAACGAAATATGTTATCTGAATTCTGTTCCTTTAACGTATTAGACTTTTATGTGAATGCTTTCAGTTCGTCCACAGGGACTGGAATTACATCTATGGTAACTGGAGTGTTAAGGGGCGGCAGGGGGTAGGACGTCTAACGGGCCGACTTGGAGCAGGAGAGGCACCACAGGACATTTTAATTTCCACTCTCTATACTTTTACAAATAAATTCATAAAACTTTGGCAGCGTGACCAGGAAGGATTCAGAATTCACACTCATGAGTGGAAGTTCCAAAACATAACGAAATGATTTTTTTTTTACATGTGAAATTTCGTCATTTTTTCACTTACTAATGCCAGCATTTGTTGCTATAGGTACACTTTTCTTCATAAGTAAGAGAGATTCTTCGATGAATTTTGCACAGCATACAAACCATACTTAAAGGTGTATGAAACTCTAGAATTTTCCGAATCTATTAAAAACTGTGGTAAAAATTGAGGTAATTAACTATAAAATTTGTGTTTTTTCTAAACATGAAGTTAAAAATATAACAGTTCATTCGTTTTCTCATAAATTAAATAAATTCTAGAATTTCATACACCTGTAAGTATGGCATGTATGCTGTGCAAAATTCATCGAACAATCTCTCTACCTTATGAAGAAAAGTGTACCTATAGCAACAAATGCAGCCATTAGTAAGTGAAAAAATGATGAAATTTCGCACGTAAAAAAAATTATTTTGTTATGTTTTCGAGCTTCCACTGCAGTGAGTGTGAATCCTGAATCCTTCCTGGTGTTACTGACAACGTTTTATGAACTTATTTGTAAAATTATAGACACTGGAAATTAAAATGTCCTGTGAAGCCTCTCCTGCTCCAAGTCGGCCCTTTTGACGTCCTACCCCCCTTAATATAAACAAGAACCATGGTCTTCAGCATTCTATAAAATGTTCACAGATTGTTTTTTTTTATTTATAAGAATGACACTTTTAGACCACCAGACAGACTTGGACAGAAACGTAAATATAAAAGGCAGCTATTTCTAAACTAACCATACCTACTTGCTCCTTCACGGCGTTCTATATCAATCTACGGTATATAGACAGGCCGATTCACCTGCGCTTACCTGTTGGTTTTATGCAGCCCACAACGCCTTCAAAAACCACTCGTGAGATTTTCATATTCTTTCGCTCGCTTCACACATACTAGCCCTACAGAAAAAATGAACAGGGCTTGGCTTTTTTTTTATAGAGAATTTAATGTATTTAAATTTTGTAATGAGACGTTTTCGAAGGAGGCCACGGTTTTCGATTTAGTCAAAAACACGCGTTTTAAGGTCAGTTTTGTACATTTTTCTTGAATAATTCTGAAACTACAGTCTCTAACGAAAACGTATCCCAGCACAAAATTCATTAACGTATTTTGCGGACTATAAGACGCTACGGACTATAAGATGCTCCTTAATGTTTTAGAAATTAAAAAAAATCTTTTTTACCATTTTTATTATTAGATTGCAAAGCCAGACTAAAAAAATCTTACTTTATAAAACCGAACTGACCTTTAAAATACCCGAAAATCATCTGAACTTCCTTCCTGTTCGTCGTCATGTATAAGATGGTCTTCACTGCCATGGAGAGCATTACTTATGTACATTTATTCTTCCTCATTTCTTTAAGTTCTTTACTAGCCGACCAATCGCGAAACTTATTTTCTGTTTGCAGGGCCGAAATCCCGCTCAGCTGCTCTGTTTCCATGTTATTCTGCATCTGCTATGACTTTCAATTTAAGCCCGGAACATATGAATACTTTTATTTTTTCCCTTACGAAAATAGCTACTAACAAAAATGTTGAACTGTTACCGATAACACAAATCACTTTCAGTTCAGATTCATTGGCACCATAGACTGCAATGACATGTCATAGCCTAGACATTGTTCTGGACATGTGGGCAGAAGGGAGACAGTGTTAGCAAGCTTGTGAATCCCCACAATTTATCTTCTTCACACCGGTGAACTCCTGTTGCCAATTGAATCCCATGTTGCCAGGTAGAGATATATTTCCCACAGCATCCAATATATGGCCATTTTTGAGACTGGCGGGAATTTTAAATCAAACACTGGACTTTTCATATTAATTTAGAGGATAGGATTTCCCTGAATTTTGTAGGCAATTTTTCGAAGAAAAAAGTGCGTTTTATAGACCGTAAACGTTAAATTTCCTAGAAAAATATCCTGTTCATTTTTTATGTGGGACTGATACTTCGTGTGTAGTGAGCGAGAGAATATGAAAATCTCGCGCTTGGTTTTTGAAGGTGTTGTGGGTTGCATAAAGCCAGTAGGTTAGGGCAGCTGTATCGCCCTGTCCGTGCTGAAGTCTACACACACTTTTAGAAGTCTATAAAAACTAATTTATCGGTTTCGGACTCAGAATAATTTTCTTCGCATCACATTGTAACAATTCGACATGTAGTAAATTTTCGGTGCCCTACATCTTCGAGAATGCTACGAAAATCGTCAAGAATGACAATGTTTTTCGATATTTTAGTCCATAGAAACCATCGTGTCCATCAACAAAATTTCACTTATGTCGTTGTTTATTATTCCTGGGCAATAATTTTATCTTCCCAATTCGCTTTAATGCCTCTTCGTTAGTGACACGATGTATTGATCTAATCTTCTGCATTCTTCGGCTACACCACGTATCAAAAGCTTCTTACCTGCTGTGTTGGTGGCCCAGGTTTCATTTCCTTTCAAGCCTACACTCCAGACAATTAGTTTTAGAAAGTACTACTTGAAACTTAATTTATGTTCGTTGATAAAATAACTGTATTTCTAAAAGAGCCTAATCCTGTCTTTGTGAGCATACATATTATATCCTCTCTACTTCAGCCGAAGTCACTTACTTTGCTTCGTAAATAACAGAAGTACTACTCTTAGTATCTCACTTCGCAATGTCATCCACTCATCTCCGTCTGATTTAGTTCGATTAAGTTTGTTACAGTCGCATTACTTCCGTTGATCTTCATATTGTAATTTGTTTTCAAGGCAGTGTACGTTCCGTTCAGCTACTCGTATCTTTACCGTTTCTGGCAGAATTACAACGTCATGAAGAAACCTCTAAGTATTAATTCCATTTTTCGTTAAATTTAACCATAGATTATTAAACCCTTGCCAAATTTACGACTGTAGTTGGTAGGTTCGCGGTTCCTGCCAATCTGCTACTTAAGAGATATTCGCTGACAAGCCAAAACATTATGACCACTGCCTACCACTACGTTGGGCGCCGCCTCGTGGCGCTGCGGGCACTTGCCGCGGTAACAAAAGAACGTAAGCGAAGCAGACAGGGGGAGGTATCACCCTAGCGAATGTATAGGCTACAAATAGGGAAATCCATTGAGATAAGCGACTTTGACAAAGGTCAGTTTACTGTGCGCATAACTTATGAACGAGTAGCTCGAAAACGGCGAAGCTGGTCAAATGTTCACGTGCTACTATCGCGAGCATCTATGGGAAGAGGACTGTGAACCTACCACTAAGCGCTAAATGGTTGGACGTCCACGACTCTTCAGAGAACATGAGGGTCGGAGGTTTGTCTGCTCAGTAGAGTCGGACAGATGGTGATCTGTGGCATCTCTAGCGAAAGAGCTTAATGCTGGTGCACGCACAAGTGTTTCGGAGAACACCGTTAATCGTACACTGTTGAACATGGAGCTGCACAGCAGACCACCCCTATGTTTACATATATTGATCCAACGACATCGTCAATTAAGACTGCAGTGGGCGCGGCACTATCGAGACTAGACCGTCGATCAATGGAAACGTGTCGACTCTTCGGGTTAATCGCATTCTAGTTACACTTGGTCGATGGTCGTCTCCACAAACGCCAT
The DNA here is from genome assembly GCF_023864345.2 of Schistocerca serialis cubense. Lineage (NCBI taxonomy): Eukaryota > Metazoa > Arthropoda > Insecta > Orthoptera > Acrididae > Schistocerca > Schistocerca serialis. The sequence continues at coordinate 746,396,913 of NC_064643.1, forward strand.
CATCGAGATGAATGGCGGCACGAAACGTGAAGCTCGCCACGGACGCAGGCCGGTCGGAGCAATGAGCAGTATTATGCTATGGGAGACATTCTACTGCGCTTGCACGGGACCTGTGGTACTATTCGAAGACCCGCTGACAGCTGCAAACCGCCTGGATTCCTTCATGTTTGATATATTCCCCGACGGCGATGTCATGATTCAGTCGTATAATTGTCCGTGTCTCGGAGCCAGAACCGTGCAACAGCGGTTTTGCGGCGGCGCGGTTCCTTCCGTCCCTTTACGACGGACCTGAACCTACCTGTGAAAATTGTCTCAGCAGGTCATCAGTAGGAAAGCAGAGTGAAACCTACTGTACTTTCGACGTGAACCAGGCTGCAATTAAAGTCACTAATCTACGTTTCGGGAGAAAGTTTTCACACGAAATGAAAGGTTTCAAATTTTGTCCTTAATTAATATATTCTGAAACTTAGGTGAACAAGTATCACCGCCAAGCACGTGCTAGTTTTAACAGTCACTCACAATCCCTTTCACTCACGTTAGCAAGTTCATGGTGTTGCATTTCCCGAAAACGTAATACCTACAAAAATACGGATTGTTTTTGATTGAGAATGCTCGACAAATATTAAGTCTGTCGGTACCTAGTGAAGTCACAGTTTTTACCCACCGACCTGCTCATACGCCACGCGGAATTTGTCTTTTCTCCTCACAAAATTCACCTAAAAATTCCGAAGTTTCTACACACCCATCGTAATAATTATGACGTCACTTTACAACACTTTTGATGTATGAAACACTGCTAGATCCGGCAACTCATCATTTCCATCGGAACTACTACTACATACGTCCGAACTGTTTCACGGCCGGCCGCGGTGGTCTAGCGGTTCTGGCGCTGCAGTCCGGAACCGCGGGACTGCTACGGTCGCAGGTTCGAATCCTGCCCCGGGCATGGATGTGTGTGATGTCCTTAGGTTAGTTAGGTTTAAGTAGTTCTAAGTTCTAGGGGGACTTATGACCTCAGATGTTAAGTCCCATAGTGCTCAGAGACATTTGAACCATTTTTGAACTGTTTCATGCCTAGGCTCCGACTCCTCCCTAGAATACTCTCTTCTCTACCAGCACAGAAAGGCGCGCGAAGAACATTGCTTTACCATTGGTCAGTTTACTAAACAGTCAATTGCAAGACAACATTCTCCCACGTCAGTCCGCGCTTTTCATCAATAACCAATCTCAAAATAATAAATCTAACGACTGCACCTTTTACCGACGTAATTGCGTAGTTTATGCATAAAGTTATTTACTATTGCTATTTATACTTGAATTAACTTTGCTTTTACCATAAACTTACTTTACAAATCTATTCTACAAAAATCCCCTTTGTCCACATCCATACTTCTTCGAAATGTTCCCACACTAAATCCCACTACATAACTCGTTAAACAATTATCTTCATATTAACCTTAAACCACAGTCACGCATCATTCATACTGCTAAAACACATTTATATCATTTTACCTACACAAAAAGACATAACATTTTATGAAAGTACTAGAACAGTTTATGAAAAACATTCTATTACTTTAGTGAACTCTAGTGGGCACAATAGAAACTAAATAACAGTCCCCTATCCAATATTGCCCTCTATCGGCTGATACATAAACTACGTGCGCGTCCAGTCTCGCGTCACCATCTGCCACTATCCAGCTCTGAGACACATCTCCCACTTAACCGCCTCCAAGGTAGGATCGGTATACGGCGCTACGCCTCAGTTTGAGGAGTATTATAGAGAACTCTTGTTTGTTCTCTCGCGCGACCAAATTCGCCTGATATAAATCATATGGGACCCATCTGGATCGCTATCGGGTGCCATCACCGCGTACATAAATAAGCTGACTGATATTTACGAGAATTACACGACTTGTGCGTAAACATCTAATGTCACATTCCTCCACAGTCCAGCCAACAAACTGTCGCATCCTTCATTCGCAGAATCAGCGATGCATTTCGGTCCAAAACCGGACAAAGAAGCTCCTAATCAGATGGTCATAACGTTTTGGGTCATCAGTGTACTGTATTCTCGTAAAACATAGGTGTTAGGGATGCACATTTACACGTGCGAGCGGGTTCTACCTCATTGCAATGTGTTAGCACCGCACGATGTGCGGTACTCCATTACACGTGTTGTCGTGCGCAGTCAGAGGAGTCCACGGCGGGCGACCAGAGCGATGCGTATCTCCGGCCTTTCGCGACCGGCTCTCGCCAGAGCGCGCGCTATCGCGTCGTACCCGCCTCGCGTGCGGCCCGCCCGTTTCACAGACATGTCTGTCAGTTGCCCCTCTGAGGTCGCATCGGCCCTTCCGTGGCTCGCGGCCACTCTCGGAGGAACCTTCGCGTCGGAGCCAGCCAGTTAAAACAGCAGTTTGTTTCTTTGTTCTGCGCAGGCGCGTTTCAACTGCGACTTACTGCAAGCACGCGAAACACAACGTTGCCATTGCTGCTGGTTGTGGACAGATTTTAATTACTTGGTGTTGTGTACATAGTTCCACGTAGTCAGCGCGTACACAACTTTCCCAATAGAGCGCGCCCCGCTAAGCACAACAGCGCAGGCGCAGCGCTCGTCCGTCTCCGCACTACGAGATGGCGCTGTCTTAGAGACGGACCAAATTCTGCTTCCGCCGATCCGCGTATTAATATTTAACGCAACCAATGAGATTGCTGCTAACGTAGAACCTTTTCTCCTCGCGGATCACACTCGCGCAGTGATACCTGAACGCGCGAGGTATTATAACGAGTGTACAGACCTCCGATTAGTCAGTCTGCATTAGTCTACAGTCAAGTTTTAGTCTGCGCCTAATAAGATTATCATATTCCTGTACATAACCATGAAGATATATGAATAGACACGTTGTCAAGTATCAGAGATATGTGAGAGTAACATTAACGTACCAAGACCAAAGGAACTTCAGATTGTCAATTTTAAACAGCATCCAGAGTCAAGTTAAGTAATTTGTATGATTTTTTATTATTTTAATAAATGTGTGTGAAAATTAATCAAGTTCTGTTTAAAGTTGGTCACCGTCAATCTGCTACTCTAAGCGTGCAAGTGGCATTTCTATCGTTTGACCTAACGGCAGAAGATAAACACGCCACGATAAGACTACGAGACATATTGCTGAAACTCGCCTACTTCGTTAGAGCGACAAGTCAAATAATCTGATGGTGTGTGTACCGAAGGTCTCACAGTACGCTCCCCACACTTGGTCACCGACGTTCTCTGGTTACACTCGTTTCGCAACACTTTCCGCATATGCGACGTCATTTTGACGTCACGTGCAATATCGACGACCGCAAAACTGCTGTCGACTTTCGTTACCGTTCGATACGGGCCTCTCACAAGACTTCGTGCACGCGTATCGTAGATTTATGAAAACACGTCATTTTTGGTATGATTTATTATAATTATTACTATAATTAAACGTCACGTAATAATTTATTGACAGCTAGCGCGTTCATATAAGAGTGCTGTCTCAGGAGCGAGCTGATATCGTCAATAATTTACAAATTAAGCATGAAACGCGCTTGTATTGTAGTTTTCAGTATGCAGTTTCAAGGTAAAGGAGCATTGAAAATTTATCACAAACACGTCACCATTATCATTAAACGTCAGTTAATAGCACATAAATGATATAAGCCTTCAAAAGATACTATGATAACCTAGGCAAGAGACAAAAATCACATCAGCAAGTGTTAGCGTAATGGATAACGTCGTTGTTTCTGGAGTCGAAAGATACTGGATCGCATCTCCCCACATGCATTTTTCTTTCCACGCCAGCATTTTAACACATTCTGGCACTTTCTTATCATTTTAATACAAGTGTGTTCTGCAATATTCCAAATGGTTCAAATGGCTGTGAGGTCATCAGTCCCCTAGAACTTAGAGCTACTTAAACCTAACTAACCTAAGGACATTACACATTATTCTCTTTGGATCTAACCACTGCCTTGCTTTTTAAATCTTTGACCTTCAGATGATTTCTTGGTTCAAATGGCTCTGAGCACTATGGGACTCAACTGCTTAGGTCATTAGTCCCCTAGAACTTAGAACTAGTTAAACCTAACTAACCTAAAGACATCACACACATCCATGCCCGAGGCAGGATTCGAACCTGCGACCGTAGTGGTCTCGCGGTTCCAGACTGCAGCGCCAGAACCGCGCGGCCACTTCGGCCGGCTCATTTCTTGTATATGATACAAATTTGGATGTTTATGACTATTCCTTTCTCTACTTCTTTCACCAACTTATTGGGTGATGGGAGCCCTGATTAATGGAAATTCTTTTATCTTCTCCATCTCCTATATCGGTGTTATTATCTCTGTTGCCTTCCCCGTTTCCTTGAAGGCACAATATTTCGTATATTAATTAATTTTTACATTCATCTTCCATATTGCTGCTTGTTTTCCTGTTTCTAATAGCTTACTATCAGTATATACCCGGCCTCGTTTCTTTAAAAAATCTGACTACCATGTATAAAAAGTCGTATCTCCGGAATTATGTGTCGTGGAATCATATAAATTGGCAGGTACATGCATTGGTACATGTGCACTGTCTGTAAAGTGTGTTTCGAATAGCGTTAGCAGTAGTAAAGAAGTAATAAATTAAAACGTAATGTCTAATACTGACCTTTTACTCTTACTTCAAATGGTTCAAATGGCTCTGAGCACTATGGGACTTAACAGCTGTGGTCATCAGTCCCCTAGAACTTAGAACTACTTAAACCTAACTAACCTAAGGACATCACACACATCCAAGTCCGAGGCAGGATTCGAACCTGCGACCGTAGCAGTCGCACGGTTCCGGACTGCGCGCCTAGAACCGCGAGACCACCGCGGCCGGCACTCTTACTTCACGAACAGCTAAAATGTAGAAGCAATATTTTTTTCTTTCATTGTTTAAGGTTCGGAGGGGAGAGTGGGGTGTACAGTAATGAAAAATATCCTGAATCTTTCTCATTACGCGTAAAGTTTGTTGAAAGCCACTAAGTGCTCTGATTCTAAACAACTGGATGAATATCCTCTGGGTAAATTGCGCGCCATGAGTTACACTGCCTGAAGACATGTACATGGTTTCTAACTGTGATACCTGACTTATTGTCTTAAAAGTTTAACATAAGATTATATCTCTTAATGAGTAGTTTAAGACAAATTTTAAATTTTTAAGGTCGGTTAATAACTACATGAAATACTGTAAATCAAGTGTTTGTTGCCCCTAGAAGCTGTTAGACAGGCAACGTTGAACAGGAACCTTGCCCAGGGTTAGCCGTTTACTAATAGAGATTATGACTGACGCTGGCATATGTCAGATATTTAAGCATTATTTCAAAATAAAAGTTACTTTCCTCCTAATTAAAAACCTGATTCACATCTATATATCGCCTACCTTAGCTCACAGCGAAAACTCACACGGGTGAAAATATAGTATAATAGAACGAAAGACGTTCAAGTAAACAGCGGTCTGCTAATGAACCGTTTGCGGGGTAACTGCGAGTGTATGGTTACAACCTGTCACTGATTATAGCAATAAATATTGTCCTATTTAGTACATACATATTTGAAATCTAAAGTTTTCCGCTAACTCCCCATCTAATCAGTATCGAGGTTCACCCATGGCCATGGCAATAATGCTTCATCACTTACATGTTACGATTCACTGTACACTCGCATCTGCTAACGGAGGAGTTCTACAGGCCATCCTAGCATTTAGATGCAATGCTGCTTTCGTTTCTAACTTCAGTGATTAATTCTTTCAAACACCTCCTGATCGTCTCGTGGATCTTGATAAGACTGTACAATTCCAGCTCTTGAACCATATCAGTAGGGATGAGGTACACTTATGAAATAATCCCAGATACAAAGCACCAGAGGACTGACATCAGGCGATCTTGGACGCTAAGGTACTATAGCTGCTAGACCTGTTCTTCTTGGACAGTATTGGCGCCTAAGATGTCGCCTTATAATAGCAGTAAAATGTGCCAATGCCCCATCAAGCACGTACACAGTTACCCAGCGTTGCGCAAGGAACAGGTGTAAATTTTGATGCCAACTAAACGGGGACTCGACCGAGAAGTCAAATTTCATATGCTTTTCTAACAAGTACGACAAAATTTGTGTTGTTTGTTGAACAACATAGCTTGCATATTGCTTCCAGGAACTGACAGATTATTGTTGCAGCAGACACATTCGGAACTGAAGGTGGTTCGGCAGAACCGAAACATGTTATAACTTTAAAATTATATGCAACACAAACGAATAGTAAAAATTGTTGTACAATCAAAGCTTGCAAATTTTCTCGAGAAAGACAAAATGTCAAGTTTTGCCGAACCATTGTTAGTTATCGGATTAGTCAAATCTGTTTTTATTAATAAGCCTACCTTTAGCAGATTTGAACCAGTTCTGCCCCCTTCGTTGTCCTGGAGGGACCTATCGTTAATTTGCAAATAAGATGACACTAACAGAAGTAATTAATTTTGCTAAATGTAATCGAAACTGCTGAAGGCACGAAACTTGAATTCTGAACAGATCACTGACATATTAGACTACTCAGGAATGCGAGTCCCCACTTCCATATCAGATAAGGCTATAAAGAACATCATGGCCTTGTTCTGTTCGAAAACTACATAGTGGTAACATTTATTCGGAATGAATATCATTACTGTAACCACATTTAGTTATAGGGACGGCCTCACAAGTCTCTAAAAGTTCTTGCTTTATTCCAACGAGCCGTCGACCCAGTAGTATCTCATTTATAGGATTCCTTCGGCTTACGTTCTCGCACAACGCACCGCATCGCACAGCCACTCAGATATCCCTTGTTAATAATTACAGTGAACGTCCCTGTGCTTTCGTTGACATGATTTGCTGTTCGCGTACGTGTAATGGGTGTTTTAAAATTGTATTTTTCACAAACTGTCACGTTTGATTGTGGGCTAGTCTCTGCCTTTGCCCTGCATATAACGTGACTGAAGGAAATCAGTTTTTTATTTTGTTTACATTTGTCAAAACGCGAAACATGCATTTGCGTTTAGTGGCGGGGTGAGGGAGTAGGGAAGGGGGGCAGATGCACTCATGGCCGCTTTAATAACTCCAGGATCGTAATCTCCTGTGACAGGAAATTCTATTGGAAGTCGATGAATGTCATTAGCATAGGGGTATTGGAATCAAATCTCGTAACCATAATGTCTGTTTTCAAAATATGCATTTTGGACAGCAAATCTGGTATGTATTGCACTTTTGTTTCCTCTTTATGCAGAGGTGTGAGTGAACCAGAATTTCCAAAGATGATGTACGTATTTTCTGTCCACACTTCTCACACTCGTTTGATTCTGCTCACTGTTAAAAACGGTGACTGATATTTGTTTTTTTAGTGCTTTCGTTGTGGTCGCTGCTGTCCATGTTGATGGTGGATATGAATATCAATACTCCGCTGTTTCTGATTTCTCTAAAATATTGTCATTTGTCTCACAGAACATTACTGTTTGAGCCTGGAATGCGTTATCTTGTCCGCAGCTCGTGGTCGTGCGGTAGCGTTCTCGCTTCCCACGCCCGGGTTCCCGGGTTCGATTCCCGGTGGGGTCAGGGATTTTCTCTGCCTCGTGATGACTGGGTGTTGTGATGTCCTTAGGTTAGTTAGGTTTAAGTAGTTCGAAGTTCTAGGGGACTGATGACCATAGCTGTTAAGTCCCATAGTGCTCAGAGCCATTTGAACCATTTTGCGTTATCGTTGCAGTGACAAAAACATACAGAACTGGATGAGTCACAGTCCGAGTCACATCGTAATGTTCTGTATGCTTAGAAGGTCATTCACCTTTAGCTTTTTCTGGTATTTACAGAGTTTGTGTAGTTCGGTAACACTTTTGCCAAAAATGAAAAAACGCTGAAGAAATATTGACTGAAACACACACAAATTCCTGTTTAGCGGAACGGCTTCGTCCCTATCCATGCAGGTTTTCAGTGGGAACTAGATTAGTTCTGGGAAGGTACAACAGGGTTAATGGACTTAACTAGCTGTATTACTTACTTTTTATTTCGCGAGATATTCAGTAGATCGAAATGAGATTTTTGGAAAGTATTAATAGAAGTACTCTTATCTTGTTTTGTATCAGTTGTAGTTTTAACTCATATACCAACCGAGATACTGAAGCAAATAGGTTTAAAAAAATTGGAGCAATGTAGGCTACTTCTCTAACCTCACTGGAAAACTCCTGAAAAGACGAGTACAGTGATATGACACTTGTTAATGTTGATATTGAAAAGATTCGCAAAAATCTCCCACAAATGTGACAAAATTGGAAGGCAGAGCTGCCGGAATCGGCTATTCCGGTGCTAAAGCGACTCTCTCATGCCAGACGCCACTATTAAGTGGCTTCTAAGATAAAACTTATTTTTCCTTTCTACGACATATATACAGGGGTCAGAAAAGATTGGAAAGATTGGAAGCACGTAGACAGCCGAAAGGCTTGATATGATGGCGGAGCTAGGAATACGGACACCAATTTGATGTCGTTTACAGCTCATCACCCGATTCCAGCCGTCTTATCAATGCCAAATTTCGTCACAATGTTTATTTAAAATGTTTATTGATATTTCTTCTACAAACTGGAATTTTTTCGACTGGAAATGTCGAAGACCAAAGTCGGAAGTGCCGTCGGAACGAAACAAAATTTCGATGTAGACCTCCACTCGCGGTATGTCACAGGTCAGCCACCTCGTCTGAAATCAAAACTGAGTTGACGTTAGCGAAATATATAACATTCTTTAGGAGTTGTACCGCGTTTAAGTTATGTGGACCATAGGAAACAAAATGGCGGCCATTTGAAAAAATAGGGTTTTCTCATCGAGTTTTCGACTTCGTCGGCCAAGTAAAAATATTTATAGTTGGTGGATCGGAATAAAAGTGGTAAAACTCCTAGACAATTTAGCTTCGTCGGAAACAAAGAATTATGCCAATCGGTTCAGTAGATTTGAAGTTACCATACCGCGCGATAAAAAAATGTCATATCGAGAGAAACGCGTTTGAAGTTTTGACTACATATAAATGCAATATTATGCAACTTACGCTCAATCTGCTATTCCGGGTCCATAAACTAGTCCTTCGTCTTCCTCACAGAGGGCATTCTGCTCGATCTGGGCCATCCGGCGCTGCTCCAGAACCACTCGTATGGCCGGTGACAAGCGGTTTTCGGCCGCTTGAATCCGGTGGTCGTCCGAATGCTTGGCGAACTGCGTCGAATAGAGTCCCAGGGTGACGTCCATCGTTGTCATGGTCTCCAGAATTGCTGAATACCCTTCGTTGAAGCTGCTCAGTGCCCGGAATGTTGCGATTTCCACAGTCTTCAGACCAGACTGCAAATACTTGGGGGCTAACTTCCAAACACACGCGTTCAAACTTTCATTTGAATTTTGTGTGGTTCCTCCCAAGCACCGGTACAATAACTCGTTCTCCGAAAGAAAAAAAGTGGTGCGTGAAAAAGGTCAATTTCAGGCAGATGCATCTTTTTGTTCAACCGCGAGTAACAAACATTTCCGTTCCGCATTCGGAAAAACCGATTCATGAGTGGATTCTAAACACTTTTATGGATAAAAAAATGTAATTTAAAAAAATCGATTTTTTGAACCAAAAGATAGTAAACCTCCGCTTAATGCCTTCCTAATTCATAAACATCATACAACGTTTTGACGTAGTGCTGACAGCTCTTTGTAGTCAGTGTTATTCCAGTGAATAAGGGATATATTTGTGGTTTGCTGGTGAAAGTATCCTTTCCTCAGACCAGGACACAAGAAATCAAGATAACTGAAGTCCAACCGCTCTTCTTTTAATAATTTCTCCATGGCTGCAAATTCGTAATTCTTTCTGTTTATGTAATGGTAGCAAAATGGTTCAAATGGCTCTGAGCACTATGTGACTTAACATCTGTGGTCATCAGTCCCCTAGAACTTAGAACTACTTAAACCTAACTAACCTAAGGACATCACACACATCCATGCGCGCGGCAGGATTCGAACCTGCGACCGTAGCAGTCGCGCGGTTCCGGACTGAGCGCCTAGAACCGCAAGACCACCGCGGCCGGCTGTAATGGTAGCAGTTCGTGTATTATTTTGCAGCATGTGAAAATGATTTATTTTCTTTCCTGTCTTCAGAGGTAATAAATTAGATATTAAAGTTTACCATTAATCAACTTTTATCTCACGAAGATACACAGGTTGTAAATAATCGATGTTGCTGTTTAGATGTTTATTACGTCCTCATGCCGTTTCCTATGCAAGGTTTGCGATCTTTCATCCACTGAAACTAGCGCCTGTTGACCGTAAATAATTTTTACCGTCCGGGGAAAGGTAGTTGTCACGATATACTTTCATATCTGAGGTAAAGTTTGATTACTGGACCAAGTCAAGTCTGATGTATGAATTCTGACCCCGACAACACGAAGAATAAACTGTAATGTTTGTCCATTTTAAATTTCGCTGTTTTCGCGTGCAGGTGGTAAGTACACGTTATAATAGAAAAATGAAGGTCGTGTTGTAATTTATCATTCACAGCAGCTCAACCACTTCAGAAATGTCATTGATAATGTACTCGGTTCCCAGGAATGGTTTTTCGTTTTGCAAGTGAACGGAAGCAGTAAAGTTGTCTACGATGAGTGGCTGCCTTGTGCGACCGTAACTTCCATCCGTTGCGAGCCTTCCGAGTCGGAACAAAGCCTTTTGTGCGAGAGACTCGCGGCGGTGCGCGATAAGTGCGGTTACTGTTGGTGCTCCTTTCCGTATCGCGGCTTTGTTACGGCGTTCAATTTTGTCACTCGTTTCGGCCACACGTCTCATGATTGGACTGTGGCACTGTTGCTGACCCACCAGCTTCCGTCCCTCCTTTGTTCGACAGCATTTATGGCTTTCTTGCACCGGGCGTTCATCGAGCCGCCCTGATTATGGCATTTCCTCCTCTGACTGCATGTAGTGAAAGAAGCTGATGTAGTGAATGAAGCTGATGTAGCGGAAAGATATTTTCATCCTTTCTAAGCATTCTGATAATAGATGCTTATCTGAAAAGCGTATTTGCACAGTGACTTATGGTCTCTACACTGACCAGGATAGGTGTAGATTTTGGGCAGGTCTCATACAGTATCTGTTCAAAAGTATTCGGAGTTCTGTCAGCGAACCATAATACGGGGCGTGTCCACCCCTTCCCTTTATGACCGTGTGAACTCTGTTGAGGACACTTTAAATAAATCGTCTGAATGTGTGTGGTGAATGCCAGTCCATTCTCCCTCAAGAGCCGGGATCAGAAAAGGTAGTAATGTGGAACGCTTGGGTGTGGACCCAAGTCGACTTTCTAACTCACCCCGAAGGTGTTCAATTGGATATAGTTCGGGCAGTTGGCAGAGCAGAGCATCTGTTGACAGATGCTGCTTTATGACGTAAGCAGTTGTCATAGTGATACAATCATCATCTCTGAACTGTAGCTTCGTTGTACTTAGTACACAAAAATGGTTCAAATGTCTCTGAGCACTATGGGAATTAACTTCTAAGGTCATCAGTCTCCTAAAACTTAGAACTACTTAAACCTAACTAACCTAAGGACATCACACACATCCATGCCCGAGGCAGTATTCGACCTGCGACCGTAGCTGTCGCGCGGTTCCAGACTGTAGCGCCTAGAACCGCTCGGCCACCTAGCCGGCTACTTAGTACACAATTATGTAAAATGTGTTCATATCTTTCGCCACATAGGTTTTCTTAAGCACAATAAAGAGACTGTACTCCAACCACGAAAAAGATCCTCATACCAAAACACGAGGTACTCCGAACGTCACTGTTGATACTACACACGATAGCAGGTAATGGTTTCCAAACATTCGCCCAACCCAAACAATTCCATTGGGTTTCCACAAGTATAGCGTGAATCATCACTCCATCAAATCACTTCTTTCCATTCAGTTTCGTATTACGTATGGAATGTCTGGATACATTTGATCAGATAGTTTACGTTGGGTAGGTGAATAACAGTCTGACTTCTGATTTTCATGCAATTTATCCAACACGCGTGAAAGTTATAAAGCTTTAAGTCGAACACAAAAACTGTTAATACAATCGTACACGATTACAACTCGCGGAGGCAGAGTTACCACACTGAGTTTAAAAACACCTTGATTCTGACACTGCCTGACACGTGAATTTACGACAGGTTGGAGACAGGGCCAGCGCAACAGCAGCGCCCACACACACACAGTCGGACCGAACAGTCTACATCTACATCTACATCTACATACATACTCCGCAATCCACCATACGGTGCGTGGCGGAGGGTACCTCGTACCACAACTAGCATCTTCTCTCCCTGTTCCAATCCCAAACAGAACGAGGGAAAAATGACTGCCTATATGGCCCTGTACGAGCCCTAATCTCTCTCATCTTATCTTTGTGGTCTTTCCGCGAAATGTAAATTGGCGGCAGTAAAATTGTACTGCAGTCAGCCTCAAATGCTGGTTCTTTAAATTTCCTCAGTAGTAATTCACGAAAAGAACGCCTCCTTTCCTCCAGAGACTCCCACCCGAGTTCCTGAAGCATTTCCGTAACACTCGCGTGATGATCAAACCTACCAGTAACAAATCTAGCAGCCTGCCTCTGAATTGCTTCTACGTCCTCCCTCAATCCGACCTGATAAGGATCCCAAACGCTCGAGCAGTACTCAAGAATAGGTCGTATTAGTGTTTTATGCACGGTCTCCTTTACAGATGAACCTCATCTACCCAAAATTCTACCAATGAACCGAAGACGACTATCCGCGCTCCCCACAACTGCCATTACATGCTTGTCCCACTTCATATCGCTCTGCAATGTTACGCCCAAATATTTAATCGACGTGACTGTGTCAAGCGCTGCACTACTAATGGAGTATTCAAACATTACGGGATTATTTTTGCTATTCATCTGCATTAATTTACATTTATCTATATTTAGAGTTAGCTGCCATTCTTTACACCAATCACAAATCCTGTCCAAGTCATCTTGTATCCTCCTACAGTCACTCAACGACGACACCTTCCCGTACACCACAGCATCATCAGCAAACAGCCTCACATTGCTATCCGCCCTATTCAATAGATCATTTACGTAGATATAAAACAACAGCTGACCTACCACACTTCCCTGCGGCACTCCAGATGATACCCTCACGTCCGATGAACACTCAGCATCGAGGACAACGTACTGGGTTCTATTACTTCAGAAGTCTTCGAGCCACTCACGTATTTGGGAACCAATCCCATATGCTCGTACCTTAGTTACGAGTCTGCAGTGGGGCAGTAGCCAATATGTAAGTTTAGTGAAGGAAGTCGTGGCAGGATCTATAGCAAATCACGTCGATGGTACAGGAGGTCAGCGATGTGAAGCATCGGGACGTCGGCCTGCATGCCTCGACCACTCCAGAAGCGTGTCTTTTGAGATTCCTCACTGGACTGACACCGGTGGCACAAATGATACGCTGGCACTCGCTCAGTGATGCTGCTCCCTTCAGTCCCAGTTTATGGTCCAGATCGATTTCTCCAGACATGATGACGATGAGGTCCCATACTCCGATGAGCGTAGGGGAAGATGCGGGACACACCGCACCGCCGTACTAAGCAAGGTCCTAGTGGAGGTGCTTTGCCAATGCCTTCCTCCAACCGCAATGGGGATGAATGATGACGATGAAGACGACACAACAACACCCAGTCATCTCGAGGCAGGAAAAATCCCTGACCCTGCCGGGAATTGATCCCGGGACCCCGTGCGCGGGAAGCGAAAACACTACCGCAAGACCACGAGCTGCGGACTCTCCGGACATAAGAAAAATACAAACAGATTATGAAAATGAGACTTTTCTTAAACCTACATTTCAGCAATATTATACCAAAGAGGCAACTCTGAATGTCAACACTGACATTTAATTTCAGTTAAAATATGGTACGTAAACAAGACAGCAGGAACGTATATGCCAAAATATGTAAAAAATGTCCCTGAACCGTCGCCAAGATTCGTGTATGAGGGAAAGCCATTGTCAGTATATCAACAAAACTCCTCGTAGCTCGTAGCTACGAGACGACGACTCTACTTCGCTGACAACCCCTGAAGACTTCATATATACATAAAAAAAAATTACTTTAGACTGACTTGAGAGATGGCTTGGAGAAAGGAGCAATTATTTAAATATTTGTGGATGTAGAAGCTTCAGGCTTCACGTTTGAGAATGGTGGAGGAAGTATTTTATCTGATCAAAATTTTTCGGACAACCCTCTGTAATATGCACCCCAGATATGAAGAGAGGCTTATTCGCCAGTGTAGAAGGACGCGCAGAATAACAGCAGAATGGGGTGTCAGGAGAGCTCAATGACTTAGAGCGTGAACTAGTGATTGGATGTTACCCGAGTAAAAAAAATCCATCAGGTCCATTTCAACCCTTCTAATGCTGCACACGTCGTCTCTTGGTGATGCGATTTTGAAGTGGAAACGCGAAGGAACAACCACAGCTAAATGAAGACCAGCCATACCTCACGTACTGACGGAAAGGAACCGGCGACCATTGCAGAGTGTGGCTGTAAAGAAATCCCATGAAATGAGCGGAAGGCCCGCATCTCGTGGTCGTGCGGTAGCGTTCTCGCTTCCCATGCCCGGGTTCCCGGGTTCGATTCCCGGCGGGGTCGGGGATTTTCTCTGCCTCGTGATGGCTGGGTGTTGTATGATGTCCTTAGGTTAGTTAGGTTTACGTAGTTCTAAGTTCTAGGGGACTGATGACCATAGATGTTAAGTCCCATAGTGCTCAGAGCCATTTGAACCATTTTTTGAGCGGAAGGAATCACTCGTTAGTCCCAAAGTGCTATCAACAATCCACTTAGCACAATGGCTGTGCGTGGAATGTTAGAAAGGATGAGTACAATGACAGAGAAGCTCCCCACAAGACACACATTTGTGTAACCAGTGCTAAGCGACGCTTAAGGTTGTGTACTCGTAAAGAGTGACGTCGTGGGCCAGTGGATAACGGGAAATCAGTGATTTGCGGTGATGAATGACTGTATAGCCTGTGGCAATCCGATGGAAGGGTTTCGGTTTGGCGAATGCCTGGAGAGGGTTACGTGTCATCGTGAGTAGTGCCAGCTGTGAAGTACGGAAGAGTTGTTGTTACGGTATAAGTGTGTTCCTCGTGGTTAGAGGTTAGTCACCTTATTGTGCTTCACAAAACGCTAAATGCGAGAGGACATGAGTACAAAAAAATGGTTCAAATGGCTCTGAGCACTATGGGTCTTAACTTCTGAGGTCATCAGTCCCCTAGAACTTAGAACTACTTAAACCTAACTAACCTAAGGACATCACACACATCCATGCCCGAGGCAGGATTCGAACCTGCGACCGTAGTGGTCGTGCGGTTCCATACTGTAGCGCCTAGAACCGCTCGGCCACCCGGCCGGCGGAAATGAATACACATCACAGTATTTTGCACTGCCTACAGTAGAGCAACAGTTGGCAGACAATGATTATATCATCATGGCACTGTATCCTGTCATAAGGCAGCTTCTGTGAGGCAATTGTTTGTGAACAATAAACTCTGTTTCCGTCCGAACAGGCCTCGGAAGGCCAACAAGTGTCGACTGACCGTCGTGTCATCATCAGCCGATAGGCGTCACTGGATGTGGAAGGGCATATGGTCAGCACACCGCTCTCGCCGCTGTTGTCAGTTTTCGTGATAGGAGCCGCTACTTCTAAACCATGTAGCTCCTCAGTTTGCCTCACAAGGGCTGAGTGCACCCCGCTTGCCAACAGCGCTCGGCACACCCGGACGGTTACCCTTCCACGTGCTAGCCACTCGCAAAGATGCTTAACTTCGGCAATCTAACCGGAGACGACGTTACCACTGCAGCAAGGCCGTTAGTATTTTGTGACCAGTGACGTTCCAGAAGTGGAGTGGCCTACCCTGATTCCCGACATGATCCCGATGGAACACCACTGGGTTGAGATGGCCGGCCACTGTAGCCGAGCGGTTCTAGGCGCTTCAGTCCGGAACCGCGCTGCTGCTACGGTCGCAGGTTCGAATCCTGCCTCGGGCATGGATGTGTGTGCTGACCTTAGGTTAGTTAGGTTTAAGTAGTTCTAAGTCTAGGGGACTGATGACCTCAGATGTTAAGTCCCATAGTGCTTACAAGGGAACCTCCCCATCGCACCCCCCTCAGATTTAGTTATAAGTTGGCACACTGGATAGGCCTCGAAAGAACTGAACACAGATCAATCGAGAAAACAGGAAGAAGTTAAGTGGAACTATGAAAAAAATAAGCAAATTATACAATCTGAGTAGTCCATGCGCAAGGTAGGCAACATCAACGATAGTGTGAGCTTAGGAGCGCCGTGGTCCCGTGGTTAGCGTGAGCAGCTGCGGAACGAGAGGTCGTGGGTCAAGTGAAAAGTTTACTTTCTTTGTTTTCGCAAGTGATCTGTCCGTTCCTTCATTGACATCTCTGTTCACTGTAATAAGTTTAGTGTCTGTGTTTTGCGACCGCACCGCAAAACCGTGCGATTAGTAGACGAAAGGACGTGCCTCTGCAATGGGAACCGAAAACATTTGATCGCAAGGTCATAGGTCAACCGATTCCTCCACAGAAAAACACGTCTGATATATTCTATACGACACTGGTGACGGCACGTGCGTCACATGACAAGAATATGTACACTTGGCGAATGGGTAGAAAGATTCTTCTACCTTGCCCGATTTATGTTTTCTTGTGTATGTGATAATCACTCCCAAAAAAGTTATGAAAACATAAGAGTTTGTCACTTAAACTGCAACAAATGAATGCAACAGTTTCACAGTCGCACAGTTTTCCCTGTGCTCTGTCAAAACATATGTTTTTAACGTTTTCAAATTTTTCCGTTTAGGTGTAGCGGCCCCATACTACGGCGCAGTTACCTCGCATCGCACGGACGGACGGACAGACAATAATTGTCTGAAAATAAAAAATTAAACTTTTCACTCGAGGGAAGACTTGAACGAAGGACCTCTCGGTCCGCAGCTGCTCACGCTAACCACGGGACCATGGCGCTCCTGAGCTCACCCTTTCCTTGATGTTGCGTATCTTACGCATGGACTACTCAGTTTGTATAATTTGCTTATTTTTTTCATAGTTCCACACAACTTCTTCCTGTTTCCTCGATTAATCTGTGTTCAGTTTTTCAAGGCCTATCCACTGTGCCAACTTACAACTAAATCTGAGGGGAGTGCGATGGGGAGGTTCCCTTGTTAGAGCCATTTAAAGAGGGGTGAGTTGGAGCGTTGACTTCGCGCCAGACCCCAGCGTTTCTGCTCCTGAAGAAGAATAGCCTGTATATTCCTCCACAGACGTTCACCTCGCTGTAAGTGTCCCCAGCAGAACTGAAGGCAAAAGGCGGAGACATCCAATATCAATGTACAAGGGTCCGGATCTGTTTGATTAGATATTGAACGTGCGATCTTGAAATTGTACTCATACGGAATCGCCAAATAAACTTTAACCTTTCCGTTGTATTGCAGTTCCGCTGCGATGCCCCGCCTTTTTTCCGGCGTGTGACAGCCTGGAGGGAACGGCGTGGCTGGCAGGAGCGGCGCACGGCGCCTTTGTTCGCCGCCCACGCACACGGCCGCCCCCGTGTTTGCGCACGCCGCTGCCGGCTGTGATGTGATTACCGCTCGCTTCCGGCCGTCTCGTATTTAGCGCCTCTCTCTCTTCTGGCGTCCAGCCTCCCCCCCCCCCCCCCTCGTCCTCCCCTAACCCGCAATGTTAATCATCGCCGTTCGCCGGTCCGATCGCTTCCTCGCATCGGTTATTCGTCTCCCTTACTTGCATCTGATGTGTTTCGTCAACGCACGACAACCTTTTCCTGTCTACGTTTGAAAGGCAGGAACTCAAACAGTACATTCTCTCCTTCTTAACACAATCGCAGTGGAGGTGTGGCTTCTTTTACTTTAACTGTTCTCTCCCTTCCTCTCTCTCTCTCTCTCTCTCTCTCTCTCTCTCTCTCTCTCTCTCTCTGTGCGTGTGTGTATTTCTAAAAAACCTTGACTCAGACAAAAGACTTGAATGCGAGCTTCATTAAACTAGCAAGCAATTCGTCTACATTTACATCCACAGACTACAAACCACTGTGAAGCCCATGGCAGAGGGTACGTCCTACTGTCTGTTGTTATGGACTTCATCCCATTCCATTCATGTATGGAAAGCGGGAAAAATGACTTCACATGCCTCTGTGCGTGCTGTAATTAATCTGATCTTGTCCTCACGATCCCTATTAGAGGGATAAGTTCAAAAATGGCTCTGAGCACTATGCGACTTAACATCTTAGGTCATCAGTCCCTTAGAACTTAGAACTACTTAAACCTAACTAACCTAAGGACATCACACAACACCCTAAATCACTTCCCATAGAAATTTTCTGCCCAATCACTGAAGTGCAGAACATATCAGTATATGGTTTATTTATTCGCTACCTTTTAAACAGTCGAGATTTAATGCTACTTGTTCCTTATCATTTTCGGTTATATACAGTTTTCTTGTAGACATCTTTCTTGCAACATGAAACTGAAGCAATAAATAGCATGCCAAACAACGTGCATACAAATAGAAATTTCAATTAAACGTATTTAACAGACTAAATAAAATGAAACAAACTAATGCCGTTTGTAAGATTAAATTACAAAATATTAAAATTGTTTAATGTACCGCTTAGGAGTTCCGCATTAATGCCCCAGTACACAATCCGCGTAAAATGTAGTCTTCCGACATTTGAAGCTAAAAAAAGATAATGGAGCTCAAAATACGCATACAGTAGCAACAAGTCAATTTAATCGTAAAAAAGTCTCTTGCAGTGTCATGCGAAGTGGTTAATGCGTGTTCGTCTCAGACACTGCTTCTCAAACATTAAGATTGTCTAAAATTAGAAAAAACTTTTCAGACTGGCTTTTATGACTCCACCAGAGAAAAAGAAATTATGTTTCACGACAATGTCTTCATTCGAATATGCAGAGAAAGAAACAATTGCCCCTGCATTCGTCCACTGTATGTTGTCATAGGCATTAAAGTTAGACCGTGAGGTCACGCTGAAACAAATTCGCGCCACGGCGTATATCTGATCAATGAAGGCATCCCCCTACAATGTTATTTTTTGATATTTGTATGTGTACAGTTGAGGGTGGGTTGGAAGGGACCAACTATATCGAGTTTCATCTTTATAATAGTGTATAAGGAATAAGTAAGCAAGCGATTCAGCGACGAGTTTGGATTCATCCTACGGAAGTGATGTATACTTTGATCCGAATTACTTATTAAAATTCCAGAACCCGACTCCTGTTGCGATTTATGTTTTTTCTAACATGCAATATAGTCTCCACACTCCTCTCCCACGCCCTTCTCGAAACTTGACTTTTAATGTAGGCACCTCGTAAGAATCTCTTTTCAGATTAACGAAAAGCATCGACGACAACTTTTCAGGAGAGTATGAGGTTTCATGTATCGTGCCGACACCGGAAGAGAGAACACGCTTGCGCTGTTATAAGTGCTCATTCTTTTCTTCTTACCTTCCGCAGATGAAAGACGTTCATTTCCCAGTCCCTCCCCCCTCCTCCTCCACTCCCCCGGCCCCTCCCCCGCCCCTCCTGCCACTGAGACGGAATTTGTGTACCACAACTGTCTGCGTCTTCTGTTAACCGCTATGAAAGTATCAGAATGTTCTAGAAAAGTTTGAGATTCGTGTAAATGAGGCGGAATGTGGGTACCACCCGTGTATTCATCTAGTCAGCTGTGGAAAACCGTCTAAAAACCACATCCGAGTGGGATAGTTTTGGAAAGGCCCGTAGGGTATGTATTTAGGATGATACATAGCGATGCCAGTCACTGCATCATTCATTTGTTAAACCGACATGATTTCTACCCCACGTATTTGATGTGTGCAAACCTCGGTCAGGAGGCTGATTGTGCCTTTACATCTTCATCTATACGGTTACTCTGCAATTCACACTTAAGTGCCTGGCAGAGGGTTCATCGAACCTCAGAACACACACCTCTATACTGTATTGTTCATCGCAGGAAAGACAACAAGCACTCTCACACGCTGACTCACCACAATCACTAACAGACCAGGCCTTATGACTGATCTCATCGTCAAAGAAGACAGAATATGTAGAGCTCTGTATAAAGAATACTCGCAGCAATGAGAGTATTATACTTCGTTAAAATCATAAACCGAATAAGCTTCATATTGAATAAACGTACATGTAATATTGTGGAAACAAGACCTGTACTACTAACTAGATGGGAGGTATTTTGCAAGTTGCAGCAAATAGAATTAAAAAAAATATTCGTTCGGTCATTTATAGGTGCAAGCCTCAAACGAAAACCACGTCCATGAGGACGACGATCATTATGATAACAACGGGAAGATTTACTAGAGACAAAAGCAGCTTTAAAACAAAAGGAGAATAAATAGTGCACTGGATTTCGAAAATCCAAAGAGTAGGCAGCTGAACAGGACGTAAACGTGATTCATTCACTAGTATCACATTTTGAAGGAGCGGGGACATATCTCCACTTTGATTTTCATGTTTGGGATTTATGTGATTTCCCTAGTACACTTGCGGACAATGAGACGATAAGAGGGTCTTTCAGTAAGTAATGTCCCACATAAAAAAAACACACACTAATATACATAGACAAACGTCATTGTTGGTGCTTCACATCTGATGTTTGTTCTGTGAGCTGGTGAAGTTTCGAAAAATTCTGGCAGATGGCAGAGCCGTAGTACAGCGTCAAAATGGCGTCTACATACGACTCATAAGCAGCGTGCTGTTATTGAATTTTTGCGTGCAGAAAAAGAAACCGTGGTGAACATCCATAAACGTTTTTGTACAGTGCTTGGAGATGCTGCAGTTTACAGGAGTATAGCTGGGCGATGGGTAAAGAAAGTTAAAGCCCCAGGAAAGGCAGAAACAGAGCTCCATGGTCAGCCACGCTCGGGACGTCCTGTCACAGCCACTGCTCCAGACAAGCTGAATCGTGCATCGTGTGGATGCGCATCGCAACTCGACAATTGGCTCTATAGTTGTCGGTCAGCACTGAAAGTGCGTCTGCAATGATTTAGACTCTCGGATAGTCAAAGAGGTGCTCACGATGCGTTCCACGAATGCTCACAGTGCACCATAAGATTCAAAGAAAGGCCATTTCGTCTGAACTCTTGGAACGTTTTGAAACCGACGGAGAGGTCTTTCTGCAAGGATCGTTATGGGGGATGAAAGCTGGGTGCACCGCTTTGCGCCGGAAATAAAAAAAGGAGTCCATGGAGTGACATCATCCTCTTTCACCACGAAAGAAGAAATTCAAGACAACCCTTCTGCCGGCAAAGTCATGGTGACAGTCTTCTGGGATTGTGATGGCCTCATTCTCGTGGATGTGGTGCCAAGAGAATCAACCTTGAATTCAGAGGTATACGTGAAGACTCTGAATGAACTCAAGAACCGATTCCGACGTGTTCGATCGGACAAGAGATCTTGCTCCAACACGATAATGCACGCCCACACACAAGCCTGGGAACCCGGGAGACACCGCCAAATTGGGTTGGACATTATTGCCACATCCACCCTACAGTCCAGACCTGGCACCTTCGGACTTCCATCTCCTTGGGCCGCTTAAAGATTCTTTACGGGGAACACACTTTGAAGATGACGCGCGTGTCAGTGATGCTGTGAAAACATGGCTACGTCTACAGGACAGGAGCTTTTACCAGCAGGGAATACGTGCTCTTCCACAACGTTGGCATACGGCCATAGATGGAGACGACGTAGAAAAATAACGCATGGACAAGACATGTTGATGTATACTGTCATCAAATTCTGACTCTTAACAATAAATATGTTCTGAGAAAAATAAATCTGGGGCATTGCTAATTGAACGACCCTCGTAATTCCTTTGATACGTCCACAGCCGATTCCATCCTCCTTCAACTGAGTGTCCCGTTTCTGGTCAGCTCGTTGTAAACTAGATCTTGTGTAGTGAAGATCTGAAAATTTGGAAGAGGTAGTCCCAACCTTAAGGGGGGTAGGACGTCAAACGGGCCGACTTGGAGCAGGAGAGGCGCCACAGGACATTTTAATTTCCACTGTCTATACTTTTACAAGTAAGTTCATAAAACTTTGTCAGCATGACCAAGAAGGATTCAGGATTCACACTCGGAGCAGCGGAAGTTCAAAAACATAACAAAATAATTTTTTTTACATGTGAAATTTCATCATTTTTTCACTTACTAATGGCTGCATTTTTTGCCATAGGTAGACTACTTATCTTCATAAGTAGGAGAGACTGTTCGATGAATTTTGCACAGCATACAAACCATTCTAACAGCTGTCTGAAACTCTAGAATCTATTTAATTTGTGGAAAAATGAATGAGCTGCTACGTTTTAAACTTAATGTTTAGAAAAAAATCAAATTTTGTAGTTAATTATCTCAATTTTTACCACAGTTTTTAATAGATTTGGAAAATTAGAGAGTTTCATACACCTGTAAGTGTGCTTCGTATGCTGTGCAAAATTCATCGAATTACCTCTCTGACTTATAAAGAAAAGTCAACCTATAGCAACAAATGCAGCCAATAGTAAGTGAAAAATTGATGAAATTTCACACGTAAAAAAAAATAATTTATTTTGTTATATTTTTGAACTTACATTGCTAAGAGTGTGAATTCTGAAACCCTCCTGGTCATGTTGACAAAGTTTTATGAATTTATTTGTAAAAGTATAGACAGTGGAAATTAAAATGTCTTGTGGTGCCTCTCCTGCTCCAAGTCGGCCCGTTTGACGTCCTACCCGCCATAAGAATATTGTTCTATGCAATTCCTTGCAGTTTCCTGTGAAAATTTCTTACCCACAAACTGAGTCGAATAAGCGGACGATACCGCTACTACGCGCTGCGGGCAGGCGCTATCAGCCTGCGTGATTGGGTAAGCGTCGGCGGTGAGCATTGCTCGCCTCGCGCGGAGCCAGCAGGGAAGCAATTACGCGGCATCTGCTGGCCGGGGAGGCGGGGGCTCCGCCCGACCGCCAGGCGGCCCTGCGTTCGCATGCCGGGCACATCGCACTCCAATTTGTCAGCGCCTGGCAATCTTTCATTTTTAGCCGTCGCTCCCGCTGTTTCGGAAAGCAATCTTTCAAGCCGCGTCCCGCCGACATGACACGCGCCGTCGGGGTGTCTGCCAGCCCCCTCTCCTCCCCCCCTAACCGTACGTGTTGCAGCGGCAGCGGTGCGGGGGTCCTACCAACCCGCGCAGGGGCCCGCTACCCTCCTCTGCGAAAACGCGGACAGGCTTCAGTTGTGTACGCCACGAGCGTAGTGCAGTTTCAGAGAATGTTCATAAAATCACATACAGGGTCTTTCAGACGCGGTGGTCAATAATTCATAGATGGAAAGTACAGGCCAAAAGTAGCTAAAAAGCTCCAATAAACAAGATTTTAAGAAGGCATATGACTGTCTCCACAGACCTTCAGTATTAAAAATTTTAAGAAATCTAGGACTCCATCCAAAATTAATTAAAATAATACAACTCACTCTAACCAATACCAAATCAAAAGTGAAGTTTAGAGGAGAAATTTCGGAACCATTCCTCATAAAAACAGGCTTAAGACAAGGTGACGGCCTATCACCATTACTGTTCAGCTGTGCACTGGGATGTATAATGAGAGAATGGTACAAGGACAATCCAAAGAGGATAAGAATTGGAACTGCAAAAGATGATACTAGCTTAAACTGCTTGGGATTCGCTGATGATCTTGCTCTCCTAGCCAACACCGTTCAAGAAGACAGGCAACAAGTGAAATCACTACAAGAAATAGCAGAGAAAATAGGCCTTAGAATATCATTTGAAAAAACGGAGATTATGCTAACTGGTCCACCACTTGCAAACAAAATTACAATAGGAGAACAGGAAATCAAAATTGTTGATAAATTTAAATATTTAGGCGAAATAATAACCTACAATCTAAATGAGAAGCCATCATGGCAGAATAGAATAAAAAACGGAACTACGCAAATTACATTACCAAAACTACATATAACAAAAAAAGGCTATCTATAGATGCAAAATTAAAATACTATAAAACAGTTACACAACCAGAAATAACGTATGCAGCGGAAACTATCTTCAAAACAACTAATACAGCAGAAATTGACAGAATACTAAAAATAGAAGGAAGAATAATTAGGACATGTATAAATAAACAGTATAAAATAAATGGACATTGGAGAATAGCATCAAATGAAACAGTATATAAGAAAATAGAACCAGTCATGAGCACGATCAGGAAGAAACGCATCTCATTCGTTGGACATCTGATGGGAAGTCCAGAAAACATAATTAGTAAAAAAAAATAAAAATTGTGAAATAGCAAGAGCGACATTAAATGGATCACAGAAATTAAGGAAGATATAAAAGAACTCCAAATTACAGTAGATGACCTAAAAAACAAGACAGAGAAAACCAGAATGCTGCAAGACCCGCAAACCAGACTACAAATGAAAATCCTCAGATGAAGAAAGAAAGAAAATATCTGAAAGAATGAAGAAATACTGGGCAGACAGAAGAGCAAAACAGCTTTCATTTAAGAATAGACTCTAATAATTATATTACCTAAATATCATATTAAGTTATTGTTGGGCCATATTGTATCCCTGTGTAACAACTTGTTTACAACTTTGTATTTTTGACTAGATTGGTCCAATGAAGTCCATAAAATAGATAATAATAATAATAATAATAATAGTAAAACAAGCGTCCAAAAATCAACAGTTGTCGAGATACAACACTCTTTCTGCTGTGGTTCATCAGTGTCTAGGAACATATGGCACCTCTAAGCGTTAAAGTAAGTGTTCGAAATGTTGTCCATGGGTCTGAATGTAACATTGAACTCGTCTCTGAAATGAGTTGCAAATATTCTCAAGCTCTCCTGGGGTATTACGTAAATGCTGGAAGGCTAGCAAAATTCCTCAAGAGAGTTGACCACGGCATCGTAGGCGAGGCTTTTGACATGAGCCCATAAACAGAAATCCAAGTGATTTAAATCCAGAGGCTTTGGTGTCCATGGAACAGGTTCTCCTCTACCTATCCAATGTTGACCATACGTCCGAGTTAGAAGCCAGCCCACTCGTAAATGTACTGGAGCACCGTCATGCAGTTAACCAAATGTTCAGGCGTTGGTTCAGTGGGGCATCATCATGTACATCTAGAAATAAAGTCCGCAGAAACCGCATGTACTGCTGTCCGGTTAATATCTGTAGTAGGAATTGTGGTCCAATTATGCGACCTCAGAGCAGTCCTGCCCAGACGATCAACGAATAACGCTGCTGGTGTCGTGATACGAGTGTTGCATTAGGACTGACATCGGCACTAATATGACACTGTTTAAACTCAGTACGGCCATTAGACTGTTGCTTATTTGCAGTGTTACATGTACACGATCATGATTTCGGCTTCAAAGTGCCATTATCAAGTTTTTAAGTGTTATACCGTGCCTAAGATGGCATACTGTCGTATTTAAAATAGACTAGGCACGGTATAACTCTTAAAACACTTGATAATGGCACTTTGAAGCCGAAATCATGATCGGGTAAGTGTAACACTGCAAATAAACAGTAGTCTAATGGCGGTACTGACTTTAAAGAGATATATTATGACTGTGGCCCCGCATTATGAAAAACAAATTACCAAATACGACAGTTATGGTAGTTAAAAATACCGTCACAGGTAAATGCAGCCTCACCCGTGAAGTGCTTGCAGACAGAGGATTCAGGGTACGCTGTTGTTGCACCCATAGGCAGAAATTCTCTGTAGGATAGAAGTCTTCATTGTTGAGGACATTTATTAGCTGGAGATGATGTGGATAGAGTACTTGCCGGTGTAAAATCCGTCACACACTGCTGTGACTCAGGACACGCTCTTGGGTGGCAACCGTCCTTGTTGGGGTACTCGAACTTTCGTGTACAATGTGTAACATGCTTTCCTCGACATCGGGTGCTGTGGATCTAGGTCGACTTTCTCGTACATGGCGTACGAAACTCCCGGTTTCTCTAAGGCGCTGATGTAACCGGTTAAATGTACACCTGTCGGGCTGCCTGCGGAGAGGAAAAGCTTCTTAATATAACTCTGCAGCCTCAAGGGCACTGCCATTCGCTTTGTCATATGTGAAGTGCGTGTCAGCGTACTCTTCACTGGCGTGACCTCTGTCCACGGTCCCTTCACGTTCGTAACTGATTGTGAGGCCGGTACGGCACAGTGCATTGAGGGGGAAAGGGAAGTAGTTGCGCATGTGTAAAGAAACAGATAGCCGATCTGAAACCTTTAGATACCAACGTAAATACCGTGGTATACTGGGACGTTTGCATTTGGTTCTCAACTCGAATGAATGCGATACCTCTGCGATACCACTACCTTTGGAAGGTCAGAGTTAGCCACGTATTTAGCTATAGATTGGTATTTCTTCAGATACACAATTACAGTATCATCCGAGACTTTCCTCCAGTGTTTCACAATATCAGATTTGCTATTTCCTAAGAATATAGCTTCTTAAAATGGTGATTTTCTAGAGAGGAGTCGTTTAATGTTTATTTAATCAGAGAACGAATGCAAAGGGAGTTGTTGATTGTTTTGTATTTTTCTAAAGTCTCTAAGAAGTGCTTGTCTTCGGAATCGTGGTGGAGATAGATATATAAATATATCTTACGACTGGTAGCCAGAAGACAGGCGTGCTCTTAACCCTTCCCGAAATATTCGCTTTGTGTGATGTAGTTCGATGTCTGTTTTCTTGGTTGGCGGCTGTTCGGTCAGATGGGATAGCAGTGTCCTGTTACCGTATAAACCAGACACAAAGCTGTAGCTCTTAATCTAGACGCGGAAGAGCCAAATGTATAATGCACAATGCATTGAAGGTACCAGTGTAATGTAATTTACACCTACAACTGGAAACGTTTTTGTAACATTAAAATTCGCATACGTCGCACATAATGCTGCCTCATGGTCGAACTCCGCTGCGTTTCCCTTTTGCTCCGGCAGTGAAGATTCTATTTCTGCGTGCATTTCGCAAACGGGTCGACGGCTTGGTCTTCTGGGAAAGCGTCTAGCTAAAGCTGTTCCCGGAACACAGGCTGGCTGGCAACTGTGCGTCCGCCGGGAGTAAAGCCGTTTCTGCACGAGCCGTCCTTGCTTGCGGCGCTCCTTTCCCCGTTTCCAGGCGCTGGACAATGGCTGGAGACCGCAAAGCGTTCGCTCTATCCCCGAGAATGACTCAAATACCGTCCCAGGTGCACGCAGAGTCGCCCGCCGACGAGTTTTTACCAAACGCGGAGATGAATCGTTTCTGCTGGTAATTGCGCTCGTTGCTACAGCTAGTTGCGGCTTTCCTCAGGCTCTCTTCACAACACTCTCACCGTTCGTTCTTTCACTCTCAGCTGACTGTTGGCTCATTTGAGGGAGAAATTCCTTTCTAAATTTGATAATAATGGTCTTCGGAATGTGCCACAGCACGACTAATGTACAGCTTTGTTACAATCCTGAAGTCTGCAGCTGAACAACCAGTGTGTGGAGGACACGGATTCAATTCCCGGTACTGCCAGGAATTTTTCCATCGTGCGGGTGTTGGAACGCACCCACTCAACATTGTGATCTGGATTGAGGACTACTTGAATGAGCAGTAGGGGTCCCG
Organism: Schistocerca serialis cubense; assembly: GCF_023864345.2. Lineage (NCBI taxonomy): Eukaryota > Metazoa > Arthropoda > Insecta > Orthoptera > Acrididae > Schistocerca > Schistocerca serialis. The sequence continues at coordinate 746,424,695 of NC_064643.1, forward strand.
ACGTGTGGAGGGGTGACAACGGCCGCCAGATTATAGTGCTGACCTGTACATCCTCTCGATCCAAATCATCCAAATATGAGGCCCTATGGCAGAGTATGAGATGATGAGAAGGCGGCATCGTGTGGTCTTTTGGGCCTAATCGCCAACTACTGTTTTTTAGTTCTGAGGACTGCTAAGGAGAATTTCGATTGCTTAGTAAGAGACACACCTCTTAAAATCAACAAACAGAGAATGTGCAAGAGACTAAGGGGACAGTTAATACATGCGCATTGCCCCGCGGACCAAAGGATCCCTGTTCTACTGTCGTCTTAAAGACTAGCAGTATCCTGGAAACATTGAAATACCCACGGCTTAACACGTCTTTTGCGCGAACCCTCTCATGTGCATACTAAATGCCGAAAGGTAAAGACGTGCCACACACAAACACGTATTTTGGTAATGTATTAACGTTTAGACTTGATCGACAGCAAAGCAAAACCCTGTGCACTTGACTCTGTGGGTAAATGTAAGCTGACTACAGTTTATGGTCGGTTCGTGATTCGCTCATTTTTCAATCGTTAATGAAACAGGGGCAGCCGCATTACATACAATTCCGGGTGCAGGAAGACCATTTGAAACGCACATAAGGGCCCTGCGAGAATGTATAGGGCAGGCAGGTAATGATGAGGAGGAGATAGAGAGGGAACAGGAGATTGACTAAGAAAATGAAGTAGGAGACGGACAGTTGGAAAGGAGCTGATTGACAGATTGCGTAGGAGCAGATGGACAGAGACAGGGGGAGAAGGAGATGACTGCAGGAGGAAATGGACAGAGAAAGGAAAGAGGAGGAGATAAACAGTGAGTGGGGACAGGTGAAGATGGACAGCCAAGAAGAAGAAATGGAAGGGGAGTTGGAGAGCCACACGGGGTAGGAGAAAGGAGGAGATAGACTAACAGAAGAGAGGGATGAACACTTACCCAGCCAATACTGGATAGTCAGCTAGTAGGACATCACGGGCGTGTAGCCGGCGGCCCGCGAGCCAGATACCGCCCGCAATTGGTTTAAATCCGACCCGCGGAAGAAATTCATGGGAGGGAGAGCGATGCAGAAGAAATGCACATGATAAACGGGTATTCATTGGACAAATATGTTATACTAGTACTAACATGTGATTGTATTTTCACGCAATTTGGGTGCATAGATCCTGAGAAATCAGTACCCACAACAACCACCTCTGGCCGTAATAACGGCCTTGATACGCCTGGGCATTGAGTCAAACAGAGCTTGGATGGCGTGTACAGGTACAGCTGCCCATGCAGCTTCAACACGATACCACAGTTCATCAAGAGTAGTGACTGGCGTATTGTGACGAGCCAGTTGCTCGGCCCCCATTGACCAGACGTTTTCAATTAGTGAGAGATCTGGAGAATATGCTGTCCAGGGCAGCAGTCGAACATTTTCTGTATCCAGAAAGGCCCGTACAGAACCTGCAACATGCGGTCGTGCATTATACTGCTGAAATGTAGGGTTCGCAGAGATCGAATGAAGGGTAGAGCCACGGGTCGTAAACACATCTGAAATGTAACGTCCACTGTTCAAAGTGCCGTCAATGCGAACAAGAGGTGACCGAGACGCGTAACCAATGGCTCCCCATACCGTCACGCAGGGTGATACGCCAGTATGGCGATGACGAATACACGCTTGCAATGTGCGTTCACCGCGATGTCGCCAAACACGGATGCTACCATCATGATGCTGTAAACAGAACCTGGATTCATCCGAAAAAAAATGACGTTTTGCCATTCGTGCACCCAGGTTCGTCGTTGAGTACACCATCACAGGCGCTCCTGTCTGTGATGCAGGGTCAAGGGTAACCTCAGCCGTGGTCTCCGAGCTGATGGTCCATACTGTTGCAAACGTCGTCGAACTGTTAGTGCAGATGGTTGTTGTCTTGCAAACGTCCCCATCTGTTGACTCAGGGATCGAGACGTGATTGCAAGATCCGTTACAGCCATGCGGATAAGATGCCTGTCATCTCGACTGTTAGTGATACGAGGCCGTTTGATCCAGCACAGCGTTCCGCCTTACCCTCCTGAACCCACCGATTCCACATTCTGCTAACAGTCATTGGATCTCGACCAACGCGAGCAGCAATGTCGCGACATGATAAACCGCAATCGCGATAGGCTACAATCTGAGCTTTATCAAAGTCGGATACGTGGTGGTACGCATTTCTCCTCCTTACACGAGGCACCGCAACGACGTTTCACCAGGCAACGCCGGTCAACTGCTGTTTGTGTATGAGAAATCTTTTGGAAACTTTCCTCATGTCAGCACGTTGTAGGTGTCGCCACCGGCGGCAACCTTGTGTGAATGCTCTGAAAAGCTAATCATTTGCACATCACAGCACCTTCTTTCTGTCGGTTAAATTTCGCGTCTGTAGCACGTCATCATCGTGGTGTAGCAATTTTAATGGCCAGTAGTATAAATAAGAAGAAACACAGTAATGTGATTTTATTCCTATTATCTCCTTAAGCTGGCTTGTCCAATACCAGGTTCCTTATATCAAATTGTTCAGTGGAGCACCCTCTGTGTCCTGTTACATTTTTCCGCGCTCTTGCGGAAACACCATGTACAGGTGTTGGCTTCCCGGATGGCAAGCGGAGCAGAAATTTATCCAGCCCTTACGGCAGGTCCGGCTTTATCAGGCTGTGCTCTCTAAAAAGCTGCGCCACACTGCTCCGGCGCAGAAGGCCGGGCCTCGGCCGCCTCACCTCTGTTCAACTGGCGCCGTCCGTGCTTTGTGAGAGCCGTTCCCGGCTCTCAGACGTCGCGTCGCCTTCGCAGACCCTGCGGCCGACCCCGACACATGCGGGCGCCTCGTGCAGACAGCCCTTTGTGCAGTGGCCTGCCCTCACCGTGGTGCTCCATCTGTGCGCTCTTCTCTGCTGCGCCTTTTCGAGCTAAACCACACTGGACGCTTTCTGCAAAGGAGTGGCCTTCCACACGAACCGCGTTGATGCTGCGCCAATACGAGAGCTGGAATCTCATAACCCGTTCCATATTAACGCTTTCATGGCAAAATTATTGAGCAGTTTTTTTTAATGAATCGAGGGCAGATAGTAGTTAACAGACAGGTATATTTATCATACAGAATATCAAATTTGTTCTAACTGTGAAAGTGAGGTCACACAGCAAGGTGGCAAGTATTCTTCTCACTGCCCTTCCTTGGAGTTCAATGACAAAACAACTTTCTCAATATATGTCATATTTATTTGATAAATTTACTTCTCTCGTTACAATCATTGTTCACACTTACTTGCCATGAAATTTTCTGAAACATGGGTCTATGCAAAATGGTATTCGACAATATGTACAAACACAGCGAGTGCTGTTTTCCGCAGCTTTGGTACTACAATGACGGCACGTCCAGTAGGTTTCTCCTAAAATGGGTTGATGCTCCCCTACAGCCGCATGACGAAAATCTTCAAGCACTTTACCCCTTTTTGCCAGAAAGACAGGTTTTTGTCCACGCCTTTTTTGGGATGAGAAGCCAGTGATAAATTGTCTGGCTAGATGGATCCTGTATGTGAGCTGATCATGCTGTCCACTTTCTCTTTTACTTATTTTCCACAGGATAAAACTGTTCACTGCAGCTACGTCCACCAGGAAATAAAATATTCTGTGCCAGCATTCTACAGAACGGCTGCCAATAGCACACCTTTCTCGTAATTGATCAAACTTATAGGCACCACCCATTATTTTGTTGTATTCTGTCACAACTTCAGGACAAGAAATCTCTGTACTAGTACCATTCTTGCTTTTCCTTTTCACTGTGGCTGTTTCTCATGGGTCGTGAATTGAGGACAGGAAAGTGACTGGACGGTTATCCATCCATTTTACTGCAGAAATGGCTCCTTTTGTTTCAAACTGGAATTCTCTTCGTTCCAATTTTACGTTTTCCTTCATAAATTTGGGCAAATCAAAAGTATTTACTTTATGCTATAGCTTTGAGGAAAAAGTCACAAAATGTCACGCAAACGGCACTGAAAGGCTCCTCTACGGAGCAACACTCAGCTACACAATGCCTCTGCGCGAAGGTACAGCAAAAACGGCGGGAACTTCCGATTGGAAGTAGTACCCTATACTGTTCACTAGATGGTAGCACCGTACAGAGGTGGGAACTGTGAATCCCACGGCACTAGGAGCGAGTTCATTGTAGTGGGAAGCATGTTTCCCACGGCTCACGAAAGGGTTAAAACTAGTTCTTAACTTGTCTTGCGATTCATAAAGTTCAGTGCTGGAAGATCAGTAACCACTAACATTTACTTTTTTTTGAGTTATCAGTCTTCTGACTGGTTTGATGGCGCCCACTACGAATTCCTCTCTTCTGCCAACCTTTTCATCACAGGGTAGCACTTGTAACCTACGTCCTCAACTATTTGCTGGATGTATTCCAGTCTCTGTCTTCCTCTACAGTTTTTGCCCTCTACTGCTCTCTCTAGTACCGTGGAAGTCATTCCCTGATGTCTCAACAAATGTCCTTATCATCCTGTCTCGTCTCCTTGTCAGTGTTTTCCATACATGCCTTTCCTACGATTCTGCGCAGGGCCTCCTCCTTCTTTACCTAATCAGTCCACCTAATTTTTAACATTCGTCTGTAGCACCACATCAGTCCGGAACCACGCGGCTGCTGCGGTCGCAGGTTCGAATCCTGCCTCGGGCATGGATGTGTGTGATGTCCTTAGGTTAGTTAGGTTTAAGTAGTTCTATGTTCAGCGGACTGACGACCTCAACTGTTAAGTCCCGTGGTGCTTAGAGCTATTTGAACCATTTGTAGCACCACATCTCAAATGGTTCTACTAGCAGACTTCTCTTTGCCAGGAATACCATTTTTGCCAGTGTTTGTCTGCTTTTGATGTCCAACTTGCTCCGTCCGTCACTGGTTATCTTGCTGCCTAGGAAACAGAATACCTCAACTTCATCTACTTCGTGGCCATCAATCCTGATTTTAAGTTTCTCTGTGTTCTCATTTCTGCCACTTCTCATTACTTTCGTTTTTCTTCAGTTTACTCTCAATTCAAATTCTGTATTCATTAGACTGTTCATTCCATTCAGCAGGTCACGTAATTATTCTTCACTTTCACTCAGGACACTAATGTCATCACCGAATCGTATCATTGACATCCTTTCGCCCTGAATTTTAATTCCACTCCTGAACCTTTATTTTATTTCCATCATTGCTCCTTCAAGGCACAGATTGAATAATAGGGGCGAAAGACTACATCCCTGCCGTACACACTTTTCAATTCGAACACTTCGTTCTTGGTCGTCCACTCATATTATTCCCTCTTGGCTCTTGTACATATTGTATATCACCCATCGCTCCCTATAGCGTACCCCTATTTTTGTCAGAATTTCGACCATCTTGCACCATTTTTAACAGTCTAATGTTTTTTTCCAGATTGACAAAGCCTATTAACGTGCGTTTATTTTTTTTTGTTCTTGCTTCCATTATCAACCGCAACGTCAGAATTGCCTCTCTGGTGCCTCTACCTTTCCTAAAGCCAAAGTGATCGTCATCTAACAAATCCTCAATATTCTTTTCCTTTCTTGTGTATCTTATTCGTGTCAGCAACATAGATGCATGAGCTTTTAAGCTGATTGTGTGATAATTCTCGCACTTGTCAGCTCTCACATTCTTTCGAGAAAGTCAGATGGTATGTCGGGAGACTCATACATCCTACACACTAAAGTGAATAGTTGTTTTGTTGCCACTTCCCCCATTGATTTTAGAAATTCCGATGGAATGTTATCTGGTCCTTTCACCTTATTTGGTCTTAAGTCCTCTAAAGCTTTCTCAAATTCTGATTCTATTACTGGATGCCCAGTCTCTTCCAAACTGACTCCTGTTTCTTCTTCTTCTGTGACATCAGACACATATTCTCCTCAAAGAGGCCTTCAATGAACTCTTTCCACCTGTCCATTCTCTCCTCAGCATTTAAGAGCGGAATTCCCGTTGCAATCTTAATGTTACCACCCTTGCTTTTAATTTTAACGAAAGTTGTTTTGGCTTTCCTGTATGCTGAGTTAGTCATGCCGACCATACTACCTTTTTCGATTTCTTCACATTTTTCTTGCAGCCATTTCGTCTGAGCTTCCCTGCACTTCCTGTTTATTTAATTCCTAGGCGACCTGTATTTCTGTATTCAATTACTTAAAGGCTCCATAGAGTTGCGCTCTACCAAAACTACGGATCGGTAGTTTGGTACACTACGTAAGTGATGTAATAATTGGTAGGATCTGTCTCCAGATGAGCGCGAATTAATGGTTAACATTAACCATACGTACGTAAACATCTCAGTACCCACATCCTGTACAAGGTACTTACGTAATCTGCCAACTTTTGAGTTGCCACCAGGAAGGCTTCTTGTCTACCGTCGCATGATCTTTGCGATGTCTGATGTGTATACTGGTCTGTGTTACTCTGAAGTTACAAAGTGAGGACTGTTGCTTACCCCGTTTGTGTAAAACAAATATGCAACTTCCGTTTAGCATTGACCATATTTTGCGTGGCAAGTGAAATCCCAGTGTCGTTTGGGTAATACTTGGCATCTTATTACTTATTGTCCAACGACTCTTGCTGTTTTTCTTTCAGTGCTCGTTCAGAGCGCAGTCGGTTATGGTTTACATCATCGATGTTGTAATGGATTTGTAGATTTTACTATACACGAGTTTTCTCTCGTTCGTAGCACAAAGTATGCGTCGTAGTTCAGGGGTTAGAATTTGGTTTAGTACTCCAGAATGTGGTTTAGTACTGGTAGCCTTTCCATAGATGTTGATTTTCTTATCATTCTCGTTGTATTATTTATCTGATCGTCTATTTGTTTCTACACGCGGATTGTTTTGTCAAACTGGGGAAAAATATTCAGCCGCTAAGTAGAGAAGACCCACTGCAGAGGAACGCAGGACCGGCGCCGATGCTCTGCAGGTCGTACCATGTGTCATTTGGATGATACTGTTTCTTGTTCTCAGTTTTTCGCTTTTTTTCGTTAGATGCCCTCTGAAAGATAGTTCTGTCAAGGTTTACCCCCAGGTACTTGGCGTTTTATTGTGAGCGTAGTATTTTCGAAGTGCATTTTGAGTTTTATTCCGGTGAGTTGATTGTTTAGATGGCAGCGGGACACCTCCGTTTTGGTCTCAACATGCGGAAGTTTTTTCCCGCTCTATACGTCTATGTCCACCGTTAGGATTGCTCCTGGCGGTTCAATTGAGCTAAACCTTGTTTTCCAGTACACAGTCGTCGGTGTAACCAAACTTCCTCGGTTTTATTTGTGGCTTGTCTGCAATTTACAGGCTAAAGACAAGCCGAACAAGGACTAAGCTCTGTGGTAGACGTCTTTCTTGGTGATCCAATGTCGGCTACCATGGCTACTTGGAACATTCGGTCGTGTAGCATGCTATCTATTAGTAACTGTAAATTGCTAGTGCAAATACTGGCGGTCGGACGATCTCTCGATCTCCTGACCCAAGGTATTAGTAACAAATTAGTGGCAATGGAGCTACTTATACCACGTACACAAATTAATAATTTGAATTACATTATTTCCGAAACATTAGTACTGAAGATAATAGAGGTTTCCATCAATTTGACACGCTTCAACATCATCAAGTCAGTCGCAGGTACAATCTTGTCGTAACAGCATTCATGCAAATGTTTTTGGAATATCGCGTACTGTTCTGTGCAAAGAATGTTACCCGACTGAATGGTGTTTTCCTTCTTCGCATGCTATACTCAACTGGAATCGAGTAGCTTGCAGCATCCCCTTTCTCCCTTTTGGCGGTGGCGACATATTGTAGTATTCATTCCTGGACACATCGGAAGCTCTGAAGAGCTCTCCTAAACCATGACCATAACTCATGAGATTAATCGAAGTGGGCTCAAGACGCGCACATTTCGTGTGACGGCGTTCCATATGTACTCAGCGGAATCGGCGGAAATATGGGGAAGTGAAACTCATTTCGAAGCTTTCGATATCAAGGTATTCGCCAGCAACGTGCTCCTCCTTGAATTTCGCTCCGTAATCATTTACACAACGCAAACATAAGATAGTAATGTGCAAGCACTTGTGAGACACACACTAAACAGTTACGTATTTTCTCTTATATATACAAGTTCACTATTGATTTACGAATATCGATACATCTTTAGATCACTTTCATTCACTCGAATATGGCAATGATTTTTAAAACGAAGTAGTTGCTCAAAAAGACGCAGTGGTTTAGGAAAATGAGACTCTTAGTTCGTGTATCCAAGCACGCCCATAAGCAGAGGATAAGTATTCCGTATTTTTTCGCTAATGTGCTTGGTGTATCACTTCATTTATTTCAATAGATCTGGATATTCTGGCAATGCCAATGATTTACATTTCCCGTAAATAGGAGTAAGAATGAACGTAATTCTAGATTTATGAATTTTCGAGCATGGAGTAGTTTAGGAAAACTACATAAAATAAACTCCAGTAGGAATGTAGCACGTTTTCGGCCCAAGTGGAATCGAATGCTAACTTTTACTGCAAAAGGATTCATAACGAATAAACGAAATAATTTATCATTCCGTAAGCATTATTTATTGGAAACTGAGAGATAGTTGATTTTCATCGGGAAAACCACTGAAGATTTCGGCTTTACACGAAGGGTGATGTATTTATGTGTCTAACGAGATTTTTAATTTCCTCACGTGGCTCTCGTAACAATACTGTAGGAAACCAAATGAGAGATATACAAAAGGTACACGAAAGAGGCATTTTAAGGGAATTTAGTGGAAGAAAGTTAGATTTCCAAACAATCTCATAAGACATAAAATTAAAGTAAAATTCGCTTTGACCCAAACAAACAGCGGGTCGTGGACGAGTCGTGTAATGGAGTAAACGCACCTCCTAACGAATGCTATTAAAAGAAGAACAGAGAGTGAAGAGAATAAAGGAATAAGATTGCGAAGGGGTAAAAGCCTGATGCGCTACCATCTGAAGCTTTCCTATTGATGAATTGCCGAAGTGACACGCACAGAAAATGTACTGCAATGTAGGTGGTGGGAAACGGAACTCGATTCCCTCACAAGACTTGTGGCATGATGTAGCACATCTATGAAGAATATACCCTCGTCAGGCTGAGGACTACTACAGTACTAATATTAGCCAATGTCCATTACTCGTACGCGATGTATAAGAAAGCGAAAGGAAGCAAATTTATAGCGTGCAGACGACACTCGACAAATGACTACTTGAGTCAGACCACATCTCCTACCGCAGACTTCGGGCTCTGAGGCGCCTTCCAACGTGTTTCTGACGGTCTGCCGAGATGTACGGCCAGTGAAGTGTGTCGTGAAGCATCGGCGTCACACTCCATTTGATCCGCGCAGACATGGGTCCGCTGGAAGCTGTTCCCCCTTGGCGCAGCACTCACTCCCAGCCAGCTCTTGCCTTCGATTGACGCGGGCGATTTCTACCAGACTTCGCGCACGCAGTGGGCTCGCTCTACTTATCTACGATTCGGTGATTCTGCTAAAGCGCTTTCGTAGGTAAAATCTCAGTCGCTAACCTCACTACCGTTAAGTTTATGACCGTTGACAGCTGGAGCGACACTAGCGCCTCAGGCGCAGAGAAAACCATCCGACTCGTAATGTCATATCCGTTGTAAAAATCATAGTTCTTTCCAATCCTTTTTCTTCATAATCTACGAGACAGTTATTATATTTTTACATTCCAAGAATTAACAAAATATCAGGAGCCATCAATGATCGGAAAGTAAATGTGAAGAGAGCAGTGACTTCGGGGGAAAAAAAAAGAAAAAAAAGAAAAACTTGCTCCGTAGTCTTGACAAATGCTTTCGAAAGTTCATATAATTACAACTTATCCCGACTTTCCCCTCCCGATGGAAGCAAGAGAACATAAATACAGTATTTCATGCATGAGAAGTGATTCTTAATAACGCTCTAAGACACCCGTAGCGACGTAGATAATACTGATACAATTAATGTAATATAAAACAAATGAGGCCACGAATGTTGGAAAATACCCTAAAAGTGGATCACAAATGTTGAACTTGTGACATTACTTCCAAAATATGGAGGGTTTTTTCAACGCGTGCTTGAAGGGATGATTGAGCGATGCAATACTTGCATTGAAGCGAACGGTGCAAATTTCGAACACATTTTTAAATATGATATGTTGTAAATATCGGTAACCAAGCAAAAGCTGTTGTTGTTTTGTATTTTTTCCCTTTCCTCCCCTCATTTTTTGTTTACAGACGTTGTGTAGTAAATAAGACGTAGGTCTTTTACTATTAATGACGTAATTCCGAAGCTTATACTCATTTTATTGTGAAGCAATACGGTAGATTTTTTGTTGTACCTTACTTTCCTATAAATCGGCAGAGACCACGACACCGGTAAATAAATTAATAAATCAATCTCTCAATGGACGTACGTAATTGTCTCACGCAATGGAAAAAATACTGCCTACTAGATGCGTGGCTACACCCCTGAACATGACGTGCGTATGCGCAGAGCCACACCGACGGGAATGCTTGATTTGGATTTGGGTTTGGATAATCATGTGCTACAGACCGACGGGCACAACTGTACGTACGGCGAGGTACATCATCTGGCATCGTCAGGTTTTCGACATTTGTAATCCACTTTCCGGGTATTTCCCGACATTGGCGGCCCCATGTGTATCATATTAAGTTACTTGTCTCAACGTCACCTACGCCGTTCATCTTCGCAGGTTTCTACCGTTAGTAACAATCGCCCTGTGTATTTCTGTCGCTGTCTGTTTTTACTATGACAGGCATTTTCCTTGACACCCAACAGATTAGCACCGAGTCTACTGATGCGTATTGTCTTACACTTCAGTCGTACTGCCAATACACGAATAATTTTTTTAATATAATATTTTTCCCTTCTTCAAAAGGCGACAGTGACCAAGAATCTCATGTTTATGACTCCGATTTAGCAACAATAGCGGAATTCGTTTCTTACATGCCGAGAAACAGATCAGTTGATTTTAGCATTTTATTTTGAAGACCGCATGACAACTCTCTTGTCAACTACAGTGGTGGTAGCTTATTCGATGCGTTAAAGAGCATAAGAACGGCATTCCACACCAGTTTTCAAATTTTACGCATTCAAAACCTTTCGTTATTACGCCAATAAACGACGTCTTCCTACCCCGATATTTATTATCTAATACTTGTTCAAAGAAAGAGACAATATTCTTCACTAAATGACTGTAGAATGCAAGAGAACCGTAACAAGACATTCCTGCAATGTCCTGTTTCCTACCACTAAGGACCTTAGAAAATTTAACGAAAACTGCAGTGCCTTCTTTTTGGTATTGCTGCTATTTATTGCATTGCATGCGCCTTCTTTTTTTAAAAGCCCTGTTACAAATTAATGTACATGATAGTTTTCACATTTATCGCATACACTATTCAACACTGTAGCTTACTTACCACCTGGAAAGTACCTGTCACAGTATATAGCAAAAATGAGCAGTATGGTGTGTGTTAGAATACCGTTGTTAATACCAGACAGATTGTAAAAGTTTAGAAATAAATAGTCCACTTTTATCCTCACCAGCATCACAATTGGCGTGCCTTTCCTTGTTTCTCTCGGGCGGTCCGCTGATATGGTGTGTTCGCTTTGCGATTTGCCGTCCACAGCTGGCTTCGAAAATGCTTCGTCTTTCCATTTGTCAGCAACGTTCTTGTCGCACGCATTGTGGGCACTTCATTCCGTCGCCAAAATTGAGAATGAAAACAGGCTACAGCTTTTCATTAAGATTTGCAGTGAGGTAGCTCCTACTTCAAAATATCCTCAGCATTGAGGACATTCTGAATGGATCGTTTGTATCCAAGTGACACGAAAAGATAAAGATTTATCCTTCTATGTCTCGCAAAGACGTCGTTGCATCGGCCATGAGAGAATGAGGAAAATCATGGCCGAACTGAACAAAAGAAGTAACTTAAGTTCCTCTTATTTTTAATCCAGCGTTTTGATGCGCCACTGCGTCCTTTGTCATCAGTGACAGTACAGGTGAATCTCACCTTCTGTTTTGAGCTGTGGGTGACACATCTGAACTTCGTGACCATTGCAATAATATAAGAAGAGTTCCATACAGCACTGAGCGTGGCGAAATCACTTATACTTTAACAAGTCTATTGTCATTATTTTTAGTCGTTAAGTCTTTTTAGCCGGCCGAAGTGGCCGAGCGGTTCTAGGCGCTACAATTTGGAACCGCGCGACCGCTACAGTCCCAGGTTCGAATCCTGCCTCGGACATGGATGTGTGTGATGTCCTTAGATTAGTTAGGTTTAAGTAGTTCTAAGTTCTATGGGACTGATGACCTAAGAAGTTAAGTCCCATAGCGCTGAGAGCCATTTGAACCATTTTTTTTAAGTCTATTTACTTATAAAACTGCTCAAATCAAGTAAGCAATCAGAGACGTAGCGAATCATTTCTCAACAATTTAAGTGGTACAGAAGCAATACATTTTGGCTTGTTGTATACCTTTATTGCGGTAGAGCTTTCCCTTTGATTTGATCAGTCATCGATGGAGCTACACCGACATGTGTCAGCACACATTTTAAATGTATCTGTACATGTGGAAGGCACTGTCCCGACTGACTGACACACCATCGCCCAGCCCAACCCAAATCTCTAAGTGAAGATATTTGAAATCTGCAAAGGCTATTGATCTTATACAGTAGGCGTCGTTTAAGAAGGGATTTTTCGAATTTCCACCCATTAGGGGGAGAAATAGAGGATGGAAAGTGTTTTGAAAATACGTCGCTTTTAAGGCAATTTTACAGCTAGACCCACGACAGTCTGGTATTTGGTTTCTAGGTCAGAAACAAAGTAATATGTATTCCAGGATTTTGGAAATTTAACCGCTTTGGGAGTGAAATAGTGAATGAAATTCTAAAAAAGTTATTAAAGGACTGTTAAAGTATTTTTAAAACTTCGTCTATGAAATTTGATATTTGACTACTCGGTTAACAAATAAAAAATGAGTGTTTTTGGAACATCACCGCCTAAGTGGATAAAATGGTGGATGAAAGTTTGTATGTAAATGTTTCGTTATATTAAAACATGTATGTAAATTAATATTTTACTTCTCGGTTTGATATAAAGAAATATGTGTTAGGGAATGAAAGTTTCTATGGCAATTCAAATAGTTCAAATGGCTCTGAGTACTATGGGACTTAACATCTGAGGTCATCAGTCCCCTAGACTTAGAACTACTTAAACCTAACTAACCTAAGGATATCACACACATCCCTGCACGAGGCAAGATTCGAACCTGCGACCTTAGCAGCAGCGTGTTCCGTATTTAAGAGCCTAGACCCGCTCGACCACAACGGCCGGCTTCTATGAATTTTACCATCAGAATTCAAAGGCATGATTAACAAAAACCTTGGTCTCCACCTACCAGAATTGTTTTTCGGCCTGAAGTACATTCGGAAAAGACGACGCTTTTGTGGCCTTAATTAGCGTGAAAAGCTTAGAAGGCATTGCAATTTGTAAACAACATAAAAAAGTTAATCAAAATTGGTCTGTGTAGAGCATACAATCTACACGAGCGAAGTAGTAGTGTACGTATTGCAGGAAAAAATATCACAAAAGAGTTAAAGGTCGAAGATAAAAAAAAACAACTCCAGTCTGGTCACTCACCATCAAAGAACTTTCCCTGCAGTGCCGGATCAACCCAGAATTTAAGCAACCTTCTCCTGCTTAAACTTCTACCACTGCTGCTGTAGTTACTACTCTCACTGATGATAATGGAAGATGACGTTTTACAAGCGCAACCACTCATAGCCTACTGTGTTCTGTTCAGTTGCTACTGAGACAGTTACGAACTGACGGACTTGACGCACGTTGCGCTGAGAGTTTTCGCATCTTCTGATTAATTCCTTCATGTCAACAGGTTTCGCCCTGTTTGACCCAAGAACTGCAGGGATTGCGTTTCCTTTCCCCTCAGAACATGACGTCTCCGACAACTTTCTCAAAAACGTAATGAAATGTAATATTTCGACCGCTGTATTTTACTTGTATTCTAACAGCAATCTTTTCATCGGTTGGCAGGTATTTGGCAACTCTGAATTGTTCCAGTAATTCATGAAGAAAGAAAGTAATGTAGGCATCTTGAAAGACCTCACCTTGCCGGCAGGTGCCTGAAACACGACAGTAGGTGATCACGTCCTCTGACGTTCTGATTGTTCTCTCCAGTGGCTGCTGTATCGCCGTCTACGTCACACACGCCTCGTGGTGTGGCAGTGCGAGTATCGGCCGGATATTGGGCCAGGTCGGTTACGGCCGTGACCTGGATACGGCGCCTTCCCGGGGCGTCTGCGGTGGAGATAGCGCCTTCAATATCCGACCCCCGCAGCGTTCGCCACCTCCAAAGCGGGAATGGAGCGCTTGCCTGCGATATTTACGCCGCTCGCTCGGTGGGACCAATGGCTCCTTCGTGGCCTCGAATGTCCTTTACCTGAGCAACGTCAATAAATAAGACTTTTAAATTAACATCAACAGTAGCGTACTTAACACGCTCCTCAGCTTTACGCGCATGAAATATTATTACCCGAGAGAATCAACCTGTTGTACTTAGGGGTTAGCTCTCATGTACAGCGTCGAAGAGAAAAATTTCAAGAATAAGCCCTGTAGCGCTAGTAACAGTTACTTCTGTCTTTCCAATGCAGAACCGCACGTACAGCCAATCTATGTAGTTCGCTACGGTACCTGACTACCGAAAAAACAATAAAATATTCCAAGTTGTAGTATTGGTTCAAATGGCTCTGAGCACTATGGGACTCAACTGCTGAGGTCATTAGTCCCCTAGAACTTAGAACTAGTTAAACCTAACTAACCTAAGGACATCACAAACATCCATGCCTGAGGCAGGATTCGAACCTGCGACCGTAGAGGTCTTGCGGTTCCAGACTGCAGCGCCTTTAACCGCACGGCCACTTCGGCCGGCAGTTGTAGTATTCTGAGATGCAGTACGTCGTACTATTTTATATATTCCTACTAAAAGGATGGCACTAAGCTGGTAGCAGATTTTCCTTATAACACTACAGAATTAGATTTTTGGTGAGTTTACACTCCCATAGTTAATTATGTTGGTCAATTGAGACTAGTTACTTCTGTGTCAAATCACCAGCTTCACTTAAATTGTAACTACCGTACCTTTAGTATGCCAACAGCTTGGATCCTCTTTTATAAATTAATTAAAAAGTTTTACCCAAAATAGACAACTTGACTGCTGAATGCACTCCAAATAAAGCAAATATTTATTCTCTCTCTGTTTTTCTTCCTTAAGTGAGCGTAGCTCATTTGGGTATAAATAACAACTTAAAAACCGATTTAAACAAAAGACTGTCAAATTATTTTGGTGTACCTAATCTTTCACAAATCTCCGTTTACCAAAATAAAAGTAAGCGCGCTTTCTTTTGTTCTGTGAAATTTTCACAACAAAAGCAAACATCTCTCTATTTCTACACTCAGCGATGTAGCTTTCTGTTTCCCTCAAAGCACGCATCGTAGCAACTAAATCTACTTTTTTCCTCAAGTATGCACATACGTATATTCTTTTCTTAAAGTGACTGAAAAACAATTTGATACTTAATTTTTTCAGTAGGAATGCTTCTACCATATCGTACCGGTTTTTCCTTTTAAGATTAATTTATAGCTGCAATTGAACAAGAGAACCTATATGCCTTTGGAATTCAAAGGCCATCTTCGAAACACTGTTTTTTTCGAAAGTATCTATTTATGCAGAATAATGTTGTCTTTCCTTCCCACGATGTTAAAACAAAAAAAAAAAAAACAAAAAAAAACACTTTCGATCTGTAACTATCTTCATGTTTGATAGTATCTTCCACTTGAGATTCTATTTCATTATCTTTAATCATAATATTCTGGGAGTGCATCACGATCGGCAAAAATGACGAAGTCGGGAACTAAGTTTTCATTTCTAACAACATCTCAAAACTCTGACTTCTCTCTCCCCACATCCACCACTGCTGGCGGCTCACCTCCAACTGCGCAACGCTACGCGCTGTTCACATCCAACTGCCCAACACTACAACAGAGAATATTCCAACAATGCAAACCAGCCACAGACTGCACACAGCACAGTCAGTGATTTTCATGCAGAGCGCTACGTGACGTTGCCAACATAAAAAACCTGAACAGCGTACTTACAAAACCACAAAAAAAGAGGGGGTGAAAATTGTAGGGATGACGAGGTCTTGAATACAATAAGCAGTCTATAATGGACGTAGGTGGGAGTAGTAACACAGAGAAGAATTAGCTTTCGCAGGATAAATTAGCTTGGAGGATATCGTAGGACCAGTCACTGGGCTAAAGATAAAAGCAACAGTGTATCTACATCTACATCCATACTCCGCAAGCCACCTGACGGTGTGTGGCGGAGGGTACCTTGAGTACCTCTATCGGTTCTCCCTTCTATTCCAGTCTCGTATTGTTCGTAGAAAGAAGGATTGTCGGTATGCTTTTGTGTGGGCTCTAATGTCTCTGATTTTATCCTCAATGTCTCTTCGCGAGATATACGTAGGAGGGAGCAATATACTGCTTGACTCTTCGGTGAAGGCATGTTCTCGAAACTTCAACAAAAGCCCGTACCGAGCTACTGAGCGTCTCTCCTGCAGAGTTTTCCACTGGAGTTTATCTATCATCTCCGTAACGCTTTCGCGATTATCAAATGATCCTGTAACGAAGCTCGCTGCTCTCCGTTGGATCTCCTCTATCTCTTCTATCAACCCTATCTGGTACGGATCCCACACTGGTGAGCAGTATTCAAGCAGTGGGCGAACAAGCGTACTCTAACCTACTTCCTTTGTTTTCGGATTGCATTTCCTTAGGACTCTTCCAATGAATCTCAGTCTGGCATCTGCTTTACAGACGATCAACTTTATATGATCATTCCATTTTAAATCACTCCTTAATGCGTACTCCCAGATAATTTATGGAATTAACTGCTTCCAGTTGCTGACCTGCTATTTTGTAGCTAAATGATAAGGGATCTATTTTTCTATGTATTCGCAGCACATTACACTTGTCTACACTGAGATTCAATTGCCATTCCCTGCACCATGCGTCAATTCGCTGCAGATCCTCCTGCATTTCAGTACAATTTTCCAGTGTTACAACCTCTCGATACACCACAGCATCATCTGCAAAAAGCCTCAGTGAACTTCCGATGTCATCCACCAGGTCATTTATGTATATTGTGAATAACAACGGTCCTATGAGACTCCCCTGCGGCACACCTGAAATCACTCTTACTTCGGAAGACCTCTCTCCATTGAGAATGACATGCTGCGTTCTGTTATGTAGGAACTCTTCAATCCAATCTCACAATTGGTCTGATAGTTCATATGCTCTTTGTTCATTAAACGACTGTGGGGAACTGTATCGAACGCCTTGCGAAAGTCAAGAAACACGACATCTGCCTGTGAACCCGTGGCTATGGCCCTCTGAGTCTCGTGGACGAATAGCGCGAGCTGGGTTTCACACGACCGTCTTTTTCGAAACCCATTCTGATTCCTACAGAGTAGATTTCTAGTCTCCAGAAAAGTCATTATACTCGAACATAATACGTGTTCCAAAATTCTACAACTGATCGACGTTACAGTTGTAGGTCTGTAGTTCTGCACATCTGTTCGACGTCCCTTCTTGGAAACGGGGATGACCTGTGCCCTTTTCCAATCCTTTGGAACGCTACGTTCTTCTAGAGATCTACGGTACACCGCTGCAAGAAGGGGGGGGGGGGGGCACGTTCCTTCGCGTACTCTGTATAAAATCGAACTGGTATCCCATCAGGTCCAGCGGCCTTCGTCTTTTTAGCGATTTTAATTGTTTCTCTATCCCCCTGTCGTCTATTTCGATATCTACCATTTTGTCATCTGTGCGACAATCTAGAGAAGGAACTACAGTGCAGTCTTCCACTGTGAAACAGCTTTGGAAAAAGACATTTAGTATTTCGGCCTTTAGTCTGTCATCCTCTGTTTCAGTACCATTTTGGTCACAGTGTGTCTGGACATTTTGTTTTGATCCGCCTACCGCTTTGACATAAGACCAAAATTTCTTAGGATTTTCTGCCAAGTCAGTACATGGAACTTTACTTTCGTATTCATTGAACGCCTCTCGCATAGCCCTTCTCACACTACATTTCGCTTCGCGTAATTTTTGTTTGTCTGCAAGCCTTTGGCTATGTTTGTGTTTGCTGTGAAGTTCCCTTTGCTTCCGCAGCAGTATGAGAGACTTTATGAAGAAACTAAAGGATAAAAAAGGGTGGAATACGCAGAATGCAGAGACTTTCGACGTACACTGTGGCGACCAAAAGGCAGAAAGCTTCCGGGGAGGTGTTTGTGACAGGGAGGCGGTGGCTGTGTTCGTACGGCGGCGTCATATATCTGGAGGCGCAGCCGCGCACGCCACCTGTCCCCAGCCGTAAGATAGTCGGCCGCGCAGCCCCCGCCAATATTCCAGCCCCATTGTCACCTGCATCAGCGGCAAGCTGCAGATTTACGCGGCCGGGGCGAGCGCAGACGCAGGTCGGTTATTGGTTTCCACCGCACAAGCGCCGTTCCGCCCCCACGTGCACGCCGTCGGGAATGCCTTATTTATGGCGCCACCGAGCGCGTATCGGAGCGAATCAAAATGTTGATATTCCGCATTTGTATGAAAGCCACCTCGCACTTCTTGCCGCATAACCCAAGATGAACACCGCCCTTCTCCCCCTTTCCTGCTCTGCATTCCCCGGTGTTCTCTCGCCCGCGGATCTCAATCTGCGTGCGCGGGGGTGAGCTTTGTGCGAGCAGCACAAGGCATGCCCATTGTGTCGCGGCCGCCCGGCGTCGCTTTGTGCACAATCTTGCGATTCGCGTGCGCTGTCACGCAGAACACGCGAGTCGTATAGGTTCCCCCAAACAGCTGTCAGGCCAGTAATGGAACATTGCGTGGTCTCAGTCTTTCATATACAGTACTAAGAATGGTTCCCATCCTTTTTTATGTGTCGCTGTCGAGCGGCAATACTCCAGTAGGATTTTGTGGAATTTAAAGGTTCAGGTTTTTATAGACATAGAAAAGGCACAAGACTCAGTTAACAGGGAAAGCCCCTCGGAAGAAATGAAAAAGATAGATATAGAAGATGGATGCATTAATGTAATAAATACAATGTACAGAGGACACAATTGTAGAATTAGAACACCATTGTTTAACTCTCAACACTTCGAAATAAGACAAGGACTTAAGCAAGGAAGTATTCTATCTCCTGTACTTTTAATGTTGCGATGGGGGGAATGAATAGGGCAGTTAAAGATATAGTAAAAGAAAAACACAAAAAGATAATTTTTGCAGATGATATGGTAAAATGGGGTGATAAAGAGGTTGATGTACAGTTACAACTTGATGCGTGGAAGGAAATAATGAAAAGGTACGGATTAAAAATAAAAAAGATGAGAGTGAAGTAATGGTATTTGGAAGAGAGAAAGGGATCAACGGTAATATTACCTTGAATGGAGAACCCCTCAAAGTGGTAGAAAGTTTCACTTATATAGGGAGTGAAATATCTAGCGATGGAAGAATAACCAACGAAATTAATAGGAGGTTACAGAAGGAAGTTTGAGAAAAGGCAAACTCCTTATGTATAAGAATTATTACTTCCCTATTGTCACATACGATGGAGAAATATAGGCAATGACAGAAAGGGACTGCAGCAGACTGGAAGCAGGGGAAATGAAATTTCTCGGAGCAATTAAGGGAAAAAGAAGAATGGACAGAGTAATGAATGTAGAGATTAGAAATGACCTTAAACGAGAAAGTATGAGAGAAGAAATTGAAGAAAAAAAAAGAGATTAAGGTGGTATGGGCATGTTAAGAGGATGCGTGGGCAGAGACTCCCCAAAATTATGGAAGAACTAAAGATGGATGGGAAAAGACCTAGAGGGCGCCCAAGAACACGGTGGAAAATGGGAGTGAGAATATCTGTGGAAAGGAGATGTGAGACCTGGCAGCAAGTGGAGGAAGAAAAGTGGAGGGAGGACCGAGCCAAGTGGAGAGGACTCGTCAGCACCCAGATCCGGCAGTAGCTGGACCGGGATCCGGATATAGATAGATAGTAAAGACCAATTGGACTCGCGCTTAATGACAGTTTTGGCAAAAATTTTATGATATTGAACATGATACCGCATACACTGATAATTTTCAAATCAGTATTCGCTTTTCATTCGCGAGATCGAGAAGATTTTTTAATTTTATGTTATACTTATTTCGTTTGAGGCAATAGTCATCCGACAGTTCCGACTGGTTTGGTGCGGCCTGACACAAGTTCCTCTCTTGTGCTGCCTTCTTCAACTCATAGTAGCACTTCCACCGCACTTCCTCATTTATTTTTTGGTGTATTCCTCTACAGTATTCCATAGGACTTACCTCATGATGTCTTCACACGCGTCGTATCATCCTGTTCTTTCCTCATGTCAGTGTTTTCCACATATTTCCTTCTTCGCCGATTCTGCGAAGAATGTACTCAGTCCTCATTCCACCTCATCCCCAACATTCTGTTACAGGACCATATCCCAAACGTTTCGATTCTTTTCTTTTTTGGATTTCCCACAGTTCATGATTCACTACCGTACAATGCTGTGCTCCAAACAGTCTTAGAAATTTATTCCTCAAATTAACGCCTGTATCTGACACCGGTAGACTTCCTTTGTCCAGGAATGCCCTCTTTGGTTCCGCTTGTCTGCTTTTTATGTTCTCTTTGTTTCGTCAGTCATATGTTATTTTATTTTCAAGGTAGCAGAATACCTTATCTTCAAGTGTTTCGTCATTACCAATTTTGATGTTAAGTGGATCGTTTGTCATATTTCTGTTACTCCTCGTTACTGTCGTCTTTGCTCAGTTTACTGTAAAGATAGAAATCTTATCATTGACGTTCTTTCACCCCGAATTTTACCCCACTCTTGAATCTTTCTTTTATTACCGACATCGCTTCTACAGCATAGCTTCTACAGCAAGAGTGAAACACTACAGCCCTTTCTTACATCCTTCCGTTCTTCATGGTCCATTCTTATTTTTCCCTCTTGAACGTAATGTATATTACCTTCTTTCCGTACACCTTCATCTACTTTTCCCAGAATTTTGAGCATCGTGAACCTTCTTACGTTGCCTAGCGCTTTTCCAATGTCGACAAACCCTATAAATCCTATAAACAAGTCTTTATTTCTCTAAGTTTTGCTTCCTTTATCAATCGCGAAGTGAAACTATCTCTCAGGTACTTTTACATTCCGAAAGTGAAAGTGATCGTCACTAACAGATCCTCCTAGTTCACAAGCTAAGTGCTTGCTTACTATCACTGTACGTATGTTTTGTTGCACACTGCTTCATCGTCGTAGTTATATATTTTTTTTAATGTAGAGCGGCTGGCTGGCTGTATGTTTTCTAGGGACGAAGAATTTCGGCGTCTGGTCCCTTCAACCTCACCAACCAACCAACCAACCAATAATTTCAACTGATATTTATTCATATACGCTCTTACGTTCGTACGTTCTTATTTGTAAGTGGTCTATCGAAGCGCGCTAAACGGCGGAGAGTTCACGCTGTTACGGACCATAATATTTCACTGTCTTGAAAACACTCGTGATATTTAATTTAAGAATTATGCTACACTGAATGTTAATCGCGTTGAGGACATTATTTTCGTGAACATATTTGCATCTACATTAATGAATTTATGATGATCGTCATTTTTTCATTGCATCATATACCTCTAATCAGGTACGAGGGAAAAAGATGTTACCTGCTGAAACTGACTCTAGGCTAACTGTCGGTGAAAAGCGGATGGAAATGTTTTCCTTTTCTCTCCAGTTTTTTTTAAATATACATATGGCGTTATTTGTTCAAAATTCTCTCGTCTTTCAACTTATGCCTCTCTCCATACAAACATAAAAATTAGCAGCACTGGATCACAAGTTTCAGTTCTAATAGACAGTTTTTTGCTTGTTTCTTCTACAGTTCTACAAAAATACTCATGAACTGGAATTCTTTCGCATCTTCAGACTTTCTAATAATCCTTTGACGGAGTGGTAGTTTTGAAATCCGTTCTGCCTGTAGCTACCGGACGCTATTAACCACATAATGCACATCCGCTTTGTTTGCATTCATATTCATCCCCGGAGAAAGAGGAAAAAATTGCTCCAACGGGCTTAATTAAAATTTAATCTCATCGGGATCCATTGGGATTAATATTCCTTGTCTGCCGACCCCAAATAAATTTTTAAGCCCCTGCTACAGTATTGAAATTAATTCTCGGAGACGAATAGTCTCCAAATCACTCAGCTTGGTATTCTGCGTGCTCCGCATTTTCTCTTCGCAGTTTTAAATTTGTATCATCTACCATCATCTGTTGAGGATAACATAACCAGGCGTGTTTATATCCGATGCTTTGGAATTACTTTTAGTCATTGTGCTCAAGTATCAAATCATAAGAAAAATAAAAGCGCTTCCAGAAGCATCCATCTACCCATTTGTCTTTCACTGGAATTTCGTTGTACTGCAGTTCGAATTTGTTTTATTTGACTCTGAAAAATTAGTTTTATGTAAGTAACCAATGTTCGCGAGTAACTGGGTGTTCGTATAAGCTCAGATTCTAACGCGATAGGACCGTACCCAAAGCTAGTAAATAAGAAAAATGTTTTCAGAGGCTTGTTTAAATCTATCAAGACGAACGATGGTATGATTATTTACACAGTGCCATTTCAGATACCTTTTGATCGTACTGAAGCAGTGTGGGATAACAGTTGACTGTTAACATGCAACGGCTACGTGCCAAGTTGAGAATGTATGAATAATTGTGCTTGTTTGCTCTCAGAGAATTAACGGGTGTTATAGTCCGAGCTGTAAGGGAGAAGAAGTAATATTGAAGCACTTCAAATGAATTTGAAAGCATTTACTCCACAGATAAACACACTATTCGTTTTTTCATGCTGCAGAATGCGCGACGTATCACAGCTAAGAGGAACCTATGATTAATCTCAAAAAAGCTCGTCAGCTAGCAAGGAAGTCATGATATTTCAAGCAAACTGTTGATATTGTAGTACAGAAAGAAACCGCAGGAAATCACTGTTATAAGGTATGGCCAACAGTAAAGGAGGCCTCCACTGTAGTGGCGTTGTATGTAATGTCAGTGGGTGAATTTATTTTGCCGAGAGATGGTGGTATTCTCAGCTGACAAGCAGAATTAACGGCTTCTCAACAATTTCCTCATTTGCGGAGAGTTGTTCGTTGCACGATGGATTTCACCCGATCTGCACAAAGAGCAGTTATCATATTTGTTTTCGTGCAGGAGAGCTTCTGTAAAGTTTGGAAGGTAGGAGACGAGATACTGGCAGAAGTAAAGCTGTGAGTACCGGGCGTGAGTCGTGCTTCAATAGCTCAGATGGTAGAGCACTTGCCCGCGAGAGGCAAAGGTCCCGAGTTCGAGTCTCGGTCGGGCACACAGTTTTAATCTGCCAGGAAGTTTCAATTGTAGCCTCTTTTTCATTTGGGAGGGCTGTATAAAAACAAAAAAGGATAAAGTATACCAGGGTTTTCATAAGCGAGAACGAAACATTCGTTCCTTTGGTACACACAGCAAACTGGTCTTTCTCTCGCATTCTGTGAAAGAAAACAGCCCTGGAAACTTGGAAAACATGAGGAGGTATATGAAGTTTAGAGTTTGCTTTTGCTACTTAATATGTGATCGAATTCATCAGCAATATTAGGTTACATTAGTTTTGAGTGAAATTTAGATTTGATGACTCCTGTTACTCTCTCTGCTTCTTTTCCAGAAGCTTGAGTGAGGAATGCGTCTATTTGCGCGTGAGTAAGTAAATGTATTATTACTGAAACATTGTCCATTAAATTTATAATTTGTTGATATTTTGTAATAGTGATCGTACATCTAAAAGGCAAAAAAGAACAAAAATTTGCAATGGTTTCCGACTATAGCCTGTTGTAGAGGATTCATTGTTGTGGGGACAGGACGAGAAATATTCCCTTGCGACGTCATTGCTACGAAGGAAAGCAGTTGGAAATGGTGTCGGGAGTATAAATATCAGATTTACATCTACATATACAGATGTGTGTCATCAACATGTTTACAGTTTGAGTGAACACCGAAGTGTGGATATGGTGCACTTCCTTTTGTGTAACCATCTGGTAACTCTGTCAATGACTGTATAAGTTATGAATACAAATGTGTTAGCCTTCTAGCATATATCCAGGTTTTTCAGGGCATGTATGAAGTTATAACTGACTCCAAAGGATTGTCATGCAGCTGAGAATGTTGTCGAATTACGGAAGTTGTAAAAATGTGATTTTATGAAGAAAGTCTGATTTGACGAGCCGTCATCTTCCTTTCTCAGTGTTGGCAACATATATGTTATAAAAAATCGTGCATTTCGTAGATTTGATTAATTATTGCTTCTGTGGAATCCGCAGTTAAATACTCTTTTGGGGTCCGAGGGTGGTCCGACTGTGACCGAAATCGATATTCAAAGTAAAAATACGAGTAAATACGTGTATTGGACGATGCAATTTCCTAACTAAAACTGTTCAACATAGTCTATAAAAAAAATATTTCTGCTAAGTGGTTATTGTGGTTATTGTGAATTTCCCCCTATATTTTACCGTATAATCATGGTTTTATGTGAATGTATGAGTTTCTCACACAATAGAGCTTAAGGGTACCCGTTAATTATAACGGAGAAGCTTTACTCGCATCGGTTCTTGTATCGGTCGGCGCCTGCAGAATCGACGTACAGCTGCGGGATGTGGTGCCCTCAGACTCTGCCGTGCGAGCAGTCCGACGTGATTAGCTGACCCGTGCGCCGACAGATTACGACAGGTTATCGGGACAGGCGCGTCCAGGCGTCAGCGCGTCTTACCGGCTGGCCGCCGCTTCCTCAAGGTGAGCCGGCAGGCGTCAGGGCCGGGCGAAGCGCAGCTGCCGATGTCTGCGGGCGGCCGTCCCCTGATAGGCACACTAGCCCGCAATGCGCTACCCCCACCACTCCGGGCTTTGGTCCCCACTTTGGCTGTTCTCCGACGACTGCCACGCGCCACACGTACCGTGGACTAAGCAAATATGTGGTACTACGCAAAGAGACGTATAGTCCCGTTAATATTTCGCTTTCAGTACAACACAGCTATCAATCTGTCGGTCGACGTATGTGTGGCAGTGCACATGAAACTGCGCAAATTCTTCTGCCTAGTTTCTCCCGCTGTGGAACGGTTGCACTGAAAAATGTTAACACTGCGCTTCTGTATTCAAACTCTTTCGAATAAAGTTAAATAGCAAATAATTATAGAAAATTACCCAGAATGGTTATGCCTATGACTTCACTAGTAATCAACCCGCTCACTCGTCACGTTGATAAACGATTGTTGCATATTATATACAAGATTTTACTCCTGGACAGTATACTAGTATTTACTTCTGTAATAAAGTCACACGAAAGATAAATAATTCGCTTACGTTGTGCAACCTTTTATACTGACTTTCGCATTTCAACCATCAAAAAGTATAGGTGATCTTATTTTTTTTCTGTGGAATATTTAAGTAAGAAATTTGTTAAAAAATTAAATTGTGTTGTTCATCATGTAATTTTTTATTATCATCGCTCTAGTATAACATCCATGCATTTCGTGATGTGTTTTCATACGTGTACTGACATATTTGAAAGTTGTATTTGTTGATTTAACTATGGAAACAACGTGGGGGTTGCTTCATTGTGATGTCACATACAAAAGAAATTCACAAAATTCGCAGGCATAGTGTAATTTTTAACAAAAATCTGCATCAGTGGTTCCCAACCTTTCTGATGAGGGAACCTCCCCATCACACCCCCCTCAGATTTAGTTTTAAGTTGGCACAGTGGATAGTCCTTGAAACACTGAACACAGATCACTCGAGAAAACAGGAAGAAGTTGTATGGAACTATGAAAAAAAGAAGCAAAATATACAAACTGACTAGTCCATCCGCAACATAGGCAACAACAAGGAGAGGTGAGCTCAGGAGCGCCGTGGTCCCGTGGTTAGCGTGAGTAGCTGCGGAACGAGAGGTCCTTGGTTCAAGTCTTCCCTCGAGTGAAAATTTTACTTTCTTTATTTTCGCAAAGTTATGATCTGTCCGTTCGTTCATTGACGTCTCTGTTCACTATAATAAGTTTAGTGTCTGTGTTTTGCGACCGCACCGCAAAACCGTGCGATTAGTAGACGAAAGGACGTGCCCCTCCAATGGGAACAGAAAATATTTGATCGCAGGGTCACAGGTCAACCGATTCTTCCACAGGAAAACACGTCTGATATATTCTATACGACACTGGTGACGGCATGTGCGTCACATGACAGGAATATGTTGTCGACCCACCTAACTTGTACACTTGGCGAATGGGTAAAAAGATTCTTCTACCTTGCCCGATTTAGGTTTTCTTGTGGATGTGATAATCACTCCCAAAAAAGTGATGAAAACACAAGAGTTTGTCACATAAACTGCAACAAATGAATGCAACAGTTTCACAGTCGCTCAGTTTTCCCTGTGCTCTGTCAAAGCATACGTTTTTAACGTTTTCAAATTTTTCCGTGTGTAGACCGTCAAATCCTGCATATGTCCAAGCAAATCTGAACATGTCCTGGAATTTTGGACAGCGAATTTGATTATGTGTGAGTGCGTTAACTTTGATAATTGTCTGAAAATAAAAAATTAAAATTTTCACTCTAGCGAAGACTTGAACCAAGGACCCCTCGTTCTGCAGCTGCTCACGCTAACCACGGGACCACGGCGCTCCTGAGCTCATACCATCCTCGATGCTGCCTATCATGCGCATGGACTACTCAATTTGTATATTATGTTTATTTTTTTCCTAGTTCCACACAACTTCTTCCTGGTTTCTCCATTGATGTGTGTTCAGTTTTTCAAGGCCTATCCACTGTGCCAACTTATAACTAAATCTGAGGGGGGTGCGATGGGGAGGTTCCCTTGTGAGTCCGTTACCCCTGAATGCAATCAGATATTAGCTTGTTCGACCCAGCGACATCTTTACTGCACCCTCGTCAACAATAGCGCCTAACTAAACTTTAAGGAAAAATTTTTTTCTTTGTATACATTTTTATTGTTAAAATGACGAAAGATTAATTGTACGTAATTTTTGTGGGTGCTTTATTAAACCACGAACTAATGGGTTAGTGAGACAATCGGTAAGGCTTATTTCTGACAACCAGTTTTTGTATATTGATGATCCAATTCTCTGCTCTTCAAATGTTACGTTCTCAGAAATGAAAGATAACTCTTTGCACGGACGGAAGGTACTTGCAAAACGTGTCTCGTTTGCACCATTTCTATACCTAGCAACACCTTCTTCACTCACACTCTGCACCCCCAGTTAAAATCAAACAAATATGTGCATTAAACTTAACTCCACGCTTTGTAAATCACTTGATTGCTGAGCCACTTACTTCCGACCTGACAGAAATTGGAAGACTTCATGTTGTCACTTCTTTGTGTGTGACGACTGCCTCTAATAATAATAAAATAATAATAATAATAATACTACGTACGCCCTACAGAAAGGCAATAGCCTTGCACAGTTACTGTCGTGTTGTGCTGCCAGCTAGTTCGTTTACTGTTGTGTAATGAATTATGATGCGTTTTCTGGTATATTGCGGCGACTAACCACAACTAGGAAAAGGCCTTTTTAATGAGATATTTAAAGATTTGTGATGATTATGTCTGACCTTTATTGTCATTGAAGCATCGTACAAAGTACAAAGTCAGCGTGTAGTGGGTAGGCTGTGTGAGGAAGACGTTGTTCTCACATTGACTTCACAAGCTGAAACTCCCGACCGGGGTTTGGCCCCGCGACCTCTCGCACGCACGTGGCTTACCACTGGAACACAAGGCGCGGTGGTAGGTTGCGAATGCAGAGGAAACTGCCACTACTGATCAAAATTAAAAATGGCCGAAACGGTGATGTTTCCCATAGTTTTGTACGGATGTGAGTCATGGATAATGAAAAAAGTGGATCGGAAGATAATGTATTCTTTTGAAATGTGGGTTTCCAGAAGCATTCTGAGGACTTCATGAACTGAAAAAGTAGAGGATCAAACAGTCCTTCAACATATAAGATCAATATATTCGGAGGCCAAAATACTGCAGATGAATTGAGGTAGTTTCGGCATATGGTGAGAACAGAAGACCCACGAGAAAGGGCTATAATACTCGGCAGAACACGAGGTCAAAGACGTGGAGGAAAACCTAGGAGAAGGTGCAAAAATACCAGAACGACTCTTTCACGATGTCGCCAGAACTTAGAGAAGACTTTATGGTTGATAACAAGTAATACTGTCACTTGTGGAATAGCGGAGTGAAGCGGACCAATGGTTAACATATTAGACTGGCATTCTGAAGGAGTGGGGTTCACATCGTCGACAGGTCATTCAGGTTTAGATTTTCCACGGAATTAAGGTAAGCGCTGGCATGATTTGTTTTTCCGTACTTGTCCGGTCCGGGAGTTTGTGTTCCGAATTTAGTATTCTCGTAATAGACGTGATATTAAACCCGAATGTCGGTCCCCACACTTGCGGAAGTGGGTGATTCAATACACCCATTGGGATGTATTAGAAGTATCCTAGCTAACGTGAGACGCCCCGTATAGCTGCGGTTTAGAAGTTGCGTCACATTACTCATACTCAACGATGTACTCTATGGTCCCTTTACGCTGCCGTGTCCACTTCCATTCATTACGGATCTATTCTGCCTGCCAACACTCGGCCACTAATGCTCTGAGAGCAGCCGGCTGCAAGCGCATCATGCCGCGTGCTGTGAGGGCAGAAGAAAGAGTCCGACTGGTACACACAAACACACACACACACACAGAGAGAGATCGGCCTGCAGCGCGGTCCGAGAGCGGCGCGCCTAATGCACTAACGTCGTAATTCAGTTTGCGCAGCGCGGGGCAGCTGGTGCGCCCAATCCCAATTTCCGAAACAACTTCCCTAATCTGATCCGCGCCTGCGCCGCCCCCGCATTGTATTCCGGCGGCCGCTAAGCCTATTACGGCCTACATATACATTACCGCCGGCCTCCATCTGGAGCCCGGAATTTCTATTACAGCGCGCCAGCCACGTCCGCAGCCGGGACGCAGCTAGCGGTAATTCTGCACGCCGCGCCGCGATCGGCTTTTCGCCGCCGCGTCGCAGTGCGACCCGAGCGCGTCGTTAGGCCGCTGATGGTCTGCCGCCAACGAGCCGTCATTTGGCAAACTGTTCCTCTCCGTCTGTACGTAGCTAACCATTATGGTGTCCGGAGCGAGAGAGGCTCCCTACCTCCCTACGACTACGAGAGTCAATTACGCCCTTTTCCTGCTGTTTGTGACGCCAGCAGGTGGGCATAAATGCTTCTGTTTTTACGAGTAATAGTTGTATACCGCGAGACTGTGCAATTAACTTCACTCATTGCAAGCGTCAGCCTATACTGGTTAACGCTGTAGGCTTCTACCACGTAGCTGCAGGATGTCCTTCACTATTTCAGTCGTTTCGTGTAAAGTTAGGCAGCTCACTACTGTGTTATAGCAATACGTTCAATGAGTCACAATTAAATCACCCGACTCAAATACCTGGGTCTACCAATACGTAGGTATTTGAAAGGGAATGATCAAATAGGTTCAATCGTAGGTAAAGTTGGTGGTACACTTGCACTCATTGGTAGCACACTCGGCAATAGAGTTACTCATATACGGAAACTACTTTGTTTTAAATATCCACCTCTCACATTACCCAGTATGAATCTGTTGTGTAATTATACACTACTGACCATTAAAACTGCTACACCACGAAGATGACGTGCTACAGACGCGAAATGTAACCGACAGGAAGAAGGTACTGTGATATGCAAATGATTAGCTTTTCAGAGCATTCACACAAGGTTGGCGCCGGTGGCGACACCTACAACGTGCTGACATGAGGAAAGTTTCCAACCGATTTCTCATACACAAACAGCAGTTGACCGGCGTTGCCTGGTGAAACGTTGTTGTGATGCCTCGTGTAAGGAGGAGAAATGCGGACCATCACGTTTCCGATTTTGATAAAGATCGGATTGTAGCCTATCGCGATTGCGGTTTATCGTATCGCGACATTGCTGCTCGTGTTGGTCGAGATCCAATGACTATTAGCAGAATATGGAATCGGTGGGTTCAGCAGGGTAATACGGAACGCCGTGCTGGCTCCCAACGGCCTCGTATCACTAGCAGCCGACATGACAGGCGTCTTATCCGCATGGCTGTAATGGGTCGTGCAGCCACGTCTCGATGCCTGAGTCAACAGATGGGGACGTTTGCAAGACAGCAAACATCTGCACGAACAGTTCGACGACGTTTGCAGCAACATGGCCTATCAGCTAGGAGACCATGGCTGCGGTTACCCTTGTCGCTGCGATGAACCTGGGTGCACGAATGGCAAAACGTCATTTTTTCGGATGAATCCAGGTTCTGTTTACTGCATCATGATGGTCCCATCCGTGTTTGGCGACATCGCGGTAAACACACATTGGAAGCGTGTATTCATCATCGCCATACTGGCGTATCATCCGGCGTGTTGGTATGGGGTGCCAGTGGTTACATCTCTCGGTCACCTCTTGTTCGCACTGACGGCACTTTGAATAGTGGACGTTACATTTCAGATGTGTTACGACCCGTGGCCTTACCCGTCATTCTATGCCTGCGAAACCCTACATTTCAGCGGGATAATGCACGACCGCATGTTGCAGGTCCTGTACGGGCCTTTCTGGATACAGAAAATGTTCGACTGCTGCCCTGGCCAGCACAATCTCCAGATCTCTCACCAATTGAAAACGTCTAGTCAATGGTGGCCGAGCAACTGACTCGTCACAATACTCCAGTCACTACTCGTGTTGAACTGTGGTATGGTGTTGAAGCTGCATGGGCAGCTGTACCTGTACACGCCATCCAAGCTCTGTTTGACTCAATACCCAGCCGTATCAAGGCCGTTATTACTGCCACAGGTGGTTGTTCTGGATACTGATTTCTCAGGATCTATGCACCTAAATTGCGTGAAAATGTAATCAAATGTTAGTTCTAGTACAATATATTTGTCCAATGAATCCCCGTTTATCATCTGTATTTCTTCTTGGTGTAGCAATTTTAATGGCCAGTAGTGTATATACGCCTATGGTGCCAAATAGCTTTGTATTGAGAAACTGCTGAAAGAAATTCCTAAGAAAATTCGTCACTTGTAGTTTTCAGACTTCTCCTCAGCTCATAACAGACACTATTGTCTGCGTATGGTGGCTTCATGGGTATGCTACTGGGAAAAGAGACTACAAAATACTTATGTAAGCCACGCCACAATATTTCTCAAGTGCATGGCACCCATACCAAATAGGAATAACAGGGGATAGTTAAAGTATAGAGAGAAAGACAGCACAAATAATGGCAAGTTAGTTCGATTCCCGGCTCACTAGATGGCGTCTCTGAGATACTGAGAAACCTTAATTCGCAGTCGCTTGGACGCCAACAGTTTCGCAACATCCTATTCACAGAGTTTCAAGAAACATAATTGTGTGAGGAGTCTACGAACATACTGCAACCCATTCACATGCGCTTGCAACGGGAAGAAACATTAATACATCGTGCAGTGGTAAGTTCTCTCGGCCACGTATTTCACAGTGGTTTGCAGAATGTATGTGCATAGCAGGTAGCACTAACAGGGAACGCTGAAAGTATACGAAGAGGGACAGCGCAAATAATGGCAAGTATGTTCGATCCCGGCTCACCAGAGAGCGTCACTCCGATTCTGAAAAACCTGAATTCGCAGTCTCTTGGACGTAAAATCCTGCTTAAGAAGTTTCAAGAAATAGAATTAAGCGAGCAATCTATGAATATACAACACATTCTTTCCTGAATCCGTAAGCGAATGCAACATTAATACGTCGGGAAGTACACTCTGCCTTGCAGTTAACAGTGGTTTGCAGAATACAGGTGTATACGTAAACGTACAGCATGAGGCTGGTGTTGTCAAGGACGTAACGCCCAAGCATTCCCGGCCGACAATCCGCATATGCTTTTCAGGCACATTGTGATGAGTACATCGATCGGTGGAACATTAGTGTAGTGCCAGACTCAGTTCGAAAGGTGTTGGGTCCGATACCCAGTCAGTCCTCGGATTTCTGTGACTTTTCTCTTGATACACCTCCTTTGTAACATTAAAGGTGGCAGAGTGTACCGTCCTTTAGGAATCTACATTAAACTGTAGCTAATCCTGTATTTGGCAGGATAAGTCAGTTAAAGAAATGGCTTACCACCTATAATAATAGCAAATCACTGTGGAGTTCCAACCGGTATCCACGTTTATGACAGCTTTGCCTTTTTGCATGCAAGATGTTACGTCAGTAGTAGATTTCTCATGACGTGTCAATGTGTGCTGCCTAGGTAGACAGGGAAAGAAGGAAGATTAGTGTTTAATGTCACGTCGATGACGACGTCGTTAGAGACGGAGCACACGCACGAGTTGTTGTTGCAGGGGAAGGGAAAATGGCTGTGGTTTTTTTTTTCTGAGAAACTATCCTGAGGTCTGCGTAAAGCGATTGAGGGGAATCACGGAAAACATGAAGCAGACTACCTGGACCTTATTCGAACCGCCATTCTCCCGAATACGCTGACCACGGCGGCGTCTAGTTCGGTGGCTAAATTGTTGTATGAAGAGGCTGGCACCTTGTTGTTGCTAATTCCGCGCATTGTCGTCATCAGTTAAGGTAGTGCAGTATTTCATGTTAGAAGGAACGGGCGTCGACTCTCTGACGAAAATAAGCAATATTTCTGATACATCGAAGATTGTGAACTCTTAGTATGTCTACATTCTGACCGTCTGTGGCGAGACATGCAGAAAGACCCTCACATGTCTCTGTACATCTCGTGCTGCGGATTATCGTTTTTGCGAGGTAATACAATCTGGCACGATTAGAAAAAAAACCTTAGGCGTTTAGAAGTAACTATGAATGACTGCGTGCGTTACGTCCACTTTGTTAACCACTATGACACTACCACCTTCGTATGATGCCGGCCGGTGTGGCCGAGCGGTTCCAGGCGCTTCAGTCTGGAACCGAGCGACCGCTACGGTCGCTGGTTCGAATTCTGCCTCGGGCATGGATGTGTGTGATCTCCTTAGGTTTGTTAGGTTTAACTAGTTCTAAGTTCTAGGGGACTGATGACCTCAGATGCTAAGTTCCATAGTGCTCAGAGCCATTTGAACCCTCGTATGATGTAATATGAAATTGAATTCCTGTGTCTGGTAGCAGTCTAGTTATAAGTCCCGTAACTCAACCATCGAAAACTCTTACTTTGGCAACAACAATGTGAGAAAAACTGGGACCAAAAAATGAAAATATTTTGCTTTCTTATATCTTGTAAATATCTCCATGAAAAAGTCGACAATAATTAATGACGTTATGATTTTCTTCTATTGCACTTGTTAAAGTAGCTACGAACCATATTAAGCTTGGAAGACAATTCGTTTGGTAATTCTTAACCGACAGCGAAAAGGAACAATGTTTCTCTCCGGAAAACATTAGTTGATCGCGAACCAAACGAAAAACCTCCGTATATAATTAATCATCTTGGCCACAAAATAAACTGCTTCTAATATGACTTTCAACTAAAGGGATTGTAGAATGATGTAGTCTATATTTGAGAAAATATTTTTTAGATTTTTTAATGTGAAACATTAAACACGTGAATTCATATGCCAATCGATATAGCAAGGGAAATTAACAGATCAGACAATCTCGCAACCGTCACCAACATTAACAGCAACAATAGCAGTCATTTCTCTTACCGGTGCACGTATATGTAATCTACTGAATACAGCGCTTTTATCTTGTTATTCGCTATAGATCGCATACATCACAGCATTTCACAAACACGGACACAAAATAAAATTAAATATTATTTCGTTTATGCCTATTATACGTGGCTGCGTAATATGTATTGTTTATACAGCGTGGGGAAAGTCCGGCTGTAACGCCACGCCACGTCAATACTCAATACGTCCAGTTAGCATGCTTGCAGCCAGAGAGGCTACGTGGCTACAATAAGCTACGTCTATTTCACCAATTTTTGAGTGTGTGTACATGGATCAAGGGCTTACAGTCTCTCATTACCGAAATAGAGTTTATCACTAGTCTAAAATACTAACTATGATCATCAGTAAAACAAAAACATCCACAAACTCATTCTTCATTGCTGCTCTCTGCCTCTGGAGAAAGTTATTGATGTGCCGTACGAAAATACTCTCGCCGGCAAAACGGTGGGTTCTTTAGTTTGCTCTGTGAGGACATTGAGTGGAACTATAACGTATAAAATATTATTCATTTTATTACAATATGAAGATTTACTTAACTTCGTACAATCCATTTCCACAGGTATGTTCTCAGTATTTAAAATTGTCTTAAAGTATTAGTTGACACAAATTTACAAGATTCTTCACTTGGAGAATAATGGACACGATGTCCACATTAATTCCAGCCTAAGACATTGAAGTACACTGCCGACGTACATAAGACGACGCTGCCGTCTTCGTTGACTGCGAAATGGGCCCAGCGTTCCTCTGCTCGGTCGGAACTAGACCATCGATTGCGATGGCGTAGCGAAGCTCTAGAAAGCGTGGCTACACCAGCGTTTCTCATTAATCGGTGCGGCCTAGAGCGACTATACTCTTCTGTGCTTTTCTTGCGAGGCTCTAACCTTGTTTTTGACGCCCTGTTTTTCGGACGACACCACAGATATCCTGCACTCTATGCGCAGTTCAGTCTTGCGTTGCATGTAAGAAAACACTGAAACATTTATCTACACTGCCGTCATAATTTTACCATAATAAAATAACGTATATGAACAATTTATTTCTTCTCTCGGTTACTCTTCGTTCTCTTTCCGTTTGACACTCAGATTTCTCCGCTTCTTCTTGTTGGTGTTCTGCCACTTTTCATGTTTCTCTCGTTCTCCCACGTCTTCTGTCATGTCCATTCTTGGCGTAGCACACAATCTAAACCTACAGGCCCATAATGTACGGACTGTACGTTTTACTCACTCACAATGCATGTAAGGATAAAATATGAAGAATGTCTGACTAGATGTAACAGAAGACACTATGGACCTAACCTTGCCATGATAAACAATTAAGTTGGGAATGAGTACTACGTTAATTAATGGATACAGTGGGACTCAGTCGATTTGACCGCGATTACATTCTGTAAAGTGACATATACCCCAGTGTACTTGTGGAGGACTTGATCTTTCTGCACAATAATGCAATAACCTTGAGAAGTCTGGGAATGGCTGGCATTGATATTCAGTGAGTCATAACCCATTTTGTCATGTGTGGAACAGCCTAGAGAAACGTGTTACCGTGTTACTTGCCTGACATTATTCGATCTCATTTTACGTTTTCGTGAATCTTATGGTACGTCAAATATTTTCTTTCGTTATTAACCACTTTATGAGTGTAATTTTGTACAAACTTAAACTGATAGAAATATGATAGTACCGGTTTGTGTGTTAAGTGATCTACAAAAGACTGAATAGGGCAGCTTTCCATGTAACAGTAATAACTAAATAAATAAAACCGTTCAACAGCAGCAGAAAGTATTGCAGACAGTAGAGTTTTAGGTACTCTTGGGGTCCTATCAGTACCTGACTGAGTCACTTCGGTTTTATTAATTGCTGCGAGTGTTGCCGATGGCCGATATGTTATATAAATCAACTGGTCACAACAATACGACTTGTCATAGAAAACAAATGTATAAAATCTCACGGAAGTGGCACCAGGAAAGGAGACTACATGACCTTTTTTTGAATGTTAACAGTGGTGTCGACTGCAGTGTGGTTTGGGACTGGATGCTAAATTAGGTCTCGTCACTTAAAGATCCATTTCTGTGGTAGGCAGGAGAACATTCGAAAATCAACCGGAAGCTTCTTCTTTCTAAAGAGCGTGACACAGTTTAACTCTACTCATCTCATATAAAAAATCTGCTTTTTATCGTCACATTACTTGATTTGGTTCGTCGCTTTTGTGCTGTTTTTAATAACGTCCGAGAAGGAAGTATATGAGCGAGAAAGCAAGTATTTCACAATCATCGCTAGAGAACAGATTCCTGTGAACTATAAAATTTAGTTGTGTGCAGACTAAAATTCTAGTTTATGATATGATCTGTTATTCTTATTGTAGTGGACATTAACACTGCTACTTGCTACGTGTACACTTATTATTATTATTATTATTATTATTATTGAAAGGTGAAAATATTTTCTTGATTCCTTCCATAGCTGATAGAACTGGACGGTCTGAACTTCCAGCGGGGTCCACTTAACCGAACTAATGTTGCCTACAATCGTGTGACAACCAATATGATATCTGGGCTAAAGATAACAACTAAGAAGTTCCCAGCTCAAATGGTCAGTGCAAGCTCATTTGGAGCTCTCGACTAGTTTCAGCAAATAGAGCAAGCAGAGAGTGAGGTAAAGGATTTCCAAATCGAGAATGTTTGGGAGGGTATTAAGAGACCTGAGGTCTTTCGAACAACCAAGTGCGTGTGTGTTGTTGTTGTTGTTAACGATGCTGATGATGATATATTGGACGGATTTGCTCCTGAGCATCGTAGACATAGTTCAATGACTTGAATTATATCCTTTCCTGTTATGAAATTAGTAGAATGTTCTACACACAAGCGTGCACGCACACACTCACACACACAAGGAAAAAAGTAGATTGAATGATCGTACAATGTCTACAATGTCCGCCTATGGAGAAGCATTTGTAGTGTACGAATTCGTATTTTTAAAGATGCGAAGTGTATTGAACAGCCGGCCGCCGTGGCCGAGCGGTTCTAGGCGCTTCAGTCCGGAAACGCGCTACTGCTACGGTCGCAGGTTCGAATCCTACCTCGGGCGTGGATGTGTGTGATGTTCTTAGGTTAGTTAGGTTTAAGTAGTTGTAAGTCTAGGGGACTGATGACCTCAGATGTGAAGTCCCATAGTGCTCAGAGACATTTGAACCATTTTTTTGCATTGAACAACACAAAAATTTGAATCTATTATATGGAGAGAAGATGAACTGCATTGACATTTCTCCTTTAAAAATGAGGCACCTCCTTATAAAATGGAACGAAGCCCGCGGAAGATGCGTTCACTGAGTCCGTGTGCTATAAGAAAAGGTACCGTTCATCACTTTCCGCTGACCTTTGCCGTTGTAGAAAAACGTAACGCCTTTAACGGACTATATACAGTACATGTGATGCATAACTGCATCGTTTAACGTCTTAGTTTTCTGAATTTCTGTCAAATAGAAGTGAAGACTGTCATTATTAAGGGTGATATCACTCGCACCCCTACACGTATGCCCGTGCTGCCACGTCTTCTGTCTGCAGCTGCCAGGGACAAGAGGTACCAGACCAGCTACGGAGCGACGGAGCAAGCCCATTTGTCAGTCAGTCGGCCAAGCTCAGTGCGAGCATCGGGACAATGGCGAACATCAGTCACTTTCAGTGAGTCTGACGAGCATAAAATTAAATTTAACTCTGGTGAATGACTTCCAGTCATAGTCGCTGCTTAACGCGAACCATATGGGAACAACATTGTTAGTAGCAGGTAGTCTTCATCAGCCACCGGCAACGGACGACCACAAATCACTCCTGTCGCTATTGTTGCTGTGTAACAGGCAAAAGAAATAAAACATAGTCTCTCATTAATTTAAAGTGTACACCTGAAATAATGTGGGAAAAGTGCTTTGGAGTTCTGGGAAAAGTGGAATTCGTCGTTGCCCTCATGCAAAGTCCTATGCCTTATCAAGACCAATGGTTATTGTCCTTTCTGATACCATTAACCCCGAAAGGGATCAGGCAATATCGTCCACAAAGTTTGGCATCTAACTGAATTTCAAACAGAAAAATATTAAAATTTCTATATCTAAAGAGATAAATGATAAATAACACATATTAACTTTCAGATAAATAAAGCTCCTATATTTTTAATGTTTTTAACCAAATTAAAAAGTAATTAAATCAGTTTAACAGCTGCTTTTGGTTATCTTATACTTATTTTGACGTCGGACAATGCCTATCGTAAAATACTTGACGTTTATTCGGTTCTTCTGTCTTTTTTCATTTTATCATAATCAAATATCTACACCCACATCAGTAAGTTGTAACGAACAGAATCGTTATGCGTAAGATGTCTTCCGATAATAACTGATAGTAACTACCGAACTTTCATGGAAATAATGTGTCTTTTTCTGTTCCAAGTATCGATCCACAGCAGGTCTTCCTGCGTTCCCCTACTGTTTTCTGTAGTATGTGATATTAACACGCGCAACAATGTCACTGACACATTGGATCGTGGGTGACACCTTGATGATACCATAACAATGCGCCTAATTTATACTCTTAATTGCGCAGAAATCAAGTGGATTTAGTTGTATGTATGAAAGTAATTCGATCATATTCATTACTAAGAGCTACTTCCAACGTATAACGACATCTACTACTGGCCGGCAGTGACTGAAAAGCAGTGATTCCAAACGATGTTCCCATAATTATTTGAATTTTTTCCACATATATGGAACGCTAGCTACATATTTTTATTGTGCGCTTTTCATCGTAATATGTTATGCTCCTTTATTACCCCTGTATGTATGTGGGTATCAGGATAACATATAAAGGCTTAGGATCCAATATTCGGTCGGCCATAGGATCATAGGATCTTTCAGTCATTCATTATCTCTGTCACCTTCGCAAATGATTAAGTAATGTGAAAATTTCCAAGTCAAGTTGTAGAATTGAGCCCGCGTTGAACTAAACCTTAAACCTGTCTGGATAAGTCAGTCAGGGAATACCACTTCCAGTAAGACCATGCTTATTAGACAAACCTCCCAGTTGAAGAGGAGTTTAGTGTTTAACGTCCTGTGGACAACAAGGTCGTTAGATGAGGAACACAAGCTCGGATTAGGGAAAGATTCAAAAAAGTGGTTCAAATGGTTCTGAGCACTATGGGACTTAACATCTGAGGTCATCAGTCCCCTAGACTTAGAACTACTTAAACCTAAGTAACCTAAAGACATCACGCACATTCGTGCCCGAGGCAAGATTCGAACCTGCGACCGTAGCAGCTGCGCGTTTCCGGACTGAAGCGCCTAGAACCACTCGGCCACAACGGCCGGCAGGGAAGGATTCAGAAGGGAAGCGGAAATTCCTTTCGAAGTAATGATCCCGGCATTTGCCTTAAGCCATTTAGGGAAATCACGGAAAACACAAATGAGGATGGTTTGAACCGTCGTCGTCCAGAAACCTCTGAGTTGACAAATACTCTACTCACTTTTGTTAATATCAAGGACAACATCTGTGTTACACAAATGTACCAGTCTGGCAGACACATTGCAGGATATGGAGTTTACGGTCTTCAGCCATAATGGATGGGTGAGACACAGCTTTGCTGAAAACAGAAAAACTTTTGCACTTCCTGCAAATATCCAGATAATTTCTAGTGGCGTAACAAAAACCAATCAACAGTTAAATGATTAGTATTACTAATATCCCGAATATATTTAGAGCGACTCGAAAAGCACATGACATGAATGTGAAAGTCTTTGTGGAATGCTATGAATAGTCAAACCCCTAATAAAATCTAATTATCTATCGTGCAGCCTTATAGACTTGGCTCTGCTTCAGAACGTAGATTCAAAATCGTGAGTGACGGAAAGATTTAAAAATTACGATTCTTGTTCCAGTGCCATTAGGCTGAAGCACATTGAAAGCTAGTCTTTATGCGTACTTGTTCGCTTTTAATCACTTTGTATCAATTAATGTGCCTTCATAGAGCGGAATATCAGACTCTGTATATTTACCGAACAAAGAAAATATTTCTCTCCACGATCTATCCTACTGCCTAGTTATTTGCATTTTGCATTCATTAACGCCGCTAAGCAAAAGTGGCCAGGTAACGTTTTGCTGCAAGCACTGCTTCACGTTTGATGGAGCAGCCGGATGCCATCCTCAAAGCTTGGCCTGCAGAGTAATAACCATAAATCTGGACATAATGCCTCGGCGTGTTCCGCTTCTGCGATTCAGCGCTCATAAAGCCGTGTGTGAGAATCGTGTGCGGCATAATGTCTGAAACGTAGAGCTGTCTTTCTCCGCAGTCATTTCCATGGCCCAATAGTCTACGTGAACATGCGATGGTGAGATCATCTTCGTTTCACCTTCTAACGGGAGGACGTATTTAACAACCATCATTCTATAAGCGGGCATTTTCAGAAAACCTTGGAATACACACTAGAGGCTATCGTTGTTGCTGTACAACATGCGTGTCAAACATCATAAATGACGCTGTTATTACTATAGTGAGAAAAATATCATTGCTTTATTCGATTCTTTTCGTTTTCTCATTCTGAAATTATTACAGTGTCTTCTAATTAGGCCATCTTTCCATATTTTCATGATATTCCTTTCGTGGGGGTGAAGTCTTGGATATCTGCTAGTTCGTGGTGTTTCTACTGCTGTTTCATCCCGTGTTTCCGCTAACGTATAATGGATAGCCAGGAATTTTTAACCGGTAGTTGCACACAGTAATTCTGACTTACTCATTCTTTCCTGTTATTACACCGTGTCACTTCAGTTGTTAAATTGGTTGTTGTAAGACAGGCCATAGAAGGGACTAATTCCTGAAATGGGAAGTGCTTATTGTAATGAATGATTAAAATGGTATTTTCCGTGCCTTGATTAGAGTATTGCTCCCTGCAACGAAGTAGTCCATTGTCGAAATTCGAATCGTAAATGAGCGTACCCTGACATATTACTCGACATCCACTGTTAACTAGCGACGAGCAGCCTGTTTCTCTATTTTCTGTGCTGTATGTTCTTATTCGGATATGATAGAACCGCGCACTGAGTCAGCTTGTACAAGAGGCAGGCTAATACCGTGCCTTGTTCAGACAACTCAGAGGAATGGGAACCCTCTAAGACAAGATTTGGTTGTGACCTTTTTTTTTTAAACCGTACGAAATGCGGATGAGGTTGCAATTTAAAGACAAGCACTTGAACTTTGAGTTTCTTAATACCTCAGTTACACCGTGTGGAAAACAGTACGTCCGTAGTTTTGGTTATTTTAGTATTTAAAAAAATGAAGTGGAAAAAAAAGTTTATTTAAATAGGCACCCCATGATGAAAGCCAACGTGGTTATAAAATTTGCATTGGCTATATTACTCTTGTTGCGTAGACATCACGCAGAGGAGTGTCTCCGATATGTGCGAAGGTATCAAAGTTGTACATTTTACTTAAGTGCAATACAGAAGAACGACATATTTATCAAATGTTATTATATAAAAATGCTAATAACTGTTGCTGAAACGTAGCCATCTTCGAAACATTGAAAATGAATTATATTGTGACCAAAACATCAGATTTAAGAATCCCTTGAAATATTCTCGCAGCTAGAATTGAACGAGCTAGCTTGCAGAAAGTTATTTAATTCGCTCCACAATATTTGTCGCTATGCACTTCTTTTCGTCTGATCAGTTGTCTGCTTTCTTTGTGTACTGATGTTAAACACTTGAAGCTTTCTTAATGATTGTTTTACCATAGTATTATGATCATGTTTCGGTCTGTTCTTCGAGAATGGAGTAATATTGATAAAGAAAAGCTAAGTTTCCAAATATTTGTTCTGTTGACCTCTAATGAAGGTTTATAAGCAAAATAAATTCTTCATTTGTTTATCGTCTATCCCTCTTACCGAGGCTAGTTCCCTTGCTGGAAGCTGCTGTCGATCCACTGTTGGCTAGGAAGACGTCTCACAGGTTCACCGGACTCCATTAGCCGCCATTTTTCAGAGTTCCTTCAGGGCTTCATGACTAGCGTATCCACTGTACTCCACCCCTATAGGCCATTCTTAGAAGCGGAATAGGAGTAACAAGGAGAGATAGGATGAGGAATGAAAGGGTAAGGGAAACAGTGAAAGAGGAACCATTCCAAAGCAGGAGAGATAAGCCTAAGATTATCTGAGCACTTAAAGAGAATAAAAAACATAATTATTCCTAAGAAGATACTCTAAATGGAGATGCGAAAGGCAACGACCAAGAGGAAGACCGAGAGATACACCATGTGATCAAAAGTATCCGGACACGCCAAAAAACATATTTTTATCATATTAGGTGAATTTTGCTGCCACCTACTGCCAGGTACTCTATATCAGCGATCTCAGTAGTCATTAGACATCTTGAGAGAGCATAATGGGGCGCTCCGCGTAACTCACAGACTTCGAACGTGGTCAGGTGATTGGGGGTCACTTGTGTCATACGTCTGCACGTGATATTTCCACACACCTAAAGATCCCTAGGTCCACTGTTTCCGATGTGGTAGTGAAGTGGAAACGTGAAGGGACATGTACAGCACAAAAGCGTACAGGCCGACCTCGTCTTCAAAAAAATGGCTCTGAGCACTTTGGGACTTAGCTGCTGTGGTCATCAGTCCCCTAGAACTTAGAACTACTTAAACCTAACTAACCTAATGACATCACACATATCCATAGCCGAGGCGGGATTCGAACCTGCAACCGTAGTGGTCGCGCAGTTCCAGACTGTAGCGCCTAGAACCGCTCGGCCACTCCGGCCGGCCGAACTCTTCTGTTGACTGACAGTGACCGCCGAGAGCTGAAGAAAGTCGTAATGTGTAACAGGCAGTCACCTATCCAGACCATCGCACAGGAATTACAAACTGCATCAGGGTCCACGGCAAGTATTATGATAGGCGGGAGGAGAGAAAACTTGGATTTCATGATCGAGCGGCTGTTCATAAGCAGCACATCACGCCGGTAAATGCCAAACGACGCCTCGCTTGGTGTAAAGAGCGTAACGTTGGACGATTGAACATTGAAAAAACGTTGTTTTGAGTGACGAATCACGGTACACAATGTGGCGATCAGATGGCAGGGTGTGGGTATGGGGAATGCCCTGTGAACGTCATCTGCCTGCGTGTGTACTGCCAACAGTAAAATTCGGAGGCGGTGGTGTTATGATGTGGTCGTTGTTTTTCATGGAGGGGGCTTGCACCCCTTGTTGTTTTGCGTGGCACTATCACAGCACCGGCCTACATTGATGTTTTAAGCACCTTCTTGCTTCCCACTCATGAAGAACAATTCGGGGATGGCGATTGCATCATTCAACACAATCGAGCTTCTGTTCATAATGTTTGGCCTGCGGCGGAGTGGTTACACGGCAATAACTTCCCTGTAATGGACTGGCCTACACAGAGTCCTGACCTGATTCGTATAGAATACCTTTGGGATGTTTTGGAACACCGACTTCGTGCCAGACCTCACTGGCCGACGTCGATACCTCTCCTCAGTGCAGCACTCCGTAAAGAATGGTCTGCCATTCCCCAAGAAACCTTCCAGCACCTGATTTAACGTATGCCCGAAAGGAATGGAAGCTATCATCAAGGCTAAGGATGGGCCAACACCATATTGAGTTCCAGAATTACCGATGGAGGGCGCCACGAACTTGGAAGTCATTTTCAACAGGTGTACGGATAC
The DNA here is from genome assembly GCF_023864345.2 of Schistocerca serialis cubense. Taxonomy (NCBI): domain Eukaryota; kingdom Metazoa; phylum Arthropoda; class Insecta; order Orthoptera; family Acrididae; genus Schistocerca; species Schistocerca serialis. Next base: position 746,468,387 of record NC_064643.1, read on the forward strand.
TTTTGATCACTTAGTGTAGAAGGATGAAGGTGTGTAGAGTGTGTTGAAAAAAGAGCCAAGGACTGAACAAGAGCGAATACAGGAAGATGGTGGGAAAGCAGGTCTAGATGTCGAGCCTTATGCCCCAAACAGACCCCAGCCTCGGGCTGGAAACTGTCCATGATGATTTACAATCCATAGCTGTAATCAATGCAGAATACAAATACAACTGAGCTAAGAATTTTCATTAAATCTAAGGATTGGGTTTTTCAATTTTAATTGTGATCTCTTTTTCGATCATTATCTGGGACTTCATATAATTCTTTAATGCCTTGCTTGTAGTATATTTCTGGTATGTTGACTTATGTTCTGTGAGAAATAGGGATCGATATGAAATGAACCTTCTCAGAATATAACGGTACTTAATCTATTTACTTTGAAACATCTGTTGCGCTTTCCAAATATTTTACAAGTGGCCTTTTCTGCCACAGGATTAATAATATTTTATATTCGTGTTCTGGTATCATCTGCGACAAGGGCATAATTTGTCTCCTGTGATTCAATAAATGGAAGTTTTGCTAATTGATACAACAAATAACAGTGGATGCAAGAGATAACACTGTAGTAAATTACGGATCACTGCATCTTAAGGACGAGTACTCGTCTCAATTAACGTATGTCATCTTTTTTGTGTAGAATCTTGTTCCACCTTACCTGTCGATCTCGTAGATATGACAATTTTCATTAACACTGCACAAACAGAACTAATGCACATACTAAACTCTCTCATTGGACGAGCGAGCCAGTTAGATGGCGACTGATAATCAGGTCGGCACCCAATGATTACTTCGTGAAAAGATTAATAAAATTTAATTTAAGATGACAGTGTAACCTATTAATTTATGTTAATAAGCTTCTGTGTCCTTGTAAAAAACTCTCTCACAAAATCCTCGTAGTACGTAGCGCTCAAGTATCGCTCTTAAAGCAGGATTTTTTGCTTTTCATCTAAAGCGCGAGCACTGTCTGACAAACGATACGTTTAATTTGAGACATGTATCCTTAGTTTCTTCATTTCAGTAAATCACTCGACAAACGCTGTGCGCGTTCTTTAACAGAGATCAATGCCATTTCTCTACAGACTTGTTTGACCTGTTCAGATATTTAATATTACGGACATTAATGTTGCAGAGGCGTTCAGTAAAAAATACATTCGTTTTCTCTTTTCTCTTCGCCAGATTTACGATGAACAGATTATACTTCTCAATGAGAGCCATTTCAACTGGTCTGCCTTAGTTCCTAAATAGCTCCACAGAACGTTCCGTTTCGCTTCCGAAGAAAAATGCGGGCCATATATCTTAGGTAAGTTTATTCGCTCTGCGAATATTTTTTTCCCGAGAAAAGGAAATTCTAAATGATGAATGTTCTGTCGCGTCACCATTTTTCCTTTCCATTCTTAACTTGGTCATTTTCAGACGAATGAGTCGTAATCCGAGGCATTTACTCATTCAAATTTCTTTGCCATTCTCTCGATATTACAAACATAATGAAAATACTGTGAATGTAATATTCGTCTATTATATTTACAAAACAGCCGTTAATATCAGTTGACATGTTCATAAACTTACTCAGGAAGGGGAATAAGGATTCTACAAGTGTGATTTGGTTATGAAACTACCAAAATTATAACCAGGTTGTGAAGGCTACGACTCATTCTGCTATGCTCGTACAGTGTCACTGTTTTGAGAAAACATGTTTTTTTTTATTTTCTTCGAAATAGTTGAAGCGTAAACTTCCTTCTCTTTTAAAAACATTACTGGGGCGAGTCGTTACTTAACCTCATTCACACCGTTTTGCTCCACACTCGGTCAACATCTCAAACAGCTTCTGGAGCTTTACACGATAAAAAAGAAACATTTTTTGCGTGGCCAATAACTCTCTTCGTATTGCTTCCACCCCTACCAACTTTTTATACTTTCTTAAGCCCTCTCATGACTAGACTCCAGAATATCCATGCTTGGATTCTTTGTTGGATGGGTAGAATGGAGAGAGATTATTTGTTGTACAAAATCGGTTACAATACTTAATGAGCGAAAGGATACACTAACTAATGCGAGAGAAAAAGCACACGAATAGAAACACAACTAAAAATAGTATTTATTCAATGAAATAATATTCATTCAATGAACAGTTTTCAAAATATGAGTTATCCATACGATTACTAACTGTACCCCAACACTGAAAACATACACTCCTGGAAATTGAAATAAGAACACCGTGAATTCATTGTCCCAGGAAGGTGAAACTTTATTGACACATTCCTGGGGTCAGATACATCACATGATCACACTGACAGAACCACAGGCACATAGACACAGGCAACAGAGCATGCACAATGTCGGCACTAGTACAGTGTATATCCACCTTTCGCAGCAATGCAGGCTGCTATTCTCCCATGGAGACGATCGTAGAGATGCTGGATGTAGTCCTGTGGAACGGCTTGCCATGCCATTTCCACCTGGCGCCTCAGTTGGACCAGCGTTCGTGCTGGACGTGCAGATCGCGTGAGACGACCCTTCATCCAGTCCCAAACATGCTCAATGGGGGACAGATCCGGAGATCTTGCTGGCCAGGGTAGTTGACTTACACCTTCTAGAGCACGTTGGGTGGCACGGGATACATGCGGACATGCATTGTCCTGTTGGAACAGCAAGTTCCCTTGCCGGTGTAGGAATGGTAGAACGATGGGTTCGATGACGGTTTGGATGTACCGTGCACTATTCAGTGTCCCCTCGACGATCACCAGTGGCGTACGGCCAGTGTAGGAGATCGCTCCCCACACCATGATGCCGGGTGTTGACCCTGTGTGCCTCGGTCGTATGCAGTCCTGATTGTGGCGCTCACCTGCACTGCGCCAAACACGCATACGACCATCATTGGCACCAAGGCAGAAGCGACTGTCATCGCTGAAGACGACACGTCTCCATTCGTCCCTCCATTCACGCCTGTCGCGACACCACTGGAGGCGGGCTGCACGATGTTGGGGCGTGAGCGGAAGACGGCCTAACGGTGTGCGGGACCGTAGCCCAGCTTCATGGAGACGGTTGCGAATGGTCCTCGCCGATACCCCAGGAGCAACAGTGTCCCTAATTTGCTGGGAAGTGGCGGTGCGGTCCCCTACGGCACTGCGTAGGATCCTACGGTCTTGGCGTGCATCCGTGCGTCGCTGCGGTCCGGTCCCAGGTCGACGGGCACGTGCACCTTCCGCCGACCACTGGCGACAACATCGATGTACTGTGGAGACCTCACGCCCCACGTGTTGAGCAATTCGGCGGTACGTCCACCCGGCCTCCCGCATGCCCACTATACGCCCACGCTCAAAGTCCGTCAACTGCACATACGGTTCACGTCCACGCTGTCGCGGCATGCTACCAGTGTTAAAGACTGCGATGGAGCTCCGTATGCCACGGCAAACTGGCTGACACTGACGGCGGCGGTGCACAAATGCTGCGCAGCTAGCGCCATTCGACGGCCAACACCGCGGTTCCTGGTGTGTCCGCTGTGCCGTGCGTGTGATCATTGCTTGTACAGCCCTCTCGCAGTGTCCGGAGCAAGTATGGTGGGTCTGACACACCGGTGTCAATGTGTTCTTTTTTCCATTTCCAGGAGTGTATTTAAGTGATAGTGCGGCCTTCTCAATCTGCTACCGGGATCTAAGTCCCTTTGAGCCTGTTACACTTTTTTTTTTCAGAATATTGGAAGTAACATTTTAGTTGAACTAGAGATGGCCGGCCGAAGTGGCCGTGCGGTTAAAGGCGCTGCAGTCTGGAACCGCAAGACCGCTACGATCGCAGGTTCGATTCCTGCCTCGGGCATGGATGTTTGTGATGTCCTTAGGTTAGTTAGGTTTAACTAGTTCTAAGTTCTAGGGGACTAATGACCTCAGCGGTTGAGTCCCATAGTGCTCAGAGCCATTTGAACCATTTTTTGAACTAGAGATGACGGTGATTGTTTGTTTTGAGAACGATTTTCTGTCCGGCTTAATCACACCATTTTTAATTTCAAAATGAATTCACCTGTTTCCTGTCGTCACCGGCCATCTTCAAATCATAAAACAGATGTCGCTGTTCGCTCCCACCATTCTCGCTCATTCGTATGTTACTACAATTATTACTAAGTCACAATACGAGGTGTGGCTAGAAAAAAACCGGACTAGTACTGGTGAAACAATAAAACGAATGCAATAAGGCTGAAAGTCGCGGGGCCTGTCACGTGACTCTCGCTCCGCCTACTGCTCGAGTTTCATCTGCCTCCTGCACTCAGTCTGCCCGTGGCGTCTGTTTTAAGTAGTTGACGTTTTGTCTGTGCGTCGGAAAATGTTGAGTGTACAGAAAGAACAGCGTGTTAACATCAAATTTTGTTTCAAACTAGGAAAATCTGCAAGTGAAACGTTTGTAATGTTACAACAAGTGTACGGCGATGATTGTTTATCGCGAACACAAATGTTTGAGTTGTTTAAACTATTTAAAGATGGCCGCGAAGACACCAGTGATGACACTCGCACTGGCAGACCATTGTCAGCAAAAACTGATGCAAACATTGAAAAAATCGGTAAACTTTTTCGACAAGATCGCCGTTTAACAATCAGAGCAGTGTCTGAGTTAACAGGAGTTGACAAGGAAAGTGTTAGGCAGAATCTTCATGAAAGTTTCAACATGAACAAAGTGTGTTCAAAAATGGTTCCAAAGTCTCTCACAATTGAACAGAAGGAACGCCGAAGAATGATTTGTTCTGACATCCTGGAAAACATTGAAAGTGATCCCACCTTCTTACAAAATGTTATTACTTGCGATGAATCGCGGTTTTTTACTTACGATCCCGAAACTAAACGCCAATCGTTGCATTGGAAAACTCCTGGTTCTCCACGACAAAAAAAAAGCACGAATGTCAAAATCGAAATTCAAGGCAATGATGATTGTTTTTTTTTTGACATCAAAGGGATTGTGCACATTGATTGGGTACCAGAGGGACAAACAGTGAATCAGCATTACTACATTAGCGTCCTGGCTACCCTACGTGAGCGAGTACGGAGAAAACGGAACGATTTGTGGAGAAAAAAGTCATGGATCCTTCACCAAGACAATGCCCCAGCTCACAGTGCGTTGTCAGTGAAGACGTTTTTGGCAAAACACAACATTCCCATCTTAGATCATCCACCCTACCCACCTGATTTGGCCCCCTGTGACTTTTTTCTTTTCCCTAAAGTCAAGTCAGCTTTGAAAGGAACTAGATTTGAGACTGTTGAAGCAGTAAAAGAAAAAGCGACGGAAGTAATGTATGGACTTACCGAAAATGATCTGCAGCATTGCTATGAACAGTGGAAAATTCGTATGGAGCGGTGTAGAGACCGAGGAGGAGAGTACATTGAAGGAGATAACATGAAATTGTAAATAATTGTAAATAAATGTTTTTTCCAGCATCAGTCCGGTTTTTTTCTAGCCGCACCTCGTACATCAGTATTTTACACCCATTCGCACTCCCCTAAGGACATGGTTCAGTGTCTAGCCTATTCATTTTTCGGACGGTCGCTCGCTTCCAAAGCCTGTGCCCGTACACCGCTACTCCTCTGCCCGCCTCCCAAGAGCACACTGTGGCGCTGCAGTCTTCATTTTGTCGACTAAGGCTCTCTCGTCTCCCAGCCCTTTTCTCCCTCCTTGAGCAATCGATCACCTATGGTGACGGTGCAAGTACATAAGCCCTGTTAGTGGTGTAGGCTGCCTCCCTGACGATGCTATGAAGACCGGGTATTGGAGATACAACAGGAAAAAGTTGGTGCAGGGAAATGCTATATATATATATATATATATATATATATATATATATATATATATATATATATATATAAATGGTTCAAATGGCTCTGAGCACTATGGGACTTAACATCTGAGGTCATCAGTTCCCTAGAACTTAGAACTACACAAACTTAACTAACCTAAGGATATCACACACATCCATGCCCGAGGCAGGATTCGAACCTGCGACCGTAGCGGTTGCGTGGT